>NC_138542.1:37928943-38528943 GCF_964234715.1 Podarcis melisellensis
CCTTCTGTTAGCAGTCACCAGATGAAACTCTGTCTATTTTGTATTTTGTTGTTGTTTATTTTCGTATTTTGGAAAAAATGTTTTTTAAAAATAAATAATCCAAATTTAATTTTTTGGATCAATTTAAAAATTTCCTCAAAATTTCAGTTTTACCTTGAAATTGCATAATATAATTTTGGAATTGGTCCAAAGAAAGGCTATACAGTACAGTGAACTTCACACCATTAAATACTCTCAAGAGCTCTTCTTCAAAACTCAGAACTATTGGTTTCAACATAATAGTGAATGCATTTTTTTGCATATTAATTTTCAGCTTGTGGCAGGATATTTTAAATTTTCTGTGCAAGTGATAATGGGTAAAACATGCCCTGTTGCCTAAACAGAATATGTTAGCTGGAAAACAGGTCATAAAACTACATCTTGTTCTACTTAAATCAGTACCCAGTTTGCTTTCCCCCATAACTTCTCCTTTTGGTTTCCTGCATCTTCTATTGGACATAGTTCCACATGCCACATTGCATATATGGTAGGTTAGTTGTTGCCAGGAAATAATAATTTGAATCCCTGGCATTCAAGCAAACTTCCAAAATACAACATCACTTTTTGATATTTGCTGACTGCGGCAATAGGATTATAAACCATTGCCAATAAAAAGGAGAATGAAAACTGGTTAGAAGCACATAATTTCCAAATCCTGTGGTCGGGATATTATGTCTTTACCTAATTGACGATTCTACTCGACTTGTTCTTGTGCCAAATTTCCTCTTTGCATCAGAATTACAGTTGATAGTGATTCGTTTGATTCTAATTATCCTGCTTATATAAAAAACAGGCTGTGAATTATAGAAACAGTGTGATCCATTGGTCTGGACACCGTCCTTCCTTTCCTGCCACAGATAACGTTTCAGCTGTGCAATGATTTCATGCTGCTTCCATTGAAAAGCTCCAGTCTTCGGAGATGAGCCAAGACCGCAACACTTGAGATCCAGCATTTCCCAACAAAGCAGAAGCTTTTCCTCCATGCAGGACTTGAGTCAAGAGCTGTGCTTTTTCCTTTAAAAAATTGCAGTGAGATTGAAGGACACAGACAAAATCTGTTTTTCTCTTCACCCTTTCCTACACCAAGCAGAACTGCAGAAACAAAGGTCACATGCACACCATACATTCAGAGCACATTTAACACACATGGCTGCCCCCAGAATATCCTGGAAACTATAGTTTGTTAAGGGTGTTGGGAACCATAGCTCTGTGAGGTTGTAAAGTACAGCTCCCAGGCTTATTTGGCATAGTTCCCAGGATTCTTTGAAGGAAGCCATATGCTTTAGATGTGTGGTAATTGTGCTTTAAGTGTGTGGTGTGGTTGTGACCTAAAGCATGCTTCTTGTGTATGAGTCAACATATAAAATAGGAACAAAGCCTATCTGCTTTGAGTTCCATTAGGAGTGACCCACTGGGGATGAAAATCTGCCCCAGTGAGCAGTCAAGCTACGGCAGTTTGCAACAGCTGCAGCTTCTGGACCAACTTCAAAAGTAGCACCACACAGTAATCAGGACAAGAGGTTGCTAGCACATTGGTGAAAGTGGTTAGGCTATCCCAGTCCAGAAACATCTGTAGCTGTTCCACCACCCTAAGCTGACACACCTAGTTACTGAGGTCACCGGAGCCTCTAGTGATAAAGATGGATTCAGGAGAACCCCCAGACTATGAACTTACTATTTTAGGGGGAGTACAACCGACTCCTAGGGGCCAAGGCATTTTGACCCCTCAATGTTTTTGAGGTGGTCTGTGGCCCCCATTGTTCAGAGGGCGAACACACAGCTGGGTGTAGCATGGCTCAGTGGTTGGTGGCTCCTGCTGCTGTTGCCACTGCTGGGGGAAGCTTCCCCCATCTTTTCCTTGCGTGGCAGGGAGGAAGGAAGGATGGGGGCCGCCGGCCACTGGGGCTGTGCTGCCTCTGCCTCCACCCCCTGGCTCTGTGTGACATGAGGACGTTGTGCGGTGTTGTGCACATGACATCTGGACCTTGTGTCGGGCCCCAGCAAAGTTTTTGAGAAGTTGACCCCTGTAGGCACTCCCCACTATCCAACCTCATCCAAGTTGGTGATGGTGGGAATAGGAGGGTAATGCCCTGAGTTTTGGCATTCCCCAAGGGACACCCGAAGAGATGACTCCCTTTGACTGTTTCCCCTTTGGTGGCAACCCTGCCAGTGGCAGATCCAAATCCTAGGGCTGCAGGATGCCCCATGACCCAGCCAAGAGCTGCAAGATTGAGTGTATTTTCTCCCTCTGGACTCTGGGTTAGGCAAGTCTTTAGAGCACTTTTTAGGGGCCTCAAATGATAGCAATTCTGGGCACCAAGCAGAGCAATGAGATGCTCTGATGCTCACTTTCAGGGAAGATCTTCCCTCACCCCCAGCGATTCATCTGTTAGCAAATTATTTTATATATCGATCTGCACTTTTCCAATGTAATTTAAACTCCTCAACCATTTCATTTCTAAACATTATTATATACCATATATTAAGGCACAGAACATATTTTCATATGATATTCACTCCTTGAGAGATGAACCAAATGGAACAAATTTGCTTGGTTTAATAATCAATTGGCAAATCTAAATGAAACAAATATTATCAAGATGACAAGCCTGTTAATGTCTTGGAACTTTTATGTAATTCAAAATGGCTGCAGATGATATTGTGACTGTGGTAGACTCATCTTTGGCTGAAATGGTGGAAACATATTTTTGGGTTATTTAGGGGATTTTTTAAATTTATAAATAGAAAGTCTACCATATGTTTCCTGGCTAGTTTATTTATTTATCTATTTGGGTAGACAAAGTCAGCATTTTGCACCTGCCAAAGTCATTAGAAGGAAAAGATGGTGCCAAGGACCACAGAGCGCTACTGTATGAGTAAAGGTTTGAAGACAAATAGCGGTGTGCAGGTATTGGTTAGAATAAAAATAAAGATAAAATCTCTCTCTCTCTCTGTCTCATTCTGGAGGCTGGGAGTTAACATCAGTATATGGCTTTGTGCCCACAGCCGAATGAAAAGGAACAATATGAAAACATTTTTCTGTATTTGTTATTCGATAGCGTATCCCAACTCTGCTTTACCAGGGGTCAAATTAGACTGCTGGGCAAAGTTTCAAATGGTTTCTAAAATTTGAGAGAAGAATGAAAACAGGGGGGAAAGGGTCAGCTTTATGCCTTCATTCAGACTGCAGAATTCTTTATTTCCGGTTCCTTTGGGAATGGAATTTCCATCTGTGGAAACCTACATGTTTCATTTGAGCATTTCATTAGGTACATGCTGATGGATCTGGCTTTTCTGAGTTTCTCTTGGGTTTTTGAAATAAGTGTTTTAGATTCTTTATTCTGTCTTGCTGAAGTGTGTGTGTGTGTAAGAGAGAGAGAGAGAGAGAGAGAGAGAGAGAGAGAAGAGCTCAGTGGTTGAGTATATGTTTTGGATGGAGAAAGCTACAAGTTCAATTTTCATGGAATCTCTGTGAAAGACCCCACTCTGAAATCTTGGATTCCACTGTCCATCAGTGTAGACCTGGGATAGCCATGATGGTGCTCTCCAGATGTTGTGAACCACAGCTCCCATCTTTCCTGACCATTGCTGGTAAGGGCTTCTGAGAGTTGTGGCTCACAACATCTAGAAAACACCACATTGGCCACTCCTACTGCAGACCAATGAGATGGTCTACTCCTCATATTGTTGGACTCCAGCTCCAAGTCAGCATGGTCAGGAATGATGGATGTTGTAATCCAAAACAACCAGAGGGGGCCAGGTCAGTTGGGGAAGGTTTGTGTAAACCAGAGGTGACTGGACTACAGATGTTGCTAGACTACAACCTCCATCATTCCTGAATCGCAGCTTTCCTATTCCTGGTGTAGACAATGCTGAGTGACATTGTCCAATGATCTGACTTGGTACGAAGCATGTTCCTATGCTTTGCTGAGCAAGAAAGCAACTTGGAGATGTCTTCTCTTTCCATTGATTTAGATCTTTCATCATTGTTTTCATCTGAACCATTTCCCCAGTACAGCACAACCCAAAGGGTGTGTCTCCTGTACATATTTAATTGAAAAGAATGTGAGTTGTGCATCCTCCATACATTTTTTTTTGGACCCATATTTTCTCCTTCTAGTCTATGGGTTGAATTTTTTTTTATTAAATGAAATATTTACATGCTGGTATATCATAAAAATATAAATCACAGTCATTTACAGCAATATAAAAAAATAAAACCAAATAATATAATCATAAAAACAGTGAGAAACATTAAAAGTAAAAAAAAAAATATCCAATCCAATTCAAATAACTTTACTGTATTAGCTGTTGACTGTGACAAATCTGAATCAAAAATAAAAACAAGCGAAAGAGATGTCACACCACAAATAGTTTAGATGCAAAAAGAAATTAAAAACAAACATCAGTAGACCACTGTGGGGGATGTTCTCTTAATAGCCTGCATAGGCCTGCTGGTATTTAGTCCATATACATTAGCCTGTTCTCTAGTGACACAGTTTTCTTGTACCCAATATAAGGCATCATGTGATACTAGCAAGTCAGAAGGCTCATATCAGCAGAGGTTGAACTGGGTAGACTGTACACCTAGCATCTCTTTGCAAGCAGAGTTCTACTCACATAATAGGACTTCAGTTTCTTAAACTTCTGCTCTAGGGGTCTCCTCAACCATTTGGCGCTGGTGGGTGGGTGGGTGGGTGGGTGGGGGGTGTGACATGAGAGGAAGAAGAAATTCTGTTGTGCCAGCAGAGCTGCAGTATTGGATACAATCCGATGTGTCCATGGATATTATTTCAATAAACCATCAGTTCAAATCTGCAGTACAACCAATTCAGCTGTGAAAAGGAAACCACAGCTACCATTGGAATTATTTTCAGGAGAATACTGAGTTCAATATGAGGACAACAACTACAACACTGTCCAGTTGATATTGGTCTATAATTTGTTGCTTAAAAATAAATAAATCTCTTCGTACTGTAAGAGAGGACCATATGGGCAGCTTACTATGCAGGCAAATGTTGGTTACACTGTCCTTTTTGAAAAATTAGTTTAATTTTGTCAATCCTCGAGAAGGGAAAAATTCAATGTACTTGGAATGTGTTGGATGGCAACACACCATGATTTATATTATCGAAAGTAAATAAAGTATGCATCATAAATAGCTCATCCAGGCCTAGTCAGGCAAAAAGCTCTGGATGCTCTCCAGACAGATTTCGGCATGCTCTCATCCTGCTGCAAAAACTGAGGGGATTTATGCACTTCACCATGCATTTAAATTCTGTTGATTTCATAAAGATTTATTTGATGTCCTTGAGATTTCATAGTGATTGAAGAGCACTCTCTTGAATTACACTTGCATTTGAAAATACATGCAAACATAATGGGAGAACTATTGCTATAACAAATGCCAGTTCTTTGCAGGAAAAGATATCTGCATAATGAGCTGCAGCCTTGGAATTTAAAGGTCTGTTTTTTTAGAGGGCTGGCACCTTTTAAAATGGCAAAAGTATAATGTTTGCAGTCGCCACTGGGATCTGGTTTTGTGCAGAAAGTCCAATGCACAATTAACTCAAAAACAAACTAATAAACAACAATTGTGGCGGGTAAAAACTGACAAATTTATTTTGGCATGTATTTGGGGTTCAGTCTGACTCCCTCTCCCCTTTCATAAGAACTTGCATGAAAGTGGCCTCCCAATTTTTCTCACAGGCCCATATAAGTTCAACACAAACAGTTGGGCCTGGTGAGCATTTAAGGTCCCCAACCCTCATCTGCGGGTTGCCATCTGATTGGATTTTATTCTGATCCTGATCTGATTTGAGGATGTATTTTAATTGATTGTCTGATTTTATGTTAATGTGTTATACATTTGATGTTAGCCGCTCTGAGCCCAGTTTCGGCTGGGGAGGGTGGGATATAAATAAAATTTATTATTATTATTATTATTATTATTATTATTATTATTATTATTATTATTATTATTTACTTTCATGAATTAGAGATGCCTGAAATGTTATCATCATCATGTGACGAAGTGAACTCTATGTTTATGCTATAATGCATTTCTCAGTGCGGGGCAGTGCTATGCATGTTCACTCAGAAAGAAACCACACGGTGTTCAACAGGACTAATAGAACCATAGAATCATCTAGTCCAAAATTCTGCAATGCAGGAATCTCAACTAAAGCATCCATGACAGGATCCATGTGAGGATAGCTCAGTCAGTAGAACATGAGACTCTTAATGTCAGGGTCCTGGGTTTGAGCCTCATGTTGGGCAAAAAATTCCTCCATTGCAGGAGGTTGAACCAGATGACCCGTGAGAAGAAGAAGAAGAGGAGTTTGGATTTGATACCCCGCCTTTCACTCCCTTTAAGGAGTCTCAAAGCGGCTAACATTCTCTTTTCCCTTCCTCCCCCACAACAAACACTCTGTGAGGTGAGTGGGGCTGAGAGACTTCAGAGAAGTGTGACTGGCCCAAGGTCACCCAGCAGCTGCATGTGGAGGAGCGGAAGTGCGAACCCGGTTCCTTTCACCTCTATGATTCTAACCTCTCCTTAAAACCTCCAATGAAGGAGAGTCTACCACCTTCTGAGGAAGTCTGCTTAATTTCTTGTAACGGTGTGGAATGTCAGGGCAATCCTGTGCATGTCTAATCAGAAGTCAGCCTCACTGAGGCCAATGGGAGTTAGCGTCAAGAGGGTGTGGATCAGGATCAGTGAGGGTCATGGCCTGGTGAGAACCCTTAGGGCCAGATAGTGAACCCTGGAGGGGCATGTTCTGCCTCTATGTGCCCCACCTCTGCTACAGACATGGATCTAGGAATAAGTCCTATTGATCTCCGTTGCCTGGATGGAAGATAGAGAGATGAGTAGAAATCTCAGATTTTCTCAAGGCCGTAATATAGCCTACTGTACAAAACAGTAAGAGCTGTATCCTCACCCTGCCCACTTTTTGGGTTCTGACCCTGTCAGTTTTGCCTCGAGCCCCTGTTCACCATGCGGCCCCTGGAAGATTGCCTGTGTGGGAATGTGGTGCTCAAGCAGATAAATGTATAGAATTGCAGCCTAAGACACCTTGTTGGTTTTGCTGCAACAGGCTTCTATCAAAGGCGGATTTAGGGGAGTGTGACTGGTTTGGTCGCACTGGGAAACCAGTGGAATCTTGGGGTGCCTCAGGGGGCTCTACAAGTTGTAGGTAGAATGGCAGGGGAGAGGTGGGGCACAGAATTTTGGTGTCACACTGGGTGCCACTGAAATTTGAGACTCCAAGGTCTACCACTGCATCCATGGCTACCCCTCCAGACACTATTAACTCAGTAGCTGTTCCACATTGGCCAACCAATATTTTGAATGCATGGTGACCATAGAGCCCATCATCTGTTCCTCAGCCTCACCCCTCCAGATGTTTTGAGACAACAATTCCCATCATCCTTGACCACTGGTCCTGCTAGCTAGGGATCATGGGAGTTGTATGCCAAAAATACCTGGAGGGCCAAGATTGAGGAAGCCTGTGTTAGAACCTTTCCCAAAGGATCCCACTGCATGAGGTTGATAAGCAAGAAGACTAGAACACAGTAGGATACCAAATGAATTGATTTTGAGATGTGATCTAACGAAGGGAGATTTTTTAATGTCCTGGATTCAGCCAACTAGGCCTCCCTACTCTTGAACTGATTTTTTAAACTGTTCTTTCTTTTACAAACACTGTATCCTGTTTTCTCTGGTAGTAGAGGCTGCTAATATGTGTAATAAGATATTTCACATTAGTGGTCCCTTGAGAATGCTTGAACCACATCCCACAGGAGCATGAAGTCTATCCAGGCCTGGAGGTGGTATATTAGATCCCTCCCAGGTGGTGTTTAACTTTTGCCTGAAATGAATTAGAAGACACTCCTTAGTGTTTTCTTAGTGAATTAAGGGCAATGATAGTTTCCTCCTGTAATTGCAACTAATCTTAATGGAAAGCCAGGAAGAATATGATGGCCTGCTGAGCCCAGGTAGTCACCCGACAAATATTTTGACACCTCCTTTCATTCCAGGATTGCCACTGAGCACTCAGCACGGCTTCCCACTTGTGAAAGGACGTGCTAATGCCTTTAATCCAGTTTTGAAATTCTCATTAGCATACATCTAATTGGCAGCTGATCTCTTGGAAAAACAGAGACCCGCAGCAACACCAGTCAACTTCTGCACTGCAAAGCTAGGGACCAAACAGAGCTATTGGAAAGGCTTAATCTGAATGGCTAATTTAGAAAACCTGCCGATGTTAAATGTTTGCAGATTTTTCTCAATTAGCAATTAAGAACATAAGAAGAGTCTGCTGGATCAGGCCAGTGGCCCATCTAGTCTAGCATCCTCTTCTCACAGTGGCCAACCAATTTAAAAAGAGATACGTAACATGCATCCACACATCATACTTTGTTGGCACTAAGGCAGCACAGGTCTGCTGTCTAACCAGGACTGGCCCTACCATTAGGCAAAGTGGCATTGCCTCCTCAGATGGCAGATGCTCGAGGGGCATATAAGTTAAGGTTACCAGACTTTTTTCAATGAATCCGGGGACACATTAATTAATTAATTAATCACTACACGTTCGGGATGTTGATGCTGCAGCGATGGCACTGGCAGAGGGGCGGCAGCTGCCTTGTCCTCAACTGCCATGTTTCCCCTTCCTCTGAGGCTTCTATATCCTTTCTCTATGAGCCTGGGCAGCCCCTGAGTTGTTGGTTCTTTGGTGGTGGTGGAGAAGCGGTGCGCGGTGGGTCAGGCATGGAAGGCGGAGAAGGAGGGCTGAGAGTGGCGGTGGCAGTGAGGTTTGGGCAGCACGATGCCTCCTTTCCCATCGGAACAGCCCCAATCCCAATCCCTCAGCTGGGAAGGGAGGCTTCCCATTGCCTAACTGAGAGATCCCTTGCATGCAAGTAGGAGTTGGGAGGCTGCTCCAATAGGCAGCATGAAGCCTCTCTTCACAGCTTAGTTGCTGGGGTCAGGGAAGGTGGAGGCAGCCCGGAAGCTGCATCTTAGAGCCTCTGCACCACCATCATATGGGTACTTCCGAGCAGCTCCTGAAGCCAGCCATAGCCAACTGCTCTGGGCTGCTGAGACTGCCACTGCTGCATTTCCCGGGAACATTAGATGAAATCTGGGGAAATTCCGGGGATGTAATTTGTCCGGGGAATTATTCACAAATCCGGGGACTGTCCCCGGGAAACGGGGATGTCTGGTAACCCTAATATAAGTGCCCCACTGCCTTTCCTGCCACCCCCTAAACCAGCTTGCTGGCATCAGGTGCAGTGGAGAATGCTGCCATTACACCAGTGCTGAAGTAAGATTTAGCTCCTAAATATGAAAAGGAGCAGGGATTATTTTTTCTTTGCCTCAGGCAGTGAAATGTCTTGAGCTGGCTCTGTTTCTAAGCATGGAAATTTAATTCCATGGAACCTCTGATTTCAGAGGTTTTAAGGATATCTTCAAAACCATAGGGATTACAAACTTTTTTCATTTCATTTTAAAAAGAAAGTCAAATTCCTGGGATGCTGAATTCTATAGCTAATATCATATTCTATGCCCTTTGCAGGGGAAAACACAGCCCTGGCTCTGGTTGTGACATTTTGCCCAAGGGTAGCCATTATTCCCTAAGCATTGTGTTCCTTGTACAGTAAGTCTTAGGATCCAGCTGTTGGAAATATTTTCCATGAGTGCAGACATCCTATTGCTTTACATAGTTCAACTGAGTTATAATAATAAACACTCTCCGCTGATATGGGCATGCCATCTTATGCACCAAACACCTTCATATTCCACCGCCATCTCTTTTAGATTTGCAGAATTATTCTCGTGAAACAGATTCCAGAGGTTGCTAATTCATTGTGCACAGGAATGAAAAGCCAGCTGCTCACGGAAAAAGCGTGAAATCATTTGTATTAGTTCTGCTGAATTGCCTCTTTATAAAACTAATTTACAGTTTTTCTAAAGACAGATGTTTTGCTCTGCATTGCTAAATGCTTCAGCTCTCAAATAGGATTTGCCAATTTATATGGTGCAGGTAACAGAGAAATCAGTAACTGGTGTTAAAATGTTTATAGTGAAAGCAGCAATGGAAGAAGAAGAAAATTAACCAAGCCATATTTGAATCCAATAAACAAAGCTGCAGGTTGTTTAAAAATCATGGTTTCCTTTATCTGTGAAAATGTGGAAATGCAACTAACCTCAAAAAGGCAGCAAACACCACTGTAACATTGAAAACATATACTCTTGTCGTCTGCTATAAATAAAGTTAAGCACTGAGGGTATTTAAAGGAATTTTGACTTCTAATTTTATTGTTGAGTCCAACTCAAGCACCCCCCCCTTCTTTTTGGCTTGAAGTATGGGCATAATTGGCAAATAAAATTTAATCTTGATTCAGTCCTGTCTTCAGATAAGTGGGGGTGTATTTAAAGGGCCCACATGTTTTAAGGAAAGAACGAGGTTTGATGTATATTAACTTATTCATTACATATGTGATGAATATTACTGCCACTTAAATTTCAAACAGTTGCATGAATGCTTTTGAAGGCAACATCATGGCAAACCTCACATCTTGCCGTGCCGTACTGAGGCAACCAGCGCTAGACTGACACCTAAGCCCAGATTTGCTCACACAGCAAATTGAAGGAGACTATTTATTTATATATTTTTGAAAATAATTTAGGATTTTTCAAAATCTCAAAATGAGAGAATTGTGCTTTTGGAGAGCGGATTATATCCTTCTGAGGCTGCATACACACCATACATTAAAAGCAGCCCCCACATGAATCCTAGGAATGATAGTTTGTTAAGGGTGCTGGGAACTGGAGCTCTCTGAGAGGCAAACTACAGTTTCCAGAATTCTTGGAGGGTGTGTGATTGAGACATACTCAGAGCAGACCTGTTGAAATCAATGGACAAGTTAGTTGTGACCATTGATTTCACTGGGTCTTCAACTTCCAGATGACCTGTTTATTGAGCATTAATTCTGATTTGTTCATGGGGAGGTTAGATGACATCACAACACTTTCCTGTACATTTGCCTAACACCTTCCTTATACACGTTATTGTTTACTAGATGGGAAGTTTGTGTTTATTATAAAATTGTCACAGACTGTATTCTAGCAATGAGAGCTTGGTCTCTAAGCTTATATACAAGTTTACATATAGAAATCAGCCTTATACAAGGGTCAACAGTCCATTCATCCCAGTGTTGTCTTCATCAGGGGTAGTCAGATGTTGTTGGTCCAACAGCTGGATTCCTAGCATCCATTGTTATTATGGCTAATGTTCAAGGGTGATGAATGTTGTAGTCCAACAGCCTGTGAACTGCACCACATTGACCAGTCCCGGTCTTCACTGACTGACAGCAGTTCTCAGAGGCTTTTTCTTACTACCTGATCTTTCCCACTGCAAATGTGGTAGATGGAACCTAGACTTTCCTACAGGCAAAGCATATATATTCTGCTCGATTGCTGAGCTAGGCTTCCCCTTGTATATTTTCTAAAGCAACCTTCAACATCTGGCAACTTCCAGATGTTTCAGGCTACAGATCTCATCAGCCCCAGCTGTATTGCAAGGTGCCAGGTTGGCAAAGGCTGTTCTAAGGTATTCTTGGGGATGATCATGACAATTATGGAAAGTATCTTGCATTTGGTATTGGATGAAAAATGACCTGATCTTCTTAAGCAGTACTGTTTGAAATATGATTGTGGAGCTTGCCCCTTGAAATGAGGGGGAAAAGCTTCCCTGTTCCAGATGTGCTATGGGATACCACAGCATAATTTCCACCAGGGATCGCAATAAAAAAAGCACATAATGTGACTTGCTTTTATGGTTGGTTAAAGCAGGGATAGGCAGAAGGTAAATCAGGAACGACTGGTAGTTCAAGTGATTTGCAAGGATTTCTGACTCCCATTTTTTTTTTTAGCAAGGGAAGCAACAAAATGACTCCTTACACCCACAATCATTATATTGCTGAAATGAAGAATCTGGGATGGGGGAGATGGTAATCAGAAATATATTTTTATGTGAAAGGACTGTGAGCTCAGTTCATTTCTGGTACTTAGAATGAATTCCTGGGCTCAAGAATTCTCTCATTCTCCATATATGTTTTCTGCGCCTGGCTCAGATTGTTAGATCCCAGTATATGAATTTAAAAAAACCCTAAAATAGGTCTTGCAAGCCTAAACCTAACCCTAAGTTTTAAAGAAGTGTCCAACAGGGACAAAAAGACTCAGGACATAGGCCTATGACACAAACTTGCATATTTATTTATTAAATTTATATCCTGCCCTTCCAAAGCAGCCCAAGAAGGCATATGCCAATGACAATTTAAGTCTCTGGGCAAATAAAGATGGTGACACTCGGACTGTGCTTTGCCAAATACACAACGTGAGCAGAGAGGTTTAAAACATGAGAGAGAATGAGATTTGTGGTCGAGCACAAAATCTCAACACCCCAGCATCAAAGCTTCCTGGACTTTGTAAGCTCTGCTTAGAAGATGAGCACTGATTTATTAAAAACTTAATTATACTCAAACTTATATCTAAACAGCACCAAATGCCAGGCCAAATTCAAAAATTACTAAGTCAAAATCCCGCACAAAGTTTGTAAAACTGTAAAATTTCTCAAACTAACAACCAAACAGTGCCAAAATTTGGTTCTCTAGCTCTTCCATCTCTTTTCACATGGCCTAAATTGCTCCATAAAGACCTCAATCCCCCCCCCCTCAGTGGCAGCTTAGTCAACCATAGCAGGAAGCTGGGAATTGGTATAGGTGTACTTGGCACTGAGCTCAGATGGAAAGGCTAATTCATTATTTGTGCAGGGCTGTGGATCAAGCCAAATCTGTTGTGTTTGATACAGCATGGCCACATTTTTATCTTTTATTAACACTTCTATTGAGGATGTGCAATTGTCCAGTATTAAACTTGGGTCCTGTGGAGGAGACATAAGATGATACTCTTTCTGCAAATGTTGCTAGCCCAGTGGCGTAGCGTGGGGGGGGGTGCAGGGGGGCCCGGCCGCACTGGGCGCAACATCTGGGGGTTAGGGTTAGGGGGCGCAAATCCATGGGTTAGGGGGCACAAATTACTTGCCTTGCCCCGGGTGCTGACAACCCACGCTACGCCACTGTGCTAGCCCAACCACTTGCATTTATTCCTAAATTATATTGATGTACAATGATTAATGCGAGGCCAGTTTTGTTCTGCTTTAGCTAGTAGTATCTTAATGTTTATTGCACTGTTTTGCATAAAATCAATAAATTAAAGACACACATTTAAAGAGATATGTGTGATACAATGAGTTTATATTTGCATGGGGAGCCAGGTTGCCACAATCATTTTGATTTCAGAGGTGCTTTTCCTGTACAGAAACACTCCCTCAGTGGAAATTTTCAGGGCAAACCATAGATTTTGTCAATCGATGCCCCTGTGTCTACAGGAAATTGCTGAGCTTTGTGGGAATGAGGCAAATCACCAGCTATCGCCGCTCATATATACATCAGAGAGATATGACCACAGACATGACTGTCTGCATTCTACTTGCTCACCTGATGGATCAGCAGTTTATTTTAATTTGATGAATGAAAGTGGTCATTAAATCAAGCAAAATTACTGCAACATTTCACAATCCACATCATACTTTTTTGAGTGCTCCTCTTTTCTGAGCTGTTCTGAAGGAAATATATTGCAGTTTCAGTGTAGAAAATACTGATAGGATTCTGGAGGTTTAAAGTCTTTCACTCAGAATATGCAGGTTTTTAATGGAAATGAATGATTACCGTATATATTTTTAAAAAAACTTTCCTTCACAGCTTTCCTTCTGAGCAGCATTGCAGGGAAGGTGTCTCCATGAATGTTCAAGACTCTGAAATGCTGTTCACAAGGACTTGAAGCTAGAAAATCTGTGTGTCATTTATTCTCTGAATATGATTAATGATGTTGAGTGTTTTGCAAGACATTATTAAAACCAGAAGCCTATGACTTCATTGTCTCTGACAATGACTTTGAACATGGGGTCAGTTCTTCTACTTTTAAATTTCTTTGCAAGATTAAAAGGAAAGTAAAAACAATTGCCTTTTGGGGGGCTTGACACAGATGTGACAAAGTGGGACGCACACGTTTTCAATATGTTCCTTTCAATGAAACTTCACCTCTTTTCTACAATATGACTAGTAAAAAGAACAGATACTGTATAGTCACCAAGAAAACATTCCGGTATTGAGGAGTCTTAATTATCACATGCACACGCCTTATATTTGACTGTGTTTGGGGGGACTTTTCTTATTGTCCTTCCTGAATGACAATGATTGATAATAATAAAAAAGGAAATGTGAATTTTCTAAAATTCTTAATTGGGTTGCAGGTGGGGATGGAGGAGAATTTCAATTCAGTAAGCATTTTAAAGTGAATTTGCCTAACTGACCATTTCCAAAACAATACACAAGCCAAAATGCACACACCTTTGAAATTTGCACTTCTCCGAATTTTGCAATGCCTTTCTCCAGTCAAGTAACATCTACAAAAGCATATTGCATATACTCCAACCAAATAATGCACCCATAAAACTGCAGATATACATGAAAATAACACACAAAATTATTTATTTTAGGGGAAATTGCAGGCAAAAATATGTATATTAAGAGAAATGTGCACTGACATGCTGGAGGATTTTCATGGACCCCCCCTTTTTAAAAAAAACCCCACAACAATCCACAGATTGCTGCAAAAATGTGGAGAATAGAATTAAAGGCTGGAAAAAAAACACATGAGAAACTGAGAGAACTAAAATTGTCAGAGTCTCCCATTTCTAAGTGCTGGTAATGTTGTCCTGAAGACAACAAGATCAAGTGCTGTGCTTTTAACCCCTTAAGCAAGTCATTAATGAGTCTAGATAAATTGGACAGATTTTAGTGATGCAACTCTGGATGCTACTAAATTAATGAAAAGTCACACTTAGTGTTCTCTCTCTCTCTCTCTCTCTCTCTCTCTCTCTCTCTCTCTCTCTCTCTCTCTCTCTCTCTCTCCTTTCCCCCCACCCTTCCCAAGACCTGCTACAGGCCTTCTAATGTTACACACACCTCATGGGTTGCTGGGCCACAACCTGACCTTAAATTTGTATGAAAAATTAAGTGGAAGGCAGACGACTGAGTTGTGGTTTCTTTCAGTTTCATATCATTGCCTTTTGCATCTGGCTGAAAGAAAAAAAAAGGAGGGGAGTGCAGCTGCCTGATACTATAATGTCACTTTCAAGTTCTTCACTGAAATAGCGTAAGCTGGGCTTAGAGCCATTTTTCAGCCAATTCTTCTTCCAGGAAATGTGATGATGTGAAGACAGACAGGACTGAGGAAAGAACAGTCCAAGACCCATCTCACTCACTCTATTACTACGAATCACCCTGTTACGGAAGAAAAACTACATTGCCTTCGTTGCTTCAAAAGAAGTAAAATGATGTGACAAAGCCAGGAAGTTAAATTAAACAGAGCCTAACTACAAAATCAATTACACCATCAGCATATCCCCCCCACCCCCACTCCAGTTCTAATTAAAAGTCCTTGGAAATCTATCTTCTGAGTTGGAACAAAATCTCAACTTGGGATAAAAATAAACTAGGTCACTTGACAGCAAGTTTATATATGCAAACAAGGAGCTTCTTTCTGGGGCAATGTTCTTAATAGAGAATGGTAGAGGCGAAATGAAAAGTCTACCACCTAAATGAGTAAATGCAGAGGGTTAAAAAAAATGGGATACATGTACCTAAGTGGGGGAAGCATGCTCCTAACATGCTCAGCAAAGCTGATTGGTTATAAAATAATTGCAATGCTATTGTATGCATGGCTGTGCAGAAACAATTCCCAGGTAAGTGGGAGGAATGGAGGAGGGAGAGGCTTAAAACTGTGTGGAAAATGTTTATGTCAGTGGTTCCCAATTAGGGGTCTGGGGATCCCTGGGGAACGGACCCAGGGGGGTCCACAGCCCCCTCCCTTGCATCCTCTCCAACTAATTTTTTTGTCATTTTTGCATGGTAATATCACACATTTTATGGTCTGTTTTAGCGCTGTGCGATTTGGCCAAAATTGGTTTTGAAATCACACCGCAATAACGATTTTGACTGAGCAATACACAGCAATATATGGCTCCTCATGCGAGGGAGAGCAGCGCAGACAATTTCAAGGCACCGTTGATATCGCACAATGAGCCCAGCCGATAACGCTGCTGAGAGAGACCAAGGCAGCCAATAATGTTGCAGCATTGCCTCACGCTGAGGGAAAACAGGGCAGCTGATCGCCCTCACTTCAAGGCAACATGGGACTATCTTCCCCAGGCACTGAAGCAGAGCAGCTTTTCTCAGTCAGCAGGAAAGCAGCAGCAGCCATAGTATATGTGCTTCTTCACTGGCTGCCACCACTGGCTGTGCTGCTGACAGTGGCTTGATGCAACCCCTATCCCCGTCCCCTCCCACTCAAACCATGTGGTGAAGGTGACTCTGCTTCCTCTCCTTTCCCTCATCCCCACACCTGATTTCGAATTTCAGACATTGTGATATATAGGAATATCACAATGTTTACCTGCTGATATACCCAGTGTTGTTTTTTTTTGGGGGGGTGACAGGGACACAGGGGTGCACATACCCCTAAACATTTTGTGAATCTAAGTTTGGCCTCATTGAGGGGCAGTATTTCAATATGAGTAGGAAAACGAGAGTACCCTTAAACATTTTTTTAAAGAAAAAAAGCACTGGGTATATCCCAATGTTGAAAATATCACTCAGCCTTTGTTTGTTTTTTTAGTACAGTGGTACCTCTTGTTAAGTACTTAATTCGTTCCAGGGGTCCTTTCTTAACCTGAAACTGTTCTTAACCTGAAGCACCACTTTAGCTAATGGGGCCTCCTGCTGCCACGCCGCCGGAGCACGATTTCTGTTCTCATCCTGAAGCAAAGTTCTTAACCCAAGGTACTATTTCTGGGTTAGCGGAGTCTGTAACCTGAAACGTATGTAACCTGAAGCATATGTAACCCGAGGTACCACTGTATACCTAAAATCCTTTGCTTATTAGAGGCTACCCCACATGTTGTTGAAAAAATTGCTTTGCAGAGGTAATTACCATAGAGTTATCAAACTTTTCAAAAATAGGGGGTCTGTGGTTTGGCTTTGGAAAATGGGATTCTCAGCAATTAGCTATTTGGGAACTACTCGTTTATATGATTACAGTGAGTTTTTAAAAAAGAAGAAAACACCAACTGTAATAATAAAAAACCCACACAAAGTAAAGTCAATTCACCAAGCATCATTTATGGAACACCCTTTATCATTCAATCTGGTAAACTTTCTGTTGATATCGGATGCACCTAGAGCTTCCCGCCAAATATTGACATGTGTACAAGTGTTGTTACTGAGAGACAGTGACAGGCCCAAAATCACCATGGCTGAGTGGGGATTTGAACCCTGCTTCCTCAGGGCCTAGTCCAACACTCCAACCACAGCACCACAAATGTAGAAGACTGAGCTCAAAGAGCATACACAGAATGTCCTCCTCCCACGGGAGGAATTTCTCCAAAGCATCATCTCATAAACACTAGGAAAAGGAAGCTTGATCTTTTTTTAGGTTTGTCAGAGGTTGACACGGCTGGGCATATTGGAGGCTCATTGCTGAAATCCTCTGGCTCCTGGTGCTTCTTGTTATTGCCACTTGCACACCCTTCCCTTCTGCTCCAGAGAGGATGAACAATGGTGGCAGCTACTGCCTGAACACTCTCTTGCTAGCCAGCTTTCTCTTTGGCAGGCAAGCAAGCCACAGGGATGGGGAGCAGCCAATGGCAGCAAGGAGGAAGGGGGCCCCACACTGCAGGAGGCGTCTTGCCCAAGGCCCTTCCAAAACCTAATACAGACAATGCCCATTTGTTCCTAGTGTATTTTATCGAATCACAAGCTGAACACTGTTTGGCAATGGGCATTCAAGTTTGTACGAACCCTTCCTTAGATATGCCACGTTCTTCTATGCCCTAGTTTACATTGTCACTTCAGGCCCTCATGCAGGGCAAACAGGCTTTTATCCATCTATTGTCACAGCCAGTAAAATATTGACAATTAAGAGAGAACAGAATATAAAACCACAACTCAGCTCCACATTTTAATAAATGTGAACACTGCAATGGACCATATGGATATTATGAAATTCTGGAGAATAGGGCAGCAGATGAAATATGGCTTGGATTAAAAACAAATATTCAACTATGAGTTGGTTTGGGTTATTTTTTTCCTGGTGTGAAAAGTCATATGCAAGCTCTACTTTCCAAGGAGGCTGAGTAATACTCAAAGCCGTTACAATGCAAGCGAGGAAAGAATATTCACCACCACTGGGAAATCTGGGAGAGAAACAAATTTCAAACTCATATTTTTGCTTGCTGTTGGTGTGCATCTTAATGAGGCACAAATAAGTGATGCCAGAGCAGAATCATGTTCCACATTGGGGGTGGGGGGACCTATGTGTGTGGATTACGGTTGCCGTTTTATTAGACTTCAAATTACTGCTTATTTTTTCAGCAGAATTTTAAAAAAAAGGCAATTCAGGAAAGGTCTTTATGCAGGATATACAGAGGAGATTAATACTGCAGGCAGTGATAATATTCATTACAAATGTATACCAGACACACTTTCAACTTAACATAAAAATGGAGGCAGGACTGACACAAAATATTATACTTAGGCTCATGCCTTAAGGAGTCTGCAAATGTGCACTTGGGATCATTACTCTTTCTTGCTAAGAAGAAGCTGGAAAGCAGGGCCCTCAGAAGGAAGGAGACAAAGAAAAACAGCCTGGAAGATTTCTTCCTAAGGTCTCTATTTCTGATCCTCACTACTTTTGCTAGTATGCAGCAAGGTATCAGGGTAACTTTAACAGGATCAAATTTGTGTCCTCTTCCATTTCCTGTCATTTTGGTGATGCCTAAATGGCCACCCTGCACTCACATTACAGAGTCTCCATGAAAAAGGAGACTGAAATGGGCATCTTGAGTCTTCTGGATTTCTTTTCCTTACTTTGCAATCTACCCTACCCATCATCTGATGACGAAATGCAGGTATTTTCTTTTGCTGCCTGACTCTTTCTAGAAAAGGTTACACCTGGTGGCAGAATAACCCAGAAGATGCTGAACTTTGAACTACTAACCACAGTCAAGTTGTTTTGATTGTTCAGTTTGAGCAGCCATATATGCTTAACTCATATGTGAGATAAGGGAAATACATTCATTGCATTGCATGACTCTTGGGATGTTCTAGTACTGGTGAAAACCCTTGACAAAAAGACATCTCTTTATTTCTATAGGAAATATTATGTATTGTGCTGTATTGTACTTTGTTTCACTGTACACTGCAGTGAAGGGAGGTACAAAAATAGTTTTTTTGTTTTTTTTAAAAAGAGGGATTATTTTTTGCTATGCAATGAGCTAATTACAGCTGACTGACAGGGCTTCCCAGTGTTACAAATCCTTTATTTGTCTTTAACTGATAACTTGTGAAATATAACACCAAAGGTGTCAGTTTTGTATCTGCAAGAACGTTTATTGTGTCAATAGAAGGCACAAGCCATAGACTTATTTTGTGTGTGTGTGGTTTTTCCCTCACTTCATTTGACTTCTTAATTTGTCCCTTCTTGGTTAGAAATAGTTCCTGCTTTCAATTACTAAGGTTTGGGGAAAATTTTCCCCTCCTTTAAAAGATGAAGAAGACAAAGGTAATAAGGGGGAGGGGATGATTAACAGAGCAATCCTAACTGAATTCATTTTGCTTTTGTTTTAAGAAAACATTTCCAAGCCTTTAATATGAAGTTAAAATAACAATCCAGTCATAAATATGAAATAAAATAAATAAAAAGGGAGATGGAAAAAACTGTACAAAAAACTGTACCAAAAATAAAAGGGTTCACAGCCATTACATTGGAAAATAAAGTACATTTACAAGAGACTACATTGTGTACAAATTTTGAGAAGAGGTCAGGAATGAAATTTCTGGGGGAAAAAATAGGTATACTGATTACTTTAAGCCCCAACTGTGTCTTCTATCAACTTTTTATGATCAAATATAGACCTTAACACATAAACCATTTATAATATTTCTATTAGGAGCTGCTCGTTTGACCATATCACAGGGCTTATCACAGGAGTCCTTGGGAATTTCTTTAAATATTTTCTTCAACAAAGTAATGTTACTCTCATTTCTAAGAAATTGACTTATAAATCATGGTGTGCACATAAACCTACAGATTTTGCCTCCATTTGCGGCAGCCATTTGTTACTAATACGATAGGCCAATAAATATGATAAAATGATAAAATATGGCTTTATTTGATATTCATAACGTTTGCTTTGTATTTCTTCTGTATCAGGACTGTTTTGGTTATAACACCTAATTCACTCTGAAGGCCTATTAAATTCAGCCAGTGGTTATGTAGTTTTGAGCTTGCCTTTTGTAAAATAGGGGAAAAAGTGACCAATAAGTGTGAGTAAGCTGCATTGGTCACAATGGGACCTACTTACAAAACACTGTCACCAACTGTGCCATAAATAATCTCTGTCATGATGAATTTCTCTTGTAAATTCCCTAGAAATGCAATAATATGAGTGGCAGGATGAAATACACATTCACGGCTAAGAATAATGCTGGCATTTATCAAAAGAATGAATTTGTGTTGTGATTTCATTTTCCATGGAAAGATGGGTTACCTAGAATCTTAGAAGAATAGAATTGTATAGTTGGAAGGGACACTGATGGTTATCTACTCCAATCTTCTGCAAAGCAGGAATCTCAGCTAAATCATACATGATCATATATCCAATAGGGTGGTTCATAAAAAACTTTTTTTAAAAAAAGCCTGCTCCGAAGGTCTTATCTTACTACACTTACTACACTAGGGATTATATAAGGTAAAGGTAAAGGTACCCCTGCCCGTACGGGCCAGTCTTGACAGACTCTGGGGTTGTGCACCCATCTCACTTAAGAGGCCAGGGGCCAGCGCTGTCCGGAGACACTTCCGGGTCACGTGGCCAGCGTGACATCGCTGCTCTGGCGAGCCAGAGCTGCACACGGAAACGCCGTTTACCTTCCCGCTAGAAAGCGGTCCCTATTTATCTACTTGCACCCGGGGGTGCTTTCGAACTGCTAGGTTGGCAGGCGCTGGGACCGAGCAGCGGGAGCGCACCCCGCCGCGGGGATTCGAACCGCCGACCTTTCGATCGGCAAGCCCTAGGCGCTGAGGCTTTAACCCACAGCGCCACCCGCGTCCCCAGGGATTATATAGCTATATCTTAAATTTCATGCATATCAGTTAATATATTGACCCTGCTCCACTGAATTGAAATTTCAGCCTTCACGACATAGGAAAACAGCCAAGTAAACAGCTATTTTCATGTAGGATAACACTTGACATGGCCTTTATCAAGTGATCAACATGTAGGTGGGAACTATCTGTTGAAAAAAATATTACATGTGCATCACTCAATGATACAGTGATACCTGACATCTCATCACTCATATTATGCTGCAGTTGAATGTGTGAACTGTCTCCGTTACTGGAAACAAAAGTGGAGAAGGTGTTGTGATCAGAAGGTCCTGCCTGTTGCTTGTTATCTGTGATGCTGTTCTACACATGCAAATCATCACTTGACACTGCCATCACTAAGTGGTTAGAGCTGCACATGGAAGCTCATCCGATGTATTATAAACATTTCAGTGATTGCACAGTTAAGAACTTGGTGTGTGTTTGTGTGTGTGGTGCCATTGTGCTTCCTAACTTATTCAGCCCTATTCTTAATTCTTTCCACACCTTAAAACTCTAATGTGGAGCATATGATTTTACAAAATTGTAGTTCTGCTCCTCTGTTATTCCATCCCTTTTGACACCTTAAGCACAAAAGGCAAAACAATAGTGCACAGCATGGAACCTTATGAAGTTTTAATCAGAAAAGACTTTCCATGCACTTCAGAGGCAAACTTCTGCCATAAATTTATGCACCCAAATAACAGCAATTGTTTGCTAATTATTATTTTTCAAAGGGAAAGCGACAATTCAGGATGCTACGTTGCATCAGGAACATATTAAATGGAACACAGAGCCTCAATCCAGACTGCTAATAATAATATTGCTGAGATTAGCAATTTATCTCACTGGAAAGATCTAGTAAAAAGATAGCTCACAACAAACCCTTTTGTCTCGCTTACTGGAACACTTCCTGAGTTCAGGGTGCAAAATAGAGGAGCAGGAATATGCATACCCAATGCAAACAAGATTATATGAACCCCCCCCCCTTTGAACAAGTTATTGTAGTTTTGTCTCACATTGAGTCACGGACACCCCAAAACATTTTGCTGACTGAGATGGACAACATGACCCCTCAATGGCATGCAATGGAGCCAAGTTGGCCCCTCGCTAAGTGTGGTCAGATTGCCTTTTAAAGCCTTCTCCAGCTTCTATGCAACACTCCTACTCACATGAATCCATCAGTACAAGATGATCATAACTTCAGGATAAAATGATGGCAAACAATGCTTCATTCTCTACATGCATTCATATGCAACTATCTCAAGATTTTATCACCATCATTATATTATTATATGCTGCTTATTCCCCAAAATGACTTCTAAGTCATTTACAATTTAAAAAGTTTATCAAAATATACCCACAGTTATTATGATCATGATGATTATGATTATTAACCATCTACCCTTCACCCTAAGGTCACTCAGGCCAGGCTACAACTGTTTAAAAAAGTTAGAATTTAAAAATCCAATTACAATTGGTCAACACTGCCACCCTCCGTGTAGGTGAGGAGCAGGAACTGTTGTACCGTAAATTCAGAGCCCTTTCCTGTACCCCAGTGGCTGCTCCCCAGATCACCAATCTTCTCCAGAGTGCAGCTATTAAATTGATCACAAACACAAATTACTGTATGGTTCTGCATTTCATCTACCTGGGATCCTGATTTCTAATTAGTGCATTCTTTGTCCCTGGAAAGCATTTCCAAACATTGAGAGTGCAGTGGTTGGGTGCCAAGGTCTATGCAGCCCTGTTTGAAACAAAAGAAAAACAAAAACCCAACCACCCAATTTTGTACTATACTATATGGAACAGAAAGAAGGCTGGCTCCCAGATTTTCCTTTGTGCTCTGTTAATTAGTAGGGTAAGGGCTGCGGGTTTTGTATTCAAGCACGTGACTTGAAAACTGAGTTTAACTGATGAGTTAATCTCTCGCTCACACACGAGCACGGAAACCAATAATTCTAATGGAAACCCTGCTTTTTGAAAGACATGCTGCTCTAAATTTCCTTGGCAGACAAGATGGTACTGTGCAACATTACATGTGGTTAATGTTAGTCACATCCTTGATGTATCATAACACGAAGTCACAAAGGTAATGGGATGTGACACATGACAGCATGGCAAATCAGTCTGGGAAGTTTCTCCTGGAATGTATATGAAATGTAGGCATATTTCTACAGTGTTTACTGCAGTAACCATTCCCTGCTACAACTATTAGCTGTTAACCAGAGTTCTGTGCTGTGCTGGTTTAGAAATTTGGGAGGGGTGGGGTTCAGGCAATGGTAGAAAGCAGCTTCCATGCCCATTTGGGGTCTAGGTTTTGGTTCCTTCCAGATGACAAAATTATGCAAAGCCATTGAGAAGAAAGATGCATTGAACTCCGATCAAGCCTGTACTTTGGCATTGTACTTTCCATGGAAGGAAGGGATGTACAACAGAAGGTCCTGGTTGAGAATTTGACAGGCCAAGCAGGCACAAAAAGCCCATTCACGATTCTATGCAGATGCCCAGATATACCTTGATGACAGCAAGCATGTAAACCCGGCGTGGAGACGGAGCACTCTAAAACATAGCAGTCAGTTTAGGCTTAGAAAGCTGGACTGAATGAGAAAGCAGCTAGAGGAGGAGGCGATGACAGAAAGTGAAGAAATATCTGTGAGTTCTGGGGCAACGGGCCTGGATCCCATCCTGTGGACCCTCTGGGAAATGCAAACCTCCAGAATGTATTTCATATAGCTAACTATTTATGTCTTGTTGTTGTTTAGTCATTTAGTCGTGTCCGATTCTTTGTGACCCCATGAACCAGAGTACGCCAGGCACTTCTGTCTTCTACTGCCTCCCACAGTTTAGTCAAACTCATGCTGGTAGCTTCGAGAACACTGTCCAACCATCTCGTCCTCTGTCATCCCCTTCTCCTTGTGCCCTCCATCTTTCCCAACACCAGGGTATTTTCCAGGGAATCTTCTCTTCTCATGAAGTGGTATATTTTATCTTATTGTTATGGCTAGTGGCTAATACAAATAAAGTTTCTATCTAAACTATATATATTAGTGCAGATATGTTTGTGTGTGTAACTTTGCATTACTGTAACATGTTTTAGGTACACGGGTGGCACTGTGGTCAAAACCAATGAGCCTCTTGGGCTTGCAGATCAGGTCGGCGGTTCGAATCCCCGTGACGGGGTGAGCTCCCATTGCTAGGTCCCAGCTCCTGCCAACCTAGCAGTTCGAAAGCACGCCCAAAAGTGCAAGTAGATAAAAAGGTACCTCTCTGGTGGGAAGGTAAACAGCGCTTCCATGTGCTGCTCTGGTTTCGGTGTTCTGTTGCGCCAGAAGTGGCTTAGTCATGCTGGCCACATGACCTGGAAAAACTGTCTGTGGACAAACACCAGCTCCCTCGGCCTGTAAAGCGAGATGAGCGCTGCAACCCCAGAGTCATCTGTGATTGGACTTAACTGTCAAGGGTCCTTTACCTTTACCTTTTAACATGTTTATATGTAACTGTGTATTGTGACCAACTGGAGATCTGGTGGGTAGCACATTTCCACCCTACCATCCATTACTTGTCCGATTCAGTCAGACCATGGGTCCATCCAGCTCAGTGTTGTCTACAATGATTGACAGTGGCTTTCTGGGGTCTGAGGCAGAAGTCTCCATGGAGACACCATGGATTGATGCTGGGACCTTCTTCATGAAAGGCAAATGCCCTGCCACTGTGCTGCGGCAGGTTTCAATCTGCTCCGAATTCCAGGAAATTCTTAGCAGTATTTTGGTTATTAAAACTTAGCTGATATTTTCAGAAGGGTATGATTCAAGCTGTTTTACTTTTTTTGTTTCAGTTTGCATTCTATGAATTATTTCCAGCCCAAGCCCCCATATGGAAGCAGCAAAATCATTATAGGAATGAAAATAAGATGGTTTGTATCACCTGCTTAACTTGTTTTGTCCTCTGCCTTCAGGCTTTGAAAACCGCTTCCCATATTTTCCCCCTCTTTCTTTAAAAATAACGTACATCACTTTAATTTATTCCAGGTCCTGACAGAAGGATCAGATTTTAGGGGATTTAATGTTGCATTTTCAAATCCAATTTTACAGTCTTCAGTGTTTTAGAAGTGGCAGAATTTTGGTATGATTTTTTTAAAAGGTGGAGAACCTTAGAGATCACTGACATGGTTGAACATCATTAAACAGCTACTTCCACAGCCTGGTGTCATATAAATCACCATAGGAAGAGCTTTGATTGCTGATGGGAAATATGGAAGATTTTAAAGGGATATCATGTCTACGGGCCATGCAAGGGCTAAGTAGAATAATAGACTTATAGAGTTGGAAGGGACCACAATGATCACCCACTCCAACCCACTGAGATGCAGGAATCTTTTGCTCAGTTTGGGGCTCAAATATATGAGCCTGAGATGTAGAATCTCATGCTCTACTGACTGATCTATCACTGTCAATTCCCTTTTTTATTGCTTCTCCTCTGGGAGAAAAGTTGTGTCTTTCCCACCTGTTCTGGTTCCCTCCCTATCCTCCTCTTTTGCAAAGGAAGTGTGTACACTTAAACCCTGTAGCTTTATTACTACTTAGGACCCAAGTGTCTTATCTTGGTTGAGAATGAGTCCCTGCTATCACAATGTCTAGTGTGGATTCATGCCATAATAACCATAATGTTGCACACCACCCTAGTCTCTGAGCAGTGGGAGATTCCAAGATTTGAGGTTCTTATGCAGGCTTCATGTTTCCTTTTGAGAATGGGTCAGAGTGAGTGGAGACTGTAGCGTCCTTAGGATATATGGTTTATTTACACACATATATAACCTGAGCCTATGATGGAGGGGTTTACAGCACTAAGACTCCATGGTCACAGCCCTGGATTCAAAAAATCAGCCCTGGCCTTCTATCTCTCTGTCTTTCTAGCCTGCCGCCTTTTCTTCTAGGTCACATCACAGCAAAACTCTGTCCTCTCATACCTAAATTGGTTAGTCTTAAAGGTACCACAAAGGGTTGTTAACAAGGGAATTTTTCTAGACCTGTGGGAAAATATTGTTCATTTCTACATCTGCCCGCCCCCCAGAATGTGGAATAAAATTTAGTGATCTTATGCAGGACCTAAGAGACCAGAGTTAAAATTACCAAACAACCATGAAACTCATTGTGTGCCATTAGGCTAGTCACTGTCTCTCTGCCAACTTAATTCATGGGCTTTTTGTGAAGATAACATGGGGAAAAGGAGACCCATAAGTGCTACTTTGAGCTCCTTGAAGGAAAGGCGGAGCAGATATTAAAATGAAATACAATTTTCAAAATTTATTTAACAAAAATGATATACAGTGGTACCTCAGATTACATACACTTCAGGTTACATATGCTTCAGGTTACAGACTCCGCTAACCCAGAAATAGTACCTCAGGTTAAGAACTTTGTTTCAGGATGAGAACAGAAATCGTGCTCTGGCGGTGGAGCGGCAGCAGGAGGCCCCATTAGCTAAAGTAGTGCTTCAGGTTAAGAACAGTTTCAGGTTAAGAACGGACCTCTGAAACAAATTAAGTACTTAACCTGAGGTACCACTGTACCACTTAATTGTAATAAAACTTCTAAGTGGTTGATAAGAAATATTGAAATTATCGAAAGCTATCAGTAAAAACAGTTAAAAACAATTTAAATGTTTTATAATAATTCAGATGAACAGTAAAAAAAGAGAGATTAAAATGCATCAACATCTGCATGTTTGGATAGGCTTGCCTGAACAAAAATTTGGAGAGCCAATGTGGTGTAGTGGGTAAGAGCGGTAGGCTTGTAATCTGGTGAACCGGGTTCGCGTCTCCGCTCCTCCACATGCAGCTGCTGGGTGACCTTGGGCTAGTCACACTTCTCTGAAGTCTCTCAGCCTCACTCACCTCACAGAGTGTTTGTTGTGGGGGAGGAAGGGAAAGGAGATTGTGAGCTGCTTTGAGACTCCTTAGGGTAGTGATAAAGCGGGATATCAAATCCAAACTCTTCTTCTTCTTCTTCTTTTAAGAAGGCACCAAACATAATGCAGCAAAGGTGACTTCCTGATGTCAATAGGCAGGGAGACCCATAGTGTAAGTGCTGCCACACTAAAGATCAATTTGTTACAACTGCATAACATATATTATGTGGCAACCTCAACAGGGTCAGTTTGCTTCAGTCTACAGAACTGACCCTGTTGAGGTTGCACCCTATCAGGTGCACATAGATGAGCAAGGTGATCTTGCAGAAAGCTGGTCCCAAGTTGGTTAAGGGCTTTACATTTCAATAGTAACACCTTGAAGTTGGCGACCATTGCAGATCCCTGAAAGGGTCAATATGTGATGTAGCTACCAAATGATGAATATGACCATGTGCACTGACTCACTGGGGACGCGGGTAGCGCTGTGGGTTAAAGCCTCAGCGCCTAGGGCTTGCCGATCGAAAGGTCGGTGGTTCGAATCCCCGCGGCGGGGTGCGCTCCCGCTGCTCGGTCCCAGCGCCTGCCAACCTAGCAGTTCGAAAGCACCCTCGGGTGCAAGTAGATAAATAGGGACCGCTTTCTAGCGGGAAGGTAAACGGCGTTTCCGTGTGCAGCTCTGGCTCGCCAGAGCAGCGATGTCACGCTGGCCACGTGACCCGGAAGTGTCTTCGGACAGCGCTGGCCCCTGGCCTCTTGAGTGAGATGGGCGCACAACCCCAGAGTCTGGCAAGACTGGCCCGTACGGGCAGGGGTACCTTTACCTTTACCTTTACTGACTCACTGATTTTGGCTGAACCTCACCGAACAATGAAAAGAACCAGTTTAAATGCCCCACTATAATGAATAAAGTGGTTGCTTCTCTCTCTTTTTTTCCCCATGAAAGGGACAGCTTTTTTTTTTCTAATGCATGAGCTGCCTTCTGTGGTACTTCAGTAAATGAGAACTTGCAAATGACCTGGAGTTCCATTTCAGACAAAACATTCAGGATATATATTTGAAAGTTATAACTATGTCTGAGTGCCATTGCTATTTTGCTCAGGAGTTTGATTTTTTTTTTTTAAGGAGGGCCACTAACTGTAGAACAATAAAGGTCACCAGATACTCGTTCCCATGTCGACTTCTACAAGACTAAAGATGGCCGACAGTTAGGTATTTCCCTTCCACAAATACATCCCAACAAATACACAGGCAATTTTAAATCACAAACAAATGAACATCTCTTTCGCATCTTCATTCTGGTGGCGATGGATTTTATGTTTGGTTTCAAGAACTGTTCTCAAGCATGGGCGATCTGTTTCATCATCTTGAGATAATATGGGGAACAAAATATCTTTCCTTTTGGTACTCCTCATTGTCAGGATCACAAATCCTTCTTTCCAAGTTGCCACATTTGGAATGAGGCCAATAATTTAATGGACATGGAAACTGAGATGCCTGCAAACCTAGAAATGGTCTCTCTAGGTCAGGGGTCTGATACATTAGTGAGGTAATATCAGGAAAGTTGCAGTGAAACCACCCTTGCTCTCTTAGTACCTGAATGATGGTGTTGGTGAGACCAAGCATCAAGTATCTCCAGCCACGGTTTTAAAAAAGGTTTGATATATGTATTTAGAATCCGATATTCTTTCCCCTAGCATTAGAAAATAACAGAGAGCATCTACCTGATTGTGAGCAGAGTGATAGCACTTTGTGTCTGAGGGAACCTTCTCCGTTATATTGTCTTCCTGTTGGAAGGTATGTGGAATGTAAAAGCTTGCGCTCCTTTTAACAGAGCATGGTCAAAAATAAGCCGGATACATGATACCGAAGCTGCTCTTGTGCTACCCATTTAAGTTATGTATCAAGTCTAAATTTAATCAAGGCCACATTTTATTTATACATTTCATGCATTAAACTCATTTAAACTTCTAGTCAGATTTCATTAGGGGAAATACTACCGCGAAAATCGTGCAGTAGTAAAGCTAATGTGCTTCAGGAATTTGAAAGGATTTAGAGATCGGAGGGTCTGATTTCAAAAAAAGAAAAGTAAAAAAAGAGAGAATTCTTTCTCTCCTTTAGCTTTGTGCTTCCAGCCGGCCTGTGTGCTGTGCCCGATTTGTTTCCTAGGACACTAATACAGTCAGCATGCGTTCTACAAATGTGTAAACACAGACATTCCCTCTAATCAGTGAGTTTGGTGTCTTAAGGCAAGATTATGTTTTTTTAGGAAATGCAATTTATGTTCAGGATTAAATTTCTCCTGCCGACTGATAACGTCTGAGGTTGAGTGAGATGATAAGTATTGTATCCTGGTTGCTTGTCATAATTGTTAAACCTTCAACCACCAGTCTATTATTTTATGTGCGTTTATTTTGGTGATGGAAGTGAGGAGTGAGCCGCCAGTGACTTAAAATACTTGAGTCCTCTGCATTGTGAGAAATAACGCAAGGCTAGGGAGCGGGGGAGGGGTGATGCCAAAGAATAATGTCAAAAGGCATGGAGATCTGAAATCCTATTAACAGCATTCAGGAAAGCCCAAATTGAGTGTTATCCTTTATATAAGGGGTAGCCAATATGGTGCCTCCCAGATTTTCAGACTACTGTTCCCATCCTCCCTCATCATTTGCCATGCTCATTAAGTATGATGGGAATTGTGGTCCAAAAAATCTGGAGGGCACCATGTTAGCTACTCATGGTTTAGATGCTACTGCTGTAAAAGAAGAAAAAAATGGGAGGGATTCAATTTTATGTTGCAATATTAAATATGAAAATGCAGGTATATATATATTCATGCTATCTGGTTTGCCTTTTAAAAATCTTGAAATTATAGTGGAAATTAGGAGAGCTTGGGAATGCCTTTCCATGAAATCTTCTGCTTCCTGTTCAGTGTCCAGGAAGTTTGACTTTCAAGAGCATCACCTTTTGCCCAAGTTGGTCTGGAATGGACCAGCACCTCTACTGAAGGCTGATAAAATGAATGAGAATGAATGGCTGTGATTTCCTCCCATTGTTGTGAGTCTGTCTCTCAGAGCTGCTTGGGAGTGCAGTTTGGAATAGCATCCTGGCTCAGTTGGTGATATACCAGTGTAAGTCCTCCATTCTAGCTCAGCTGCAGTGCATCCCAGGGAAGTTTCTGAAGAAGGGGCATTCTGGGGAAGAGGTGTGGGTGGGATGGAGCAAGGGGAGACTTAATTGCATTCCAAACTCAATTCAGCTTGGTCACATGACTGTGCATCCCAAGGAAGTCACACAGCAAAAAGGATATAGTAAGTTCAACTCTATTTTCAAGATTTGTTTTCCCTCTGTCAGGCTTGGGCCAGCTCAGTTGGCAGTAGCCCTGCTCCTGAACAGGATTTGGAATGGGGTAAATTGGGAGAAAAGCAATGACAAACCTAGACAGCATCTTAAAAAGCAGAGACATCACCTTGCCAGCAAAGGTCCGTATAGTAAAAGCTATGGTTTTCCCAGTAGTGATGTATGGAAGTGAGAGCTGGACCATAAAGAAGGCTGATCGCCGAAGAACTGATGCTTTTGAATTATGGTGCTGGAGGAGACTCTTGAGAGTCCCATGGACTGCAAGAAGATCAAACCTATCCATTCTTAAGGAAATCAGCCCTGAGTGCCCACTGGAAGGACAGATCCTGAAGCTGAGACTCCAATACTTTGGCCACCTCATGAGAAGAGAAGACTCCCTGGAAAAGACCCTGGAAAAGATTGAGGGCACAAGGAGAAGGGGACGACAGAGGGCGAGATGGTTGGATAGTGTTCTGGAAGCTACCAGCATGAGTTTGACCAAACTGCGGGAGGCAGTGGAAGACAGGAGTGCCTGGTGTGCTCTGGTCCATGAGGCCATGAAGAGTCGGACACGACTAAACAACTAAACAACAACAACAAATTGCACTGGCATAATTTTCCCTGTCATAATTTACAGGCTTCCTCTTGTTTGGATTGCTCTGCCCACCATTATCCAAGAAGATTGACCAGGATTCTGGTCCAAAGCTTCACTGCCCTATGTCTGGAGTCATGTTACAAGGAGAACCATGTATGTCTTTTAGAAACGTGAAACAAATCTCGGAGAGGAAACCAGATTGAATTGTGCTCCCTTGCCTCTTTCCCCCACAAAGAGATACCTGTGCTGTTGGCACATCTGGAGCAGACTCCCTTCTCTCCAGGAGGAAATGCATGTTTGTCTTTTGACAGAGATGTCATGGATATGCAACAACAACAGCCAAAATCTTGAATATCTACTCTTAGATTGGGGTTCTTATGAGTTGAAGCTAAGACTTCTGGCTGATGCAGTCCCAACTAATGTTAGCACTCCACTCGAGGGACTAGATATTCCCATATATGCCATATATTGTGTATGTGTAGTAAGGGGGCCCTCTTAGGAAAGGTTAGACTACAGGCACCCATTACGGGGCCTTTTGGTTCCCAGCAGTAGCACAACTCTTTGCATTGCGGTTGCAGTAGGAAGGAATATTGGAAATTTCTCTGTGACACAAACCTATCTGTGAACCATTATATTAAAAATGGTCCTCTAGGAGTACAGATGTAGTTTTAGCTTCTTAGTTCTTAAGTTCAGTGTGTGGAAGAAAAGAGACACCTTCATGACAAATATGGTCTTCTGATATTGACAAATCTTCACAAAGGAACTCAGAAAAACCTACCTTTTCTGCAGTGGCTTCCCATTTGTGGAATGAATGCTCTCCCCAGGGAGGTTTGGCTGGCGCCTTCATTATAAACCTTTAGGTGCCAAATGAAAATGTTCCCCTTTAACAAGGCTTTTGGCCGATTGACATCAAATGCCCTTTTAAAATGTGTCGCGGAGGAGGAGATTATTGAGTTGCCTTTGCTTTTATTTTTATTATGTATTTTGTGGGGGTTTTTTATATTGTCATTTTGTGTTGTGAGCTGCCCTGAGATCTATGGGTATAGGGCAGTATACAAATTCAAGAAACAATTAATAATAATAATAATAATAATAATAATAATAATAATAATAATAATACCAGTTTTTCCCTTAGGTCAATGCTAAGGTAACATTGTTTCAAACATAACCTTTATTTCTGAATGGTTTGGGACAGGAAGTAGCTTATTTGAAGTGTGACCCCAGCTTATTTCGAGGATTAGTGAACTTTTTGCAAGCCATTCAGTGAACCTGTCTTACATTTGGGGTTAGTAATGAAACTTGATACTAGGCAGCTTCATGTTTTGTAATAAAAGCCTTGCATAGCTTTAGTATGTTACATTTCAGATTTATAATGGTGAAATATTTACACGCCAGTGTCTCTCCCTCCTCCCCCACTAGGTGTCAGCATAAAGTAATGATCATGACTTTTTGCAAGAGAAACAGGGATGCTTTAATTCAGTTAAGGAAAACAACAGGGAATAATTAATAAGTGATAATATGCCCTCTGATGGATCCTAAAGAATGCAAAAACTGAGTCAGAAATCCAGTGGAACACATTATCGTTCTGAAAGATGTTACAGGCATTTTTTTACAATCCGTAATCAGGAACATCTTTTAGCCTGGGGTATGTATATTGAGAATGATGTTCATACAAGATCAAAAATGAAAGGGAGACATTTGTTTGTGTGAGAAAATTTACAGCCTGGCCAGTGTAGCCTTTTCATTTGATTTAGATGCTGGAAATAAAAAAATGTAAAACTTTTGTGAATGACTGTAGTGATTCAAGATCTAAATACTGCACCTTAAGAAAGGTCAGGCTATCTAATGGAAATGTGTCATTAGGCCACTAAAACGCAACCCAACCATTAATAAAATCCTGTGAATGGTATTTAAAGAAGAAGATTCTTTCCAAAAGGTGCATATTTATCAAAACCCATTTGCAACCTGGATTGCCCTTATCGGAGAAGAATATCTACACCAGCAAGCTGATATTGGCGAGTCTTTCTAAAATTATCCACCCTGCTGCCACATGGAAACTTTTCCAGCAGCTTTTGCAACTTCTGAATCAGCAGGCAGTCTCTGCCAAGAAACAGTGGCAGAAGGCATGGCAGGCCTGCACCACTCACCTGACCTCTGTCCTCATTGCTTCCTACTTCCATTCTCCTCTCTATCCCCAGTATGCAGCTGCAACTCATCTGGAGGGTGTCTGGGTGAGCAGCACAGCCATGTTGTCCTCTACCACTAACAAAGATCAACAACAATGCCTGCCTGCAGATCTACAATGGAAATAACTGACTTGACGAAAAGGATTGCCAGAACCTGCCTTATCAGACTATTGGTCTAGTTAGCTCAGTATGTTCTCCATGGACCGGAAGCAGGTCTTCAGATTTTCCTACCAGGAGATGCTGGGGATTGAAACTGGAAACTTCTGGATGCAAAAGCCGATGTTCCACCATTGGAACACAGAAGGGAGAAGCTGGTCAGGTAGCTGAGAAAGAGAAACACTGAATCAAAAACTTGTGTATGTCTCACACCAGCTCAACACAGAGATTTCCATGCATAATATTGTGAGTTTGGGGGTTAGCCTGTATGATGCCTGGGTCCTGGGTCCAGCAAGGTTAAAAATCTAATGGCAAGGGCCTTAGTTACCTCCTAAGCATGGTCATTAGTATAACAAAGGAAGCTGCTCTGTGCCAGAAAGCAGATGGGTGCCCCCCCCGGGTGGTAGTGAGAAAGACAATGGGTGCAGCTGTGTGTGTGTGTGTGTGTGTGTGTGTGTGTGTGCATGTGTGTGTGTAAGCTGGAAGCAGCAGCAGCAGCAACTGGAGATATAGAGCCCAGCTTGAGTTCTGCTGGACTCCAAGTCTTTGACTATGGGAGAAGCAAGATCTTCTGGGGTCTTACTGCTCTGAGCCCCATCATTGTAGGCTCAGGTTGTATATATGTGTAGGTAAACCATATATGATAAAGACATCACTGTGCCTGATTCCAATAAAATCAAACCATGGGTAAACACATGGAACCCTTGGAATCTCAGAGACTGGGGTGGTATGAAACAATATATTTTGCCTAGTGTTAAAAAAACTACAATGTTAGACACATCCAAGGGAGTTGTCACTAAATTTCTCTGAAAAGCAGAAGCCCATGCCATATCACATGCTGTTTTTTTGCCATAAGACACAAAGGGGTTACTTTTGCTATATGACAACAGCAGAAGCCCTTTAGGTGCACATAACTAGGCAACAGCACCTATTTTCAAGGAATTTCATTGCTTTTATCTTGAGGCTCTTGTTTTAATACATGCATTGTTTTAATTATTGTTTTAATGTGTGCTGTCATCATTTCTATTCTATGGGTATTTATATATTTACATGCTTGTGTAACTGATTTTTATACAACGTGAACCACTTAGAAGCTTGTATTTGACATTAAGTGCTTTATCCCTTTAATTATAATTGATATATTGTTACTATTATTTCAAGTATTCTTCTGAAACTTGTTTCCCTGTTATTACCTGTTTTTTTTTTGTTTGATGTGATTTTATGCATATGTGACTAAATTGTTTTTATATTTATATTTTTTTTCAAAAAATGTTTTTGTGTATGCAATTTTAAAATATATGTTCTTATACTGTAAATTTCTTCAGGGTGCATTATGGGAACTGATTCTTAAATGAAAGAAAATAATAATATATTTATTGGTGCCATCATCACCACTATCTGTCAGTAAAATGAAACATATCTATAGGACAGCCTGTTCTGTCAATACATTTCGTTTGATTCAAAGTTAATAGCTGTCCTAATAGTGAAACTATTTCGCCATCTTTTTTTTTTTCAATTTGGATTTTTATTGTTATTCCGTAAAGAAAAACAAAGGTTAACACACAGGTAAAGAAAAAGATACACAAAAAAGAATAAAAGAAAAACATCATACAGTAAAAATAAATAAAAAATACAAAAATACAAAAATACACAAAATTATTATTTTCTTATTATTTTCTTAACTCTCCTATTCGTGGCTATGTCTTTCAGGACTTCCTTCAGCTTGGCCGCAAATCGTTCGAAGCAATAGATAAGGTTACACGTTTCATCGTTTATATTGCCATTGTACCTAATTTTGTTCTCTATTTTCCTTACACAATATCCTATAATCTATCACAGTACCTCTTTAAATCCCTTTAGCGTTATTTGCCCTTCACTTATACATTCCAGATAATCCACGTACTTTCCCCAATCCTTAGTGAACACTTGGTCTTTTATATATCTAATTTTCCCCGTTAGTTTATCGAGCTCTGCATATTCCGATAGTTTAGCTCTCCACTCCTCCACTGTTGGGGTTTCCTGCTGTTTCCACCTCTGAGCTATTACAACCCTTGCTGCCGCAAGCGCATAGTATACCAATCTACAATCTTCCTTTTTTATCTCTTGTCGTAGTATCCCTAATAGGAAGGTTTCCGGTTTCTTTATAAACGTGTACTTTAATATCTTTTTCGATTCCGTATATACCTTCTCCCAAAACTGTTTTATTTTTCGGCATTCCCACCACATATGGTAGAAGGAGCCCTCTGCCTCTCTGCACCTCCAACACTTGTTATCCACCTTGTACATTTTTGAAAGTTTCATAGGTGTCAGATGCCACCTATAGAACATCTTCATAACGTTTTCTTTTATCACCGTACACGCTGTAAAGTTCAACCCGTCCTTCCATAACTTTTCCCAGTCCTCAAATTGTATACTATGGCCTATATCTTTTGTCCAGCGGATCATCACTGATTTGACTTCCTCATCGGCTAAATTCCAGTCTAACAGCATTCTATACATCTTAGATATATTTTTCACTTTATTGTTTATTACCTCCGTCTGAAATTTAGAATCTTTGTCTGCATAGCCTCTTTCTTTAATATCCTTGCTAAGCATCTGGTTTACCTGTTGGTGGTGGAGCCAATCATAAACATATTCTTTTATTTGATCATAACTATTTCGCCATCTTTGATACACCTACCTTTGCTTCCCACTTATTGTTACAACTCCAGACATCTGAATAGGGTATATTTTTACCCCCAAAAGATTGAAAAATCTACATGCGTTTTTTAGGGCCAATTCACACACTGCAAGATGCTATAATATGCACAGCATTACTCTTGTCGTTCAGTCCATTAATCTGACTTGGTTATTTGTCTTTGACCCAGTAGTGTCTTACAAAGCAGCTGTGGATGATAGACGCAGCCTAGATATACAGCCCCTTTCAGCAGCTCTCTAATAAAATATATCTGCAAATAAATATATCTGCACTAGACAGATCTCCAGAAAAGCAGGAGTCAGGAAGCACAGAAGTGCACAGGAATGTGAAACATCAAAATATTGTGGTATTTGGGAGAGTGAGGAAACGAGTGATGTCAGATACAGGTATACCATCAAATAATTTTACAAAGAAGGGAAACGGTTTATTTTGGTTGCTTTTTAAAAACTGGAATACACCTTTCAGATCTTTCAGTGGGAAAGATACTTTACAATTCTGTCTCCCCGATCCTTACAGCAATCTAGCAGTTTAAGGATTATGACTCTAACCTTTCATGTTGAAAGTTGAGGCTAAATTATAGTCACTTCATCAGAGTTGTCATAGCAGTATCATAGCCAGCTCTGGTCTTCCTGGTCAAACTATGAGCAGATTCCTGCTGCTTCTTGAAAAGAAAGAAATCCCCAAAACACTCCTCACAGCTCTGAAAACTGGCTGAATTTCCAGGCAATTTTATCTCCATTCAATTAGCAGTCTGGTTAAAACTATGTATATTCAGAGGCTTAATACATCTCCATTTAGCCCCTGCTCAGAGTCACATGCTCCCATATACATTTTATACATCATTTGAGCCAGTTCATCCAAGGCTAATTCCAAATCCCCTCTGCAGCAATTATAACCCTATAATTGGCTGCCATTCGTACTTGAGGTGAATGAACTTTGTAAGGTTCACATTATGAAGGTAACATAATCTTATCCCCCAAGGTCCATTCAGGAGGACTGACAGAGAACTGGCCTCAGCTGCTTTGCTTTAACATCTGCATAGCTGCACAGACAAAATGCTCGGAGAAATCTAATCCTTGCACCAAAGGTCTTCAACTTGACCCTGGCCCCTCGTCTCTTAAATCTTACAATTTCTCCATATTTGTACGCTGAATGTATTTTCTAGGAAAGCAGCTACAGCCTGCAGAAGATTTAGGTGGTCTTGTCTCTTGTGCTGACTAACCTCTTGCCTCACACTATGTCAGCATTTCCAGTCAGCATTTACCCAGGGCTTTCCAGATGTTTTGGTCTGCAACTGCCTCCAGCCCCAACCAGCATGGATATTGGCAGAGGCTGGTCAACAAGCATGCTGACCTCATACCTGTACTGACCCCATCCTGCTAATGCTTGTGGTGGCATGAAGAATGCCTGTCTTTTAGGACAAGAAGGGACTTAACTGAAGGGAGGTTACAATGCACTCTAGCCACTAGTCTGCACTTCTCAATTTGGCCATTGACTTTGCTGCTTTGTTGTTGTTGTTTCGTCATTTAGTCGTGTCTGACGCTTCGTGACCCCATGGACCAGAGCACACCAGGCACGCCTGTCTTCCACTGCCTCCTGCAGTTTGGTCAAACTCATGCTGGTAGCTTCGAGAACACTGTCCAGCCATCTCATCCTCTGTCGTCCCCTTCTCCTTGTGCCCTCCATCTTTCCCACCATCAGGGTCTTTTCCGGGGAGTCTTCACTTCTCATGAGGGGGCCAAAGTATTGGAGCCTCAGCTTCAGGATCTGTCCTTCCAGTGAGCACTCAGGGCTGATTTCCTTAAGAATGGATAGGTTTGATCTTTTTGCAGTCCATGGGACTCTCAAGAGTCTCCTCCAGCACCATAAATCTAAAGCATCAATTCTTCGGCGATCAGCCTTCTTTATGGTCCAGCTCTCACTTCCATACATCACTACTGGGAAAACCATAGCTTTTACTATACGTACCTTTGCTGGCAAGGTGATGTCTCTGCTTTTTAAGATGCTGGACTTTGCTACTAGTGTACCACATAGAGTTAATCTTTGGCCATATCTAGCAATACTACCAGACTTTGCTGCATTGGTGGGCCTCGCTTTACAATGGACTTGGGTGTTTCAATCAAGGCTAGAGATAGAACTGTGCAGCTACTAGGTATTAGAGTTTCAAAAATGTCTTTTCATCATGGTAGCCCCTGGTACACCTTGCAATCTGTCTTGCACCAAGTGTCTTGCACCAACTGGGTTTGCACAACCCTTTCTAACTTGCTGCCCACTGTTTTGTCTCAAATCCAGCCGGATAGTGAATTCTCAAAGACCTCAAAAGACTACTTGTGACTTTGTAACATTTAATACTAATGAAAGATTACAACACAGTGATATGTCTTAGGAAATACACCATTAAAATAGGAAATAAAATAGCAAAACCACAGAGCCCAGGGCTTGATGATCAGAAGGTCGGCAGTTTGAATCCCCGTGATGACATGACCTCCCGTTGCTCGGTCCCTGCTCCTGCCAACCTAGCAGTTCCAAAGCACGTCAAAGTGCAAGTAGATAAATAGGTATCACTCCAGTGTGAAGGTAAATGGCGTTTCTGTGCACTGCACTGGTTTGCCAGAAGTGGCTTAGTCATTTTGGCCACATGACCCGGAAGCTGTACGGTGACTGGACCTAATGGTCGGGGGTCCCTTTACCTTTACTATTAAAGGTAAAAAGGTAAAGGTACCCCTGCCCATACGGGCCAGTCGTGCCCAACTCTAGGGTTGTGCACCCATCTCACTTAAGAGGCCGGGGGCCAACGCTGTCTGGAGACACTTCCGGGTCACGTGGCCAGCGTGATGAAGCTGCTCTGGCAAGCCAGCACCAGCGCAGCACACGGAAACGCTGTTTACCTTCCTGCTATAAAGCGGTACCTTTTTATCTACTTGCACTTAAGAGTGCTTTCGAACTGCTAGGTGAGCAGGGGCTGGGACTGAAGGACGGGAGCTCACCCCACTGCGGGGATTCGAACCACCGACCATACTATCGGCAAGTCCTAGGCGCTGAGGTTTTACCCACAGCGCTACCCGTGTCCCACTAACCTTTACTATTACAGCAGTAGAAAAAACTCTGGGGTCTTTGGTGCAAACCCTCCAAGGTGATGTCATCTATTGCAGGTAGCCAACAACATATTTTGAACCATTGATGCTCAATAGGCAATGCTGAAAGGTTGGGTAGGCTTGCTGCAAAGCCTCTTAAATCAATGTCATGTACAGGTGCTCAGCGAAGGAACTGTCTTGTTACTATGCACTAATGATGGTTTGCACCTGAATAAGTCCTGTGTTGACTTTAAGACAAAAATAAAACAGGATGAACTAGAGCAGGAGTGGGGAACCTGTGGCCATTCAGATGTTGTTGGATTCTACCTCCTATCAGTCCCAACCAGCACAGCCAATTATCAAGGATGATGGGAGTTGTAGTTCAGCAGCATCCATTCCCCACATCTGAGAAAGAGTGACTAAGGAGATCAATGTGCAAGCTGGCAGACACAAATTAGGACTTTAAATTGTCTTGGTTTAAATGGAAGTCAGCACGGGACTTGTAAATCTTTTCACAGTATACATACCCTTGATCCTGATTGCAGGCATTTTGAAATTCAGACAATTGCCAATATATGGTGTGATCTACTGTCTTTCATTATCAAAACAGGTGAGCAAGAATATATTAGGAATGGTACCACTGGAGGGCAGCAGAAGACTTCACTGACAGGCTACTCAAAGTCCTCTATATCAATGTGAACAGCAATTGCATTCTAAGTGATTCAGAGAAAGAAACACACACACACACACACACAGAGAGAGAGAGAGAGAGAGAGAGAGAGAGAGAGAGAAGAGCACAGATTGATTCATAATTTTATACAGCCCACAGCAGATAAATAAAAATACTGTGTAGGCATGTTGCTTTTTGCAATTTTGCCAGGCACATTTCTGGTTTGCAGTTCCTTGCAAAATTAAAACTCACCAATATTTTCACTTATTTCCTACCTTTCCTCCAAGGAGCTCAAGGTGGCATACACAATTTCATCTTATTTTATCCTCACAACAATCCTGTGAGGTTGGTTAGGCTCAAAGACAGTGACTGTCTGAATGAATATTTGAACCCTGGTCTCCCAGAACCTTATCCAAGACTTGCATCCCCTAAACCACAATGAATGTTGCACTACTTTAGCTAACAAATATAAAGGCCCCTCAATAATAGTGAACAGTGATAAACATAAAATCACAACACAATTATTATGTGTTGTATTCAACTAAATTTTACTCAGAATAGACCCATTGAAATTAATTTAGTAATGTTTCTTAATTTCTTTGGGTCCCACACCCTGAGTTGGACTTATGTAGAATGCAGCCCTAGGTGTGTTATATATGTGCACACTTGCACACATAGTTTATTTATTTGAACATAGATATATTTGCATGTATATACAAACATACATTCTTTGGATAGTTCATTGGACTGACATGGTGTCATTTATATACTCTGAGTTCATTCTCCCACACACTTATAGAATGGAAACCAATTTAATCAGCAGCTGAAATTTTCAAAACATGAGTACTGGAATGTAACATTTAAAGAGGCCCTTTTGATGCCTAATAAGTCTGAGTCCCCCCTGGTCCTCTTGCAGTTCTGTAGACTGCACCACATCTGTGATGCCCTGAACACAATCTCCTCCCCTCAAAGTCCCATCTGTATAGAATGGAGTCATTTTTCAAATTCTGTTGACTCTGGTACTCAAAGAAAGTCAAGTTGTTTTTGGCTCATGTTGTTCAGATCCCTATCTTACCTTGGCTAATGGGGAAATGACAGCTTTGTATACTTAACGGTGGAAAAGTACATTTAATGAGAGCAATGAGAAGCTTTGGGACTAAACACTGCAAGTTCTGCTTCACCCCAAAGATTAACACAGTCTCCAATAGCAAAAAGCTGGCGGGAAAGGGGGAGGGAGAGAGAATGGTTCCTTCAATTCCGGTGTTATCGAAGAAGCTTATGAATCAGCCCCATCTACTATCCAACTGGTAATATACTGGCCAATCCACAGCAAATCTTATATAAATCTTGACCACTATTTGCTGCTATAATGCATAAGCCGAGGTCCCGGATAAAAAAAATTTGGTTTCTGATTAGGATAAATTCTGCAAAACTAAGCATCTTTAAATGGTTTAATGCTTCCTTGTATCTGGCTAAGCTCCAATATGTAAATTATAACATGTTAGCTTCATTGATTCCCCCCAGTCTAATTTCCATTCCTTATTTTTATTTTGCATGTGTGAGAAGAGCACCATCTGGTGGGGAATTGCAAATAAAATGACCAAAACAAGACACAGTTGAATGAATAGCTGGTGTAGGCTGCCCCAGACTTTACAGACTTCCTTTCTCTTTTTCCTTGTTCTTTAGTAATGCTTGCTATCCCCCTTTATTCAGTTGTAATTTCTCCTCTCTTAATTCATCACAAGTGATAATGCCCCCTCCCCCTTTCCCCTGTGTTGCTCTGTGTCTTTTTCTCATCTCGTTACTTTCTGTTTCTTCCTGTTTACTACCTGGGTCTCTCCTCTTTCCTCCTCCTCCTCCTCCATCATTTCATGCTCACTCACAAGAACCTGTTCCCTTCCCTTTCTTGGTGGCTGGGTACCACATTCAGTACATCACTTGCCCTCCTGTTATGCTCTGCCAAGTTGAACAGTGTTGCTCACCTTCCAAGTAGCTCACCTTCCAGCTGGACTGCCAACACACCAGAGATGACCCCTCAGACTGACCTCTCCTCACACTTCATCACTATACAGTGGTACCTCAGGTTAATTCGTTCTGGAGGTCTGTTCTTAACCTGAAACTGTTCTTAACCTGAAGCACCACTTTAGCTAATGGGGCCTCTTGCTGCTGCCATGCCGCCAGAGCATGATTTCTGTTCTTATCCTGAAGCAAAGTTCTTAACCTGAGGTACGATTTCTGGGTTAGCAGAGTCTGTAACCTGAAGCGTATGTAACCTGAAGTGTATGTAACCCAAGGTACCACTGTATATGTGATTGTATGATGATATATAATGGTGATCTTGTACTATACCAGTCATACCTTGGGTTGAAGTAGCTTCGGGATAAGTATTTGCGGGTTGCGCGCTGTGGTGACCCAGAAGTAATGGAGCATGTTACTTCTGGGTTTCACTGCTCATGCATATGCAGATAGTCGAAATGATGTCATGCGCATGTGCAGAAGCAGCAAATCGTGACCCGCGCACGCTGGTTGCGATCGCATCCAGAGGTACCACTGTATATGTGATATGGATGACAGATCAATTTTCTTTTGAAACAAACCTTCACATTTTTCCACATACATACTTGCTCCATATTTATGCCAGGATGATTGCCTTTCCATCTCACACAGTCAGTTTGAATACATGGATGCACCATTGTACGGCAGCATATTTCTTCCCATTCACAACGTACAGTGGTACCTTGGTTCCTGAATGGCTTAGCTGATGAACAAATTGGCTCCCAAACACTGCAAACCCAGAAGCAAGTGTAAATGTCCGTTTCGGCTGTTGGCATTGTTTCCAGGGCCAATTAGCCAATCAGAAGATGTGCCTTGGTTTTCAAATGTTTTGGAAGTCGAAGGGACTTCCAGGATGGCTTGAGTTTGAGAACCAAGGTACCACTGTACTTCCTTGTAAAATAAGAACTATTATGTCTGGGCCTCAGTAGCTCCTCACTGTTCTTTTCTGATGGGAAGCACTGGCCAACTTATCCTTGTAGGGACACATTGCAAAGTCATTTCTGAGCTCTCAGTAGGCACCAAGAGTTAGACAGATCAGTGAACCAAGTTGAGGGCTGCATTCTTGTTATTTGTTGCTTCATTTCGGTTGTCAAGGAAACTACTTTCTTGGCATCAGCGCATTCACCAGGTCTCTCATAGTTTCCACCCAACCATAACAGAGGCTGCATTGTGGAATGGCATTGTAAAAAAAAAGAGAGCAAGAGATAAACAAGAGGGGAAAAGATCAACAAAAGTAGCTGAAAGTTAATGTAAGGGTTACTGTTGTTAAAATTGAATTCGCTCTTGTTTCTCTGCAAAAATAAAATAAAAGAATAACAGGCCAAGGAGCCACGTATATGGCTGAAGCTTTATGGCTCCAACTTGGTTATGGCAAAGCGCCAGTGAAAGACTGAACCCTCCACATCAGAAAGGTTTGCCCATGACAAATAAATAAATAGGCCAGAAATGAAGGTGATCAGTATGCAAGATCTGAAGATAGAAGGGTTGGCTTTCCTTTAGCCTTGAAGTGGTCACTTTTATTTTAAATGCAGCCCTTTTTTCCTACAGGGGCATTCGTAAATGTTCACCATGTCATATCTGATGGAGTGTTCCTTGAGCGTTTGGTAATAATGCGTCCTGTGGTGACATTGCTGTTTGGGCTTTTGCTATGGAAACTCCATTCTGAGTACAGCTCCTTCGCTGCCTATCAGGATGATGAAACGTGGAGCATTAATAGGTAAGTGGCGAGCCAGCTATGATTGTTGGCTGTTTGGATAAGACCTCAGCTCCTTGCCTTGCCAAAGGTAGCTCTCCCAAATGACTTAATGGTCTCTAAAAATGGAGGGAGCAACAAACAGGATAAACCCAGGACCACACTTGGCAGAAAGCTGAGTGATACATGAAAACTTGTCCAATGCATTAAACTATTTTTTTTAAAAAAGAACATAAACTATAAACCATAGAATGAATGGGGCATGTCAGAATTCTGTAGGGATCAGATGCACTTATAGTGAGCCTTGCAGTCCACTTACATCCAGCTCCAAATTATGTCCCTCACTCTGGTGAGGTGACAATGTTTATGTGCTTCTCGCCATTGGGATGACAACAACAACGACAACAACAGCAACAACAACAAGTTCTAGCACTTGAGTAGGGGCACCAACATGTGGCCCTCCAGATGTTATTGGACAAGAACTCCTGTCAGCTTCAGCCAATATAGCAAATGATCAGGGATGATGATCAATGTAACCCAACAGTGCTATTTTTCTAGAAAAAGAGGTGCTGGAATTCACCAGGAACACCTCCCTTATTCTCTTAGAATGGCAATGGCACCCACCTGAGAGGGGCCAGAAATGAGTTCCGGCAAGTTCTAACTGAAAAAAAGTCATCAACATATGGCGGGAACCATGTTAGCTACCTCTGTACTAAAGTTTTCAAAGAGCTTTCTATATTTATCATCCCTTCCAATGACTCTGTAATGAAAGTCAGGTCTAGTGTCACTGCAAGACATGGTCAGGTAAATGTTCCCTTGTTCTGATCCCCTCAGTGTGCTTAACAGCTTCGTTACAGTATTTCTCTCAAATGCAATATGCCTGGAGTTCTGATACATTGTGAATAAAGGAAACATGACTTGTGCCACATGCAAAAATGGCCACCAGAGGGCACCTCAGTCAGAAGCTATAATTTTCACCCATATAGAGCTGGAACAATGAATTTCTGGAGCATTGTGTTTTAGGAAAGTAAAGATGCCCATCAGAACCATAACTGCCAAGGAGATCCACCCATATGGGATGAAGGGGGCTAGAATGGCATCCTCTCCAGGGCTCCCCAAACCTTGTAAAGATGTATCATTCATTCAATTCTTTCATTCACAGCAGGGTACAATAACCTACAGCTGAAAACACAATATTCCCAATACAATAAAATGAGAGAGCAGGTAAAACAGCAATACAATCATTTATCTGTACCACGTTTCTCCTTTTCTTCAGAAGTAATCATGTATTCTCTGAGGTGAGGCTAGTGTATTTCTAAGAGGAATCATTTGTCATTGTTTTTTTCGGTTAGATTGGGACAGTTCAACAAAACTTTTTTAAAAAGAAAAATTTCAAAAGGGTGGGGAAGCAAGCTGAACATCTCAAAGGTTGTGGTGAATGAGGACATCCCATAGTTGAAGAGCAACAACAGGTGGTATTTAGGTAAGGGGGACTCTGGTCTTGGTTTCTCCTGACAGTCCAAGAGAATTGAGATTGGTTGTCTCATGCAGACTCTAGCTTGTTCATGAAGATGTACAAGTATGTTAGGGTGAACAGCTAGCTTTCCACTTCTCCGTGCTTATCCTTTCTCAGGAAAGGTGATTCCCATGTTTAAGCTCTTTCACATCTTTCTACATTTAGTATTCCCCCCCGCCCAACCTAACCTACATTTTGCTGTTGAAAGATTGGGATATCTAGTGTTTGGCAAATGAACTTGCCCCTTCCTGGTTTTTGACATTCTCTGCATAGACAAGCTGGGTCTTTAGCGATTCTCTGCCTCTAGACTCATCACATTTCCAAAATAGTAACTAAGGTTGCAGTCCTATATATATACCTTGTAGTAAGTCCCACTGAATTCAGTGATGCTTACTTCTGAATATGAATGCATAGGTTTGCACTAGAAATCTATGGTCCAGGCAACTTGGGGTGGGTAATCTGCATACTGTGTAACCACTAAGCATGCTAGTATTCTGTGCTTCTGACTTGCCACATAAAATGAAAGTAAAAGGGCTATGCACATTTAAGTCATTTTTGGTTAACATTTCTTTATTTATTCTCTCTCTCTCCAATTTATATAAAACAAGATAAGATAAACATAAGCAGTGCTCCCCCCCCAAAAAAAATGTTTAGGGCTGCTCTCATTTTGACTCAAGAAAATCACCATTTTATAGTTCAAATCGAGAAAAATAAATACAGTAAATGGACAAAAGTACAAAGATTCACAAAATGTTTAGGGGTATGCGTCCCCCTGCGTCCCCCCAGAAAAAAAGCACTGCACATAACAATATTTATTTTCTCCACTCTGTAAGTGTCAGCTAGGAGGAAAAATGAAAACTAAGGGTAGGACAAATGGAAAGGAGTGTCCTAAAAAAGGACATGTCTGGCTGGTTGGAGCCCTTGATGCTGCAACATTTTGCCAAATGAGCTTTGAGTCCTCATCAGAATTCACACACCTGGAGAGCATTGTTGAAGCAGGGAGACCTGTTTGAAAGTGCTCCAGTGCAATTGAGTTCTAAGCAAGAGAGCAAATGACTGCAGCCTAAGTTTCCATGACAGGTCGACTGCCTCACTGCTTACAAATTAAGGCTGGATGGCCACATATGCATTGCCCAAAAGGGAGACGCGCATCACCAAAGAGGTTGCAGGTTGCCATTACATTTGCATGTGCCAATTCGCAGGTATAGTTGCAGATTTAGAAATAATTACTATAATTTAAATAGAAATGTAACACATCTCACCATAATAGGGAAGACTATGACCAAGTAACCTGTGTGTCTGTTAGCAGTTGTTAACTGTTGATGGACACATCTGAGGTCCCTGCTTCTTTCCCTTCATATGGCTCTGTCTCTTTATGCCAGATTTGGACCATAAAAGAGAGGACTGTCCTAGGGAGGTAAAGTATAAGGAAATATATGGAAGCTTTGTGCAAATCTTGGCAGAATAGAAATGAAGCTTTATTGAGGATCATCTGTTTTCTCTTTTCCTCTTTTCCCTCTTTATTCTGTCTCCCCGCTCCATTTTTCTTTCATTTCACCTCCCCCCCCCCCAGTTGGATTTCCCTGCTTATTTATTTCTTTGTTGTGTGTCCTGCAGCTGGAAGTTTATAAGGCTCATTTTTTAAAAAATACAGGGTTTTTTTTAATGAGAGGAATTTCTATGGTGGATTTGAAATGGCAGAGACTGTGCTGAAGGGAAGGGGGACATTGCTGGAAGCACAAGGGAAAGAGTCTAATAAAGACTAAAAAAGTTATTTTTTAAAGAAATGCAACACTGCAGTTAGCAAGTGATAGGCATGCATGTTTGAACTAGCTCAATGATGATTAATTTTCAGGATTCATCTGTTATTTTTTTATCACAGATTATTCCAATCTTCTCATTGTAACTGAGATTTTAATTCTCCACCCACCCACCTATGGTTACTATATTTTGAAGAGCAAAAAAGGACACATTTGCCTACTTCTACTTTTAACTATGGATCACTATGACGACTCTCCTTTTACATGCCCATGAAAAAGAGGATGTGTCCTCGAAAAAGAGGACATATGGAAACCTTACGTGACCCATCAAAAGAACATAAGAAGAGCCCTGGCCTGTCTAGTCCAGTATTCTTTTCTCACAGTGGCCAATGTTTACCTCTGGGAAGCCCACAAGCAGAACCTGAGTGCAACAGGGCTCTCCCCACTTGTGATTCCAAGCACCTTGCCTGCATTTTGTTCTGATATATTTGCCAGTTACCAAACTACCAATTGATAATGGCTGTTTATATTCTGCTAGCAATGTGTATGATGCTTTGTCTAGTCACATAAGGAAAAAAGCAGATCCCTCCCACAATAAGCTTACAATTAAATTTAACTTAGAGAAAGACTACAGGACAAGGAGAGGATAGGCTGAAAGAGGCCAAATCCTTGAACTACAACAGGGTTGGGGGGAATTCTCAGGGTTGCATGAAGATAGTGAGGAGCGGTAGAATCACTGTCTCACTTTCTACTTCTCTCTTAAGATCACCACTCCCACACATTTTCTCTCTTAAGAATCTTAGAATAGGAAGGAAGGAAGGAAGGAAGGAAGGAAGGAAGGAAGGAAGGAAGGAAGGAAGGGTGAACATGAGGCCGAGGGTCTTGTATTCTGCACCATGCCATTGATGCAATAATAGTGCATTAGTGTTGGAGTTATATTGCACAACCCAGACAGCATTTCACTGGAACATTTGTAGGTGAAAAGTTGTAGGATTTTAGCAAGAGACTACAGGACATGCAGGTATTTCAAGTGTAGATGCACAGCCATCTCAAAACCTTTGCAGGTGCATATGGTACTGGAAGCATGATTGTATATATAACCACCATGACAACACCATGAACACAAATAATACACACAATGTGTGTGTGTGTTATTGATCTTAAATTACTGAAAGAATATATTACATTAAATTTGGAAATATGGATATTCCTTTCATGAGGAATGCTCAAAAATGGCAGAAAGATCTGCAGAAGGTTTAATTAAAAAGGAAGTGCTGGTAATATATTTGAGGAAACACCTTCAGCGCAGCCTGTTTGATTATTTCAAACAGTTGGCCAGTCATAAATAAGTGATTCCAATAGAAACTACAAACACATAAATATGAGACGCTATTGTAGTCTCCTGACCTATAAAGGAAAAAATGACTAATATATACAAATAATGATTTGGAAAGAAACTTTGTCTCCAACGTAATCTCCAGCCACTGTATATGCTTTGAGATTCAAACATACCTACATAAGCAGTGCCAGAACTAAATTACTGGGCACAGTCTTAATAATACACAGATGTACTTTGGTTGGGAACCAGGAGGTGGCCTTAAATCTTGCCAAAATCAAAGGAGATTTTTGTTCCTTCATGTTGTAGAGCTGAAGGGAGTAATGAAATGATAAAGGTTTTCCAAGCTTTCAGCAAAACCAAAATGCCTTTTGCTTGCCTTCCTTAATAATACAGGTTCCTAACAGCCTGGTCCACCAACCAGTCAAAGTTGACTCTGTGGATTTAAGCCAAATCAGCCCCAGTGCAGAAAATACTCTTAAACTCAACTGCTTCAGCCTAACTAGTGTATGCAATAATACTGTCTCTTATCCAGCTTTAAAAAATAATAATGTTGACATGTCATTAAATCATTTTAACACAGAGCGGGATAAAGGAAAAATGTAAACATTGCAGACTAATTGAAATAAGAATATAAACATTCTAGTCTAATTAAAATATATCACGTGTGTTTTACAGCATTCCTGCATTTATCTGCCAGTGGAGATTGGGGTTTTAGGGTTTTTTTTTTGGCAAAATGACCAGAAACCATGATCTTTCTTATGTGGTGCTTGAACGCTGCTTAAGAGGCAGGCATGTACACTCACGTTCTGAAAGCAAGTAATGTCAGAAGCTTCCATTCACTTATGGGTTTTTCCCCTTTTCATTTCAGTATGTACTTTGCTACAATAAGTTTATCACTACATTTTCAATAGAGAGTTGTTGGTTTTTTAAAAAAATAAACACCACAGCTTCAGTAAATTGTGCAGTAATCTGATAGTTTGCTAGCTGGTTTAACAAATGCTAAATGCATACAGCTGCTAAAGATGTTGATAACTGTGTGATGAATAGGGATGGTGCAATCAGTCAATTTTAATTTCTCATAGTTTCTTTTATTTCCTATCTTAAGTTCAGGTCTCTGCATTTCCACATCCATTTGCAATTTTTTTTTTTAAAAAACATTTTAGTACAAATCTCTCTCTCCCCCCCCCCCCGTTGTCTGCAATTTTGCCCAATATACACATTTTTTTGCAAGGTATTTCCCTCTCATATAATGCATCTTTGCATGTTTTTTTTCATTACCATATGCATTTCTATGCATACTATGCTCCAGTCTGAATTTTTGTACACATTTCTTGCAAAATTCGGAGAAATGAAACTTTCGAAGCATGTCTGTGTTTCTCCTCGCATTTCAGAAAGTAGAAATCTGGTAGGTTTGCTTTTAAATGAAAAACTCAGTTCAGTTTCTCCTACAACCTTAGTAATGAGACCTATTCTTAGTAAGACTTGAGTGTGGGTCCCTCAAGGCTCTTCATGCATCCCGTCCGAAACACAACAGCCCTGCTAGATCAGGCCAGTGGCCCATCTAGTTCAGGATTCTGTTCACAGTGGCCAACCAGGTGCCTATGTAAAGCCTGTAAGAAGGACTTGAGTGAATCCCCACTTGTGATTCTAAGAAATTAGTCCTCAGATGCACACTTTTCCAGCAGTTGAGCAGAGTTCTCATCGCCATCGTGGCCAGCAGCCATTGGTAGCCTTAGACTCCATGAATTTGTCCAACCCTCTTTTAAAACCATCCAAGTTGGTGGCAATCACTATATTTTGTGGGAAAGACTTCCATAGTTTAACTATGTGCTGTGTGACAACGTATTTTCTTCTGTCTGTCTTGAACCTTCCAATATTCAGCTTCATTGGATGGTCCCAGCTTCTAATATCATGAGAGTGGGGGGGGGACCTATAGCCACACTGTGCCCAATTTTATGCTCGTCTATTTTGTCGTCGTCCCCCTTTACTTTTCTAAACTAAAGAAGAAACAGTTGAAGATTTTCGCAGCTCCAAAAGGGATAGAAAGAAATGAGGGATTGAATAAAATGGGTGCACATTTGTATAATATTGCCACAATCTTTTTAGTGACCCTTTCTGATCACTCAGGTTTTGCAACTTTTGAGCAGTTCAGCTGCTGCTGTTTATTTCATTATTGCTTACATTTTAAAAAATACATTCATATTGTATTTGATTTTACTTTATTGTTGGTCTCCCTAAGAACTCTTAGAGTTGAAGATACAGGATATATAGACTCAGTAAAGCAATCAATCAACAATGTTTGCTGTAGGGTGGCAAGTGAGTAGAATAAAAGACCTGGCATTGTCTGCTCTTTTTAACAGAAATTCAGTACTCACAAATTAGCTGCTGAAGCTTTCGCTGGCATGGAAATAAGCACGATCACCTATTAATTGCTGGACAGCAAGCTGCTCTTAAGAGCAGCAGAGCAAGGGTGCACATAAAAGCTGGTGGTGAAACCACACATAATTTCCAATGCAGAGAGGTAAGACTGTATTCTACCACCCCCAGCAATCCTTTCTCTGAAGTAACCCACGTTGAGTTCACTGAGGCTTACTTCCTGGTATTCCTATATATAAACAATCTTATGCATACCTGCTCAGTGCCCCACTAAGTTCAATGAATACAGGATTACAATCTTAGGCTATTAGCGAGCTACTCCAATAGATGTGGCATTCTTAAAAGATAGTTGCAAAATTGTACCACACCATGGTTTGTTTTTTTCCTGAAGAGACAGATCCAGACTTTTCTATCTCTCCTAAACAGAAGCATACTTCTGTTATCAACTTTTAGCTCTTAGATCTTTTGCCCTCAGGTAACCAACTGGAATAATGATAGTGATTTATTTATTACACGCCAATGAGTTTCCATTCACCAGCAATTTCTGGAAACAATTTAGTTTCTAATTCTGTGGCTGTAGGAAAGAGGCATCCAAGAAAATAGCCTCAATACAAGGTACAGCATGCAAACGAAGGAGTCCTCTCTTTATTTGATGAGTTTGAGAATGAAATATTTTTTCAATTAAGAATACAAATTTAATTTATAGGCAGGTAGTTACTGGAGAAATAAAGATGTTTATTTTATAACCTATGAACATCCTTGTTAGCTAATATTAATGGGTCACAATCTGTTTAGAATATGCCTCTAAATAAAGGAGATACTGGGTTATATAAAGAATACTCAATTTATTCCATGTCCCTGAGCCACTGTGGCAATTAAAGTGAGTGGTTTTCATCAAGTCTGGCATTCCTCAGCAGTCTCTGTCTCCAGTGAAATTATTAGTGATGGCTCATTATGTACTGTTCACATTACAGACAATGTAGCACCAGTGTTCATAATGCAGATTTTTGCATGAAAAAAGGCACTGAGTTTTTCACCTTTACCTGTCACATACGAATGAGAATTTTCTTTCAACAACAAGAAATGAAGAAGTGATTATTTCTCTTCTTCGTGGGGGGGGGGGGGAACCACATGCACCAAATTCAGCATTTTCTTCACAGAACCCATCCCGAGTAAGAAATAAAAATGCTAGTTTTTTTCCTTTTAGAAAACCCACTTTCTTCTACATAAGTTGACTAGGGTGATGCTTTCTGCAGTAATTTAAATACATTCAAAAGAAGCTAAAGCCCTATAATAGGCTTGGGGGTGGAGAATCTGCATTCAATTTAAGTAATAACTCCAGAGTCATATGGGGAGGGATACCCAATGTTTCAGAAGGAGGGATATATATAGGAGAAAAAACACTACTGAAGGACTCCATTCCCCCACTTAATAGCATGATAAGGGCTGAGCATGCTCAGTAGTCATGGAATGTGTTATATACTGAAGTTCTCACCCTGGGCCAGCAGGGGGATACTGTAGATAGTTTTTACTCATGTCCACATATGCAAATAAGGGATCAAAAGTGACTTTCGGTGATTGGATAGTTACAGAAAGTTGTTACAGTTACGTTGTACTGGAGCTCTATATAAGCAGGCTGGCTGAGCCCTTCAGTTCAGTTCTGTTCTGGCCTGTGAATAAACAAGAGCTGTTTGAAGAATCGCTGTGTCGTCTGATATGTTCACCCACAACTTAACAGAATGCTTACTGCATGTTGCAGGGAGGGCAAAACATGGCAAGAGGCCTAATGGAATGGAATGTCCTGGAAAAGGGTATGACAGGGTGGATGGGATCCTGAACAGGTGCACGTAACACAGGGACATTTAGTTGTAGATCCCACCAGTTTCCTTCTAAAATAGCATCCCTGCCTCATAAGGGGGAGGGGAATGCAGAATTATATGAAGGTACTTGACAATATTTTTTAAAAAGAGCATGTTGCATAAAATTACCCCTGATCCGCAAATATGAGAAACTCTGAGCTTATCTGAGCTAAGTAAATCTGACTGGAGGGAGCACAGTTGCAAGGAGCTACAATTAGAGAAAGAGACTGAACCAATGGGCTGGGGGAAACTCAGCTGTTGTTATAAGGAAAACCACACGGCTGGATCACAGAACACGACATTGAGGAGCAGGTTTGGACAGAAGGATATCGTGTAGTGAATCGCCCTTTCACCAACAGGGTTGTCCCTCTGGGGAAAAAGAAGAAGTTAATAATCTAAACTTGCTTATGAAGGCAAGTCATGCATCAAGTAAGTTGTTGTCTTAGGCATTAATTAAATCATAAACCTATAAAAGAAACTAACTGAGGGTTGGGGGTTTTGTTTGGGGGGGGGAGAGGGAGGTAAAATAGAGTTAATTATGAGCCTTTCATCTTGGCAATTGCCATTTGAAAAGAAACTTTGAACTGTAACCAGGAGCAGTCTGCTCAATAAAGCATAGCCTCTCAGTTCATTAGGATTCCATTCTGTACTAGGGTTGTTTGCACATTTCATTCACAAAAGTACCTCACACCGATTTAAGTGGAATACATACACCCTTTGTGGCACCCTTTGCCAATCCAGCATTCTCCAGACTGCAGCTCCTGACAGCCACAGCAAAACCCGGTGCCCTCCAGATGTGCATAATGTCTAAGGGGTACCAGTTTGATCAAGGCTGCTCTATGGGCTTCATACATAGCTATTATATTAAAAGTGAGCTTTCCCCAAAGTATCATTTTAGGTGTAATTAGCAATGCCCATTAAAATGTATATACCATAAGGCTCTTAATATAATTACTCTGCTCACTGGAAGGACAGATCGTGAAGCTGAGGCTCCAATACTTTGGCCACCTCATGAGAAGAGAAGACTCCCTGGAAAAGACCCTAATGTTGGGAAATATGGAGGGCACAAGGAGAAGGGGACAACAGAGGACGAGATGGTTGGACAGTGTTCTCGAAGCTACAAACATGAGTCTGACCAAACTGAGGGAGGCAGTGGAAGACAGGAGTGCCTGGCGTGCTCTGGTCCATGGGGTCACGAAGAGTCGGAGACAACTAAACGACTAAACAACAAAATAATTACTCTAAATCTGGGTGGCAGGTATTTTCGCCTATGGAAGTGTTCACAATGGCCAAAGAAGAAAAAAGATGAGTCTTCAGCCACATTCATAGCATATATTAAAAACACTATAATATCACTTTTACCAGTCATGGCTTCCTTAAATAATTTTGGGAACTGTAAATTATTAAGGGTGCTTAGAGTTTGTAGAAGACTCCTACTTTCCTTTCAGAGTTACAATTCCCAGAGGAAGGATTGATTGTTAAACCACTCTGGGATTTTTTTAATACTTTGTGAGAAGAATAGGGGTCTCTTAACAACTCTCAGCACCTGTAACAAACTACAGTTCCCTGGATTCTTTGGGGGAAACTGTGTCTGCTTAAAGTGGTATCATGGTGCTTAAAATGTATGGTGTGAATGTGGCCTTTGCTGGGTCTCCTTCTCCAAACAGTGCTCTATAGGAAGCTATGGCCAGTGGCAGAGGAAGGGAGGGGCAGAGGGAGCGGGCCGTCCTGGGCACCATCCTGGAGAGGGGGCGACATTTGACGCGCCCCCCCTGGGCCCCTGTGACTCCCCACATTGGCAAGTGCCGCCGGAGCCCCCATCCCCCTGCAATTGGCACCCCTGATGGGTGGGTAGTGTTTGTGAAGATGGGGATGCCCAGGAGCTGCCTCCCTTCTTGGAAATAATTAAAAAGCAAACTGGGCACTGCCAAGAAGGTAATCACATTTTCATGGCCGGTCTTTATTTAGGGAGCCCGTCCACCGCCAACCCAGGGCTGCAAAGCCTCTGCACACCTGCCTGAGAGTGAGCTCCCTACCCAAGCATCACCTTTCTACACCAGCTCAAAGACCGTCAGTGATGTTCTGTTTTTTTACTGGGAATATTTGGGGTGGCTATGCTGGATGGCTGGTTTTTAGAAATAATAAAAATTGTAAATAATAATGAATGCGTAGAACTGACTGTCTCTTGGGGAGGAAGAGGCGGGGGAGAGAACAGAGCTTGTGATCCTAGCCGGACCTTTGGATCCAGAGAATCTTTCAGCCTTCTCTCCTCACCCCCCACCTCGCGCCGCCTTCCCGCTAGCGGAGAAATCTAGGAGAGAAAGAAGCAGAAGAGATAAATTCTACAACCCCTGTAAAATATAGCCCCATAACATAAATTATTACCTATTTATCACAGGTGCAATTATATATTATAAACAACTACCTGACATTCAGAAGACATCTTAAGGCAGTCCTGTTCAGGGAAGTTTTTAATGTGTGACATCTTAGTGTATTTTTGGTCTTTGTGGAAGCCGCCCAGAGTGGCTGGGGAAACCCAGCCAGATGGGCGAGGTACAAATAATAAATTATTATTATTATTATCTCATAACAACCTCCTGCAAAAAAGGGAGAGGGAGTTCAGCAGCAGCATAGCTAAGGTTCAGAAACAGTGTAACAAATGCATATACTTTTCTCTGTGCAAAACTAGCTGTTAACCCCTATCTTCACATAAATGACAGACCCTCCCAGCTTTCACCTGGGAGATTTCCTTTTCGCTTCCCGCACTCTGAAAGATCTCACTCAGGTCCTTTCCACCACCTATCTGCCACTTTCATGGAGGTGCAGTCCTTGTCCCCTAATGGCATCCCAGAAGGAATAGAGTGTCTCCCCCACCGTAAAGTTAACCCCCACTGCCACTGGCCTATCACTGGACAGCCTGCTGCCTGTAGCATGCTAACTTCTTACAAAATATGTGCTCTACATGCAGTTTCTTATTTTTGAATTTGTTCTCGCTAATGTGATTGTAATGTGATATTCCTAATCTTCCAATATTGCTCTTCACCAAATTTGTTCTCCGTTAAATCTAAGATAATTTTCTGTTGACTTAATTGCAAGCATTAATTATGCTTCTTTCTGTTCTTTTGTTTGTCACTTGTGACAGTTTGCTCTTAATTGTTCTTTCTCCACCTCTAATCTAGCATCTTTTGCACGTCTAATTGATATTCCATTTATTTGCCCTTTCAGATTTTGCACGTCTAATTGATATTCCATTTATTTGCCCTTTCAGATAATTAATGGGGACATTAATTAGATTGGGTTTTAAGCGATTCAACTTTATTAGATATTTCCTTTCCTATTCCCTTCTATATGATTGCCTCCTGAACACAACCCATTAGCTAATGTTTACTCTACCTTATAAACTTTATGTGCAAATAGAATGAGAAGCAATTACTCGGACTTGTAATATTCTAAGAAATAATGGCTTAGTGTTCGATGGGATAAACAAATAGTATGGGATAAACTGATTTACTCTATTGTTAATTATTTTAGGGCAAAAGCAATACTGAACAATAAAGCAGTAATTGGCTAGAAAAGAGTAATCTTTAAAATTGACATTGCTGAAGAAAGCAGACACATTCTGCAAACAGACTTCATTAACAGTTATTTGCTTGGTCTGAGTAAATGAGGGGTCAGATGTCTGCTGCATGATCTCTTATCACTTGATGACTCTCAGTGGAATACATCTCTTGAGAAATACTGGCTAGCACAGATGTGACATAATTGGGCTAAAACACTAGAAAGTGGGGTGTTTAAGCCTGATTTGAATAGACTTGCAGTGGAATAAAGGCACTGGTAACATGCATGTGTTTATACCTGTGTCAGGGACTGGACTTTTTTCTGAACCTTCCCAAGGGCAGGAGGACAGTATTGATTTAGAACAGTGGTTTGCAGAGGGGCATAGCCAATAGGGGGAAAGCTGGGAAATACAGGGTGAGGAACAGCTAGAAGAGAAAACACCAGGAGAGAGACAGCTGGCAGAGTCAGTCTCCTTGGACAGCTTCCCTGACTTCCCTTCGCCAAAGACTAGAAGGGCTTGGAAAGTGATAGAACAGGAAGTGCAATGGCAACACGCTCAGATTACCTGGCATAGGAGTGATGTAGATTAATGGGGAAAGTGGGGCTGAACCTTTACTGGGAGCAACACCATTTTTTAGAGAGATATGCATTCCTTTGTCCCTTGCTGTGATTATTAAAGAACTTACCTGGTAAGAACAATCCTTTTGTTTGATCTGCTTATTACTGCCACCGGGGGAGGGATCCGATTCTTCGAAGCCTGACAACCTGTAACAGATCTAATAGTAGCATCAGAGAGTAATTTACATTGGTTAACCAACCCTGAAGGAAAGGGCTAGAAAGCATCATCACTGCTGCTCCAATAAAAATGAGAGGCTGCTGAAGTGACCTTGAAGGCCTGGGGGCCATTTGTAGCCTTCCAGGCTTCTCCACCTGTCCCTCTGGACTCTTCCCAGGCTGTACCACTTCTTGGTCTTGCTTCACACCCTCCTCAAGTGCTTTTGTCTGGATGCTGTTCCTGACATGATGCCTTTCTCTTGAACAGTCATGACGCCTCTTGCTTGTCTGGATAGAGGATGAGGACACATGCATAAAGAAAACTTTGATTTTTGCATGGCTGGAATGTAGCTTACTGTACAAAGGTAAGAGCTGTGTATGTTGCTCTGCCCACTTTGTGTCTCTGGCCACACCCACCAATGACAAGTGGCCCTCCTCAGAAGGCTAAATGTGGCCCCCAGGCTCAAAAACTTCCCCAACCCTGTTTTAATGTTGTTGTGGCATTATTATTTTTTAATCCACAATTATATTTATCAAGCTGGCATTAGAATCATAGAATCACAGTGTTGGAAAGTACTCCAAGGCTTATCTAGTCCAACCTCCTACAATTCTGGAATAACAACTAAAGAATCCTTGACAGATGGCCATCTAATCTTTAAAAACCTCTGATTATATACTGAGTAACCCATACAATAGATGTCAGCAGAATTATCTTCCCCATTGCGAAAGCTAATTTTGCAAAGGAAGTCTTAAAATTAGCCAAAACATTGGCTAATATTGGTCTCATTGTTTCAGAAGCTTACAGAAGGTACAGGAGATGCAGCTGATACAATTGGCTAATGACAAAGCTTTGAACTGGAGCGTTGTTCTAGACTTTTACCATTTCTATAAAAATCAACTAATCCTCTCTTCTTCCTTTAAGGTTTCCCAGAGAATATTTCCTAACCCTATCAATAAACAGAAAGCATAACTAAAAAATATGTGCCATGATACCGCTAGATGGAGCTAACTCTTTGAAAGTCGTCCACTCTGTCTAGTTCTTTCCTAAACTGTATTTTTCAGAAGTTTGACAGTGATGTAAGTGAGACAAAATGAAGTAGTGCCCATTGCATTGCAGTCATTTACATTACAGTAGAGACACTGTCGATTATTTGCACTCTATAGATTCATATGCATTTTTATAGACTCACTGCCACACCCAACCCCCCACAGTGGTAGTTCTTACAGGCAACTGAATTGCTTGCAAACATAATGGGACAAGTATGCATCTTGCTGATTCACTGGGGAGTTAAGTGAAGAATTTTGAGAAGCAGAATTCTTATTTGAAAGCAGATAAAAAAAAATTTCTACAGGCAGTGAGTGTCTTGGTGTCTACTGTTACTTACACCACAGAGACCTGATTTCCTAATTAAACTATATGAGGATATCATTTCATACTAGATGACTACATGTAAAATCCTAAGTCTCGATGAAAATCCCAACAGCCTTCATAATTAAATTATACTGAATACAATATGGAGTGCCCTTTACTATCTCAGCTGGTAAACCAGTTTCATCTGTTCATCTGAGATAGGGATTGGACTCAGTCAGCTATGCAGTGTTTCCCAACCTTTGGTCTCCAGCTGTTTTTGGACTACAATTCCAAACATTCCTAACCTTTGGTCTTGCTAGCTAGGGATGATGGGAGTTGTAGTCGAAAAACAGCTGGAGACCAAAGGTTGGGAAACACTGTTTTAAAACATTCCATCAGATGTTGGAGTCCAGATCCCAAAGCCAACATAGCTAATGGTCAAGGATGATGGGAGTTGTATTGAATGGGGAAGACTACTATAGAACCTTCCATTGAGACTGTTGCAATGTGCAATACAATGCTGTCTTTGAAGAGAGCTCAGCATCTGCAATCAGTGCAGATCACTTCATTCTCTTCACAGGGACAAGTCAGATACAACTTACTGCTGCCATCAACATGGCTCCCTTACACCAATACTGTCCTGTAAAGCCTGAAGTTAATTTAACTTAGAGAGTGTTTCCTTCCACTCACTTCTCCCCATTCTGTTTTGTCTCTTAATATAGTATTCCTGTTTTCCTTTGTATGTTGCCTTGGGTGCCATGTGCATCAGAGACTGGAAATGCTTAAGTAAACAAACATGGACATTGGTTTGGTGGCAGCCTCCTATTTCTGCCTTCTCCAAGTCCTAGGAAGGTGCTTTGTTGCTATAGAAGTCAACAAGTCATCACTAGAAAAAATTAGTGCCTGTAACCACAACAGTGCAGTTCCATGGAACATCAAGGAATGTTTTCCCTCCGGCTAGTGTATGGATGAAAGCCAGGAAAGATATCAAAAGGCTTCACTCAGCATGATGTGCTCTGAGGAAATATCCATGTTCCTGAATATGGTTTAGGGAGTGCCGGAATGTCTTGATGCCAGGAAATGGCACATTACATTTTCAATGGGTAACTCAAGTTCTGAGACTATCTAGTAGATATATTTGGATGACATGGCCATTTATGGGTCCCTGAGAAATTGTGGGTATGTTAGTTACTCTGATGGCACTGTAAGGACTAAGTTTCTTCTGATCCATAGCTCATTTTTTTCAGATTACTTGAAGTTCCCTGAGTTGTATATGCATAGGCATGTCCAAAGTCCATTTCAGGAGCCTAATCTGGCCCCTGTGGCAGTTTATTTCCTGGGCGAAAATCCTAAAAAAAAATAAATCTCAGCAACTTCATTCCAAAAAAAAGGTCAACAACATTGGTCGGCCCTTATGACCCTTCACTTCATCAAATCTGGCCCTCTTTGAAAAAAGTTTGGACACCACTGCAGGTAAGCTGGTAGGTGTAATGCAGAGGTGGTTTTATGGTAGTATGAGCAGTTCAGCTGCAGGGGGCACCACAACCAAGAATGGAGTGTGAGAGGTGGGGAATGCCAAATTTTAGTGTTGCGCAGGGCACCACTGAAATTTGAGAGCCCCAAGTCTGCGATTGGTGTAAGGTTTTATTATAGTGAGGCCATAGCAGCAATGCAAGAGATTGGCATGTCCTCTTACTTTAAAAAGTACAAATGCAAAGGAGATATAATAAAATATAATAAAAGATCTATTCAGAATTGGTGAGAATCTCTGTCAATTGCACAGCAAAATTAACCACAAACAATTAAAAGTGAGACAGTTGCTTTCTGTCACCAACTCCAGTTTCAACAACATTGGAGTCTGTGATGTTAACATATGAGAGTGCTGGAGGTGAAATAGTTAAACAGGTTACCCAATCAGAACCCAGGGGGGTGGAATCAAAGGGAGGGAGGGGCGAAGGGGGGAGTTCGTTGGAAGTTGGGTGGTTGGCTGGAGTGGGAGTAAATTGGGATAGAGTCTGTGGGTAGGTTGAGTTAGTGTAGCGAAATAAGCTGAGTCAGGAACAGTTAGGAACCAGGAAGACAAGTAAATATCTGAGAGGTGGTTTAATGAGTGAGAGCAGGTAGCGGAGGTTATAGGTCTGGATAGGCACCCCATGATTGTAATGGACCGATACTGTTTATGAAACCACACGCTTGTTAAACTGCAATAAATAAACAAAAGTTTATGTTCCAATTTAACCCTGACTGGACTCAGTATTGTACCAGGTAGGGCCTGGGTGGTGGCAGCAAGAAAATAAAGTGGTGGCACAGGGATCAATAGACGGTGAAACGTCTAGGGACCCTGTGTGATCGCCACAGAGGTCTCCCTTTGATTTTTTTTTAAACTAATATACGACAACTTCCAAGCATGTTGCTGAATATCCAGGGAGACTGGGATGCTCCCCTATGTTCATTTATTTATGTTCATTTATTTCCTTTCATGGAGAAAGTCTGGCTTGGCCTAGAAAAAATGTCAGAAAGGTATTGCTGAGATGCTGATGATGCTAATCATTATCAAATGTTCTACTGATGTACCCCAGCATGTTAATATAGAAACTTAACTTATGGTAAGATGCTAGCTTTAATCTTCTTCTTCTTCTTCTTCTTCTTCTTCTTCTTCTTCTTCTTCTTCTTCTTCTTCTTCTTTTGTTTTGTGAGCATTTTCAAGTCTCTTACAAAATGACCCAACAATGCTAGTGTTCCTTCATAATACCAATTGCTATAAACCACAGGAAGCGAAAGTGCTCTTGTGGTTGAATCCTGCTTGTGAATTTCACACAAGCATCTGGTTGACTACTATGAGAACAGGAATGTTGGACTAGATGGATCATTGGCCTAATCCAGCAGGCTCTTCTTATGTTCTTACGGAAAGGTCTCCCTTTATTCCTTCCTTGGCAGCTTTTCATTTCCTTTCCCTTATTTTTGCAAAGATAAAAATATTCTACTGCTGGAAGGAAAAATTATTAGAATGTGCTCAAACAGACAGCTGTCTCACTCAAAGAAGTGTCAATGGCTAATGATTGAGGTGGCTATATTTTCTTCTCACGGTTCTTCTAATGGGCAGTTTATACATGACACAGCTGACAGAACAGAAGAAGGGTGAGTGACTTGTCCTTCTTTTCCCACTCCTGTTGCAACATAAGGTGCCAAACTTGCAAATCTCCCTGTCACAGCTGAGGTCTGAAAATCCCAAGACTTAACAGAATCAGAAGTGGCTTTTTTCTTATCCTCTCTCCACCTGCGGGATTCAGTGTAACTTGCCAATAAAACTTCCTAGAAACTGGAAGACAAGTTTTGGGACAGTACTAGAGAGGACAGAGGAACTCACAACATGACATCACATCACATGATGATTTCCATTAAACAATCCTGGGGTTCAGGGGGAATGGCTGAGAATGAATTTGTGCTCTTAATACAAGATGGTAAATATGACCTGATAGGTCATTACTGAAACCTGGTGGGGTAAGACTCATGATTAGGATATAGAAACTGAGAGGTATAACCTATTCAAAAAGACTAAACAGGAAGGGAGGAGTAGCATTATACTGTATGTAAAGGATGTTAACACTTGTGAAGAGATCTATGACCTGGAGCATGGAAAGCAGATTGAGGGTATAATTTTTAAGAGAGGGAAACAATAGTGACCTTCTATAGGGGTCTGGTAGATCCCCAAGCCATACTGAAGAATTAGATGATGTCTTCCTACAACATATTAACAAACATTCAAAAAGGAGAGGTATAGTAGTCATGAGATCCTTCAGCTACGGCAATATTTGTTGGAGCCCAAACTCTGCCAAAAATGTAAGGTCCAACAAATTCCTAAATTGTTTCGCTGACAATTTCATTTCCCAGAAGATGGAAGAAGCAACAAGGGGACCATCTATCTTGGACCTGGTCCTCACCAACAGGGGGGAACTGATTGACAAAGTGGAAGTACTGGCAACATTGGGGGGAAGCGATCATGTCATCTTCAGTTTCATGATACAGAGGCAAAGGAAAGCTGAGTGTTGTCAGACATGCACTCTGGACTTTAAGAAGGCTGATTTTAAAAAGTTTAAGGAACTACTGAGATCTCATGGTCAGAAACAAGAGAAGGGAGTCCAATATGGATGAGAGCACCAGATGGATTTCTCCAGTGTCTTACCAGTGTGCTGACCTCCCCACCTTCTCACTTTTACCTTCCTTCCTTCCTTCCTTCCTTCCTTCCTTCCTTCCTTCCTTCCTTCCTTCCTTCCTTCCTTCCTTCCTCATTGTATTTGTATGCTACTTTTCCATCAAAAAAATGCTCAAAGTGGCTTCCAGAAAGAAAATAGGAACACATTTCAAAATAAAACAGTGCAAAAACAATAACATGATAACATAATAAAACAGCACAATAGCAAGTATAGCATACAAAAATCATAATTTCAGTGCCAGTGTCCTGGGTCAGGAGTCAGCTTCCACCTGCAGCTGGTAACTCCACCTGCAGCTGGTTAGTGTTCAAGCAGGCTCCAGCCTTCTTAAACAGGGCTTTTGGCAGCAGTTAGACACTGGAAACAATACTTGTGGTTCCTGGTCTTACTGTGCTACTTCCTGCTACCTGTCTGGATCTTTAGCTTTGTGTCTGCTTGGTTCCTGTGATCCCTGGATTGCCTGACTATGTGGATTGCTGTTTGTCCAATCCTTGGAATGGACTTGACTTTGCATGTGGATTCGGCTTTGAGGCAAGCGTATCTCAGAGACTCTTGTTTCCTGTCTGTTTGGCCTCACATTCCACCCAGCTCTTCACTCTGTTGCTCAGCAATGGGACTTGGGACGGGGCTACAACAACTATAAATATAACATGATTACATTAGTGACACCCAACAGCAAAAAGTAACAAAAGAGCTTGACAGTTTCACTTTGGTGCTAGAAACTTGTTGTTGTTGTTTAGTCGTTTAGTCGTGTCCGACTCTTCGTGACCCCATGGACCAGAGAACGCCAGGCACCTCTGTCCTCTACTGCCTCCCGCAGTTTGGTCAAACTCATGCTGGTAGCCTCGAAAACACTATCCAACCATCTCGTCCTCTGTCGCCCCCTTCTCCTTGTGCCCTCCATCTTTCCCAACATCAGGGTCTTCTCCAGGGAGTCTTCTCTTCTCATGAGGTGGCCAAAGTACTGGAGCCTCAGCTTCACAATCTGTCCTTCCAGTGAGCACTCAGGGTTGATTTCCTTCAGTATGGAGAGGTTTGATCTTCTTGCAGTCCATGGGACTCTCAAGAGTCTCCTCCAGCACCATAATTCAAAAGCATCAATTCTTCGGCGATCAGCCTTCTTTATGGTCCAGCTCTCACTTCCATACATCACTACTGGGAAAACCATAGCTTTAACTATACGAACCTTTGTTGGCAAGGTGATGTCTCTACTTCTCAAGATGCTGTCTAGGCCTGTCATTGCCCTTCTCCCAAGAAGCAGGCGTCTTTTAATTTCGTGGCTGCTGTCACCATCTGCAGTGATCATTGAGCCCAAGAAAGTAAAATCTCTCACTACCTCCATTTCTTCCCCTTCTATTTGCCAGGAGGTGATGGGACCAGTGGCCATGATCTTCGTTTTTTTGATGTTGAGCTTCAGACCATATTTTGCGCTCTCCTCTTTCACCCTCATTAAAAGGTTCTTTAATTCCTCCTCACTTTCTGCCATCAAGGTTGTGTCATCTGCATATCTGAGGTTGTTGATATTTCTTCCGGCAATCTTAATTCCGGCTAGGGATTCATCCAGCCCAGCCTTTCGCATGATGAATTCTGCATATAAGTTAAATAAGCAGGGAGACAAAATACAGCCTTGTCGTACTCCTTTCCCAATTTTGAACCAATCAGTTGTTCCATATCCAGTTCTAACTGTAGCTTCTTGTCCCACATAGAGATTTCTCAGGAGACAGATGAGGTGATCTGGCACTCCCATTTCTTTAAGAACTTGCCATAGTTTGCCGTGGTCGACACAGTCAAAGGCTTTTGCATAGTCAATGAAGCAGAAGTAGATGTCTTTCTGGAACTCTCTAGCTTTCTCCATAATCCAGCGCATGTTTGCAATTTGGTCTCTGGTTCCTCTGCCTCTTCTAAATCCAGCTTGCACTTCTGGGAGTTCTCGGTCCACATACTGCTTGAGCCTTCCTTGTAGAATTTTAAGCATAACCTTGCCAGCGTGTGAAATGAGTGCAATTGTACGGTAGTTGGAGCATTCTTTGGCACTGCCCTTCTTTGGGATTGGGATGTAGACTGATCTTCTCCAATCTTCTGGCCACTGCTGAGTTTTCCAAACTTGCTGGCATATTGAGTGTAGCACCTTAACAGCATCATCTTTTAAAATTTTAAATAGTTCAGCTGGAATACCGTCACTTCCACTGGCCTTGTTATTTGCAGTGCTTTCTAAGGCCCATTTGACTTCACTCTCCAGGATGTCTGGCTCAAGGTCAGCAACCACACTACCTGGGGTATACGGGACATCCATTTCTTTCTGGTATAATTCCTCTGTGTATTCTTGCCACCTCTTCTTGATGTCTTCTGCTTCTGTTAGGTCCTTTCCACTTTTGTCCTTTATTATGGAAATCTTTGTACGAAATGTTCCTTTCATACCTCCAATTTTCTTGAACAGATCTCTGGTTCTTCCCATTCTATTGCTTTCCTCTATTTCTTTGCATTGCTCGTTTAAGAAGGTCTTCTTGTCTCTCCTTGCTATTCTTTGGAAATCTGCATTCAATTTCCTGTATCTTTCACCATCTCCCTCACATTTTGCTTGCCTTCTCTCCCCCGCTATTTGTAAGGCCTCATTGGACAGCCACTTTGCTTTCTTGCATTTCCTTTTCATTGGGATGGTTTTCGTTGCTGCCTCCTGTATAATGTTACGAGCCTCCATCCATAGTTCTTCAGGCACTCTGTCCACCAAATCTAAATCCTTAAACCTGTTCCTCACTTCCACTGTGTATTCATAAGGGATTTGACTTAGATTGTATCTTACCGGCCCAGTGATTTTTCCTACTTTCTTCAGTTTAAGCTTGAATTTTGCTATAAGAAGCTGATGATCTGAGCCACAGTCAGCTCCAGGTCTTGTTTTTGCTGACTGTATAGAGCTTCTCCATCTTTGGCTGCAGAGAATATAATCAATCTGATTTCGATGCTGCCCATCTGGTGATGTCCATGTGTAGAGTCGTCTCTTGTGTTGTTGGAAAAGCGTGTTTGTGATGACCAGCTTGTTCTCTTGACAGAACTCTATTAGCCTTTGCCCTGCTTCGTTTTGATCTCCAAGGCCAAACTTGCCAGTTGTTCCTTTTATCTCTTGACTCCCTACTTTAGCATTCCAATCCCCTATGATGAGAAGAACATCCTTCTTTGGTGTCACTTCTATAAGGTGTTGTAAGTCTTCATAGAATTGGTCAATTTCAGTTTCTTCAGCACCAGTAGTTGGTGCATAAACTTGGATTACTGTGATGTTAAAAGGTCTGCCTTGGATTCGTATCGAGATCATTCTATCATTTTTGAGATTGCATCCCAGTACAGCCTTCGCCACTCTTTTGTTGACTATGAGGGCCACTCCATTTCTTTTACGGGTTTCTTGCCCACAGTAGTAGATATGATGGTCATCCGAACTGAATTCACCCATTCCCGTCCATTTTAGTTCACTGATGCCCAGGATGTCAATATTTATTCTTGCCATCTCATTTTTGACCACCTCCAACTTACCCAGGTTCATGGTTCTTACATTCCAGGTTCCTATGCAATATTTTTCTTTACAGCATTGGACTTTCCTTTCGCTTCCAGGCATATCCGCAACTGAGCGTCCTTTCGGCTTTGGCCCAGCCGCTTCATCAGCTCTGGATCTACTTGTACTTGCCCTCCGCTCTTCCCCAGTAGCATGTTGGACGCCTTCCGACCTGAGGGGCTCATCTTCCAGCGTCATAACTTTTATATGCCTGTTGTCTTTGTCCATGGAGTTTTCTTGGCAGGGATACTGGAGTGGCTTGCCGGTTCCTCCTCCAGGTGGATCACGTTTGGTCAAAACTCTCCACTATGACCTGTTCATCTTGGGTGCCCTGCTCGGCATAGTTCATAGCTTCTCTGAGTTCTTCAAGCCCCTTCGCCACGGCAAGGCAGTGATCCATGAAGGGGGGTGCTAGAAACTCCTCTGTCATTATGTTGCTTACGGTCTTATAAGACTTCCAAAGGCAGAGAGTAGGATTAAGTATCTGAAATTTGTTCTATATATAATTGTTAATGAAATGATAGTTCACCATTAATAAATTTGCTATAATCTAACAGCTCCATATAATCAACAGTACTGTATCTCCTAGTTCTAAACTACTAAGTCAATAGATCTTGAATTCAAGGAGGTTAAAGTGGGAAGAGGGGTACAGAAAATAATTCAAATATTATTTATGAGCAAAATACCCTTCTTGTCCAGAATGCAGTATTTTCTTCTGAGTGGGCAACAATTTTCACTTCATAGTCTGTACTTTTTTGGGGTAGGTTAGCCTATGCTAGAAATAATATGCAGGCCACATTTTGGGATAAGATTAAATTAAAAGAGGAGGAAAATGATGTTATCTTTTTCAAATGAGCTGTATTGTCTGGAGACATCTGCTAAATACATTTATGCTAATGTAGAAAGATTTTTTTATTATTAAATATATATATATATCACTGACATTATAGTAGCTTATTAAGCTACTTTCATTTGAAGTAGGCTAATAGGATTAACACTTACATTCAGGTGATTACGCACTCTTTGCAGTGTTGCCTTCTCCCTGGATGGGTGAGAAAAATTAAATTAGCAAGTTTGGCATCACACTGATTCCCTCAAAGCGAAATAGCTTTTCCATTAACCCTTTAGAAGCAATAGGTGACGCTAATGCTAGCAGCATCCTGAGGGGTTTTGGGTACCAGTTTGAACTACAGAACAAGTCAAAGCACACAGCTTCCTTGATTGAGTTTCTGCACATCCACTGTCACATCTTCAGCCTATCCACTCATGGTGGCAGTGAAGGAAGCACTAGCAGTGAGAGTGCTTCCACCCAGCCAGCCATTTGGCAGCCGACAGGAGGTTGACTGAAGTGAGCAGGTGGCCAGCTGCACTCAGTCCAACCCTCCCTCTCAAAGCCTGGGATAAGGGAGACTTGGACCGCAGCCTTGTTTTTTGTCATCATTGGTGGTGGTGAAGCAAACGTCCTGTTCTTCTTGAAGGACATTTACATCTTATATCCCACAAACCATCTCAGTTATCTTTTGATGACCAGTATGTTCAAAAGACCTGGTAGAATTTAGTCATTCTTAGTTAATTACATCTTTTCATTTCCTTATTAGTTTTGGCAAATTCAGCCCTATGGCCATCTTTCAAAATGTCAGAAGTTCGGTTGTATCTACTGAGTGTGCCCCATACATAAGAATTCATACATGTCTTAAGGGCAAACTCTTTATATAGTAGGTTAATGGATTTTGTATCTAGTGCTTTAATTTCTTCCACAGAAAGGAAGAAAATTGATGAAGAAACATCAAATGAGAATTATCTCTTTCCCTCCAGAATGATTGCTTCTAATTTAGTCAAGAGACTCAAGTTGAAGAAGCAAAAATGTTCTGTTAATTAATTCAGATTTTTGTTTCATCTGTCTTTTAACACATCCCACAGGACCAGATGTCCTAACTTAGATTTGCAGTTCTTCCTTGCTTCCAAAACCACTTTGACACTAAAATATTTATGCAATTTATATATACTACAGTTATGACAAGAATTCACAAGTCTAGCAATTATTCCATGTTTACATTTTTTAAAGAAAATTCTGAAATTCTTCCTGCCACTGATTTTTACAGAAGCATATGGATATATTTATGAATGTAGCTGAAAATAATATAAAATGACCTGTGTTAAATTGTGTGGCTGTATCATTATTCAGAGACTGGCCTTGTTTAATGCTTGGTTTAATATGCTATGAATAACCTATGAATTATGAAGCAGAGGTTTTTAAGTAATTGGCTGAACTGTTTGCTCCAGTTTCAAAACTGTTTATAATGGCTCAGATGCTGAGAACCATCGGAAGAAATATGCTTATGCAAGAAAACTTCCTCTGCCACATGAATCAACCCCCCCTCCAATGCAAAACTAGTGTGGTATGTGAAATTGGCTGAAACTGGACAAAGACATGTTGAATGGGACCTGTCTGTTCATTCAGGGTCCTTCTACCAGTTTCCCTGCCCCAATCTCATTGGCTTCTCAAGTGCCTTTTCAGGAGATACAGGGGAGTGCAGTGGGAAGGAGGAGATTGGCCCTTCCATAGATCTAAGCCAATGTGAATTTACAAACTATAGGTAGACTCAAGGGAAGAAAGCCATAGACATGAAGTGCAACCACTGAGGAGTGACTATGGGAAAGGAAAGGAAATGGATATCTTACTGGACTAGTGGCAGAGACAGAGTATTGGATGGAGCCACACAGCATAGATGCCTGGCAACTGGGTGGAAGTAGGGATTTTTGCGCTGCATAGCCCCAGGCTTTATACACACCACACACCTGAAGTACAGTCCTTTGCTCTCAAATAATCCTGGGGTCTGCAGGTTTTTAGGGTGATGGGAATTGTAGCTCTGTGATGGGAAAACTTGGGGTGTTATAAATATTAATTAATTAAATTTCAATACTGCCTTTCATCCGAGGATCAAAAGGAAGTTTACAATACAAGAATGCACACCATAGTAAGAAACAAAGATAATACCCCACTCTCAGTTTTAAAGGCCATGGATTGTTTAATTAGCCAAAGGCCTGGGAGAAAAGGGATGTTTTCGCCTGACACTTAAAAGATATGTAACAAAGGTTCCAGGTGAGCTTCCCTGGGGAGAGCATCTCACTAGGGGGGAGCCATGTATGCAGCTCCCTCCAGAAACAACTTAACTAACACCCTTCCAGAGATCAACTCAGTGCCACAGCTGACTGTACTCACAGAAGTTCTGTGCTTTATATTTTGGACGCTGACCATCTTGTGCCTCAGTAAAATGCAACGGGGAGCATATGCATAGCATGTGCCTGATGAGAAACAGTTGGCGTTTGTGGAAAACAACAACAACCAGGTAAATCATGCATAGTCTTCCTTCCTTAATGTTTTCAGCCTATGTTTTGACCTGTATAGAAAACTATTTGCAGCGCTTATAAATAGAACCCTCTACCCAAAGGCACCAGATGTGATACTTAAAAATTACACTCTGTGTGTATATCACTTCAAAAACCCAACATATCTTATTAAAAGTATGTTTAGATTTTCTGTACAAAGCAGAGTAGTGCCTGGTGCCTGTCGAGACTGATAGAGTAGACACCTGGGAAACCAGTCAGAGATGGAGTCAGAAGAACCAAGGGCAGGCAGAGCCACTCTCTGGCTGGTTGTTATTAAGATGGCAGGCAGGTGTCGGCTGGCTGAGGGCAGACTGAGCTTGGTAGGGCAGTGCCCCATTCACCCCAATGGAAAAGCCCTCCACTAAACATTTTCTTCTGCCGTCCACTCTTTGAACTACGTGGATGCCTTTTTATTGCTTGCCATTTATATGACTGTTGTACCAGGATTTTTACCCCTATCCATGTCCACCATATCTTTCCCCTTTACCACCCCAGTTTCCTCCTGTGCAAACTCAAAAAGTGAGCAGTGCGATATTTTTGTTACTTGCAAATCATGCACTGAAAAGAATCGGCTGCAAAACATGCCACATCTGATCCATTTGATCAGTGAATTAAAAATGGGCTTTCTCTGATATAATACCACAGAAAATCATTTAGCCCTTCTCGATGAGAGTGGTGGCATTCATTATCCCAATGTCCATCTGTCTGCGAGAACCGTGCCCAATCACAAATTAGGATGACACTGTTAGTCATAACTGTTGCCATTAAAAACTTGGAAAAAACACATTTCCCACCTCTCAGAATTGGTTGTAGTGAACATTGAATGCCATCCTGAAGACGCCATGGAAATAATCATTTAAATTTCAGGCAGCTGTAGGAGACAGGAGAATAGCAGCAAAAGAATACCTGCATTTGGCCAAAGCAGATTTTAGATTGCCTTGTCAAGGTCCCCTCGGGTGTGGCAACCTCAATATAACTGTCACAACTGCCTATTCACTTGTCCTGTGGCCAATATACACCACTGGTCAGAAGGTGCAACTTTGCTCCTTGCATGACTGAAAAAGAGCTGGCGAGCTGGCAGCAAGAGTGAGCAGGAGCAGGGAATTCTGGGGATAAACTCAGTTATGGAGGTTGGAGAGCTATGACATGGATGGTACACTAGCAATACCCTTGTTCTGTCTCTCTGGCCCAACACCATAAATAATCACTCAAACCCAGACACCATGCAGATCAGTCTCCTGGTGACAGACATGGATTTTTTTGGATGCTGGCACACAAACCATTGCCTTACCCTTCTGACCTGGATTGGTGCTTCACTACATACATCTTAGTTGCATACCTAAAACTGTAATATAAAGCACACCTCCCCATTTCCTTGATTTTGATGACAATTTTTCACACACAATGGGCTATATTCTGGATTAACTTTCAAAGTAACTTTCAATTTCAATTTTAAAAAGACAGAAAGCAAGTCAGTCAGACACTGGTAAGGAAGAACAGAATAACAGAATAGCAACCTCTTTACCTCAGATGGGCTAAGGCCCATTCATGGTTAAGGAATTCTATTTTTAGCTGATCTGACAAGTAAAGCGTGGATAACATGATCATGAGCGTTTTGCATTTCATGAGTAGTCTTCTAATATTATGAAACTGAGAAAAACTGAAATTAACAGATTCAATCCCTACTATTAGTGTAGTTAGCTCTTGCAGCTGAACTAATCCAATGAGAATGGAGGAAGCCATTTGTTTCAGTTAAGGGAGGTACATTTATGCTAATGTCCAGACCAATATTTGTTTATTCTAGCTTTAGAGAACAGATGTAGTCAACTCATCTAATTTCAACCCCCTGACGAAAAAATATACCATTACTGAAGACTAAATTAAATTTTACTCCAGATAATCCTGTAATGTTATTGGTAAATTAATAAAGCTTTAGCATTTCTGGGAAATCTGTTCCCCTTCTTACATTTCTGGCTATGGATGGTGCATAAAATTAATATTAGCAGTTTCAATTAGCTAGAGTTTTCATTTTCATATAGTGATGTGAACCTTCCCAACCACGTTAAGACAATTCCTGTTCCTCTCTAGGGGAGGTCACAGTCCAAGGATTACGTTAGTATGCTTGCTCATGGCATGTCTCTAAACACACCTGAATACTATTTTTCCATGTTTGGGGAATAAGCCCTTCTGGAGCATGAATGATTGGGGGAATTTTAGCTCAAAGATGTGCTCAGATAACTTCCCACTGTGACCCTGATATTATGCTGTCAGAGGTTTTATACGCAAGTGTGGAATTGTGGTTAGAGTGTTTGACTAGGACCTGAGGGACTAGTACAACTTTTTGAATTTTTTTTATTAGTTTTCAATTACAATAATCCAATAAAAACCTCATTATAACAATGCCAAATCCCAGCTTTTTGGAATTGCTACAGTTTATTGATTTATAAGTTTACTTCTACTTGCCCCTGTTTTATTCCTGGAATGTTTTTAAGGCTGTGATTATATGCTCTCACTAGGTTTTCTCTCTGTTTCATATTGAGTGTTTGTATTTTATAGTGTTATGGTTTTATTATATCCTGTATATTACCCAGAAAACATTAATTACTTGCTGGCTGGCTGATCTAGTAAATAAGAAAATTAATAATGAATTAAATATATGCTGCTTTGGGGTTTTAAAACCCCCCACACCATTTCAGTGGCTGCATACAACCGTTTCTGTGTAAGCATACTGGTTCAGGTAAATCACTGCCCCAGATGAGTCTTCCAGTGTCCTGTGTGCACATTCTCAAAAGCGAACATATTGCATCCACAGATGTATGGACTGAGTTACAGTGTGGAGGGAAAACTAAAAGCACCACAAAGTGGGATCTAGAAAGCTTTTGAAACTGTCTTCTTTCTGAGGAATGTCTTTGGCTATATTGCTGAATTTCTCCTCTGGTGCATGTCGAACCATTTTCTTTTCCTCTTTGAGAGATTAAATTCAGTGTAATAACTGCAGCCATATAATTGAAGTTCTTCATATAAACAGAATTATTTCCCTGTCTCCCTGTCTTCTTCATTATAATATTCAGCTTCCTAGGGAGGACATGACAGCTCTTTAGAAGCTATGTCATTGTATGAATATATATATATATATATATATATATATATATATGTATGTATGTGTGTGTGTGTGTGTATCTTTTATCTTTGTTGGAAGCCGCCCAGAGTGGCTGGGGAAACCCAACCAGATGGGTGGGGTACAAATAATAAATTATTATTATTATTATTATTATTATTATATATATATATATATATATATATATATATATATATATATATATATATATGCAGGTTTTGGTGTCCTCGGGTGTCTTCCCGTGTAAAAGTTGGGGTGTCTAGGCGACGTTTCGACGAGGTCTCACTCGTCATCTTCAGGCTGGTGCTTTCGGCTTCTTGTTACTGGAACAGAGCAGGATCTCAGTGTTTGAGTTCCTATAAATACTGTTGAGGGGGTGTGGTGTATAGCCTCCAATGTTCTGGGCAGAGAGGAAGTTCCCAGGCTAGTGTGCCTTTTCTTCTTTTGTTCCTTAATTACTTGAGGGATATCTTGAGTGATTTCTTGAGTGATATCCTGAGTACCACTTAGGTGGGTCATTAGGTGTGGATTAGTTGCTAAAGTCTTTGTGTCTTGACCTCTTGAACTTTGTGAAGAGTTTTTCTGAGAAGATGGCTGTACTGCACTTAGTTGTGCTCTGGCTTGGCTTCGTGTATAGGGGCGAGCTGTGGTTTTGTGGCCTGTGTCAGCCAGATCTGTGTAGGGATTGCAGGGGGGTGCAGCATCCGGAGGTGCCACCATGGTTTGGCTACTGGATGGTGTCTGTAATTTATCTGTGGAGAGGGTCTGGGTTTGGGTCTGGTGTGGTTGATTGGTGATGGCGTTCTGTGTGCCTCTGGATCTGGTGTCAGTTTTTGTGGGGAGGGCTAATTTCCAGATGTCTGGCAAGCGGGATGTGTCGTCACGCTTGTTCATGTTGTGAGGGTGTTTCTCTATCTCGATGGCTTCCATGATTATTCTCTTGTGGTGATGTTCCATGTTAAAGAGCAATTTGGAATCTGCAAAATTAATTTCGTGTCCTGTTTCTTTCATGTGTTGGAAAAGAGAGGAAGTTTTTTCTTCTTTTTTGACGGCATTCTTGTGTTCTGCGATACGTGCATTTATTCGTCTGTTTGTTTGTCCAATGTACGTGGCTGGGCAGACTTTGCAGGGTATTTCATAGACCCCTTGGTTTTCCAACTGGATTTTATCCTTGGGGTTTCTGAGGATATTGGCTATTTTTTGGTTGGTGCAAAAGGCTGTTTTGATATTGTGTTTATGGAGGATTTTGCTAATTTTATCTGTAGTGCCCTTGATATAAGGAAGGAGGGCCATGCCATTGTTTTCTTCTGTGTCTTGGTTTTTGGGGGGTGTTTCTTTTTGGATTAGCTTCGTAACCCTGTTTTGCTGGTATCCATTGGCAATTAACACATTTGAGAGATTCTGTAACTCAGTTGTCAAGTGGTCTTTGTCAGCCAGACGTTTGGTTCTGGAGATGAGAGTCTTGGCTACGGAGTTTATTTGTGCAGGGTGGTGGTGTGATTGTGCATGTAAGTAGCGGTTGGTGTGTGTTTTTTTCCGGTAGATAGTGTGTCCTAGGGAGCCATCAGGTTTTTTGTAGATTAGGACGTCAAGGAAGGGAAGTTGGTTGTTGGCTTCTATTTCCATAGTGAATTGTATTTTGGGGTGTAGGCTGTTGAGATGTGTGAGGAAGCTATCCAGTTTTTCCTTCCCGTGTGGCCAAATTACAAAGGTGTCGTCAACATATCTGAGCCAAAGTTTGGGTTTGTGTTCTGACTTGTCTAAAGCATTGGTTTCAAAGTGTTCCATGTACAGGTTTGCGATGACCGGTGAGAGGGGTGATCCCATAGGTGCTCCTTCTATCTGTTTGTATCTTTGTCCATTGTGGATGAAGTACGTGTTGGTTAGGCAGTGGTTGGTCAGGTCCAAGATGTATTCGGGGGGATTGTATTTGTTTTGAATGGCTGTCAAGGCTTCATTAATGGGCACTTGTGTGAAGAGAGATACAACATCGAAGCTCACAAGTAGGTCATTAGGATGTAGGTTTTGCTTCTTTATTGTTTCTATGAACTGGAAGGAGTTTGGAACGTGTGAAGAGATGGATTCTGCATAGGGCTGAAGTTGCTTGGCGAGAAATTTAGCGAGATTTTGTAGAGGTGAGCCTATGGAGCTGACTATTGGTCTGAGTGGTGTTCCTTCTTTGTGTATCTTGGGGAGGCCGTAGAGTTTGGGGCATCTGGATGATTTTTCTCACCGGTCATCGCAAACCTGTACATGGAACACTTTGAAACCAATGCTTTAGACAAGTCAGAACACAAACCCAAACTTTGGCTCAGATATGTTGACGACACCTTTGTAATTTGGCCACACGGGAAGGAAAAACTGGATAGCTTCCTCACACATCTCAACAGCCTACACCCCAAAATACAATTCACTATGGAAATAGAAGCCAACAACCAACTTCCCTTCCTTGACGTCCTAATCTACAAAAAACCTGATGGCTCCCTAGGACACACTATCTACCGGAAAAAAACACACACCAACCGCTACTTACATGCACAATCACACCACCACCCTGCACAAATAAACTCCGTAGCCAAGACTCTCATCTCCAGAACCAAACGTCTGGCTGACAAAGACCACTTGACAACTGAGTTACAGAATCTCTCAAATGTGTTAATTGCCAATGGATACCAGCAAAACAGGGTTACGAAGCTAATCCAAAAAGAAACACCCCCCAAAAACCAAGACACAGAAGAAAACAATGGCATGGCCCTCCTTCCTTATATCAAGGGCACTACAGATAAAATTAGCAAAATCCTCCATAAACACAATATCAAAACAGCCTTTTGCACCAACCAAAAAATAGCCAATATCCTCAGAAACCCCAAGGATAAAATCCAGTTGGAAAACCAAGGGGTCTATGAAATACCCTGCAAAGTCTGCCCAGCCACGTACATTGGACAAACAAACAGACGAATAAATGCACGTATCGCAGAACACAAGAATGCCGTCAAAAAAGAAGAAAAAACTTCCTCTCTTTTCCAACACATGAAAGAAACAGGACACGAAATTAATTTTGCAGATTCCAAATTGCTCTTTAACATGGAACATCACCACAAGAGAATAATCATGGAAGCCATCGAGATAGAGAAACACCCTCACAACATGAACAAGCGTGACGACACATCCCGCTTGCCAGACATCTGGAAATTAGCCCTCCCCACAAAAACTGACACCAGATCCAGAGGCACACAGAACGCCATCACCAATCAACCACACCAGACCCAAACCCAGACCCTCTCCACAGATAAATTACAGACACCATCCAGTAGCCAAACCATGGTGGCACCTCCGGATGCTGCACCCCCCTGCAATCCCTACACAGATCTGGCTGACACAGGCCACAAAACCACAGCTCGCCCCTATACACGAAGCCAAGCCAGAGCACAACTAAGTGCAGTACAGCCATCTTCTCAGAAAAACTCTTCACAAAGTTCAAGAGGTCAAGACACAAAGACTTTAGCAACTAATCCACACCTAATGACCCACCTAAGTGGTACTCAGGATATCACTCAAGAAATCACTCAAGATATCCCTCAAGTAATTAAGGAACAAAAGAAGAAAAGGCACACTAGCCTGGGAACTTCCTCTCTGCCCAGAACATTGGAGGCTATACACCACACCCCCTCAACAGTATTTATAGGAACTCAAACACTGAGATCCTGCTCTGTTCCAGTAACAAGAAGCCGAAAGCACCAGCCTGAAGATGACGAGTGAGACCTCGTCGAAACGTCGCCTAGACACCCCAACTTTTACACGGGAAGACACCCGAGGACACCAAAACCTGCATTCCTGTACCCGTGAAAATCTACGAAAGCATATATATATATATATATATATATATATATATATATATATCACATGCTATTAGTAAAGCTTTGGGATAAATTTGTCAATAGGATAATGATAACAGGAGAAATATTAAATGTGAGCCAGTTTTCCTCCTAATTTCAGGTGCATGCCGGTGGAAAGCCTTACTACATAAACATTTGCTTTCATAAATGCCCTTCTCTCAATGGGGTCTCATGCATATGTATACCTATTGATGCCTCACCGGAGATAAATTACTTTGAGGAAATGTATTTGCCCTTTAGGTTCACAAACAAAATAATCATGGCTGCATTAATAAAAGCAAATGCTTTCCCACATTTGTTGTGTTTATGGCTTTTGTAGCCTCACTTCAGCTACACCTAGAAACAGACAATACGTTTATTTTGCAGTATACAAATTTCTCTCCACATTGTTATGCATGTGCATTTATGACTGACAGGTAACATTGACTGGTGAGTGAGGTGAAGGAGTGATGGCCACCGACTTAGGTGGGTTAAATAAATTCATACAGGATACGCCTATCAGTACCTAGTAGCTATGATGGCCAGGTTCTGCCTCCATTGCCAGAGGCACCATATCTCTGAATAAGTTGCTGTGAATCACAAGTGTTGTTGCACTCAGGTCTTGCTTGCAAGCTTCCCATAACTAGCAGGTTGGCCACTGTAAGAAGAGGATGCTGGGATAAATGAGCCTTTGGCCTGACTCTTTTTATGTCCTTATGTGAGTGTGTACCTTTTAGGCAGACATAGCCTTTAATATGATTATGGTAACTGGGAAATTGGATTCAATTGTGGCAATATCTGTGGCATTCTTTGTCTCTCCCCCCCCCCACCCAATTTTCATGTTTCTCATATTTCAGCTGGGTCATAACCTCATGGAATCAGAAAGGGACCAAAGGCCATGCTCCAAGCTAGGATCTCACACTGATTAGGCCCTTCCTTCAAGGTAACTGACACAATGCATCCTGGGTATGCTAGAAATGGTTAAGTGGCTGAAAACAACTCCACAAGAATCAGGAACCCAAGCTATACGCAGAAGGGCCATGCAGGAAGTTCTCTTCCAATCTTATTTCTAGTTCATGATCAAACCTCAAGCATGATCAAAACAAAAGAGGAGAAGAGCAGTGACTATAACCAGAAGTCACAGGAGGAATACAACTTTCAGAAGAGGAATGCTAGCTGAGGTTAGCATTGCATTTTCTCAGTGATGAAACATATGTTTCCTATGGCTGGGAAAATAAAATACCACCAAAGTTCTGAATCCAGTTCAACGCACAAGTAACAAATCAACTGCTCATTTATTTATTGCACTGGGCAAAAGATAATCATCTGAACCCACAACTCTTCAAACTTATTTTATCCTCCAAGGTGTGGAAAAGATTAAATGTTTCACCTAACTCAATCAACCACTTATGATTTCCTTCGCTATCCCTACCTCAAATCTGGATCTGGCCAGTAGGCTAGATCTTTATCTTCCTTAACAACCCACAGACAAAGTTCGACATGAGGATGGGGCTGCAGACCTGTCAGTCACCTGGTGTCAAAACAACGTCACAAGACTCTTTCTTTGCCTGTGCTATTTGAAAGCAAGGCATCGTGGGCCCAGGTACAGCGAAGGCATGGGTGGCAGCCGCTGCTGCCACAAGCACATCCCACACTTTCTTTAATGTGTGGTGGCTAATATGAGATACAAAAATTCTATACAAAAATACAAAAAATGGTGAAATATGTATGATTCTGAGCTCTGAAGGAAAATAGTCTTTAATGGTATGTCTTGAAATGCACCCTAGATAGAAATTTATCTCATTATGAATGCAAACTATATTTGCTTTTGTTTTCCATATGGTATAAAAGCGACTTGCAGTATTGCTTTGAGAGTATTATGGAATTCCTCCTCCTGCTTCTTATTAGGTGTTGGGTACAACTCTGCAATTAAGATGGTAATGCATGCTGAAAATCCAATTTTTATTATTTATAACATAATGTTTTAAATGCCTTTTTATGATTTCTAGAATACCAGTGCTTAGTTCTTGTGGCGTGCAGAGTTTCGGTAGCAACTGAGTCAGTTTACCCCATTGTTGGTCCTAAAGGATATATAAACTAGCAGAGTCACAGAGCTGAAAAAAGACTAATCCAATCCTGTGCCAAAAAGGAAAATAATTTATCTGTCAGCTCTCTCCGCCCTTCCTACAGATCAGTCTAGGCAATTTTGACAGTATTGTGCCATAATTGGAAAGAGGGCATACTACACAAGAACAATAGTTCCAGATGATTTATGCAAACAAAACAAGTCACAAACTATTAACATATGCAAAACCGAAAACAGTTCCCCCATACCAAACCAAAACAATAACAATAGCAACAGCAGGAAGAACATTGTTAGTAATAGTGAACTTAAAGTAGGGAGAGGTCTGCTTATCCCCTTCCCTTCCATCACTTTAACCCAGTCTGCTTTCCTACCTGCCTGAGAACCTCTGTGGGTAACTGTGCATTTTTTCCCCCTTTGGGAGAAAAGCAGCTTAGGGGTGACTTTCAGCTGAAATTACATTTTGCTTGATCGTAACAGAAATTGTGGGTTTTAGGCACGCTCAGAAGAGGTGTCTTCTATTATTTATAGAGGCCTCCTATCTTGGGTAATGGCTTATAATGTGAGTTTGAAAGCAGTGTGGGAAGCCGATATTGGTATGACAATAAAACATGAACCTTGACAAGTGTTGTGGCAAAAGCCTCCAATTAGAGTTGTCTGCTAGAGTTAAAGACTCCATGATGAAATGCTGGCATTTTACCCTTGTCAAACTTACTAGAATGACTGCTGATCTTTCTAATGTATGTTGGATGGATGGTCAGAGGGGTAGGCACCTTTTACCGTATGTGGTGGTCTTGCTTTTTAGTACACGCCTTTTTGATAATCCCACCCCTGCCTCCCATATATGAAGTCTATTCAATAGTATGCCAAATAATTCCACCAAGTCCTTACTTTCTATCTTCCCACAGGAGTTATATTGTATATCAAATAAGCTTTTGATCCTGCTCCTTTCTGCAGCAGCCAAAACAGAAATACCCCAGCACTGGAACTATAGTTCTGTTTTATACTGGATGAATGATGGTATAAACTTGGAATCCTGCACTGCAAGAAAATCTAACGCAAGAAAGAAAAAATAGTAGGTGCTTAATCAGGTCTGATTCATTTGAATCCTTTTTGACTTACCTTACTTGCCCTGGTTGTACTAGAAGACCTTAAAAAACCTTCAAAATTTGCCTGTTTGGTCTAATTCCAATATATTAATTTGCAGATATAGTCTTATGTTTATACTTGGCTTATTCTATTTTATTTGTTTCTGGATACAATTTGTAACCAATCCTTTTCCATGAGATTTTGCTTACAGATTTTGAAACTATATTTTTGTAATTCAGACCTTGTATGTGAAACCTTGTATGTGATGGGTGAAGGCTGTTGTTGTTGTTTGCTAAAGCATGGGGGTTCCCCCTTTTCTTTTTAATTTTAAAAAGAGAAATTATTTCAGCTTCTGAAGATAAAGAAGCAAGCAAGATGGCTCACCCAACTACTTGTAAACCAACCTGTTACTGGTTGTATCCCCTTTGTAGGGCTGCCATACATCTGGTATTGACATTGGGGGTGCTTTGTCCTGGATCTTAGGAAGTCAACTGAAAAATCGTGGCTCAACAATTTTGGGGTCTTCCTAAAACAAGCTCAACAACTTTTGCCATGTCCTGGCCTTTGCTTGGTCAGTGGTGCACAGAGTGAGCCTTATCACATATCCAATACTGGATGGGAATGTGATTGATTGATTTGAATAGGGGATCCTGCCTTTTGAACGACTCCAATTCAAATACTTATCCTCTTTCAATACACTGGCCAGCAGCCAGAATCTCAATACAGATCTAATCCCATTGATTTTAAGTGTACATAAATCTGTCTTGGCTTGTGGCACAGATATATACTGTAACACCTGGTGTACCTTTTTTATAAAAAAAATGTCCCTTCATATATGGATTCTTCTTACATAACTTGCAAGTTCTGGCAAGATCACACAGCGTGACATGCCTATGGTATTTGTCACAACAAACAAGGCACTTTTGACTGACTAGATCAGTAGGTAGACTTGCCAGTGAACATGAAGACAGAAGGTTTATAAATAGAGCCGTCCCTGCCAAGTGAAATAGCATTGATGTTCTTGAGGATAATGTTACAATGTCTGCTTAGAACTGTAATGGGAAAGAAAATGCATCTTTTAAAAATGTTCACTTCTTTAAAATAACAAGGTAAAAGCATCGCCATGAGAACTGTAAATCTAGCAGCATTTCGTTCTATCAGGTGTAACTATTCACGTAATACATTTGAAGGAACAGAATGGTTTCTGAGCTCATTAAGCTTGAAAAATGTTAGATATCTGCTTTTTGCAATAGTTTCTCTGGCTCTTTTAAGTTACTATTCAAGGAACTGAAATTCAGAAATAATTTGCATCAAATGGAAATCATTTCCTCCTCTTAACACAATGCATAGACACCCAGAGGAGAATAATACAGATTTAATCCCCATTAGGCTTTCAAGCCAGCTATCTGAAAGCCGTTAGTTGCATGGTGAATAAGAAGAGTTTGTGACAGGCACTTTAAATATATATTTCACTGACTGTTGTAGAATACTAACTCAGCCAGAGATGAATTGCCCTGCCCTAGGTGTGTCGCCATCTTTCAGCCCTATAAAATGGGAATGGGATTTGGGGCACATTTGGCCAGTTTAATCTGAACAGCCTAGATATGTAACATGCAAAGAAACCCCATCAGTTTCATGGCAAACCTACTCTCTGAGCAGTGGTTTAAACCCTGATACCAAAAGCCAGTCCAGATATAAAAGTCTTGCATCACTTCTGGCTCATATAAATAAGGTACTTAATACATCTCCAAAAACATGCGTGCTTATGATTTGCTTGTTTTTATAATTGTATGTATTGTTGTAAGATGCCCTGGGACCTTATGGTGAAGGGTGGGTAAGAAACCCAATAGATAAACAAATGAACTGCACTTTGTGAACTTCCGCAGCAGTTTCAGAACTGCAGCTATTCCCACAGGTTGCAGCTTGAGATGATGATGATGATGTCAATTTACAGGCCACTTGCCACATAAGAAATTTCCAAGCAATTTACGTAAGCCATAACATAAAAAGCACAATATATTATAAGAATAGCACATAGAAGCCGCACAATAATACATAAAACAGAGCCAGCAAAATAGAAGCAAAAGCAATGCAAAGCAAAAGCATCATAATCTATCAAATGCCTGGGAACGAGATAGGTTTTTACCTGGAGGTGAAAGAAAGCTAATGATGGTTACAGGGGGTTACAGGTGAAATGCTTCACTGGAGCATTTCACAGGTGGCGAGAAATAACTGGATCCATTTCTATGGGTTCAATATGTAATGGGGATATAACATGAAAAATAGGATATCTGTTCTGAGAATCCCTACCTATTGTATATTATACAGAACAAGTGGCAAAACCAATACTAAGGCTGGGGGCTTTCCTCTGGACATTTTTTGGGGGAGCAAGCTTCATTGTACATATGGAAACTTATTTAAGATTATGCTGTCAGGGTTAAATACCAGGCCTACTTATAGAAATGCAGCCTTTGCTCGCGTATGCTTCAGCCAGCAGTTGTGGGGTGTGGACACTTATTGTTTCCACATTTAGATTACCTCTCTGCTTGCTCTTACTTGATAACCCCACAAAATAGCTCTGTGAATAATTTGCCTAAGGAAAAAACAAACATGAAGCACAATATTTAGCAGCCACTTTATAGGTTGCTAGGGAAATTCAGTGAAGATTAGGAAACTGTTGCTGCCATTAATACCCTTTATGCACTTTTATTATCACTCATAATAAGCCCCTTTCTTTTCATAGGCGCCGGGGTTGGAGTCAGTGGCTTGTTTCAATAGCATACTTATCTTTTGTGTGTGGTTGTGGGATGTATGTGTGTGTGTTGCTTTTCAACACACTCCAAGCCATAGCCATCAACGTTTCCCTTTTTTTAAGGTAAATTCCCTTATTCCGAATAAGATTCCTCGCAAGAAAATGGAAAAGTTGACAGCTATGATCCAAGCTATCTGTGCCTGTTGTCACACCTAATTGAAGCTGTGGTTACATTTGGCCAAAAGTGAAATGTGTAGGGGTGGAAAGGTGAAAGATGCAAGGATTTTCAGTAGTAACAGAGGTCAGAGTTTGGGGAGTGCCCAACCTTCTATATGAAGGCATCTCCTGGACAGCCAGAGTTGCACAGCCCTTTCAGTTTTCAAGTTTTTCCCGTGTGTGTGTGTGTGTGTGTGCGCGCAGAGAGAGAGAGAGAGAGAGAGAGAGAGAGAGAAGGGCTCAATGGTAGAGCACATGCTTTGAATGCAAAAGTATCAACCCTGGTGTTTCTGGGCAAAGCTAAAAAACTCCCATCTAAGATCCTAGTACATTGCTGCCAGCCAGTATCACCAATATTGAGCAAGATCAACGGGTCTGACTTGGTATAAAATCGTTTCCTGTGATCCTATGAACTAACCATTTTATTGCTTAAGTATGAAGTGATATTTAACTACGCAAAATATAAGCCCTATTCATGCACTATAATCCTGGTACAAGTAATGAAAGAAGGGGGGAGGGCAGTGGGGATGACTGCATGCGCTCCACCCCCAGCCCAGCCATTTCAGTATGAGTGTTGAAGGGGGAGGGCTACACATCTCCTGTCTTCCAGTAGGATCCTGATCCAGTTTGCTTAAGAGTAGGGTGGGACGATATATCATCCCAAACTGGTTTGAAGTCCATATCATGATATAAGTTTCATAAATTTTGGCCTGGCAATATATCACAAATCATGGTGTGTGTGTGTGTGTGCGCGCGCGTGCGTGCGCTATGCAAAAATCACAACGTGGGAAAGCCGGCCAATGCCTCTGTATAGCTCCATCCTTTTTTCTGACATTGTGATATATTGGCATACCATAATGTTTAGCTGGTGATATATCACAATGTTGAAAAATAGGTATCACCCAGCCCTACTATTCACCTCTACATAGTTCCATCCTTATTTCAGACATTGGGATATATCAATATATTGCAATGTTTAGCTGACGATATATTATGATGTTGAAAACCAGATATAGCCCAATCCTGCTTAGGACCTTGTTGTACCTGCAGAAACAATGACAGTCACATGACAGTCTCACCATGAACAAATAGCATTAGAATGATTATTATAATGCCTCGTTTGATGTTGCCCCTTTTAAGTTCCTTTGTCAAGACCTGGCATTTAACACAGTGACTAAACACAAGCAATTTGTCTTTGGAAGCACCGTAGGAAAATGCCAGCATGTGTTTGAATATTATCAGCCTTAAACCGCTGGCTATCTTGAATTGGTATCAAGGGAACACTGATTTATTCATGAGCTTAAATTCCAAGCATTCCATTCAGCACCTGGCCTTCTTTATCCCCATGAGCTTAATCATCTTTAGCCAAACAGCTGAATGGTCTTTGTGCGTTTATTTACATTTCTAGTTTAGTTTTATTCCATATTCCATATACCAACTTGACCCTTGGGGTCTCTTCCAACTCTACAAGTCTATGATTCTTGGTTGCCCTTGTGGCAGAGCCAAATGAGTTTTCATTAAAGCTTTGGTGCAACTTGAAATGTGGTTGCGATCTTAGCATATTTTGGTCTGCACAGCTCAGATTTCCCTCCATTGAGGAAGAACCTTTCTTTTCACTTGGTAGAATGTCAATCACTATCTGTTTTAGAATTGCAGGCACTTCAAGACAGAAGATGGAGGGGTCATGACTCTCCCACTACAACAGTGGCAGATTTGGGGTCTCAAATTTCAGTGGCGATGAAGTTAATACCCCTCACTTTTTGCCTTCTATTCTATATCATAGTTGCAGTGTCCTTGAGTCTCCATGCCCAGTGTGACTGAATCAGTCGTGCTTCCATAAATCTGCCTCTGACTACGACTTCTGTCAGCCCCAGTTAGCACATGGGCAAGGGGCAGGAATGATTAGAGTTGTATTCCAACAACAACTAGAAGGTATCATGTTGGCTGTTCCTGACATAGAATGTTTTGGGTAGAGACAGACAAATTTGCCATTTTTAGTTTCTCTCAGTTTCTCATTTTTACACTCTTAAGTTCCATTTAGCACATAGGTTTGAGATTTCTTTTAATACTCATGAAAATTAACCAGCTTTTTATTGCATATTTTTCCTAATATACAATTTCACTTAATATGCTCCTCCCTCCTTTGTGTGGGCAGGTAATCCCTCCCCTACCTGGCCTGGTGTCCTTGGCAACTCTTCCCCCAGGTGGGATTGGACAACTGACTGAGGTAGGCGGAGACCTCCAGGTATCCCACCTGAGGGAAGGCAAAGCCAAGCCTATGCTGTTGGAGCCGCTCCAGATCTAGGGGCTGCACGCGTCCACGCAAAGGGTGCCGCCCGTTTTAAGTGGGGAGCGGTCATTGCAATGCATTTTTCATTCCTTTTAAGAAAAATATCAAATTCAACAAAAAGGAGGGGGGGGGGGAGACAACAAGCAAAGAACGATTTTTTTTTAAAAAAGGAAATAAACAGCCCACAGTGACAACAGACACTTATCAGCTCATTGTAAGAATACAATAAACACTAGTACTTCCATCTGAAATGAAACACGTAAGCCAATATAGGCCCTCCAGATGTCCAATTAGGTATCCACACAAGATTGACATTTACGGAAAGTATGTTCAAATGTAGCAAGCATGGTAAGGTCCCTAGACAATTGTAGACAGCGAGTGTTTATCCTTCCAGGCTTGAAGTATAAGTCTCTTAGTCATCATAAGGGTCACAAAAATCCACTTTTGTTTTCCTTCCATTAATTCTCATAAAACAGGAATGTAATTTAAATGTACAAAACCAATAGAGATGGCAACTTCAGACCAAAAAACTTCAGAAATGCCCACATCATATATTATATCTCTAGGATGCATTTTGAGTTGTACACCTCCAGCATTTGTCTGTATCAGGCAGTGTCTTCCTCTAAAGGCACAGTGGAGTCTGATACATCCAAAATATATTTCTTTTCTTCTTCTTTTTTGCTGGATCAGTCTCAATCTGAAATCTAGAGAAACATTCTATATAGATTCTAAAGCAATTTTCCATTGTTTGGGTTGATTCAAATTCCAATTCCTCATTCCAGATCTCTCTAAATTCTGAGCATCTATTAAAACAACAAAACAACACTCAATAACCATTTTTAAACAGCAGCTGTGGGTTTAGCTTTCTGAAAGTTGCAACGATCCCTCCAACAATTTAGGAGATGCCAAAGAGCTCACAGGAGGTGATCCATAAGCAGACATGAGTAGATGCTGTAATTCTCAACAACAGAATCTACCAATTAGCAGACTCATGAAAAACTACCCCAAAGGAGCATGACATGTCCCCTATCAGAGGTACTACCCCTCCCCTAACAACTCATACACCCTTAAAAAAATGACATAATTATGCACATTACCTTGAACTCCTCAGAGAAAGGCAAGATAAATGTGCAACAAATAGCCAAGCCACATAGGAAACGAAGACTAAAGTTCCTTTAAGATGCCATAGCCCTAAAAAGTCCCAATTTCAATGTAACTCAGCTTTATACTTATGTTTCTTCTGCAGATTCTAAAAGATATCACACAGTTCTAACTCTGTTGGCAGGGGGGAAACCTTTAGGAAAGAATCCATGTTTTTGTTAGAAGAAGGAGTATTTGAACTTCTCCCTTTCTCTCTTGTCTGATAGTTAAGAAGTGTAAGGTTTCAGGCCTTTAAGCAATACTGTGTTAACTTACTACATTGTTCAGTGATGTTTCTTTATAATCATCAAACATTTCTCAGAAGCTGTGTTTGTGCAGAACAGCTTTGTTAGAAAAAAAAGTCTATCAAAGTATTGGTTCTGTGGGCCTTTCCCCTGGTCCATTTACAGCCATGTCTACTGTTAAGGATTGTAGAAGTTTCCTAACATATTTTCCCCATGATTGTTCTCCAGACAAAAGCACAGCATGGTATCAGGAATAAGCCTGCAAGACGTAAGAAAGTTTGGAGAAATGCAGGTAATTAAACAGAAATACAGCCTGAAACCCACAGAGCACTTTTCAAATACATTTATTCTCTCTACAAGTATGTAGCCCTAAGCACATTTACTCAGGAATCAGAATTACTCAGTGAAACTGACACATTAGTAAGCATGCTTAGGTTTAGACTGCAGGTAACATTTATTCTATCAGTTAATAGAGTCCTTAGCAATGATAAAACTCTGCTTTTATGGTAGAAGACATCAAAGAAGATTATCCTTGATTTGGGGATATAGGAAAGAATGTTCCCATCAGGTGAATCTTCCCAATGTAAAATTAATGATACGGAACAATTTTCAAAAGCACGGCTATATTAGGGCCATCACAATATAAGAACTACCCTGTGGAGTCCAGTTTTACAATCCTCTACAAGGTGCTGTTATACAACAGCTGCCACTAGTCCTTAATTCACTGTGGTTCTTGCACTCATTCGATTTGCCTGTGGATGGTTGTAAGGCATAGTTTTTGCATGAATGATGGTGACTAAAGCATTTCATTGAGTTTGTTCTAAAACAAACATTAGTGGTGGGGTGGGTGGGAACACTGTCCTTAGCTGTCCTTAGCTGCCTGCTCTCCAGAGCTTTGTGTAAGATCTGGAATGGAACTACTCTAGACCTTGGTGAATTGGAACACACATAAAACATGGACAGATTTCCTGACGTTATCCCTTCCCCCCAAAAAAAACCTCTTTCATTGCCTTACTACTAGCTCATCAGACCTCTGAACACTTATGAATAAACATGGACAGCTGTAATACATGCACAAGTCCTTAAACTTCATTTACAGACAGGCTGATGTGCCTAATGAGGAGTTACACTGAAGGAAACTACTAACTGTATCAGATGCATATGGAATAGCTAAGGGTCATCTGTACAAATTCTTTCATCCCCTCCCTTTCATAGAAGAGGCTGAGAAGTTCTACAGGATATTTGATATTTATCTGTTGCAAGTATACGAATTCAGTTTTTCTTCCAAGGTGCTCAACACAATGCACACAGTCCCTCTTCCCCATTCTTTTCCTCACCAAACTCCTATGAGGTAAGCTGGGCAGAAGACCATGGCTGACCCAAGGTCATTCAGTGAGTTTTGTGGCTGAGTGGGGATTTGATCATCCAGGTCTCAATTTAAAACACTTACTACTCTTACTACATTGGCTAGAACTGGAGGGAAGTGTGGTGCCCTTCATGGTGCTTGGGTGAAAATAGTATGTAACATATAGCTGTTCATCTTCATTACTTCATTGGAAGTACAACTGCATTCTTAATTTAATGCTTAGCTACATTATTGGTAGTCCTTGCACAATGGTAGGTCATTTAGAAGTGGTCCGTTAAAGCTGGCATTATTGGATTTTACTGTAAGGAGCTTCTCCAAGGCAGGATCCAATATCTGAGTGCAACAAATGAATTACTTAGCTGGCTGTGACCCTAGCCTAGCTAGGGTCAAGAGTACTTCAAAATAGCAAACCTTCAACTCCATGTGGAATACAGAAACCTGCATTATCCCAGATCAAAGCATTTGTCCATCAAGGCCAGTAATGCATATTCTAACTGGAAGCAGCTCTCCAGGGTCTCTGTCAGCATCTTTGAGATTTTTTTAAAGTGAAAGAGAGAAGATGAGTATCCCACACACCCATACTTAACAAAAGGAATGAGGCACACAGTCTACAACAAAGATGGCATGTGGTCTTAATATAGTATTGGGCTCCAATCTCCATCAACTCCAACAAGCATGGTCAATGTCTAGGGATGATGAGTATTGTAGGCCACAGATTCCCTTACTCAGACCTGCAATATTATCCCAATGGGTTGATTATTCCATCCCATTTCCCCATCCCAACCAACAGAGACATTCAGATATTCGAGGCCTCTTTGATAACTCCCTAGTATTTATTTATTTTTTGGTAATATGGTGCCTTAAGTGAAGACAAAATCCCCCCCCCCCATTTCTTATTTTCACAGTAATTCCTTTTGGTATAAAGGTATAAAGGTAAAGGGACCCCTGACTGTTAGGTACAGTCAGCATTTCAACCCTGGTCCTGGCTTCCTGTTTACTTTTCCAACTGAATATACAATGCCCTATGGCTACTAAGAATGGTCAAGATTCATTTGGGGAGCAGGGTGTCCCTTAGCTTCCTTTTCCTTTTTAAAGTTGATTGTAGTTCTGCAAACCTCAGGTTCCCCCAAGCATGTTAATACAGTGGCTCTAGTTTGGCAACAATAACTGCCTGAATTTGCTATTGGAAGGAGCTATACAGTGGTACCTCTGGTTAAGAACTTAATTCGTTCTGGAGGTCCGTTCTTAACCTGAAACTGTTCTTAACCTGAGGTACCACTTTAGCTAGTGGGGCCTCCCACTGCTGCCGTGCTGCCGCTGTGCGATTTCTGTTCTCATCCTGAAGCAAAATTCTTAACTCGAGGTACTATTTCTGGGTTAACAGAGTCTGTAACCTGAAGCATCTGTAACCTGAGGTGCCACTGTGTTACAAAACACAATTTAATATGCTTCTGCAGTTGTTAGAGGTGCATATTAGCTTTATGTAGGGGGTGAATAATGAGGTGATTTGGGGTGATTCAGAAATCTTTCTCTCCTAAGTCAAAGTGCAATTCCAATATCCTCCTGGGTTAGATCCAGGTCACCTTCTTGATCTATCCATGTGTTCCTATAACCCTATACAGTCGTACCTCAGAAATCCGTTCCGGAAGTCCGTTTGACTTCCAAAACATTTGGAAACCAAGGGACAGCTTCTGGTTGGCTGCAGGAAGCTCCAATCAGAAGCTGTGGAAGCTGTGCCAGACGTTTGGGTTCCAAAGAACATTTGCATACCAGAACATTCACTTCCAGGTTTGCGATGTTCAGGAGCCAAAATGTTTGGCTTCCAAGGTATGACTGTATATCTCTAGGTCCATTTGCAGAAAATGAAGCAGTCTAAAATGTTGTCTGTGGACCACAGCTGATCTTTGGATTGTTTTTTGTTTTATTATGTGCTAAACCAGGATATATATTTTTAAGTTAAAACCTTAATTTAAGTTTTTTTAAAAAAACAAACACCTGAATTGCCTTGCTTTAAGAAAACCAAAGCCAAGTCACCTCTTACTTAAGGTAAGAAAAAGCAAGAGCTAAAACATGAATTGCTTTTATCTCCCCCTCCAACGCCTTCCACCCCAACTATTTTATTCACGATCAGGTAGGCTTAATCCACTCTGTAGGGACTTGTGTCTTAAAATTCCATTCACTTTGGCGAACAGGGGAAAATATTCCAGCCATTTTGACATTCCTCGTTATAATTAATTTGGGAACACAGCACTTTGTTTTATACAGAGCTGCTCAAGAGAGGAATCATGGATTCAAGCAGATAGAGCAGCCTACACAGAAACAGGTCACTAATTTAACAACACCATTTTAACAACGCAATTACCAAATGCTCTCTGATTTTTCTCAGTAGTTGGTAGCTTTTAGGTAACATCTTTTTATTTATATTAGTCTTGACACATCAAGCAGTCACCGAAGTTACTAAAACATTTTTCATCATCCACTTAATTGTGGCAGAAATGTAAAGTGTTAAATAAGTATTTAAAAAAGAACTATAAAAATAGACTAGGTTAGGTAACTATGTAAATGACAATCCTTCACATGTAATGCTGATACCTGTATTTATGTCAACACCCAAGATACAACTTCAGATACTCCTCAGTATTAATTTGAAGGTTATTCCATGTGCTTCACTCATATTTTAAATCAATCAAACCACACTGATTTTAATCAAGCCCCCACTTGTCATTATGTTACGCAATAACTCAATTGCAATATTTATTGTCACATCAAATGAGAATCCTCCAGTAATAACAATCCTATGCTAATCTACTCAGAACTGAGTTGAATTTGAGTTCAGTGAATCCAGTTGGTTTCTGAATGCAGTGGTACCTCGGGTTACATACGCTTCAGGTTACATACGCTTCAGGTTACAGACGCTGCTAACTCAGAAATAGTGCTTCAGGTTAAGAACTTTGCTTCAGGATAAGAACAGAAATCGTGCTTCGGCGGCGCAGTGACAGCAGGAGGCCCCATTGGCTAAAGTGGTGCTTCAGGTTAAGAACAGTTTCAGGTTAAGAACAGACTTCCGGAACGAATTAAGTACTTAACGCGAGGTACCACTGTAGTTTCAATGGTGGTTGAGAAGAGCTCAAAACCAGAATGAAAGGAAACAGCTGAGTCTCTTCATTCTCTTTTGCATGTTGGCTGAAAGGAGATTTATTAAATTTACCCAGCCATGTGGCCAGCTTACATTTGCAATGGTTGCCAATTCATCCCTCAAAATCATGATTGTAAAACCCGTCAGATAATTGGGAGCAAATACATACATCCTCTATTTTTTTCCACCCCCAACTATTTCATTTCAGACTAGCAACACTGTGGTGTTATGAATGCATTTATGAATGCCGCCCCCCCATACCCAAAAGCAATTAAATAGGTTTAGTTTGGCCCTCGGGGTCAACCATCACTGCAGTTCCACGAGGTTATGAAAGAGCTAGCAGGCAACTGCAGAAAGCTAGTGTCGTCTACTAGCTTTCTGACTTGTTGTTATTCAAATTGTGATCCTGCATTTGTTCCAAACCTCAAGGTGACACTGAGTTTTAAGCTTTTCCAAAGACCCAAGAGATCGCTAATAATTTCTTTCCTCCTTACAAAATATCAAAGAGCAATAGGCATTCAATATTCTCTTTCTTCTCCATCACCTTCATTAGAAGGCAGATTGATACGAATTCCCTACCTAAAGTGGCTCTACTTTTCATCATAAGTATCTGGCAGTGCAAGAAGCATGCAATGAATTTGTTTAGTAACTAATTAAAGTTTGTGGGTGAAGAGAGCCAACATTTCCAGTTCCTGTGCACAATGACCCAGAAATGGAGGTGGTGAAAACATAAAACAGAATATCAAAATGTTTTTGAAGCATATCCCTTTCCTGGAAAATAAACTAATTCCTAGAGCTACTGTTACATTTCTCATCCTTCCAAATGCAGCTACCCACCATCAACTTACAGAAGCAATGAGACAGAAAAAAATATTCAGTTACGAAACACTGGAAGTCATGAAAAACAGCCTAAGTGGGCGGTTAATAATTGGAAGTCGGCATGCACAAGTGGATCAGTCTTTTACCAAATTCAAGCCATGTGGGGAGGAAAATGCCTATCTTCCTGTCATCAACTGAACACAGAAAGTTTTGCTTGGATAAGAAGACACATCACACATTTCAATGAGCAACCAGAAATCTGTTTGGTTGCTGTAATGTTGTGGCCAGCCTTTTGGTATAGTGAGGGCTTTTATGCCTTCGATATTTAGGAAGATATGGGGATTTAGGTAGGCAAAAACCTTTCCTGCATGGCAACATGGGTAGAATCTACACACGTATAAAAAACGTTGTGAAAATGCTTTAAAAAAAAGTTTTGAAAAAAATACATTGAATTTTGCATAGCTCACTGCCGCCATCTTGTGTCACATTTGTATATTGCACTTTGTAACACATTTAAAACGTTATATTTTTTCTGTATAGATGAGTCAATGAACAGCTGCATATCCATCACTCGAAAGCTGCCTTAAGAACATCTGGAGCAGGTGGAAACAGAGCAAGCCAAATACATTTTGGTGCCTGAGGTAAATGACATTTACCTCCCCACCCCACCCCAAATCACATATATAGAAGCTAACTGAAATGTCATTTGAATCTTACTTTGCTACTGGGGATAGCATCTTCCCTCAAACCTTCTGCCCTCTGGCTCTGCTGCCCAAGGCAGATGTCTCACTCCTCCTTGGCTGGAATGAGGATGTTATTCACTCTTACCCAAAAGTGGTGCTATTCAGCTGCAAAACTTTTGTTTCTACGAACCATTATATACATTTCTGCCTCAATGAATCAGTTTATGAAAGAGAATTAAGTCGTGCTCTAGCCAATATCTCTTTTCACCAGAGTAAAAGTGCCGCAGCAGCCTGGGAGAGCCATTCCACTCCCATTGCTCATGCAGCTTGGAGTATTGCTAGCAGCCAGTCATGACACAGCTGTAGACAATATACACTACAGTGGGAAAGCACAGCCCAAACATGAACACTATAAAGGTACCATAAAGGATATTAGTCATAGTGAAGAATGGCAAAAAGAAACAAAGTACAAGCATAAAAGGGGCCACTTGCACATCATCCGAGGAAAACAGAATACAGAAGGAAGAAGGCAGGCAACTGCATAGTGCTTTGAAGTGCTTCGGTGAAAGCTTAAAAGCAGAGGAAGCTGCTTTATATACGTCAAACCACTGAACATAGTCAACACTGAATAGGGCTTCAGGCAGGCATGTCTCCCAGCCCTGCCTGGCTGGAGATGCTGAGGATCAAACCTGGAACTTTCTGTGTGCAATGAAGATGCTCTGTCACTGAGCTAATGCATACTGGAATGTATGTATTCCCCATACATACTGGAATGGAGGCTGCATGAGATGATAGGTAGAATATCACACACACACACACACACACAGAGAGAGAGAGAGAGAGAGAGAGAGAGAGAGAGAGAGAGAGCGCCAGCCTTTATTACAGACTCATGCAAACCAAGCTGACTCAGTGGTGGTTGTGATTAAGTTGTTGATTGGACAGGGATGCCCAGAAATTGGGGTCCCTGTCCAAAGGGCCTTCTCTGCTGTGGCGCCCTCCCATCAGATGTCAAGGAGATAAAAAAAACCACACCACTTTTAGAAGACATTAATGTTTGATGTTTTATTATATTTTAATAGTCTGCTGAAAGCTACCCAGAGTAGCTGGGGAAACCAGCCAGATGGGCAGAATATCAATAAAACAACAACAACAACAACAACAACAACAACAACATATTCCACATTCCTGAACAGGCCTTTTATAAGGTAGAGGCAGCTGAGCTCCAAACTTTTTGGGTGTATGTTTGAGCACTAGAGACTGAAAGGTGCATGATAAAGCTGCTATAGTTCTTATTGAAAGTCATATGCACATCCCACTATAATTACCCCCCCCCCCATTTTCCCACTTTTGATTCCTGTGTTTTTGATAGCTCAGACAATTGGGAGCTGGGAGCATGGTGATTCACACTTGCCCAGCATTTGAAACTTCCAATGCTTTTCTACAAATATCAAAATCAAAAATCTGGGGAGGTGGGTAGGAGAGGCTCTCTATCTGTGCTAGAGAACTCTGACTCTTTCAGAAAAACCATGCATATGAACCACTCTTGGTTAAAATCTACAGCAGTAGAAGACAACACATAGGCGTGATCCCTTCTGCCAGGGACTTTGTTGCATAAGGAGAAACAAGCAATTTCCAACTTCCTTTCCCCAACTTAGCCAAGTGGTGAGGAAGCGGTGACCCTCCTGATGTTGTTGGACTCCAGCTCCCATCAGCCCCAGCCAGCATGCACAATGGTCAGGAATGATGGCAATTATAGTCCAAGAAAATCTGAAAAGCACCATCGTTTGGCAACTCCTGCTTCAAAGGCTTATTGAAATCCAGTGAATAAAGGATTGCAGTAAAATCAACACTGTTAGAACTGAGAGTGAATTTTTTGTGTGTGATGAACATGAGATAGACATTCATAGTTTACTAAAGCAAGCAAACATGTAATCTTCAGAAGGACAGTAAATCTAAATGTCCAGACAAAGTGGGCTATCTGATCTATTCAGCTGCTTCCCCCATGGAGCAAACATGGACTGAGAAAACAAACAGGCTCTGTTTCAATTGATCTAGGTATCACAGACCTGGAATCTCCAGGTCTCTGAGTTGGCTTTGCCATAGTGGTTATGTTTGATCATATTTACAGGGAGCCGCAATCCTGTGATCAGACACCTGTCAGGCTGCATATTAATTCATATTCATATCTTTAAAAAACTAAACAATGTTTGAACACAAACTTTAGCTTGAGGTTTGCACAGCTGCATGTGTTCCTGCATATTGCTTTTGTTTTCCCACGAGCTGAAATTAATTTTTTTTTATCAGATTCAGAAAAAATATGTCAGATTACTTCTTGATTTGCTATTGCCTCTGATTAAATTAGATGGCCCTCAGGGTCCCTTCCAACTCTACAACTCTACAATTCTATTTTTCTAGATCTTCATGTTGGAGTGAGTAGTGATTATTACCTGAAAGCAGACATTGGGTGGCAGTGGCTATGCGGTAGGGGCCACAGAGAAATTTGTGTTGTGCACATGCACAGTTTTTCATGCTGCTGATTGTTGAGAGACACAAGGCACTGATAAGCAACGTAAGGAAGTCTTACGGCATTCAGGAAGGGCATTCAGCTACATTAGTAAAAAGAAAAAAAGTGTTTTAAATGTGTTATAACACTGTGACACCAGATGGCGCTGTAGAGTTCAGTCTTTCAACAACCTGATTTCCCATTATGAGGATTGCAACACATTTTCCTGATGTGTCTAGATCCAGCCAAAGTCCAGTTAACAACAGCAACAGCTCCCAGTAAACAATGCAAGATTCTGTTAACAAATATGCGGACTGATTAAGATGGAAAAGAGAGTAAAGAAGGCCATAATGAAAGAGGGCTCAATTTTTTTAAAAAAAACCTGAGCCATTGTGACATGTTACCAGTATGGATCATATGCTCTTCACATTCTCAAGACCTTATGCCAGTAAGACTTTAAAATAAAAGGAAGGCGTATGCATACATTGCCTCATCAGATTTATTTAACATACTAGCCATGCATTTTATTTCTTTTCATGAATACATGGGCCTGGATAAGTCAGTAAGTTTGTGTTTTGTCCTCAGTTATCTCTGTGACCCCTGTGACACAGGTGACGACAACTGTAATTGCTGCGCTAAAACAGCCAGTGTATCTTTCGTATGGAGAAAGTCATGGTTTAATTTAGTCGGTGGAAGGGAAGAAACACACAATTGCTTTGCTCGTGGAGTTTAGTTTTCTCTGCAAATGACGAAAAGGTAAAGAAGGCATTTTTTTAAGGTTTTTTTATGATTATGTAGCCTACAAAAATCTCCTCATCCCGTATGGTGTAAAAAAAATTATTCATTGCTTCAGTGAATCTGTAGACAGAGAAGTTAAGTACAGTGGTACCTCGGGTTACAGATGCTTCAGGTTACAGACTCCGCTAACTAGAAATAGTACCTTGGGTTAAGAACTTTGCTTCAGGATGAGAACAGAAATTGTGCGGCGGCGGCACAGCAGCGGCAGGAGGCCCCATTAGCTAAAGTGGTGCTTCAGGTTAAGAACAGTTTCAGGTTAAGAACAGACCTCCAGAACGAATTAAGTTCTTAACCCGAGGTACCACTGTATTCATTTCAGAGATAAGAGGCTGCGCCCAGAGATAGCATTTCTCTAAGACAAGCAACCGGGCCTGTATGTATGTACTGTATGTATGTATAAATAAATAAATAAATAAAATCACTGCTGTGTACTATCACACATATGTGGTGTATCTTCTTTTCTCAAGCTCAGGATTCTCATTGCAATCTTAAAGGGAGGACCTTGCCTCACATCTAGCCATCCCTATCAGTGGTGTCTCAAGTGGGGGGGGGGTGCGGTGCGCTCTGGGTGCAATGTCTGGGGTGGGTGACAAGAAGGCACCCCGTGGAGTGCTCACCCCACTGCCCCCGGGCACTGCGGCATGAGCAGCCATTGCACCGCCACCGCCGCATGTGGAGGATCCTCCATTTGCGGCTGCAGCTGTGAGCAGAGGATCCCGCTACCATCCACACGGCGCTCGGGTGGCGCTGCCAGCAAACTGCTACATGCATGCGCGGTGTCACATGCATGTGCTGTACATAGTGATGCCGCACATGCCCCCTACATAGCGATGCCATGCATGCGTTGCACGTAGCGGCGCAGCACATGTGCAGCTGGCAGCTTGCCCCCCCAGGTGTTGATTAGCCTTTGTTCGCCCCTGATCCCTATCCTTTGTTGCTGTTTAGTCGTTTAGTCGTGTCCGACTCTTCGTGACCCCATGGACTAGAGCACGCCAGGCACTTCTGTCTTCCACTGCCTCCCGCAGTTTGGTCAGACTCATGTTTGTGGCTTCGAGAACACGATCCCTATCCTAGTGCCCTCCAAATCTTTTTGGACAAGAACTCTCATTCTTTCCAAGCTAGTTTCAGCAGGGGAAGAGACCTTCTGCTGGCACCAAGGAAGGCCTCTGTGAGTGCATGTGCACTCCAAGTTTCACAGTGGAGGGCCCCATAGTAGGCCTAAATTCTTAACTTCAATGTCATTATAATTATTAGTGAAGGGGAAGGTAGATATGCCCCTCACATGCTAGAAAATCAGAAATGCAGACTGAGTATTCTTAACACAAAACCTTTACATATGCCTCAACAACTCTGTTCTGTGACATTTGGTAGAATTTTCTTTTGAGAACTCCCGCTTGGTGCAAACATCTACACTCTTTGGTTGTATTTTAGGTGTCAGATCTGATATTCAGTATTGTGGTCCAGGCCCCATATAGAAGAACCTGCACCACCTCAGTTTTAACTTGTTGAGTTTGTTTGAAACTGCCTCCAGAAAATTCACGCACCACATGAAAAGCAAACCCCATCAGAGCAAAGGCTCATTTTCAAGCCTTCTTTCTGACATCACCTTACAAATACCAGCGTAAGTCTTTTGCTCCCTGCGGCACATTGTCAGTTACAAGCTTAGAAACATTTTAAAAATTAAAGGGAAAGGTGTTTTAGTATAAATTTTGTGCCATATGCAAGTTGAATTGCTTCACCTTCAAATATATTCAGACTATAATAAAAGACTTCACACATTTCAGTACGTGTACTAACCTAATTAAGGTAAGGCAAATAACAAATCTGAATGCCAATGAAACATGGCCATTCAAAATTGAGGTATGAATAATTTGAAGCAAGATACAAATACTTTAAAATAAAATTTTGCTGTATGAATAAATTGGTGAAAAGCTAATTCTACTAATGAGAATCTTTTTAAAAATATATTTTAAAATTCCAGTTAGTTTCTAACAGCGATGAGACAAAGCTCTGTCCCAACCAGAATCCAGAATGTATTGCATTTCATAGGTCAACTGACATTTATGGGCCTTCTTGAGGAATTTATGAAGGGCTGAATAGTGGCCCCTATTTTAATTTAATTTAAAAACCCTGGCTTTTGACTGGGGCATTTCCTAAGTGAAACCAGAGCTGGCCACATTCTGGCAGGTTCTGAGAATGAGAAGGTTGTAGCACAGGACAGCACATTCTGACACCACCCGTGACCTAAGTAGACAGTAGGCCTTTCCAGACCACCTTACTACCTGAAGAGAAAACATGGGTAGAATGGGGGTAAGCATTTAGCTTTGCCACACAAAGCTGTATGATTTTTCTGGCACCTTGCAATGTTTACAGCAAATCTGTAAAGGCTCCCCACACTGGGATGGGAATTCTAGATCAACAGATCTTGTCATAACACATGGCGTCTCCACAGATATATAAAGCTCCCTTTGTTGAAGCTTATTGTAAATATGTAGAGGGACCAGAGGGACCACATAGGCAGATTTGTGTTTTCTCTTCAGGAGATCCATGTGGCATATGGGAGTGGCCGTCAAGACCACATAACACCAGTCTTGAAAGACCTTCATTGGCTCCCAGTATTTTTTCTGAGCACCATTCAAAGTGTTGGTGCTGACCTTTAAAGCCCTAAATGGCCTCGGCCCAGTATACCTGAAGGAGTGTCTTCATCCCCATCGTTCTTCCAGACACAGGTCCAGCGCTGAGGGACTTCTGGCAGCTCCCTCACTACAAGAAGCCAAGTTACAGGGAACCAGGCAGAGGGTCTTCTCGGTAGGGGCCCCCACCCTGTGGAACGCCCTCCCATCAGATGTCAAAGAAATAAACAACTATCTGATGTTTAGGAGATATCTGAAGGCAGCCCTGTTTAGGGAAGTTTTTAATGTATTTTTAATCTTTTGTTGGAAGCCGCCCAGAGTGACTAGGGAAACCCAGCCAAATGGGTGGGGTATAAATAATAAATTGTTGTTGTTGTTTCAATTCTTACAGGGCCAATTTTGCATATGATAGCAAGAAGACCAGGGATCTCTATGTATTAAGTCCAGTCAGTGGTCTGGACAGCTGATAAACTTAATGAAAACAATCTTACACCTGCTCACTGGTTGCTATCACATTATATATAGCATTGCTTCTTAAAAGCTCTGGTGAGTAAATACTAAATCAAATGCCTTCTATCCTATCACATTATTTCCCCCTCAGTTACCTCAAGCAAACATTCTTAAATGTCACTTAAAATGGGAGTTTAACCACAGCACTCACCGTTTGTGTTTACCTGAATGCTTGTTTTCCTGACCATTCAAAGGCCTAGGCCAACTTTCCAGCAAAGGGAGACGTTGGGTAAATATCATCAGGTGGCATCTGCATTTTTATCAGGTTATAAAAAGCCTTCTTGTAAAGAGGACGCAGGATAAGAGCCCTCATTACTGAGGTTATGTTTCCATGCTATAGCCTTTAAACAAGCAATAAACTCACTCCACTAAAGCTACAAAGTTACTGGAGTGGAAGCAAAAGTGAGTAAACACAAGCAGTTTCAAGCCACTGCAAAACACTGTTGCACTGGATGGCATTGGTCGATTAACAGGGAAACGCATGACGGATACAAGATTTTAAAGGTTCCTGTTGATAAGAGTGGCACCATTTTGGTCAGGTTTTCTGTAACAGTTTTGCTTGAAAAATAGTTCACATGACTCTGTCGTGCTCTGTGGTGGGGCAAGGCTCACCAAGGGTGTGGGGTGGTTCAGTTCAGGCTTGAAACAAGGCAAGGTGGAACAAGGCTAGGGCTGGCCTCAAGGCACTGGGAAATAGAGTGGCTCCAGCAAGGAGTAAACCGAGCCCTTTTATAGCAGTAGTTCCAGGCACTCATTAATACCACTTTTGCAACAAAGTACTGATCTATTAAAATGAACCCAGCTTTCTCAAGTAACCCCACACTGCAACAAAAGAAGGGATGTTCAGCAGCAGCAGAACATTTCTTGATGGCACCCAGGGCAGGCACATGTGGGGGCTCGTCATGGGAGCTGCTTGGGAGTGGGGCGTGCTGCTGGACCCTGCCCAGTGGAGCTAAGCGGGGCTGCACTGCATCGCCTGCCCAGCCATGCCAGTTGGGAGCCCAGCCATTTGAAGTGTGGACTTGTGGGGTGTGACACATAGATAGCAGTCAAGTACAACATTTCTAGACCGGACATTGTTATGGAAATTACAGGGGGGGCACATCTTTAAAGTTGCTAAATGTTACAGATATTATGCATAAAGATATCCTTTCGACTTGACAGCTCAATGAAGTTACCTAGCTTTAAAAATCATATAAAATCAACTCCTTTGCCAGTTTCCTTCATTCCACCGCCAATTTGCTTCATTGGCCAAGGACTTGGAAACCACTTGGTACCCGCCATAATCTCTCAAGCGGGAAGTCACATACTCAAAGGAAGGTACTCATAGGTGTCAATCGCTGGGCAAAGGCACTCCTCCAGACTTGCCCAGGTGGCAGACTATGCAAACTAAAGTTCTATTGTCTCTTTGGTTTAGGTGCTTAGAATGTACTTCCCAATACATATCCTGTATCCGCCTGTTGCTCCAACACATTCCTCCTATGTTAATCATGTATAACCCTCCCCTTTTCTGATGTAGCAATGATGTAACAATGATGTAGTGATAATGCTTAATGAACTGTATGCTGGAATAAGATAGAAACTTTTAAAAGTCCATGTCACCCCATCCTCAGGGTTCAAAATTCCTCTTTGAACCTGTTGCACAATAAACTTTGGTCTACAGCTGTTTGCTCCGGTTGGTGGCTGGACTCCTTCCTTTATTCCGCAGGGACCCGCAGGCTCTGCCCGACGAGCTGGGTGACTGAGCAGCCTCACACCTAGATTTTTCCGTAACAACATGAAGGAGGATGTTTGATCCAGCCAGTCGGAACTTCCTGTTTCCTCCTGGGCTGGGACAAACTTCCTCTGCATGTGACTAGAGGTGGGCGTGACCTTACCTGCCCAGGTGACAAAAGGGCAAGGCAGGCAGCACACCCCTCTCTTCTCCATCTTGCTTTCGCTGTGTGAGCAGCAGTGACTGCCAGTCTGCAGTCACTGGGACTAACCCCTATATGGTGTAGTTCCATGTGTATATACTTTGTAACATAAGTCTGCCTTCAGGGATCCGCCTGTGAACTGAATGTGTGAGTAAACTTCTTTTATATATTTTACACAAGGTTGTGTCTATTCCTTTTAAGGGGGAGAAAAAGGGAATACCAGGAATCCTATATTGAGAAGCTTAAACAAGCTTGCAACAAGCTAACCGCTGTGTGTTTAAAAGGGGAGTGCACTCTGCTAAGTAAAGGGACTTGCTAACGCAAGTGAAGAAGGATATTATTAAACAATATATCCCATCCTGCCTCCCTGAACATTCCCACTGCACTCAGGGTGCCCTGCAAGCCCTGTGATGCTTTGTGAGACTTGCAAAAGCGGCACAGGGCTGACGCATGACGGTTGCGTCCTTCTCAAGCTGCCCTCCAGCCAGAGGATGATGTAAGAAGGATGCAACAGCTCATAATGCAGGGCTGGCAGGACGTCATGAGGAATGCACCCTCAAAAAAACTTCATCTGGGGTGATGGCCTCCCCAGCCCTGCCCACACTACGCCTGTGATGTTCAGGTCTCCCAGGATTTTATAGAGGGGAATTCTCAGAGCCAGAAAACAGCAGTACCACTTCCTTGGGTTAGGGCCTCCCCCCGCCTGCTTAAGCTGCTGGCAGCATCTCTGAAGTGTCCTTTCCTTCCTGATAAAGAGGAATCTGACTCTCCTGGTACAGGTCAGGTTCTCACCAACTTCAATCCAGGGCTGGATCTCGACACACCAAAGAAGTATTTCAGTTAAATGCGTTGCAATCTTTGTATGAGAAATCGGGTTAGCAAAAACAGAACTCCACAGTGCCACCTGGTGTCACAGTAGTAGAATGCATAAACAACACATATGAAGCGCTTTTTCTTTGCCAACGTAGATGAGTCCCAGGCTTAAAAGGAGGGATGTAAAAGTTTAAGGCTCTTATAACTACAATTTCTGAGCATATGAAAAACAACTCATTTGTTAAATTTTAGATCATCAGTGGAGACTCCCTTCATTATGCCGCTGTTTGAAATAAGGGAGTCAGCAACTGTGATGAGTTTTTAATGCTTATGTAAGGCCCACCTTGCTTATCGCAGTTTGAAGCAATTTTTATTGCTGGCTATGGTGGGTGCAATTTTATGATGGTTTTCATGTTTTACTTTGTATTTTCTCCTGCTGTGGTTTGTGAACTGCCCTGGTATTACTCAGATGAAGAGGAATATATTGTCAAATCAATTAATCACTTACAATAAGGAAATGCACCAAATGAGTTCAGAGTCAGGCTAACCACAATAATTAATGATGGGCAGAGCTGTGTATTTTGCGAGGCAAGAAAATTCAGCAAGTTCATCTATAATAAATAACTTTTTAAAGGGGGCCCCTGCCAAAACCATAAATTAAAAAACAAACCAGAAAACCTTGTTTCATGAAGGTATTTGATAAGTGCCTGTACCCAGTAAAAAGTAAAAAATAAAAATCTTATCTCCATCAGGAAATCCCTCCTTTAGTCGGTTGTTCTCTTATTGTCACTTCCTGTTCCCAGTGGTAACAAAAGATGTTAGAAACCCTTTGATCATTCACACTCTCTAGTGCTTTTTTTCTGGGGGGACGCAGAGGGACACATACCCCTAAAACTTTATGAATCTAAGTCTGCCCCATTGAGGGGCAGTATTTCAATATAAGTAGGAAAATGAGAGTACCCCTAAACATTTAATTTTTTTTTTAGAAAAAAAGCACTGACACTCTCTGTAAATGAGATATTAATTACTAAGGCATCTAGAATGGGTTTGCACATGCATATCTAATCAAATGAACAATTTTGTATCTGGGTGAGGCATTCTGGATCCACACAGCCGTTAGAACTTCTCAGTTGCCTTGCCCCACCTCAAATACAGTTGTTTTCAATGGACACATAATCAGCTGTGGATAATCAATTATGGATCAAAAATCATAAACAAATTGTACAGTGCATTTTGATAGTTACATTTTCCTTGCACGCCTATAGGTATTTTTCAAAATAAAATAAACAAATGTTTGTGGGAAACACTTGTTCTACTTATTAAAGGCACAGTTTCTGAACTACAAACAATCCATAAAAGTCATGAATGGGTGGCAATCCTATTCTGCACCTGTAGCAACTGCCTGTTCGTGCCAAGTGGGTGTCTAACTTGTTTGTCATGAGCAGAAGCCTGAGATTTTGCATACCACAGCAAATCTCCTCTGTGTGGGCTGAGCTGCGGCATGTACAATCTCATCTTCTGCATGAGACAAATGAGTCAAGTGCCCTGTTTACCCAGAGAGGGCAGATGACTGAAGCACAACCAAGAAACAGCCACCACAAACAGCGCAATCATGTGTGCCAGCTCTCTGTGTCACAGCAATTCATAAAATTTACACTCAAATATCTAAATTTATTCCTTCAAAACATTGACACAAAAGGCAAAAAGAAAACACACACACACACACACACTGATTAATAAAAAGCAAAATTAGGGTGGAGTAATTGCTGATCTTTTATATAGAGGAGAACAAAAGCCTCTCCTTAAAGAAGTATGAACATCTGCATAGAAAAAGCCACAGGCATTAAATGTCTTTTATAAGATTGGCACATGCAGCAGTTCAGCAAACAGAGTCATGATAGCTTGCAAATGGGAAAGAGCCCAAGTGACATATCATTTGTATGGGAAGGTTAGAATTGAAAAAAATATATCTAGGCAAAGGCAAAGGCTGCCATCCTGCATTCTGTAGACAGTGAGAGCAGGGTATGAAGTCACTGTCATGGGGTTCCGGGACAACACTATCTTCCCCCTGTGATGTGCTGCCACATTGCTCTTGCATGCACACTGCAACTGGGCTAGGCAAACTGATGCATGTTTACTTGGAGGTAATTCCCACAGTGTACAAATGGGCTTCCTCCCAGGTAAATTTGTATAAAATTGAAACCTTAATCTCAGCTAAGATTGTTCTGTATCAAAGCATGGGCAACAAAAGCTGACTCCATAAGTAGCTTCCCTGATTGGTGAATCAATGAAATGGACTGAATATGCAAATAGGAATCTTTACATTCAGTCTACATTGAAAGCCCTAATAGCAATTGGCTATTGTTACAGTAGCATGTTATAGCTGTGGGACGCGGGTAGCGCTGTGGTCTAAACCTCTTGGGCTTGCTGATTAGAAGGTCAGTTGTTTGAATCACTGTGAGGTGGTGAGCTCCCATTTCTCTGTTCCTGCTCCTGTCAACCTAGCATTTTAAAAGCACCCCAGTGCAAGTAGATAAATAGGTACCACTGTGGTGGGAAGGTAAACGGCAGTTCTGTGAGTTCTGGTTTCTGTCACAGTGTTCCATTGCACCAGAAGCGGTTTAGTCATGTTGGCCACATGACCTGGAAATCTGTTTGTGGACAAACGGTAGCTCCCTCAGCGTAAAAGTGAGATGAGTGCCACAACCCCATAGTTGCCTTGACTGGGCTTAACCGTCCAGGGGTCCTTTACCTTTTACTGTTGCTGTTGTTGTCACAAGCCAGATCTGAAAAAACACACACATGAAGACAACACAAGGAGCCCTCTAATACACTGATTTCACAACCATGTCTTGTAGACTCCCTATAAACAGTGTGTGAACAAAAGATAAGGATTCCAGAGAAAAGGGATAGTGTGGAATCAATAACCAAACTGAACCAAATAACTCTAAAAGAAAAGTGGAGAAAGGATATAGCAGGTGAGTCAGAGGCCATATCAGCATGGATACTGAATTCATTAACTGTACATGCTGGAAGAGAGCTTTCAAGAAAATAAGTGAGCCCAAGGATCAGCGTCAGACAGAAAGGATGGGAGCAAGCCAGGTGAAGATTTAGGAGGATCAACCTTTCAACTGCTATTCAGAGGTAAACTGGTGAAAACAAGCAAAGGGGCATGGCATGAAGAAAAGAGAAGCAAAAGTGGTGTGGGGAGAGAAGTGTTGACAGAAGAAGAGAGGTGACAGAAGAAAACCAACAACTGAGCCCCAATTAGGAGTATTGCAGCAGGGGAATGGAAAAGAGCGAGCGAGGAAACAAGGCCTCTGCAAGCTCTCGCCAGGACCTGAGGCAGGCCTCTGTCAAGGCTAAAAGTAAAAGATTTTTAGGAGAGAATCAAGTTGTGAGCTATAGCCATTTTGTTAGCTCAGTGATGTGCAGGAACAGAGAGAGAAGTAACATGAAATGGAGTCTAAAGTGCAGAGAAAGAGCCAGAGAGGGCATCATGAAAGGAAGGCAGTTGACCGGTCGCACATCAGATATCTCTAAAATTAAACTCCAGAAAAAGCAGGAAGGGTTCGTGACTTTATAAAGTCGCAAGGGAAGTTAGAAAGAGAGAGACTTAAAAGTAAATTATCAAATTGCTAAGCAAGGGCCAGGAACCAAATATTCTGTCAACACTTGTATCCATTCACATAAGTCTGCATGTGTCACACAGGACAGGGGAAAAGAAACCACTTTCCAAGATCTTGGGCCCATAGTTATGCCACGTGATTACATGTGGACAATGCTTTGCATACTGATAAAAGGAGAGGGCGAGGGGGGGGGGGAAGCAAGAGAACAGAGACTCCACTTTGCAAGAAAAATATTTGGATATAGCCACATAAGCAAAGGTGCCAACTAACCTGGACTAACAGCATGATTGATTAGTTCTACAAAGAAGCAGAGAGGAAAGGGAAATGTCCTTTCCATGTAAGAGAATGGGAGGACACCAGGGATACAGTGAGGGGCTATATGCAGTGGTGCAAAGACAAAATGTAAATTATGTGGGTTTGAGCCATTCAAGAAAGGGAACTACACTGTTTGTGTTATGATGTCTGTATGTTTGTTGTACTGAGCTCCTTATGATGAATGCCAGTTTATAAATACGGCAAACAAATAAATAATACTTTATTAGATTGTCAGGCTAACATCAGAAAGGGACAATGTGCTCTCAAAAAAGATGTTTCTTTATTAAGTGGCTTGTTAGTTTTAAGATAAAACTAAGGCTGTTTTTGGTCAGTTTTCAACACAAAGAAACACAATCAAAGTTCATTTTTTGAGATTGTGGTCAGCATACTTCTAAAGTTTTATAGAACACATTTCGTTATGATGCATGTCTAGGAAAGTTGTTGTATACAGTATATCATTTGCAATTAGCTTCAAATGGGTTTTCATTATGTGTGAAGAAATAGCTAATTGATCTTCTAATGACTATAATAAGATGAAGACTGTCAAATATAACAGGAATTGTCACTATTCTTTATAAAACAAATACATTTAGTGTTGAAGAGAAAGGACTAAAGTGGCTATAGATCTGGGCCCATGGGTCCTAGCAGAACCCAGAATATTTCCAATTCATGGCTGATTCATCTGGTTTGTTATAATCATTGATGACAGGGTAGTCTGCATATATTGAAGTCATAGTAACGAATGATGAAATAATTAAGCAGATGTGTTGACAAAGAGCTGCGAGGTTTCCTGTGGTCTCATGGGATCTGTCTAAATAAAATACTGCTGTTCTTTTTAATTCCATTCCTTATTAATCATTTTTGCAAATTTCCAGAGAATTGCATGGTGAGGCAGATGGTGCAGTACAAACAGCTCAGAGGAGCAGCATTATATTATTAAAGAATAATGAAAGTATAAAAAGACAGTAGATATTTACAAGAATTTTGTAATCGGAACAGGGATGTCACACTCAAATGGGCAAACTCTCCACTCAACAGATGCTCAGAGTTGTTGTTGTTGTTTAGTCGTTTAGTCGTGTCCGACTCTTCGTGACCCCATGGACCAGAGAACGCCAGGCACCTCTGTCCTCTACTGCCTCCCGCAGTTTGGTCAAACTCATGCTGGTAGCCTCGAAAACACTATCCAACCATCTCGTCCTCTGTCGCCCCCTTCTCCTTGTGCCCTCCATCTTTCCCAACATCAGGGTCTTCTCCAGGGAGTCTTCTCTTCTCATGAGGTGGCCAAAGTACTGGAGCCTCAGCTTCACAATCTGTCCTTCCAGTGAGCACTCAGGTTTGATTTCCTTCAGTATGGAGAGGTTTGATCTTCTTGCAGTCCATGGGACTCTCAAGAGTCTCCTCCAGCACCATAATTCAAAAGCAGAGTGCACACTCATAATTTCTTACTGAATTGCAATGAGATTCAACAACAAACTATCAATTCCCTCTCCATTAAAGTTTGAAATAAATCCACATAATATCTGACATGTTATAAGTTCTTAACCATTTAGAGCAAATCCACCCTCCTAGATTTACCACACTCAATAATAGCTGTATTGTTAGTGGCTAACACTATGGTAGGCAGTTGCAGTCTTAGGCAAATAACCTCCTAGGTTAAGCACCTCCTACTGGGGAAAAATATATGTTGATTTGCTAGGGGACTGGCTGTTTTGAAGAGTTGTTGCAGGAAATCTGGGAGATGGTTGAGGTACAAGAGACTGGTCACCCAGTCCCAGTTTTCACTGGTAAGTCTAGCAATATATTCTACCTTAGATTTGAGCTGGAGAAGAAGTCTGAGGTTAATAATAATAATAATAATAATAATAATAATAATATATTTATACCCTGCCTATCTGGTTGGTTTTCCCCAGCCACTCTGGGCAGCTTCTAGCAAAATATTAAAATACAATAATTCATCAAATATTAAAAACTTCCCTAAACAGGGCTGCCTTCAGATGTCTTCTGAAAGTCAGATAGTTGTTTATTTCTTTGACATCTGATGGGAGAGTGTTCCACAGGGCAGGTGCCACTACCGAGAAGGCCCTCTGCCTGGTTCCCTGTAACTTCACTTCTCACAGTGAGGGAACCGCCAGAAGGCCCTTGGCACTGGACTTCAGTGTCCATGCTGAACGATGGGGGTGGAGACGCTCCTTCAGGTATACTGGGCCGTTTAGGGCTTTAAAGGTCAGCACTAACACTTTGAATTGTGCCCAGAAACATACACATAATACATCTCTCTCCTTTGAATTGGGCGCTACTGATCCTCTCCCCCTCCCAAGCTTGTTCCTAGGGTGAAGCTTGAGCTGGACAAACTTCTCTGGCATCTTTAGCAATGTCATCAAACTGCTTTGGCATATAAAATCATGGCACTGCCTTTAAAACTTAAATAGATCAGCCCAGTTGTTAGATATTACTCATTGTTGCTAAGGAACATTCCTGTTCTATAATGCACCAACTCATCGGAATGAGAAAAATCCTCTCCTTGTTTTTGAACGTGACATTTAATTCACCCTCTGCATGCTGCTTTCCTGAGACTGTTGTAATAATTGCGCCTGGATATATGTGAAGCTTCCTTGATTGGTATCAATCACATCTGGATGCTCTAAACCTGTGCCCAGATTCTCTGATGTCATTTTCCATAAACTTTATGGCAAATCTAATGGGAAATGTCAGCCACCTCTTGTCTGATGAATCTAGGGAGGGAAATCATCCTGGCCAAAGGCAGTTCCTTGCCATTTTCCCTTCTGTGTTATCTGCTACATTTTGGCAAAGGTCTGTTTTCTCTGCCCATTGTTTCAAGGGCAAGGGAACCATAGGTCACTTTGCACTGACTCCGGGAGGCAGCTGTTCAGAACATTCCAAGCTAAGGACACAATAGCAAAAAAGCAATGACCGCATTTCCTGCTCTCCCTGAAAGGCAATCTCTTGCCAGAAAGCATGAAAATAAGAGGAGGAGGGGACATTTTTTAAACCCTCAGAGCTGATTTTTGTGTCTGCAGAAAAGAAAATCTCTTGGCTGTTCTGTTCTTTAAATGTATAAAGCACAGGGAAGATGATGCGCAGAGGGAATAAATGTTCTTTTAGATGTTTCTTCTTCTCCACTTCGGTGCAAATTTAGTAATTTAACCAAAGTGTTCCTCCTTTTAAAAAACACTGGTATATTTTCTAAAGGCCATGCCTCTGGCAGAATGGAAAAAGAGAACTGAATGCATGCTGTAAGTCAGATGGGCAGCGTACGAAGAAGAAGAAGAAGAAGAAGAAGAAGAAGAAGAAGAAGTAGTAGTAGTAGTAGTAGTGGTGGGTGGTGAGCAGACAGTTCAGCTGGGGTAGGTGTTGAGGTGGTTTCACCTGCCTCCTTTTTTGCCCCTGGAAATCTTCTCATGAAGCAGTTGGTCTTAGAGCCCTGTTTTTTTGAAAGAATCACAGAAGGTCCTGGCATATCTACTGTATCCTTGTGGGGAGACATCAAACTTCACAACCAAGGCCGTTGAATCAGTGAAAAAGATAGAAGCAGGATAAAGCCCAAAACCTATTTTCTAAAAAGCTAAACAAACTAAACCATATTGTAGAAATTCTTGAAAACAATCATACTATGTCTTCAAACATGCAATCCAGATTCCATAAATAATGGTGTCACCCAGCAAGAAAAACCTTGATGAACAAAAAATGTCTTCAACAGGTACTTTATAATGACATTAGACACCTGTTTAATTTCAGCTGCTGCTTGATCCAGAGAGCTGGAACTACAACCTGGTTTGTAGTGCAAACTAAGCAAACCTCTGGGAGTGATCACTTTTCTTTTCTTTGAAGAAAGCTTTGTTCATGTAACCCCTTTATGCATGTGTGCATCCACTTGTTGGACCAATGTGCTAATGTTTTAATAATCTGTTGCCTCATTTGAAATGAAACATTGTCTCCATCTCTCCCCCCCCCCCCTGCAAAGCAAACAAAACATTACCGGGAGTCAAAGTTCAATACGAGTCATGCAAGGCCTCATCGTGTTTAACTTTCTCTTCTCTTTCTCAGCGGTGAGGAACGTCTTGAACAATCAGGGCATGACCAGGCTGACAACATGGCAGATGTGCCTAGTTATAAGTGAAGGGACATGTCTGCACTTGCCTCATCTTAGCCTTCAGGACCTTATCCCTTAAAAGCAATCTCAGTGAAATTGCATAATCAAACATCTATTATACTGGGTGAAATTTGTATGTCACCAAGAGCTGATTATGCATTTGTTAATTCCAGTCAATGCCATGAAGGAATTGCTGTCTAAATTAGGTAGGAAGCTGTTCCAGCAAATTTCAAATGATCAAGTGTTTCAAGTGTCTATGACTAAGCTATTACACATGCCAAGTAAAGAGCTGATAATTAAATTCCAAACCATAATAATTTATGGATATTGTTTATGCATTTAGTTTGCATATTTTACTAGCAAAGACTGGTCCTTTTTATAAGAAGTGATAATTAAAATACATACCTCAGCTCTTGGCCTTATAACCCCCAAGCTATATATTTTGTTAGCTGACAGCCAGTGAGGCTGATTTCTTTCTTCTTCAGTTAACTTTCCATTTCTGGAAAGTTTTAAATGCTTTAAATTTTTCACAAGACCATTAGACCATTAAAAACAAAGCCATCACACATATCTCTCGGTGCTACAGTATAACAAGTAGGTAGAACTAATCTTTTGATTGTTTTAACCTAATGAAAGATGTTTCTGTAGGATATAATCTGATTCCTGCTTGCATTCATTATGCACATGCACGTCTATCAATACATGTGGAATTTTAAAAAAGTGCCATGGGTGCCAGACACAAATTGGCTACTGTGATGTGTGTGGCATAATGCAGAATGGCAGCTGTGTGGAGGTGTGGCATAACACAAAATGGCTTCCAAATCTAAAAGAGTAGGAAAAAGAGACCGGACCACATGTTGGTGTGGACATCCCTCCTCACATTTCATGCATTGTGGATTTTTGTGGGGATAATTACTGAGACCACCACCACAGAACTTCTGGTGAGTACACTGGCACCTGAGGGCAAAGGGTTGGTGATCTCTGCTGTACAGACTTTACAGTTCAGTCCTACGGATGTTTACTTAGAAGTAAGTCCTATTGTGTTCTTTAGACTATTCTACCATGTAATTGTGCATAGCAATGCAGCTCTCAACAGAATTAGAATAATAGTATTATAGAGTACAGTAGTACCTTGGGTTACAAACTTAATTCATTCCAGAGGTCTGTTCTTAACCCGAAACTGTTCTTAACCTGAGGCATGCTTTTGCTAATGGGGCCTCCCACTGCCACTGTGCCGCTGGCACACAATTTCTGTTCTCATCCTGGGCAAGGGTCGCAAACCGGAGCAACTACTTCTGGGTTAGTGGAGTTTGTAACCCGAAGCATTTGTAACCCAAGGTACCACTGTGTCTTCATGAGACACAGCAGTTGAAGCAGAAGGAGAAGGGGAAGAAATAGAAAGAAAACCGTGAGTTATCTGAAGCAACGTGGGGTGCACGATCAGATATGACCAGGCTAGCTAGTGCTGTGCCCTGCAAATGTTGCTGGACAATAATTCACATAATCCCTGACCATGTTGACCACTTCTGCATATGATATCAGATTTGCTGCCTTGCAGAAGCCACTCTTTGTCTCCACTTATATTCTAGTTTGCGACTAACGCACCTATTTTTTAAAACAACGTTCTAAATGTTCCAGTTCTGTCTTATTCAAATGACACTAAACCCAGCAGTGCTGTTCCTCGAATTTCTCACTTCATAGAGAGGCGTGAAGTGCATCATAATATACTTTTAAAATAGATTGCTTTTTTAAAAAAAAGTATTTGGAGGCCTAAGTAAAGCTTCCCAAACACAACGTGATTATATTAAAGTGTGCAATGTTTCATTGAACAAGACAGAAAATGTAAACCTGGAAAACAGATACACAGAATGTAGCAAGCAATTTATTGCTACATGCAGCACCTTTCTACTTCCTGACAAGCTACATGAAAACCAAATGGAAAGGATGGTGCATAATCTGTAGAGAGGGGCCAATCTGTCAGCGTTGGTTTCTCTTAGGTTCTCAGTTTTCCAACCTTAACTTCTGTTCTCTACATTTCTATGGCAGTTTGTCATGATGATTTTTCTTTAAAGGAATGCTCATGAAAATTCACCTGCATTTTAGTGCAAATGCTTAACAGGTGCATTTTTGCAAAGCAATTGTCCAGATATAATGCATTTTATGTATGTTATTTTCAGTAGTATATGCATTTATATACAGGCACTACCCTCGTATATGCATTTTTGTACACATTACTTGGCAGGAGAATCACATTTCAAAATTTGCAAAGTGGGAAAGTGATAAACTTCTGGCCTCCTGGAATGTGTTGCTGGACTACAGCTCTCATCATCTCTTGCCTGCATGGCCAATAGTCAGGGGTGTTAGGAATTATTGTTCAGCAACACCTGCAGATCCATAGGTTCTCCACCCTTGCTCTAGTTTCTGAAATACCAGGGAAGCAGAAAGCTCTTGATTACGGAAGACACAAATTTGATCAAAGTTTGTTACCTGCAAACAATTGTTGCACTTGGAAAAGATCTAAATTAGAAGGAGGAGCTGAGTGCATACAAAAGGTTTCAGGTTGTTTCTGGAATCCCCAGGTATGACCTGGAAAGACTTCTTGCTGAAAACCTGGAAAGCCACTGCCAGTCAGTATAGGCTAGATGGACCAGTGGTCAGACTTGGAACAATGTTATACCCTTCATATATTTCTGATGAAAATAGGGACATCCAAACAAACAAACTAATTAATTAATTAATTAATTATACCCCATCCATCTAACTAGGTTGCCCCAGCTGCTCTGGGCAGCTTCCAAAATATATAAAAACATAATAAAACATTAAACCTTTAACTCTTCCTCCCCAGGGGCTTCCTTTCCAGTTTATCAACACTAATCATTAAGGAGGATATATGAGAAAGATGTATACCATAAAGAATTATTGTTGTTTTGTAACTTCATCTAATATTAATTAAGGTTCAGTTAGGCCAAAGTTGAATTGTTGAAAGGTCTCGCAAATGCGTTACAGTACTGCAAGGGTCCTCAACCTTTTTGAATCTGGGAGAACATTTGGATACCAAGGAAGCATGGTGAATACCAGAAAAGAAGAAGAAAAGTTGGTGATGTTGAGATGGTCAACTTTTGGAGATAGTATGCCTCTGAATGCCAGTTGCTGGAAATCACAAGTGTGGGGATTTCTATTGAACTCAGGCCCTGATTATGAGATTCCCATAGACATCTGATTGACCACCGTGAGAGAATTAAGCTGGCATAGATGGGCCTTCAGCTAGATCCAGCAGGCTTGCCTTACGTTCTTAGAATGTCCTTAAAAAAAAAATACCACACAGACAAAACATGTACCACAACCCCCAAAAAAACACACAGACAAAAAAAGCAACAAAACAGGTACCCTCCTCAAAACCATGCCCCCAATTAAAAAACAATGACTGGGAAAGGGTGTGGGACCCTAGTAGGTGCTGATGCAACCATCTGAGGTCCCTGTAGTGTCAGTGGGCACCATATTAGAGACCAGAACACTACTACATATGATTTTTTAATGGAAACCCTCTTGGTGAAAAAGGCTCTCACACGCTATGCATGGGCAGGCTGTGAGTGGGTGACACAGATACTAAGAGAGGGATGGGGGGAGGGGAAGAGTATCAAGATGGAAGGTGGAACTTTGCCTTTCACATCCTCACAAACCACCACAAACACCTGTGCAGAGTGACACTGAACCTTTGGAAGAATAAGTTTGTGATGGCAGAAATATAAAGACTTCAGAAACTGTGCACAGCGAGGCAGAAGAATAACCCCAGAACTCAAAGTTAAAAGGGAATGAAGTAAAATGCAGAAATAGAATTTTAAATCAATGATGACATCAACTCTAAGAAATAAGAGACTTGTGATGTCAAGATCAGGAGTATCATTAGCCTCTGATTAAATAAATTCCTCACTCTTTAAGAACAAAACTCTCATTTTGCATGAAAAGAAAGTGATAATAAAAGCCAGTGACATATTTGCTAGGCCTAAACAGTTTATGCATCCAATATCACACGCCCATGCTTCTAGTTGTGAGTTACACCTATAAAATGCCTTGCAGGCTGACACATTCCATGACCTCAATTACGAATGGCTTTTACGATCCAGTTACTGTGATCCAGAAGACAACAATGGGGTTTTTGAAACCTATAACTTTGGGAATATTTATTTCTCCCCTTCATAAAAATCATACTGTTATTCCATGTTAAAAATACTACAGAGCAATAGCACCTAATTAGACACAGACACATAAATCATACATACGAAAGGAAGATGAAAGCCAAATTAACTCTGTCTCTTTCCTTTAAGTGAAGCCCTGAACACAATGTTTACACAAACAGACACATATCTAATTAAATCCCTGTGCATTGCAGAAGATATATTTACAACCCTACCAAATTACAGCTTTTCCTCCCAAAGCTTAATTTATTCAGATCTCTTTAATCTTTATTATACAACTGCATTGAATTTCACAAGGGTTGTTTTGGAGCATTGTGATCTTAGAACAGAAGCATTCAGTGCAGCCATTTAAGTGAAGTTGCAACAAGTCAATCAATGAAAAAGTAGCATGCTATGTAATAGGGGAGCGTGTCAAAATAAAGATCAAACCAAATGGGATGGACACAGACCTATGCATGCAAAATCAGCAGTAGGCTATGTGAAGTCCGGTTACGTTTTCTGGTGGGTGGCGTTGTGGCCGGGCCCTGGGCCCTGCACGACCTGGCCAAGGGTTGGAGACAGGCGCACTCGCCACTATTGCATTCCCGTGCCGTTGGCACTGGGTGGGTCCCTGCCCAAGGGGTGGGCCTCACCAACCAATCAGCACTGATGGAGACGTGATTCTCTGAACACCAGGAGACCTGATGTTGATTTAGGGAACCACCACAAATAGTACCTTTAAAATATGTACCTATCCCATAATTTAACCATATTAGCTCCACTGCAAAACATTTTGAGATAAATACTTCATGACGTCTAGACAGACTTTTTTTGTCCCAGATTTAATTTGGATATGGTAATAAACTATCACATTCAAAGGGTTTTTAAATGTTTGGCTTCTTTGTGGATTTTTTAAAAAGATGTTTGTTAAACCTGTGCCCTGATCAATATTCATAGGAAAAACTCAGTATTTTGCCTATGGCAGGGTCATGAACAGTTCCAGATTATATTTGAATAAGTCTGATCTAGGCTGATTCAAGTCTCTCATTCATTTTCTTGAACAAACCTCTAAAGCTGACTTAGACTGCGATTCAACCAATCCTTGCTGCTGTTCACAAATGCTGTATATTCAAAAAGGGGGGTAAAATTAAAAGTATGGCACAGATGGGTAGCCTAGGTATTGAATGTGGGTGTTCTCCCCACCCCCTGATATTTTGTAACATTCTCAGAATCTACTAGGACAAATTTTGAAAGGGGAATTTGAATCTGAACATGTGTAGGATAGTATCTCTCAATCAAAATTCAACTACGTAAGAGTGATGATGATAGGCTTGCCTTCAGTATTTGATGAAAATCAAATTGTTATGCAGGAAAGAAGCATTAGTCTGAATCCCGGAGGCAGCTGTTACCATGAACAGATTCCTCAGAGAATAAGCACATTTATTGCAAGTACATCAGGAAACTAGAAAATATGAATGGTGTGTGATGAAACTTGCCTACAGGTATTAGGAAATGTCCATATAACTTTTGAGATTATAGTTAACATGTTAGCATCCCTCACTCAGCTAAACCACTGAGTTAAGCTGGGGGTGTTGGAAAAGTTACTTTGCTGTTTTCAGTATTAGAACTGTGAAGCATTTTCAGTATGTAATAATTTAGCTCTCTAATACAGGTCCTGGCAAGGCCATTGCATAGTCAGCAATGCTCCCATATCCTTGTGTAGCTCTCTGTAACCCTAAGGTGTGGCCAAGATATGATCCTGTAATTATAGAGGAGTACAGATCTTCCACCTAGCACAGCATGAAAAACAAAGAGGAGAATCCCTGCTAGACAGGTGCAAAGCACAATCAGAAGGACCCATAACAACAGCCAAGCAGAGCTGATGCTCTGACCTCTGAATGAACTGCACCAGTAAAGCACAGGAAACATCTCCCCTCCAGCTCACTTTGGCCATTTCTGGGCCTAATTCAAAGTCCTGGTTTTAAAATTTACAGAACTAATGGATTTGGTCCAGACTACCCCTAGAACATGGGGATGCGGGTGGCGCTGTGGGTTAAACCACAGGGCCTAGGACTTGCCCATCAGAAGGTCGGCGGTTCGAATCCCTGCGACAGGGTGAGCTCCCATTGCTCGGTCCCTGCTTCTGCCAACCTAGCAGTTCGAAAGCACATCAAAGTGCAAGTAGATAAATAGGTACCGCTCCAGCGGGAAGGTAAATGGCATTTCCGTGTGCTGCTCTGGTTTGCCAAAAGCAGCTTAGTCACGCTGGCCACATGACCAGCTCCCTTGGCCAATAAAGCGAGATGAGCACCGCAACCCCAGAGTCGGCCACGACTGGATCTAATGGTCAGGGGTCCCTTTACCTTTACCTTACCCCTAGAACATGGATACAAATAAGATATTTTTTAAAAGATGTTGCATAGCACCTTCTGCCTCTTGGTGCAGCATGATCATAATAAGAATAACAAACAAATAAACAAACAAATAGTTATCATTAGCACATATTATTATGCTGAAACTACAGTTATAACTGAAAGAAAAGAAATGTAACTTCCTTGGATTTGATCAGATCTTATTCTCATAATGCCATTCAATGAGTTTCAGGACAAGCAATAGGTAGTATTTCTCTACACAGTGTATAGTCTGTGGGATTTATGACCTCAGGTAGAGATGGCAATCCTCTTAAATGAGACTGGACAAATTTGAGAAGGATAAGACCGTCAGTGGCTGCTAGTCATGGAATAGGACTGGACACACCATGCCTCTGAATACCATTTGTTATGGAACAATAGTGAGAGAGGGCTATTGCACTCCAGTCCTGTTTGTAGGCTTCCCACAGAAATTCTGGTTGGCTGATACAATGCCAAACCCTTCACAAGCTAGGGATGTGCCTTGTGCATTCTCTTCCCAGGCCTCTTATAAGTGTTCCTCTCTATATTTAATCCTGCACACGCCATTCTGCACCAAGTCATGACAAATTTGTCCAGGGATGCCTAACAGAGAATGACCCAATTCCCTGAGTGAAAGGCAAAACAAAACAAAACAAAAAAAAAACAAACCACAAAATGGGCCAACTGAGATTCAAAGTAAAATTCCTTTCTGGTCCTGTCAACCCACAGTGACCCAAGAGACCAATGAAACACTTGCTTTGAGGGCAGGTGAGTGGGAAGTTTGTGGGGCAAAATGGCCCTGTCAGGGCTCTTGTGAGAGCCAACACCCTCTTGCAGCCTATTTAAGGCTCTTTAAGATCCTGCAGGATCTAACAAGAGTTGGCCAGAAATCCACAGACACCTCATCCCACATCCCCAGTGCCTCCACACTGTCAAACAATTAGTGCCCTGCCCACCAGCATGCACAGAGAGGTGGCTAACTGCATTGTTGTGTTGACGTACATGACTGACTCTCAAGCCCTCTATTCTCCTGACACACAGCAAAAAGGGGCAAGGGAGAATGACACCACCACAAATTTTGTGTAACCGTGCCCTTGCAACATAATTTAAAATAAACAGCTGCTGCAGAATGGGAGGAAAAAGGGAAATTCCCTACACATGCATCTTTCTCCCTTCTGTTGTGAGTCCAACCCAACAGAATTTGGATCTGGTGGTCTATCTGCTGCAAAATATCCCTCCCTCATCCTCATAAAATTGTTCTTTTAAGGTTATACTGTACTCATTGTCTGCAGATCAATCTCTTTTGAGTAGGGACACATATACTTTCATCCCGAGCTTTCACACAGTGTTACGGGTGCTTATTCTTTGAATTATTCCTATTTCAGTGTAAACCTCACCCTTAGCAAAACACTTGTAATTGAGTAGTGATCAAAGGGGACCACCTGTGAAGAAAACCATAAGATTGCAAGGATTTTTAAAATGGCATCTAAGCCTGCAGTTTAAATGCAGTTATAACAACTCATTAATGAGCAACTCCTTGAAAAAATGGTAAACAAACTCTTAAAGTTGGAACGAGGGAGCACTTTTTTCAAGTGGGATCATGACTAATACAAAGCACAAAATTCTTTTCAAGTAGCAGGCAAGTAATATTATTAATTTAAATGATTCCCATAATTAGCAGCATTAGGTTCACTTCTGAGGACTTAAAATATGACATTTACAAAGTGTGAAAATAATACTCAATCTCAGTGAAATGCATTCCATGAAGATACATAATAAAAGGATGTTTACTGTTTGGAACTGTGTTCTGGCTCTTTAACAAGGAAGGAATAAGCACATTTGTGAAAATTGCCATCCATTAAAAATAAAAATTGCTCTCGTTACTGAAAAAGATGGTTTAGCCACACCTTTCCTGCAAAGCTTAGGAACCATTCATTAGAATACTAGGCAATAAACAAGCAATGTCATACTTCTAACACACAGTGCTATATTTATCTTGAGAAAGGTGTCCTCTGTAGAACACTGATAGGAGCAACACATTAAAAGAATTTGATATTATGGATATTTAACTTATTGTATATTTAAATTATTTCCCCCCCAAAATATCCACCTCAAAAGAAGGCAAAAAACATCTGCCTATAAAAAGCGATGCCAAACAAAATAGAACCCATTTCTATGAAGACACAATAAAAGCTCTGTTTTTTAGTAGAAGCATTAAACTAATTACACAAATATAGAACAGGACAGAAAACACTAGGGCTATGGGCCAATGCGTAAAACTTATGGACAGTAGATTCAAAAGAAAGTACTTTTTAATCTGTGGGGTGCCCTGCCTCAGGATGTGGTTATCACCACTAACATATTTTCAAAAGTGCATTAAGACTAATTCATGGAGGACAAGTCTATCAGTGGTTGTGAGTTATGATAGCTAATTAATCAGAGGCAATGTGCCATTCATATCATTTGCTAGGGAGAGCTATTATGTGGACTTCCCAAAGAATGATGGACCAGATAGACCTTACATATGACCCAGCTGGAGTCTTCCTCTGTTCTTATCATAAAGCAAATAAAGACATGGTCCTTCACACAGATAAAGTTGTTTTAAGTTTCTCATTAATCAGCACCACAAAGGTAACATCAATCACCTAGAAATTACATAGTTACTTATGCCATTGTTTGAAATCTCCAAAATATGCAAACACATTTTCAGTTGTTGGAACAGAACATTTTCTCATGATGGGGGCATAGTTACAGTTCAAAGCTAACATTGAATTATACAACCTCTGCTTGTTGGCCTGACAGAAAACTCACAAAGAGTGGAAGTGCTGAATGTCAGGACCCCACCTGACCCAGACCCTGAGGAACCCTCATTTGAGGTACTGGACCCTGCAGAGAACTCTAGCTTAGGACCTGGAAGGACCAATAAAAGTCTCAAGGCTGTCTGAAGTGCCTCAACTCATGGACTCATCTGACCTCTTCCTCTTGGTTGCTGATTCTCTCTCTTCATCACCTGGGCCTCAAAAGGCAAAGGTGGCAGAAGACCTGCTCAGAACCCCTTAGCTAGCATAGGAGTGCCCATTTGATCTATACCTATGTGTCTCATTGACTTCAAGCAATGGGCCCAGCAGGTGACCAGATACAGGAGGAGTTGGGGGCAAGAGTATAAGTCTCTCAGTGTGCTTTGATCTCTTGGTGGGCTAACAGTTTCCTACTGAGTTTCTTAGCATCTAGCTCATGTAGATACTTGCTCATCTCCAGCTCTGACTTCAGCTCCCACACCAACTGATGGTTATGGACATTGAAACAGTGCTACAAATCAGAACCTTCTAATGTATCCCAAGGAAAAAGAAAGCTCAAAAAAGAATAGGGCAGTGAGAAGGATGTATTTGATTCCCTAGAGACCAAAGAATGCTAAGTGATTACTAGTAAACTTTAGTTAAGAAATGTTACCATTAAGGTGTGGCAAAAGCAAGCATTGGGTGCTCTTAGAAGTTGAGCAGAAATACCAGTTCCTTGGATGAGCCTAACAATAGCCTAAAGTGAAACACTTCAGGGGAAAATGTTGATCTACACAATTAGATAAGCCAAGGTACATTGTTTCCTCTGCAACATTCCTTCCAACATCCTTATTATGCAACCACACAACTACCACCTCTATTTGTCAAGCAAAACAAAAGAGCTGGCCAGGACAGCTTTCTCTCTTGAGGAAGATGGAAACAAAGGAAGAAATTGTCTGTAAAATATAAATCTCAGATGTACTGCCAATGTTAATAACCCTTAAAAAAAGTAAACAAGGTTATTATTGTCTTTTGACTAGGTTGATAACTATTTATTAAGGTGGCAAATTACACAGTTGAAAAGGAGAGCATTCCTGACAATACCCTGGACTTAATCCTGTCTTGGCATAGCCGGCCCTACTATTAATCAAGGTGAGGCATTTGCCTCAGGTGGTGGAAGCAGGGCATGGTGACAAGTGCTTGGAGGATTTGCCCTCCTTTGAACCTCTTAAGCTAGCCTGCTGCTGCCAGGTATGGTGGAGGATGCTTTCCTGTCATTAGCATGTCAGGCAAGGACCCGGGAGGCCAGGGTTCAAATCCCTACACAGCCATGAAGCTGACAAGACCTTGGACCAGCCAGTCTCACAGTCTAACTTTCCCCACAAAGTTGTTGTGAGGATAAAATGGGGAGAGGGGAAGTCATGTAACCTCCTTGAGCTCCTTGGAGGAAAGGTGGGAAATAAATATCATAATAACCTAAACATATTGTGAATCTAAGTTTGGCCTCATTGAGGGGCAGTATTTCAATATGAGCAGGAAAATGAGAATATATATATATATATATATATATATATATATATATATATATATATGCAGGTTTTGGTGTCCTCGGGTGTCTTCCCGTGTAAAAGTTGGGGTGTCTAGGCGACGTTTCGACGAGGTCTCACTCGTCATCTTCAGGCTGGTGCTTTCGGCTTCTTGTTACTGGAACAGAGCAGGATCTCAGTGTTTGAGTTCCTATAAATACTGTTGAGGGGGTGTGGTGTATAGCCTCCAATGTTCTGGGCAGAGAGGAAGTTCCCAGGCTAGTGTGCCTTTTCTTCTTTTGTTCAAAAATCAATTGGATAATCCCCAGGCCTAGCTGGCTGAATTGGTCCTACTTGGGCCAGTGAGGAGGCCAGGGGAGAATTAGCTGTGGGGTCTCAGAGCGAGTGATCTTCATAATAGGGGAGGGGGAAGGAAGAGAAGGGAAATAAAAGATCAGGCTGAATTCAAAGGATAAGGTTATTCTATTGTCAAAGGCAGTAAAGCTTTTGAATTCTGAACTCCACTTGCTAGAAACTGCAGGAGGGGGGAGTGCTGCTGGGATCAGGTCCTGCTTGCAGGCTTTCCATGGGCATCTGGTTGGCCAGTGTAAGAACTGTGATGTTAGCATAGAAGAAGAAGAAGAGTTTGGATTTGATATCCCGCCTTTCACTCCCCTTCAGGAGTGAAGCAGCTAACATTCTCCTTTCCCTTCCTCCCCCACAACAAACACTCTGTGAGGTGAGTGGGGCTGAGAGACTTCAAAGAAGTGTGACTAGCCCAAGGTCACCCAGCAGCTGCATGTGGAGGAGCGGAGACGCGAACCCGGTTCCCCAGATTACGAGACTACTGCTCTTAACCACTACACCACACTGGCTCTCAGTGCATAGATGGGCCACTGGCCTGACCCTTCAGGCTCCTATGTTAACAACAATGTTGCAGCCCAATTGGCTTCTGTATGTGCAATGGGTTTTATTTTTCCTTTCCCCCTCAGATAACAATATGTCTTGGGGCAGTCCTGCCTCTTGGAATTACTCTCTTATTCAAGTCTCATGATGAGCATTGAACAGGAATGTAGAAAAATCCTCAGGATTGTATAAACAACAACAAAACTCTCCCTGTGCAGCCAAGAACACATTTTGAGAAAGGCTTGAAAGGTGATAAATATTGAAACCGGTTATGTTTCCTTGGAGTTTGGATACTACCATGTTATACTCAGAAGAAGTATCTGCTGAAAGGATAAATGTTCTGTGTTTACATAAGAGTGACTATATTAAAATAACCTGTGCAGGCTTCCAAAGAGAAGCCTTTCATTGCCGATATTTAGAAATCAAGGGATCTTCAATTGGAAGCATAGTTTGACGTTCTAACCACTGGATGGATTTATAACCCCCTATTAGAGCAGGTTCTCAAAAATTCTCTTTTCCTTTTAACTCACGAGTTAACCCCCTACCCAGGTTAAAATGCCACCTAATTAAGTCTGGATTGTCAGCAAAGGAAACACAGTTTCTAAGAAGTGCACAACAAACTGGGTTGTACAATTCCAGCCACTTTTCCAACTTTCTTTATTTGGATTCTCTTAGTGATGATTCCTAGTAAAATGAGAACTATTTGTTGGGGGAGGGGGAAAATGGCTTCTAATTGATCTTGGAATAAAATGAGCTACTTTGCAAGGGAGAAAAATTGTTTGGTTTTCCCAGCTGAACTATGAACTTTATTGCAGAGATGGGGGTTGCTCATTCTGTTAGGCTGAAGTTTGCAACAACACAAGACTAACCCCTTCGGCTTCAATAACTACAAGGCTCTGTCAATCAGGGATTGAACTATCAGGAGAGATGCCCCCATCCTTTTATTGTTTCTTAATAGTGGCTTAACAACGCAATGCTTGGTTTTCCACAACCCTTGTTGCTTCTCTCATGTTTTCAACTCAGACAACTGACAGAGGAAAATCACATAGCTCCAAAGCTTTTTTTCATTTGTCCTTCCTTCCCTCAGATGACTGAGAAGAGAAGGTTCTGCCAGATGAACCATCTTCCTGGGGGCTTTCTCAAGGCAGTTACAGTCAGTTTCATAAACCAGGGGACATGGAATAAATAGTCAGGGTTTATTCACTCCACAAAGTAAATTCCAAGACTTGAGTCATGATCACATAAAGCCAAAGAACATGTGATATGAAAGTTCTGCTTTTGGAATGACTGACAGCCTTAATTTTTTTTTCTATAGCAAAAACAAAAGGGGCTTGGGATGGTGATTTGGTTCAGGGTTGTGGTTTGGAGCTGAGGATGAGAACCCGCCACTCCTTCCACTTCACCCCTGATCCAAATGGCTGCATGTGCTCCATTTCTTTGTTATTATTTTGATATTTATATCCCATTCATTATTGCATCTATATTCAAGAAACTCAAGGTTGTGCACACATTTCCCCCTTTCACATTTTATCCCTGCAATGTTTTATTGTGAGGTAGGTTAGGCAGAGAGGTAATTGCTGATCCACAGTCTCCCAGTGAGCTTCATGGCCAAGTGGGGATTTGAACCCTGGTCTCCCAGATCCTAGTCTAATGCTGAAACCACTACAGCACACTGGTTCCCCACAGCAGCTTCTCATAGTAGAAAAAGACACCAGGAGTTCTAACAACAGCAACAAAACCTCACATCACATGCAGTCCTAGAGTAGTGAAATGTCTGAACCCACATACATGTTCACCTTGTTGGGTCTCAACGTACACCACCAAAAGGCATGGAAGCTTTTGCATGGAGTCAAGACATAAATAACATGTCACACCAAGAAGTAGAAAAAGATTGCTTTGTTACACAGAAATGGGAGAGTCAGATTATGTGGGCGCTACTTTGGATAGCAAAGTTGCATATTGGCAGCAAATAATCATTCAGTACATACACAAACCTTAATCCTATAGAGGAAAAGATACTCTCACTTCCCAGAAGCTTAGAGTGAGCAGAGCGATGTGCCACAGAACACAAACGAAAAGAAACAAAACAAGGGAGAGGAGGGGTATACTTGATCTTGGAGCAAGCAGAACACGAAGTCAGGGATTTGAGACCCGTGGCTTCTGCAAGAATTAAGCTCTCCCCTTCAAAATCCTAATGTCACTCAGGCAACAGAATCTCTCACTCACTCTATTGATCATGGTCCAGTGAAGTGTATGGTTTATCCTTGAGATCTTTGAGGAGAAAAGCGAGTCCCATTGGAGCTGTGAGCTAACCATTGCAAACCTAGGGTTTAAGCATACTTTGACTCTAACTTCATGCTTAACGAGTGAACAATACCTCTCCAAATCCTCTGAACTGTTGTTTGTTACTTCTGGTTTATTATGGTGACTTGGGAGATCGGTTTTCAAATAAAGAAGACATAACCTTAACTTAAGGAAAGGTATATTTTATATTAAATTCATTCCAGCTGTTCTAATGCCATGATCCATAGACATAAGCCATGAAAAAAGTCAAGACTAGTGTATTTTAGTCAAGACTAGTGTATGTGTATTTTAACACATAGAGGGAGGGGACCCTATTACAGTCGTTTCATCTTCCTTTTTAAAAAGGAACACCTCCTAATTTTAAAACTTGCAAATTTATTTATGTCTTCAGGGATTTCTATACTGCCCTTTTGTAAACAGTCACAAGGTGGTTTACCACTTTAAAACTTTATGAATACAGTGGTACCTCGGGTTACATACGCTTCAGGTTACATACGCTTCAGGTTACAGACTCCGCTAACCCAGAAATAGTACCTCGGGCTAAGAACTTTGCTTCAGGATGAGAATAGAAATTGTGCTCTGGCGGTACAGCGGCAGCAGGAGGCCCCATTAGCTAAAGTGGTGCTACAGGTTAAGAACAGTTTCAGGTTAAGAACAGACCTCCAGAACGAATTAAGTTCTTAACCTGAGGTACCACTGTATTCATTTCAGAGATAAGAGGCTGCACCCAGAGGTAACCCGAGGTACCATTGTACACAATATAAGGGACATGGGTGGCGCTGTGGTCCAAACCACAGAGCCTAGCGCTTGCCAATCAGAAGGTTGGTGGTTTGTTTTTTTTTTTAATATAATTTTTATTAAGTTTATAGTATACAAAATCCAACTTCCAAACACTTATTTCCATAAATCTAGTGGACTCCCCCCATCTTCCGAACACTGCATTCTCTGTAAATTTAAAACCTCAGCAAATTGTTAACTTATTTTAAACATAATAATATATCTTCCATTTTATCGTGATATCTGGTCTCTAAACATTTCAGTCCAAATCCATTATTTTAGTTTCAACACAATAAAATTATTTCATTACACCACTTCTGTCTTGTTGTTCCTTATTTTCCAGTTCAAAAAATTAACCGATGCTGAAGCTGTAATTTCCTAAAAAGGAGCATTTTTTAACATTCATACAACTTATAATGCTTTTTCAAATAATCCTTGAACTTTTCCCAAACGTCCTCCGTTTCTTCTTCTCCCGAGTCTCGGATTCTGCCAGTCATTTCAGCCAGTTCCATATAGTCCATCAGCTGCGTCTGCCATTCTTCCAATGTGGGTAGATTTTGTGTCTTCCAGTGCTTTGCCATCAAGATCCTTGCTGCTGTAGTAGCGTACATAAAGAAAATTCTATCTTTCTTTACCACCCTCTGGTCCACCATGCCCAGGAGGAAGGCCTCCGGTTTCTTGGGTAAGGTAAATCTAAGCACCTTTTTTAGTTCATTATGTATCATCTCCCAGAAGGCCTTCACCTTTGGGCAGATCCACCAGAGGTGTAAGAATGTCCCTTCCTCCTCTTTACATTTCCAACATTTGTTGTCAGACAGGTGATATATCTTTGCAAGCTTGACTGGGGTCATGTACCACCGGTATGTCATTTTCATAATATTTTCCTTCAGGGCACTACATGCCGTAAATTTCATTCCGGTGTTCCATAACCTTTCCCAGTCTTCAAACATAATGTTGTGCCCCAAATCCTGTGCCCACTTTATCATGGAGGATTTAACAATCTCATCCTGTGTATTCCATTTGAGCAACAAGTTGTACATTCTCGAAATTAACTTAGATTTTGGCTCAAGCAGCTCTGTCTCTAATTTCGACTTTTCCTCCTGGAAACCCACTTTTTTGTCCGCTTTAAAAACTTCCTGAATTTGAGCATAATGTAACCAATCTCGCACCTTGTTTTTTAACTTTTCCATACTCTGCAACCTCCAATTATCTCCAATTTTTTCAATTATTTCCCAATATTTAGGCCAGTGGGCCTCCATATTGAGTCTTTTCCGTGCTTTGGCCTCCATCGGTGAGAGCCACCTCGGAGTTTTACTCTCCAATAAGTCTTTATATTTTGACCAGACCATAAAAATTGCCCTTCTGACAATATGGTTTTTGAATGATCTATGAACTTTAACCTTGTCATACCACAAATATGCATGCCACCCAAAAGCATTATCAAATCCTTCCAGGTCGAGGACATCGGTGTTCTCCAATAAAATCCAATCTTTCAACCAGCAGAGGGCTGCAGATTCATAATATAACCTCAAGTCCGGCAGGGCAAACCCCCCTCTTTCTTTCGCATCCGTTAGTATTTTAAACTTAATTCGGGGCTTTTTGCCCTGCCAGACAAATTTAGAAATATCCCTCTGCCATTTTCCAAAACATTCCACCTTGTCCACGATCTGGAGGGCCTGAAACAGAAATAGCATTTTCGGCAATACATTCATCTTAATAGCAGCTATTCTACCCAACAAGGAAAGTTTCAGTCTTGACCATGTTTCCAAATCTCTTTTGATCTCTGACCAACATTTCTCATAATTGTCCTTAAACAAATTCAAATTTTTGGAGGTCAAGTGCACCCCTAAATACTTTACTTTTTTAACCACATTTAGTTCCGTTTCTTTTCTGAACTCCTCTATTTCAATAGTTGTCAAATTTTTTGCTAGAACTTTAGTTTTTTGTTTATTCAGCTTAAATCCCGCCACCCGACCAAAGTCAGAAATTAATTCTAACGCTCTTTTAGTGCTAGAGGCTGGCTCCTGTAGTGTTAATACCAAGTCATCTGCAAATGCTTTCAGTTTATATTGTTTCTCTCCGACCACAATTCCCTGTGCCAACCGGTCATTTCTAATCTTGTTCAATAGCACCTCCAGGACTGAGATAAACAACAGAGGAGACAGAGGGCACCCCTGTCGTGTCCCTTTTTCAATTTTGAACTCCTCTGTCACCACGTTGTTCACTATCAGTTTAGCTTTTTGTTCTGAATAAATTGCTTCTATTCCATTTTCAAACCCCCGCCCTACTCCCATCCTTTCCAAATTTTTCTTCATAAACATCCAAGAAATGTTGTCAAAGGCTTTCTCCGCATCAATAAAGATCAACACCGCTCTTGTATTTGAATTTGTCTGTAAAAATTCCAGAATATCAATGATGTTTCTTGTGTTGTCAAATAAATGCCTACCAGGGAGAAAGCCTGCTTGGTCCTTATGAATCACTTCATTTAATACTTTCTTAAACCTACTTGCCAAAATGTCTGCAAAGATTTTGTAATCCACATTTAGGAGTGAGATAGGACGGTAGTTTTTAAGTTGAGTTTTTTCAGTTTCTAATTTTGGTATCAACGTGATGAAAGCTTCTTTCCACGTTTCCGGTGCCTTCCTCCCCTCCATAATCTGGTTGCAAACTTCCAACAGTGGTTGTATCAAAGAGTCCTTCAATACCTTATAGTATTTGGAAGTGAGTCCATCTGGTCCTGGAGACTTGCCTAGTTGAAGATTCTGAATGGCGCATTCAATTTCTTGGAGCGTAATGTTACAGTTCAGGGTTGCTCTCATTTCCTGAGGTATTCTTTGTAATCCATTAGTTATAAGAAATTGATCCACCTCCGAATCTTTTTGTGGCCTTTGTGAATAAAGTTCTCTGAAATATCTCTGGAAACACTTTCTAATTTCCTCAGGTTTCTGAACCATTCTCCCTTCAATCTCTAGATTTGTAACTGTATTAAGCTTTTGTCTCTTTTTCAACTGCCAAGCCAACAGCTTCCCACACTTATTAGCTGATTCAAAGGATCTTTGTTTCATTTGTTTAATTTTCCATTCCACCTCTTGATTTATCAATTTCGAATATTGTGCCTGGAAAAACTTCACTTCTCTCAACACTTCCTTCGATTTAGGCCTGGATCTCAGTTTTTTCTCTCCTTCTCTTATTTTCTCCAAAATCTTCTCCTTCTTTTCATTCCAGAGCCTTTTTTTGATCGTGTTCTGCTGTATTAGAAACCCTCTCATAACTGCTTTACTTGCGTCCCAGATTGTTCTTTTTTCCACAGTTGTCTTTAAATTTATTTCAAAATAATCCTTTAAAACTTTTTGGGCCTTCTTAACAATCCCCTGATCTCTTAACAAAGCGTCATTCATTTTCCATCTGAAAGATCCGGTTGTGTTTAATCTCAGTTCCATTCTCAAAGCATTGTGGTCGGAGCAGGTTTTTGGGCAGATTTCCACTTTTCTAGTCTTGGGTGCCAGTCCTCTAGTTATCCATATTTGGTCGATTCGCGTCCATGTCATATGGGCCTCAGAAAAGAAAGTTCCTTCTTTCCCTAGAGGGTTCTTGATCCTCCATATATCAGTCAAGTCCAAATTGTCAGTCATTTCAAAAAAAGTTTTTGGTAGTCTGCCGTCTTTCGTTATGTTAGCACTTTGCGACTTATCCATATTCACTGAGACGACTCCGTTCATATCTCCCAACATGATAATGTTGTTGTAATCCAAATAGTCCAGCATAGTCTCATGCAGCCTCTTGAAAAATTCCGATTTCCCTTCATTTGGGGCGTAGATTCCTAAAATTAAAAACTTTTCTCCTTGTGTCTGAATTTCAACCGCCAAAATTCTGCCCTGTTCATCTTTAAATACAAATTTTGGTGACAAGTTCTCCTTTGCATATATCACCACTCCTCTTTTCTTAACTTTGTCCGATGAAATAAATTCTTGGCCTAACCTTTTATTAATTAACACTTTTCTGTGGAGTCTTGTCACATGTGTTTCTTGCAAGCAGATAATGTCCAATTGTTCTTTTTTCAAAATATGAAATACTTTTCTCCTTTTTTCTGGAGAGTTCCCGCCATTTATGTTCCAACTAAGAAGCTGTAGAGACATCCTGGTCTAGTACTTGAGTATCACAGTTGGGTATCTATGTTATCCTCCGTTCCCGAAGGATGTGGTGCCGGTCCGCCTCCAGATGGTACGTGTCCTGGTGGTAATCCCGGTGGTGGAGGCCAAGAATCTGCGGCTCTCTTTTGGAGGTCCTCCTCGTTGTCGTACAGGAACTTCTGCTGGTCCTCTAGTGTTTTAATTCTTACCTTCTTTCCTTTATAGGTGAATGATAAACCTTGAGGGAATTCCCACCTGTAAGGAATTGCGTTGTACCTTAACAGTTTGGCCAAGTCTGTATATGAGGCTCTAAGGTCTAACAGATATTTGGGAATGTCTCTATAAATTTCTGCTCTTTTGCCTTCAACTTCCAGAGATTTTTTAAAATGTTGGCCTAGTATCTTGTCTCTTTCCTCTCTTGTTCTCAAGCAAACCAAACAGTCTCTGGACTTGTCTTTCTTAGCCGATCTTCCCAATCTGAAGGCCGTCACAATTTTGAAGTCTTTGTCTTCCTCAACCCCCCAAAATTTAGAAAATAACTGCGTCAAAAATTCCTCTAGGTTGCCCTGCTCCAGTTCTGGGACGGCCCTCAGCCTAAGATTGCATTCCTTACTTTTCAGTTCCACCATTGACAGGTAGGCTTGCTGTTCTCCTACCTGTCTTTTCAGAGGTCTTACTTCCCCTTTGATCTCCTCAACCTTTTTGCACGCTTGCTCAGCTTTTTGATTGGCTTCCGCAGCTAATTTATAGTTCTCAGCCGTAGCTCCTTGCAATTTCTCAATGGCCTGAGTATGCTGGGAAACCTGATCTGATAACTTACTGATAGTCGATGTAGCTCTATCAATTTTAGATGACTGATCGTCCACCTTCTTATTCAAAAGTGCCAATTGTTCCAAGATTTGTTTCAAGACTGGATCAGTTCCTCCAGTTGCCATTTCTTCTGTAGCAAGCGTTTCAACTTCTCCCTCCTGTGCCGTCAGCACAGTTGGTACAGAGGATCTACGTTGATGTGTTAACGTTGTTTGAACAAGCTGCCCAGGTCTCTTATCTTTTTCTTTAGCTTCCTTAGCTTCCTTAGCTTTGGCTGCTCTTGTTTTCCCTGGGCCGCTCATTCCCCAGCTGCCTCTGTTCAAGGTCAAGTAGTCTTTCAGTCCATGAGAAAGGCAAGTCCAGAATGTAAACAATTAAACCACAAAGAATCTCGATATAATACAGTTCCCAGGCCTCTATATCTCTGCAAATCCACCAGGGGGGGTGTTTCATGAGAAGGAAAGTTTCTTTTCCGCCATCAAAGTTCCTATCAACTTTTATAATCCCCAAGTTCAAAAAGGAGGTTTCCAGATAGTTCTGTTTCAAAATAGTGCCACAAGGTGACAGAAAGGTTCCAGTATCAATATTAAAGCGATAATGTATCCATCCATGCAACAATTTATACTTCAGAAGAAGTTTCAGCAGCCTGACAGTTCTCCTTTGCAACACTGGCAGCCCGACAGCTCGGTTGTCCCCTTTAACTCCACGTCACTCCGCAGTAGGGGGAAGGTTCCGTAGCAAAATAAACCAAATGATTTAATCCTTCATTCCTTTTAATTTCTAAAAACACAGTCTATTGATGCCCCTTCATACTATTTTCAAAATCTCTTTTTAAGCGCTTCAGCCCACATCAAATTCTTTGCTTTGCTCTGATTAGCAGGGTCGGGAGACGGACTTCCTGTTACTCGCCTCCCGTTTTCAGCCGAATTAAATAAATTTAAGTCATTCTTTAGTTCCCCTTACTCACGGGTAAATTGCAGCCAATTCCGATACTTTTCAAGAAGAAAGGTCGACGCTCATCAGCAGCAGCAGCGCGGCTTCACTTCCGCGAAAAGAGCGATGAACTCACAGCGCCGCTCCCCCTTTCACGTTCCGGAGCCTCTTACGAGGTCCCTTCCTCGCTTCTGGGGGGGCTTCTGGCACCCGCCGAGTCCCACGGCCGCAGGCTCGCTCTGCCTGCAGTTTATCTTAATGGGTCTCCGCTTTGCCGTAGCGGACGACCCTTTTTCGCGGAGCCCCTCTTCACTGGGTAAAGAGGACCGCCATTGCCGTTTTGCGCCGCCTCCGGAAGTCCAGAAGGTTGGTGGTTTGAATCCCCACGACGGAGTGAGCTCCCGTTGCTCGGTCCCTGCTCCTGTCAACCTAGCAGTTCAAAAGCACATCAAAGTGCAAGTAGATAAATAGGTACCACTCCAGCGGGAAGGTAAACAACATTTCCATGCGCTGCTCTGGTTCGCCACAAGTGGCTTAGTCATGCTGGCCATGTGATCCAGAAGCTTTTTGTGGACAAATGTCAGCTCCCTTGGCCAGTAAAGCGAGATGAGCGCTGCAACCCCAGAGTCGTCCGTGACTGGACTTAACCATGTAGAAGTCCTTTACTTCTTAAATACATAATATAAATGTTACTAGCTGCTCTGCTTCCACTTCAAAGTGATTCTATTCAGCAAGGAATAGAGACCATTTTTTTAGAAACACAGAACAGGTATTTGGGGATCTCATTACTAATAGGACATAAACCAAGAATTCCTAATCAGGTGGGCATTTTCCTGACTGTTGTTAATAGAAGTAAACATCTGTGCCAAATATTGAGTCATCCCTCAGTATTCAGTGATTGTCTTGACATCTAAATGTCTTGAAACTCATTGATATCCATAGGAACCAACTCTGGCCCTTGTAATTAAATATTTGAGGCAGCTGGGCCCCCACAAAGTTGATGGGCATTTCCATTCAAATGATGTTTGTGCACATGTCATGTGATTATGTGGGGCAGGGCTTACCTGGGCCCCTGCAATATTTCATTCAAGTTGACACCCCTGTTGATATCATAAGCCTAATCAATGTTTATTTGGCTGTGGGTCAGCCAATTCCCTTTTATCACTGGAGCATTTTTTTAAAAAAAAATCCAGCCAAGTTCAACTAAACATTCTGCTGACATACATTCCCACAGTAAAAGCTTCCTACATCTGCTGTTGTCAGTCCTCAAATGCTGGCTCAAAGCCTCCACCTGAGTTTTCAATGAAAAGCCTCAGTAATTTAAATAAATTCACAGGCTTCAACATCAACACATCATCATTTATCCAAAAAAAAAAGGAGCTTGCAGCAACCAAACACTTATCAAGGTTAAAAATGCCCAGTTATCTCATTATAAGTTATAAACCTGAATACTAATAGATTAAATTAGCATATCAAATACGCTCATTTCCCCGAACAAATTTTCATTATTGTCAAGATTCAAAGAGCAACCATTAAAACAAAAAAGCTTTCTGTATACAGAAAAACATTTTTCATCCATCAGGGAATCAACAGTGCTTTCCTTCTGGTCAATGTTAATAAAGCAAAACTATCCCTCATATTAGTGCATTTTTTAGATTTATTTTTTGGTCCTCTTCCCCCATCACCTCAAGTTGGTTTTTTTCCAGCTTTAGTTCTGACTCCTGTGTGAGCTGAGAGCCAATTCAAAGTGGAAAGCATTATTTTTAGATTCAGTTTCTTTTCCCAGGGAAATATAACACCAGATACAAAGAAAGCTTTGTTAGCCTTGTTACGTTGTTCTTTTAGGCAAATAGAGAGACAGCCTTGTGAAAAACCGGCATCTGTAATTCAGACTGAAACAGTATGCCATTCCCTTTCTGAAGAGGAGCAGGTGATATGGTCCATCTGGAGGTAGCTTCTATTGCTGAAAGCCAAGCTGCTAATGATCTGACCTGCAACTGTAAATGGCACATGCTTAAGGTTCAGATGCTGCACAGAGTGCTCTGCTGCTTTTTTGCATTCCAGTACCATTTGTGAAGAAGAGATCTCTGATTAAAAAATACAGCAATCTTCTTTGCAGCTGTTTGCTTAATCAGGGCTGATCCACAACATGTTTCAGGAAGCCAACCCAGATATATAATTTAGTGATCTGCATTTTCATTCAAACTTTTAAAATGTGTGTTTTATTGCTAATTTTTAATTTGTGTTTTTAAAACAGTTTTGTAGATTTTTAGCGGTGTTTTATCAAAACGTTTTACTATGTATAGTAGTGGTTTGTAAGTCTGGCAGATAAGTGAGACAGGTCATGGGCCTTTTGTAGAACAGCAGCCTCTCCTCACTGTGATGGACCACAAGTCAATGTGAAGGCCACAAACAGGAGGTGAGCACAGCAGCCCTCTTCCATTCATACACCTAAGAAACTTAGAGGAATTGAAACTGGATAAACTCTTGCAGGAGATTTCATTTCTTAATGTAACACATAGGGATGCCTTAGGATTTCATTCAGTCTGCATTTTTAACAAACAGACCTAATCCAGACCTTCATAGTTTAACATATGAATTGAAATGAAATTGACCTTTGATTTCACACTTCTCAAATTTTTGTGAGACAGTTCTTGTCTTGACAAATACCAAAATATGTTTCAAAATATGTGTTTTAGGTTAAAATGCATACTAAATGCATGGATGTACAGAATCATGCTGTTTAAATAGCTAATTCAGATTGATGTGGAAATAGGACACACCTGTGAACACAAAAGAAGCTAACATGAACTGGAAATAGACATAATCTATCCATTCCTACTATCATGTTCAGACTGAAATTCAAGAACAGTGTCTCACCTGAGCCTATTTTGACTTTTGGTCTGCCAATTTACATTGATTATAATGCTGTCCACGTCCTTAACATTTTGTGTCCCCCCTCACCCACCCACCTTCATTATGGTTGCTGTTATGATTTCCACTATGGACATTTCCTGGTTTAGCTCAAGCAGTCTCTTTTCTTCTTATGAGTTCAAACAACCACATATGTCAGGCAACTAGGCTATCAGCACAAACGCATCACCTTACATGAACTCCATTTCTAAAACAACCTTTTCAAAATCTGAGTCTAAGCAGATTATAAGCGAGGGTATTTTTCTGTCTCAAGTCTATGAAGCAGACTTCATCTGGCAAATGCACTTCAGTCACACTCCTTTGACACTGTTTCCAGTGCTGCAATATCCACTTCAAACGGTATAACTTTCTTCATTATGCCAGAAGCCACTTACATTTTCTTTTCGCTTTGTGGAAAAACTCACTTATTACCCTTTATGACTGCACTCATCCTCGTACTGCTGCCGAAGCGGAGGCAGGCAGCATTTGTATTCATTAAATTGAACCCACACAAAATAACAACCCTTAAAGAGACTGGCTGGAGAAAAACAAAGAACAAAGGAGGCTTAAGCAGGCACTACAGTAACTGAAAGGTGGTGTGTGTGTGGGGGGGTAGGGGCTGGAATCCACAAAACAATTCAGAGTCAGTGCTTTATAGTAAAAAGACAGAAGAGAGAACAGAAATTTTATTAAATCGAAGATTGGGTGGCAGGCAGGGGGAAAGGTGCGGAGAGAAGAATTGCCACAAATAAAATAGACCCAGTACAATCATTCTGTTAATATTTAGCTCAATAGTAATATTTCATAAATACAGATGTGGATTCAGGGCACTATGACTGGTTCCCCAGCACAGGGCGCCACACTAAGGGGGTGGCTTCCTGCTTCTTTCCCAGAGCCGTTTTCCCCATTGGTGTTAGTGGTTCGTTGCACCAGGGTGCCAGCCTCTCAGGGGCGCCCTAGTGAGTGGGGGAGTTGCACGGCTTTGCCGGCAGCCTCCCGTTTCCCAGCACACCAGCCAGCTGCGCCCTGCCAACTATATGGCATGCGGGCGTGCAGCTTCCTTTGCAAGACTCCGCAGGAGGAGAGAGATCCCCGTAGAGGCTTAGGATAGAAGCTGCACGCAGCTTCCCTCCCAAGTCTCTGCATCTGCTAAAGATGGCCCTGCTCCCGGTCGTTGTCCTCCTCCTGCTTCCTGGCGAAAGGCGGCATGCAGCCTTCCCAGGCTGCCTTCTCAGGCGCCCCGATGCCAAAGAGCATGTCCTCCAGCACGTTTTCCTGCTTGATCACCGCCACCACACCAGGGATTGGGGTGGTGGGGGAGGCAGAGGACATTTTCCACCCCCCTTCCTTGTTTTGGAGTTGCTGGGGGGGGGTGTCACTGGAGGGATTTTTGCACCACGGTGTCGGATATGCTTAAGATGGCCCTGCTCTTTCCGAAAGCCTAGTAAGCACCTGCTCAGCTTTGGGAAGGAGATGGGAGGGCTCTAGGACCCTGCCAGAACCCTCACACAACCTTCCCAAAGCCCAGCACCTTGCTTACCCAGCTTTGGGAAGGCAGGGGTTGGGGCAGTGGCGTAGCGTGGGGGATGCAGGGGGGGCCGGCCGCACCGGGCGCAACATCTGGAGGTTAGGATTAGGGGGCACAAATCCACGGGTTGGGGGCACAAATCCACGGGTTAGGGAGCACAAATTACTTGCCTTGCCCCGGGTGCTGACAACCCACGCTATGCCACTGCGTTGGGGCATTAAATTTTGGTCTCACACAGGGTGCCATTTTACCAGAGTTTGCCTCTGTATAATTATGAGTAACATATGCAGTAACATATAAAATTGTGGCACTTACTGTAACAACTTCATGTTGAGTACCACCACCCCTTCTCACAAATAGCACTGAACAATGGAAAATATAGCTATCAATCCATGAACTCTATCTAGGTATTTATCTAGTCATTTCTCCACCCATCTGCAAACAAAGAGACTTCAAATTCCTCACCTTATTTCCACTATCAGCATGTCAAAATCTCTTCTGTCTTGCTTCCTCTGCAACTCTTTATTTTTAAACCTAGTCATGTCCACAAAATATGCCACTTCTGTATAATGTGTAGCACCCAAGTCACTGTGTGATCCAACATTGGTAATAGAGAATAGGGAATGGTTACTGTGACTACCAGACCATATTCTGAGCATTTTATTTTCCATACTTCCCCATCTATTGAATAATTTCACTCCCCCCAGAGGATATTTAAGAAAATGCCCCCCCCTTCTGCTTTGCTTCCCCATGCTCTCAGATCCACAGAGAGAGTGTGCAATGTCTTGGATATACTTTCTTTTTCCAAACAACCTCTGTGCTTGTGGAGATGCTTTTTTCCACCTGAAAAAGCAGTTTCACAAACTTATACACATCATAGCAGTGGACTAGCACAAATGCATGCAGATCTTTGCTGGTTAAACCAAAATGTCAACCCCAGTTTTATAGCTTCCTTTGATGTGTGCAATTTGAGAAGGGGACAACCACAAAACTGAATCTGCTGGCACAGCCAGGGCCAGCCACAGTTTCAAAAATATTGCTGTTCTAATGTTCATGGAGCACATAGGTCTTTGCTCACATCCCCACATCCAGCTCTGTTCAAGCTTAATGATTTTAAATGTGCTCAGTGGAATGTATATCACACTGAGAGTAATGCAACATTGACAGAAATCTACACTTGGATGCACATTCAGGTGTGCCTTAAGATTCTGTTTCTCCTGTTCCTTGCTTAACTCATGCAAGGTTTGTGCATCCGGCCAAGCATTGTGTTTCTTCCCCCCATGGAAAATAAATCTGATAGAATTGGACATTGTGAAATTTCAGCATCAGAAGACTTACAATATCTACATTGTAATTAAACCTGTTCAATTACTACTCTTTGCCATTGTATGGTCCAGCATGATAGGAAATGGATTAATACACAGATCAGATCCTGCAGATTTCATACAGCAAGGATGAATAACCTATGTGGGTATTATTGGACTTCGATCCCCACCAACCCTATCCATCATGAACAATGGTCATATAGGGGTTGTGGTCCTACAGCATCTAGAGGGGGAAAGGTTCCCCATTCTAGCCACAGAGAAAGTCTGGTCATTGAGACAAAATAAAGCAGCAACTTTACATTATGACACATTAGAACTGTAGAGAAAACTCACCACTTACCTTTGCTACAACCACCCTGGGAGCAGTGGCATAGTGTGGGTTGCCAGTGCCCCGGGCTGCACAGAGGGGTTGGATGGGAGGGAAATGGATGGAGTACACATGTGCATTCAACTGCCTAATGGCGTCTGTGTCACCCAGGTGATTACAGCAGCAGATATAAGAAAAGAAGAGTCAGTGGCGTAGCAAGGTCAGGTGGTACCCGGTGCAGAAAATGTATTGTCAACCCCTCCCCCCCACATTGAAATTTAGTTGGACTCCCAAGAGACTGCGATCTATTCATAGTATAAAAAGACTGGCTGTGATCTATCCATTGTCATTGCCAGGGGAAGGTTGGCCAAAGTTGATGAGGGTTTTTTTTTTGGGGGGGGGTTACAGGGTTTGGGTCCTGTTTTTAGGGAGCTTCTCTCCTTCCCTACACCCTCTGCTTGTTTGCTCGCCTGCCTCCTTCCTGTCCTCTCCCTCCTGCCTGACTCCTCCAGCAGCCCAGGAGCTGGGGGCTGTCAAAACGAAGTGGGAAGGGGGGAAGGCAGCCAGCAAAGTGGCACAGCTCCCCCCCATCACCTGACAGCTTGGGTTATGTGGGAGTCACGGGTGGGTGGCATGCCAAATGTCACCCCCCAGGAGATGATACCCAGGGCGCACAACCCCCACCACACTCACCTTGCTCTGCCCTTGAGAAGAGTCATTCCATTATCTGGAGAGGTCACTTCCTGGTTTGCATGGAGAAGCTGTTTTCAACAGAGCCCAGCAATGGAAGTGCACAGCTGTATTGAGGCAGCACCAGGTGATGAAATTTTGTGTCCCTAAGAATTTTACACCCGGGGCAACCACCCCTGTAGCCCTCCTCATGCTACTCCGCTGCCTGGGAGCCTCCCTGCTTGCTTATCTTCCCCAAACAACATTACACTAGTGCAATAAAAGGTCATCATCAAGTTCAATCCTTCTTTACTCCTCTTCAGGTAATGAAATATGATAGATAAAGGTTAATGTGGGTTGTATCCAATGCTAGTCTTACTCCGTGTAGATCGATTGAAAATGATGCATATGGCCAACTTCAGTACATTGATTTAAATGGATTTGCTTTGAGTAAGAGTAACATTGAGTGCAGCCCTATGCTAAGAACGGTCAAGTCTAGAACCTTCAAGGTGTTGTACCGGGTGGTAACCCACCAATATTGTAGGCAGTGTGTCCCTGAGTTGTGAAGCATTCCAAGGCATGACCTCACCCACCTAGTGAGCCAATAGCTCCACCAAAGCTGGAAGATGGGGTCAGGGATTTGTCCTGAAAATAACTCTGTCAGTCATGGTTGCCTAGGGCCCAGTACTAAAACATAGGCACAGTCTGCTACCTGCAGAAGTAAGCATTAAAACAGTCTCTGGTGCTTAATAGATCTGGATTTCATGTTGATATAGTCAGAGGGAACATGAAAGACTAGGCCATAATAAAGAGGGCTGAGCACATCTTTCCCCAACCCAATGTGGGAGCCCAGATCAGCTCCAACCCACTAAGGCCAATCTGTCTGGAATCAATTCAGGGGCAGGGCTGATGGTTATTTTGGGTTTTTAAAGCCTAACAAAGCATATGGTTGGAATGGGGTGGGTAAAGAAGGAGATGCTTCATCTCCCTTCTATCCCACCCCACTTCACCCCACCAACTGAGAGCAGAAGGGTTCGATCCTGCTGGGTGCTGCTTCCCAGGGACCACCCTACAGCCCACAGGACTGACTCCTCTGCCTGCTAGTTTGCTTCCCAAAGCTTTCTCTGTGGAGAAGACATTTGTGAATTCTGCAGCCAGCAAGATTAAATCATCTGCTGTTCTAGAGAGAGGATTCAATCCTAATGGGATCTGCTGGATCCAGTCCTGCTGCGTGCTGTTTCACAAGCACCTGCAGGATTCCTATAGGATTCAGTCCTGCTGTCATCTGCTTCCCCAATGCTTTCCCTGAAGGGAACACAGTGTCAAAGCAGACAACTGCATTCTTCCCTTCTGACACTCTACCCTCTGACACTTTGGCTTGCTCCAGGTGGCCTGACCCAATCCAGGGCTTGACCAGAGTTAGCCCAAACCCAAATCCTCCCCCTAATTGGTCTTATTGATCTGTGCTTTGGGCAAATCTGGTGTACAGCCCTAGTAATACTTTTGTTCACCTTTAAAGTGCCGCAAGATTTCTTGTTATTTTTGAAGCAAGAGACTAACACAACTGCCTCAGGAAATTGCCACAAATCTAAGTGTCTCTGGTAATTGCCCAGAACTGCTACATACAATCCCTTTGGTATGATACATGATTACATTACACGATTTTGTTGTTTTTTTAGTCTGTCCTGCCTGTCTGCCTGCTTGCCTGCCTGCTTGCCTGCCTGCCTGCCTGCCAGGCACAAAGACAGCCTGAGCCATTCATTTGGCAAATAGATCTCCTTAGAAAACCAAGGCTGTCTTCTGGCTTTGTGCTACTTTTTAAGTCAATGAATACCAAACATTTGTCTGGAGGTGTGGTGGGGGAATGAATAATTAACTATAGTGTTTTCTTTTTCAAATGCATTTTCATCCAAAAGGTATAAAAATGGCATTACCCCCAGAATTTTTCTTGCTTGGTTACACTTGAAGGGTTCTGCCTTAAATTTGCTTTATGTGTAATCTCCTTATCACAGTTTGATTGAGCGAGTGGTGCCATGTGGCTGTCTTGTTCAAATTAAAATATTCCACTGTAGAATTTGCAGACTGGGAAGGTTTCCAGGCACACATGGAATAAAGTACAGTTTGTTTATCACAAGGGGCAGGGAAGGCAGAATGAATTGCAGGTATTGCCTTTTTCAAAGCATATGTCAAAGTAGACGGCGACAGCGAGACCCAAAATTAAAGTTTCTTTTCATTACCTCATTTCAACCGTTAAAAAAGCTCTTCTGACTTTTGTCCTCTTTTAAGAAAATACTCCTTAAGGCTACAATCCTATAAACACTTACCTGGGAACAACCCCTACTTAATTCAATAGTACTTACTTTCATAGATGTGTAGGATGGCACTGTATGTTATCCATAGGCACATAGGAAGTTTCCTTATACTGAGACAGACCATTGCACATCTTGCTCAGTATTGTCTACCCTGAAAAGCACTGGCTTCCCAGAGTTTCAGAGTCTGTCCTAGCCCTGTTTGAAGATGCTAAGGACCACATTCTGCTCACCTTCCTCCACCTTGGACTGCCCTCCTCCTCCCGGCTCCTACCTTGCAGGTGATGTCACACCCCATAATCACTGGTCCTCTCTCCTGGGTCACTTTCTTGTCCCCTGCCTCCACAACACACTCTTCAGAGACCTGCCCTGCCAATCCCTGACATGATATCACTGCTGCTGGGAATGTTTCCAGAAGAATAGGATGAGACTTAACTTTGACTATATTAAGGAGGAGGAGGAAGAGCAGAGACAGGAGACAAGGAATTCCGCTTGGCTCCACCTTTGTTGTCTTTGACACACTACTTTCTCAGACTTGTTCACTTTACAGTGAGGAGGAGTAATCCCTAGCGAAACTAGAGCTCTAAGACCTTATATTAGCACTGCCCAGCAGGCCATTGGATGACCACTGTGCTTTGTTATTTTCCTTTTAATGTTTTGGTGGAGTTGACCACTTCAGAACTTTGTTTTGCAAGAATGTTGTGGCTTTGATGGTGTTTTAAGCGGGTTGCTGTGAAGTTGTGTTGGGTCCCAAAGCTATGAATGAATACAGTGTCAGACTTTGGACTTTCAGTTTCAGCAGTGCACTGTGCAGTGCCATTGTTTGCCATTATTGTGGCCCCCTGCAGCACCATCTCAACACAGTGCCCAGTGTGGGTAAACTGATCGTGGTCTCCTAAATCCAACTCTGATGAATGGATTGATAGATAGAATCTTTCTATTAGCTTTGGTACACAAGAGTTTAAGCTGCCAGGTGGTAAGACTGCTTTGCTTTTATCAGTAGCATCCTAATTAGAATCAAGCAACAGTAGCTTTTTGCATCGTCCTGCATATACATTTTGCCCTGCCACGTAGATAGATATTAACAAACTGTTAAAGATGCAGTAGATGTGGCATGAAAAAATATGACCACCGTAGGCATGGCAGCAAGTACACAGAGCCATGAAAAGGTGGCATTGTCAGTATACCTATAAGGGTTTAAAATGAGCTTAGAGCCTATCCTTTCTGAAACACTTGCTTTGTGTAATGTTAAACAGATTTACAGGTGGGGTTAGCGTCCCAATCTAAGGCAATTCTTAAAAAATCAGAAAAGTTACATATCAAAGATCCCTACCACTATACACATTTTTCCCTGGCTGTGTTACCTTTAATTGCTTCTCTGTGTGCAACAGTAAGTACAGAAATGGGTTCCTACTTCCATTTTCCCCTATCACTACACCTTCCATTACAGCAGGGTAGTTAGTTGTTGGGCACAGTTTGCATTATTGGTTGAACCCAGAAAGGACAGTTCTTCAAAGAGTAAAAGGAACAGCTGTGTATATTTTAGCTGAGCAATGTCAGATCTCCCTCCTTCATTTAAGCACGGAGTGTTGAAAGACACCAATGACGAAAAGGAGTAGTGTTGACAAAGTCCATAGCACCACATGTAGTTCTTGTTGAAGCAAAGTACAATGCATTATCCTTCTTAAAAGTGAGACATGATCATTTATCCTGCTTAGAGCATTCCTATAATTATTTTATTTATTTATTTATTTATTTATTTTTTGCAGAACCTTGAAATGAAAGGTCTTGGTCTTAAAAAGACCACGGTTATCTTTAACAATAGCATACCTTAGGGTGAATAAACCTGGCCGACGATATTACTGCAAAATGCATAAGGCTAGAAACTATATATATATATATATATATATATATATATATATATATATATATATATATATGCAGGTTTTGGTGTCCTCGGGTGTCTTCCCGTGTAAAAGTTGGGGTGTCTAGGCGACGTTTCGACGAGGTCTCACTCGTCATCTTCAGGCTGGTGCTTTCGGCTTCTTGTTACTGGAACAGAGCAGGATCTCAGTGTTTGAGTTCCTATAAATACTGTTGAGGGGGTGTGGTGTATAGCCTCCAATGTTCTGGGCAGAGAGGAAGTTCCCAGGCTAGTGTGCCTTTTCTTCTTTTGTTCCTTAATTACTTGAGGGATATCTTGAGTGATTTCTTGAGTGATATCCTGAGTACCACTTAGGTGGGTCATTAGGTGTGGATTAGTTGCTAAAGTCTTTGTGTCTTGACCTCTTGAACTTTGTGAAGAGTTTTTCTGAGAAGATGGCTGTACTGCACTTAGTTGTGCTCTGGCTTGGCTTCGTGTATAGGGGCGAGCTGTGGTTTTGTGGCCTGTGTCAGCCAGATCTGTGTAGGGATTGCACCGGTCATCGCAAACCTGTACATGGAACACTTTGAAACCAATGCTTTAGACAAGTCAGAACACAAACCCAAACTTTGGCTCAGATATGTTGACGACACCTTTGTAATTTGGCCACACGGGAAGGAAAAACTGGATAGCTTCCTCACACATCTCAACAGCCTACACCCCAAAATACAATTCACTATGGAAATAGAAGCCAACAACCAACTTCCCTTCCTTGACGTCCTAATCTACAAAAAACCTGATGGCTCCCTAGGACACACTATCTACCGGAAAAAAACACACACCAACCGCTACTTACATGCACAATCACACCACCACCCTGCACAAATAAACTCCGTAGCCAAGACTCTCATCTCCAGAACCAAACGCCTGGCTGACAAAGACCACTTGACAACTGAGTTACAGAATCTCTCAAATGTGTTAATTGCCAATGGATACCAGCAAAACAGGGTTACGAAGCTAATCCAAAAAGAAACACCCCCCAAAAACCAAGACACAGAAGAAAACAATGGCATGGCCCTCCTTCCTTATATCAAGGGCACTACAGATAAAATTAGCAAAATCCTCCATAAACACAATATCAAAACAGCCTTTTGCACCAACCAAAAAATAGCCAATATCCTCAGAAACCCCAAGGATAAAATCCAGTTGGAAAACCAAGGGGTCTATGAAATACCCTGCAAAGTCTGCCCAGCCACGTACATTGGACAAACAAACAGACGAATAAATGCACGTATCGCAGAACACAAGAATGCCGTCAAAAAAGAAGAAAAAACTTCCTCTCTTTTCCAACACATGAAAGAAACAGGACACGAAATTAATTTTGCAGATTCCAAATTGCTCTTTAACATGGAACATCACCACAAGAGAATAATCATGGAAGCCATCGAGATAGAGAAACACCCTCACAACATGAACAAGCGTGACGACACATCCCGCTTGCCAGACATCTGGAAATTAGCCCTCCCCACAAAAACTGACACCAGATCCAGAGGCACACAGAACGCCATCACCAACCAACCACACCAGACCCAAACCCAGACCCTCTCCACAGATAAATTACAGACACCATCCAGTAGCCAAACCATGGTGGCACCTCCGGATGCTGCACCCCCCTGCAATCCCTACACAGATCTGGCTGACACAGGCCACAAAACCACAGCTCGCCCCTATACACGAAGCCAAGCCAGAGCACAACTAAGTGCAGTACAGCCATCTTCTCAGAAAAACTCTTCACAAAGTTCAAGAGGTCAAGACACAAAGACTTTAGCAACTAATCCACACCTAATGACCCACCTAAGTGGTACTCAGGATATCACTCAAGAAATCACTCAAGATATCCCTCAAGTAATTAAGGAACAAAAGAAGAAAAGGCACACTAGCCTGGGAACTTCCTCTCTGCCCAGAACATTGGAGGCTATACACCACACCCCCTCAACAGTATTTATAGGAACTCAAACACTGAGATCCTGCTCTGTTCCAGTAACAAGAAGCCGAAAGCACCAGCCTGAAGATGACGAGTGAGACCTCGTCAAAACGTCGCCTAGACACCCCAACTTTTACACGGGAAGACACCCGAGGACACCAAAACCTGCATTCCTGTACCCGTGAAAATCTACGAAAGCATATATATATATATATATATATATATATATATATATATATATATATATATATATATATATAATATTGCCAATATTTCATCAGTGTTGTGTTTTGTCTTGAAAGTAGGATAGACATAATAATTTGGTGTGATGTTGACATCTCAGTAGCTGAAACTCGAGTGCCATTGTAGACCTGAGATTTGAATTAAGCCCAACAACAACAACAACATTTTATCATTTATACCCTGCCCATCTGGCTGGGTTTCCCTAGCCGCTCTCAGCAGCTCCCCCCAAAATATTAAAAACAGGATAAAACATCAAACATTAAAAACTTTAGATGTCTTATAAAAGTCAGATAGTTGTTTATTTCCTTGACATCTGATGGGAGGGCATTCCACATCAATTCAAAGTCCAGTTTGCAGAACCAGACAGTCCTCTCTTGAAGTGTTAGTGTTTCAGAAAGCAGCTATAAAGAATTAAGCTTTTTTAATGACTATAAGTTTCAATTGTAATTTTAAAAGATACAAATAAAAGTCTGCATGGTTGGTAAGTAAGGACACTTTGTTACCAAGGTAGATTAATGGGGGCATCATTTGTTTCCCAATATACGTTTGCTAATTTTATCTGAAACTGCCAGTTTTCTGTTTAGTGTGTTATTGAGGTCAAACACTCTGGATGTGTAAACATTATAATTACCTATTTTGCCTTGATTTTGATTTTATTAGAAATATCAGTCTCCAAGGAACTGTAAATGTCAGTAGTCAGTGATGCTGAACTGTAGTGGATCTCCTGGGATTAAAGCAGGCAGATGCCATTGAAAACGTATGCCATTAATCAAGAGAAAATAGTTCTGCTGCTAAAGATGTAGCCACTTAAACCCCACACGACTTTGCTGGAGAAATGACACAAAAGCTAGTTTTCTAGAGGAAAACATTGACTTAGTTGATTCTTCCGTGTTGCTACATCACATTAAGCCCTAAGTGTTTGTCCAGTGGCTGTTTTGATAGCTGATATCATGTAAATGGTGCATGTGTTGTGTACACAGGTGTTTTGTTGTGTGTTCATGTGATGTAGTGGGTAGAGTGTTGGACCTCAGAGACCAGGGTTCAAATCTTCACTCACTGAGTGACCAAAGACAAAAGAAACTTGAATGGCAAACCTAAAAATACCTATTAGAGAGCAAATCCTGTTGAATGCATAATCACAGTAATGTTGGGTTGTAAGGGATCCCAGGGGTCATACCTTCAGTCAGGGAGATTCTGCCAACTTCTGTGGTAGTCCGTTCCACATCCAAACAGCTCTTACCACAAGAAACTTTTTTCCCCGGAATCTCCTTTCTTTTAATTTGAATCAATTCAAATTGGGTCCTACCCTCTGGAGCAACAGAAACAAGCTTGATCCATTTCCTATATGACAGCCCTTCAGATATTTGAAGATGACCACCATCTTATCTCCCAAGTCTGCCTTTCCCCCAGCTAAACACACCCAGCTCCCTCAACCATTCATCGCAAGGCTTGGTTTCCAAACCCTTTATCATCTTGGTCACTTTCCTCCACGCATGTTCCAGCTTATCAATAGCCTTCTTAAACTGTGGTGCTCAGAACTGTACACAGGACTCTGGGTGGGGTCTGACCAACATTGTGGAATTTACTTCAGAATATGGACAATATCCTGGAAGAAGTGTTACAAGATAAGCTGAAATCCTGAAGGTTGGCTGCAGGTTTTTCACAGCACTCCCACTAAGAAAAAGATATGGAAGAGTTACATAAAAGATGATGGGACAATCTAATCAAAATTGTGTTTTCATTGCTCAGGGTCCATATAATAGAAATGTGTTTGCACAAAAATAGATCCTCTAAATCTTTGACAGCAAGCTGCCAAGACACTTTGAACAATTTTTTCAGTACAAAACAAAAAAAAAATTCCTTCCAGTAGCACCTTAAAGACCAACTAAGTTAGTTCTTGGTATGAGCTTTCGTGTGCATGCACACTTCTTCAGAAAGCACTATATAATGTTTGGACTCGGTACAAAGATCTGTTGGAAAATAAAACCCCCAGGTGGCTATCACCAATGGAGGACAAAGAGGTGAAGAAACTTAATATGACAACCAATTGGCCAAAATATTCCGAGATTTTAGAATTTGAAAGTGGTGAATTTAAATTACAGAGTTTTGAGAAAATAAAGTCCAAGGTACAAGATTGGCTCCATTATTTTCAAATAATGGAGACTTTTAAACAAGACAGGAAACTCGGATTCCAGGTGGAAAAATCGAAATTAGAAACTGAACTGTTAGAACCCAATACTAAGAATTTATCAAGAATGTATAACTTGCTGTTGAAGTGGAATACAATTGATGAGACAGTTAAATCAGCTATGATTAGATGGGCACAGGATTTAGGCCATGATATTATGTTTGCTGACTGGGAACAGTTGTGGACCACAGGTATTAAATTTACGGCTTGTAATGCCTTAAGAGAAAACATTATGAAAATGATTTACAGATGGTACATGACCCCAGTCAAGCTTGCGAAGATTTATCATTTGCCCAATAACAAATGCTGGAAATGTAATGAGACCGAAGGTACCTTCTTTCACCTCTGGTGGACCTGCCCAAAGATTAAGACCTTCTGGGAAATGATCTATAATGAAATTAAGAAAGTACTCAAATGTACTTTTCATAAGAAACCAGAGGCTTTTCTCTTGGGCATGGTCGGCCAATTGGTGTCAAGGAGGGATAAGATCTTTTTTATGTACGCCACAACGGCAGCAAGGATTCTCCTAGCAAAGTATTGCGCGGCTATACCCTCCCCCCCCACAGGTGAGACAAATAAAGACACGGGACACGAATATTTGGGTTAATGGGCGAAAAATGGCCACAACTTTATTGATTACAGGTAAGAGAGGTATTGGCATTTAGGCATTGGCCCCTAACCGACTATCCGGTCTAACCGGGAAGGGTTAAACACCACAGGGGGAGCTATCCTGAGATGCATATCCCTAGGCGCTCCCCGAGGGGTTACCGCTCGGGGGCGCGCTTTAGGCCCTAGCCTCCGTAGGTTTCGGACGAGGCGTCGCCCCTCGGAGTCCTTTAACGAACTACCCTTCAAGCTTTGGGGGAGGTGATGGCGTTCCTCCCCCCCAACCTCATTTGCATAACAATACCCCGGCCAATGCCTACCGCCAAACCTAGGGAGTTGTGACGATTTGCTACGAGGTAGGCGAAAAAACCAAGTGGCTTCCATACCAGCCAATTAGCCAAATGGAAAAACTCCTACCAGGCCCCTTGCGGCGACCAGCCGAAGCCCATAGCAAAGTCGATGGTGAAACCTAAGGGTGGGTGGGCGGGAAACCTCGCTGGCTGCAAAGAAGAAAAGGGGCGAGCCAAGGGCTGCCCCCAACCTTAAGTGGCCTCTTGAAGGCCCGCCCCCGTCACCAGCCGATTGGCTGGTGCTCCGGGGCTATGCTAATTAAGGGAATCCCCGCGTCCCGCGAGGCTGGAGCCAGCCCCGCGGGGGTGTAGGCGGGGTCGGGAGCCCGCAACCCCCCCTCCTCCTGATCATCGGAAGGGGCATTGCGCGGCTATACCCTCCCCCCCCACAGGTGAGACAAATAAAGACACGGGACACGAATATTTGGGTTAATGGGCGAAAAATGGCCACAACTTTATTGATTACAGGTAAGAGAGGTATTGGCATTTAGGCATTGGCCCCTAACCGACTATCCGGTCTAACCGGGAAGGGTTAAACACCACAGGGGGAGCTATCCTGAGATGCATATCCCTAGGCGCTCCCCGAGGGGTTACCGCTCGGGGGCGCGCTTTAGGCCCTAGCCTCCGTAGGTTTCGGACGAGGCGTCGCCCCTCGGAGTCCTTTAACGAACTACCCTTCAAGCTTTGGGGGAGGTGATGGCGTTCCTCCCCCCCAACCTCATTTGCATAACAATACCCCGGCCAATGCCTACCGCCACAGGAGCCGGATAACCCGGCTCGCCGCCAATACCCTCAGACCTGTAACCAATCCCTAATTCCCTGAAATATATCCGCCAACCAAATGTCATTGCCAGCATCGGATAGATGCACGCCATCCCAACGGTAAAGCATATCCCTGTTATGCTGAATTTCGGGGTGCGTGATGACCCGACCACCCCAAGAATTCACTCTGCGCGCGACCGTACGCTCCACGATCCTCCTGGCCTTGTCCACGGCCGCGGGCTTTTTCGCATCCCGCCAAACCCGCCTTTCCAGCAATGATGACCAAATTATTGTGATTTCCCCGTGGGCGGCCCTCAATGACTCCAGGTCATTGACAATGCTCCACAATAAATCAACCCCTTTCCTGTGAACAAGGTCATTCTCGCCCAGTTGAATGACCAAGGCGTCAGGGGACCCCTCCATTGCAATTCTCCTGGATATGGCTGGGAAGAATTCCACCCAGCGCATGCCACGCCTAGAGATCCATGACACTTTGACATTGCCCGGCAGTTGGAGGTCAGCATCCCCACGCCTACGGTCCGCGCGTCGCTTCGCCCAATGCACGATGCTGTGGCCGATAATCCACAGACTAACCACATTTGTTCCTAGAAAGAGAGAATAAGAGAAGGAAGGGTCAGGAGGGGAGGGTAGGCAGGGGAGTAAACGAAAGGGGTATTAACAATGCTTCCGGATGTAACCCTTATAGGCGTTGGATTTCCACCGACCCAGATCCATAATCCTCTCCGCCGGTAAGCCCATATGGGCGGCGGTGGTAGCGGCCCCAATGCGAAAGGAGTGGGCGGCATACTCCTCATGCGGTAGCCCAATAGCTGTGATCGCTTTGCGCATAACCCTCGTGAACTGATGCTTTGACAGAGGGGAACCGTCAGCGTGTAAGAAAAAGGGGCCACTCGACTTCGGTCTTACACACAGATATTTCCTGGCATCCTTAACCGGGCAAGGGCCGTCCATCTGAGTTGCCTGGAGGCGGACCAGAGCTCCCTTGCCGAGCTGATCAGTCTTGGAACTACGGATCTTTAATATTACGTGCGAGCTGGCCACCGTTACATCTTCCAACAGCAAACCCCTATTGGACGCGCGGCCCACACAGACCACCTCGCCTATGCGCAGGGCACCGAAGAATGCGAAGGAGAATGCTGCCGAGAATAATCTGGCTTCATATCTAGACCAACAAAGGGTCCTCAGCTTAATGCGGATACGTGCGAGTATGTCCAGGGTAATGGGCCTCCGGGTGTCTAGGTTGCAAGGCGTAGACCTCCGCCAACCTTCGAGCATTTTACGTACAACGAAGTGAGAGCAGGGGTCAACGGAAAACAATGCTTTCGAAAAGAAGGATATTGCTGCCGAATGGATATTAAGGGTTTTGGGGGCCCGGCCTAAATCGCGTAGGTGAACCATGTATTCTATGACTTCCGATTTGGATGGCGGCCTGCCCGGCTTGAAGCGCTCCTTTTTTCTGCGGAAGGATGTAAAATCTAGCCAGGCTTTATTATATGACCTTAGAGTAGAAGGTGCCAGCGCGGATAATACTCCCTTTATTGCTTCTCGTTGCCAATACTCCAGAGGTGCTCCGGAAACGGTTGCGGCTGCAGCTGCGCATCCGGCGCTAATAAGCGAAAGCGTTCCATCTGGAAACGAGATAAAGCATCCGCGATGTTATTATCTATCCCCGGGACAAACTTAGCTGAAGCGTGGAGGTTCAAGCGCAGGCAAGTAAGGACGAAGTAACGCAACAGGGACGCCACTCTAGGAGAGTGAGCCGACTGCTTATTCAATACCGAAACAACTGCTAAGTTATCCGTCCAGAAGCACACCCTGCGGTTTCTGAACTGGGCCTCCCATAAGTGGATAGCGACTACGATAGGGAAGAACTCCAGAAATGTCAAATCGCGCAGGATTGGTTTACCTTGCCATGCGGCAGGCCATCTCTGGGCACACCACTGACCCCTGAAGAATACGCCGAAACCTAAGGACCCAGCTGCGTCCGAATGAACCTGGAAATCAGACTGCAGGGCCAGGAAATCCTGCCACAATGATACTCCGTTGAAACCATCTAAAAATTGCAACCAGACCTGAAGGTCCGCTTTCACAGCCTTAGAAAGGCGTACCCTATGGTGTGGTGAACGTAAACCCGCAGACAATTTAGCCAGACGGCCGCAAAAGGGGCGGCCAGGGGAAACTACTCGGCATGCGAAGTTAAGGTGGCCCAGGAGGGATTGGATCTGCCTCAGGGTGACCTTCTTTAAAGGCAGCATTTGGCCAATAACCTCCCTTAAGGCCGCCAACTTTCCGGCTGGAAGGCGCGAAGTTTGGGCAAGAGTGTCAAGCTCGATACCCAGGTAAGTCATGGTCGTGACTGGGCCCTCGGTCTTCTCGTTGGCCAAAGGGACCCCCAGGTCTCCAGCTAAGGACTCGAAAGCCCGGAGCAGGGTTTTGCACTCTTCCGCGCTCCCCGCGGCCAAAATAAAATCATCGAGATAGTGACTCACCCCCTCGGTGCCCGTCCTGAATTTTAGAGCCCATTCCAGGAACGTGCTAAAGGTCTCAAAAGCAGCACAGGCGATAGAACACCCCATGGGCATCGCTTTATCTATAAAATAAGCTCCTTGGAATTGGAAACCCAACCAACGATAGTCATCTGGGTGAACAGGCAGTAGGCGAAATGCTGACTCAATGTCGCACTTTGCCATAAAGGCACCCCTACCAAAACTCCTTACCATCCTGACAGCCTGGTCGAAAGAAGCGTACTTTACCGTGCACATTTCCTGAGGAATGGCGTCGTTGACCGAGGCTCCCTTGGGATAGGACAAGTTATGAATCATTCGAAACTCCCCGGGGGCCTTCTTTGGGACGATACCGAGAGGGGAAATATGTAATTTATCAATGGGGGGTATCACGAATGGGCCGGCGACCCTCCCGGCGGCAATCTCCTTTTGAATTTTCTTTGAAGCAATATCGGGTCTTTCCAGGACTGATTTTTGGTTAGGTGGACAACCGGCATTGGGGGCAAAAGCAACAGGGATTCTGAAACCTTGTGAAAACCCCTCCTCCAAAAGATGGGCAGCTTGTCTATTTGGGTACAACTTCAAGAGTGATCTGAGGGGCTGTAATTTAACCGGGGAGTAGGCCAGACTGAGGGAAGCGTTAGTACCGAGCTCCAGTTTGCCCTTGGGCGGAACCTGTAGGTCCGGCAGGGGGACCTCGATTACCCCGGGTGAGGTGACCCCTGCCTCCACGAAAGGGCTGCTGCTTCCCTTTGTAGCAGTTAATGGCGGGGTGGCCGCCTAGGCACTTATCGCATTCGTGCAGGTACTTACAGGCGGCGCGCTGACAGGTACCCCTGTTGAAGTCCCAGCACTGTCTACGGCGTTGAGGTTCCACCTTACCAGTTTTAGCCTGCTCAGAGGTCTTCTTCTCGATATTAGGCCCCACATGCTCTAACCAACAGTTATTGTCCTTTTGATCCCAACGCGTTGAAGACAATTGCGAGGCATTCCTCCGAAATTCCTCATCATACGCGAAGGCGGCCTCGTCTCCAGCCAGCTCCCGCGCTCTCCTGATGTGCGCCAGGTAAGATGCGAGGTGCATACCTCGTTTGGGATAACATCCCGAAACTACTGCCATAAAAACTTGATACCCGTTAAGCCAGTTCTCAAAAGATCGCTCAACCCTGGGGGTTCTATACCTCTTTTTCCCGTAGTATTTTCTTTTCTCCCCTTTTCCCTTGACCTGAGCCGGAGGAACCAGCGAAAACATGTCAACGTAATCGCCATTCAATATCTTGTTCCTCTTCCTCTTAGAGAGGTGATTACCCAGAATAAAGTCAGTGGCACAGTGGGTTGCAACTTTAACGTCCTGGACTAGAGCCCCATCCTTCCAATCCAGAGTGCCATTGAAGGCCTTCCGGTGTGAATTGGCCCTCCTTTCATGGATCCACAGGGGGGCTCCCGTGTCCTCGCCTTCCCCCCAGTAGGTCTCCATCGGAGCATCACTGTCCCCGTCAGAAGAAGACGTACCTGTCTCATCCTCGGAGTCAGAAGTGTCCTTCTTCTTGTTCTTCTTGGAGCGATGCTTCTTCTTCGCCTTTCGCTTACCGCCCCGTGAGGCACCGACACCTGGAGCCGGGTCATCGACAGCCGTGGCTGCCTGCTGCGCAGGCAGCTCCTCATCAGATGACGTCCCCTCCGAGGAGCTTTGTGGCCCCGGGTTGTCCTGAAAAAGGCTAGGAACATCGATTACCTCCTGCCGTGGTGCAGCGTTAGAGGCCGCAGGAGGCCTGGCCTTCTGTGAATTGGCCCTTGCCTTTTGCGCGGGTGCCTTGCCCTTCTGCGTACCTGATTTTGATCTTTGTGCACGCGCAGTTTGCAAACGTGTCCAGGGCCTACTGGCCGCCTGCTGATTGGCGCTAGCAGCCTGCTGATTGGAGCTAGCAGCACTAGTGGAGGGGCCATCCTGACCCTGTAGACTAGGAGGGGTATCAGGTATGCAATCCTGTGACACCTCTACAATGTTTGGCGAAGGAGTTATAGGATTCCTGCACTGGGAATAGAAATATTGTAGAGCAGTAAAGAGCTGGGCTACGGCCTGTGGATTACAAGGACCCGTTGGCACCAAAATGTTACCAGGCGGAGGTGCAAGGGGATTGGCGTTGCCCTCCATGACAAGGTAGCCGACTAGATTGCCGAAGGGATGCTAATTTATACAGGCGTGCCAACTGCTGACACGTGGTTCAGCGCACCCAAATCTACCGTCGCTGAGCTTCCACTTTTGACAAGAAACTTGCTTTAATTAACCAACCTGCTAACCTATAACCCTGCTCGCCTTGTCTTGATCCAACAAACTCACGAATATATTCTTATTGCTAAAATTTTATTTATTTAATCAAATGTAAGCTTGATCCCTTTATTTAGTATTTATTTATTTATCTATTTATTTATTTATTTATTTATTTTTAATATATTTTATTTTATTTTATTTTATTTTATTTTTTTTATTTTTATTTTTTATTTTTATTTTTTACTCTTATTGTTTTTTATTTTATCAAAATAGCTACTATTATAAGGTATAACGTATAATGATGCTGTTATAAAAAGCTAAAAGGCGTAAGGTTTACAGTTACTATAGAAAGAAGTCACAATCCCCAACTGCAAGCTATGCTAAATGCAGTAAATGCTGAGTCGCTGAGAGCCAACAAATGCACTGACTGGCACAAAAGATCTGAATAAATCTAATAAAATAACAGAAATGTCAATCCCCAGCTGCAAGCAATGCTAAATTCAGTAAACGCTGGGCAGCTGAGAGCTAAGCAACAATAGACTGGCACAAGAAATGCGTAAGAGAATCAAATAAAAAACTGTAAATAGCCGTGAAAATTGGCAGGCTGAAAAGCCTCAGAACGAACAGCAGCAAATGCTAAGATCCACCAAATTTAAAGGGCAATATGAACCGGATCTGAGAGACTGAACAAGGCTAAAGTACAGAGCTGGTACTGAAAAGTAAAAGGATCAAAAGGAAATAAAAAAGGAAGCAATAAAAGGAAACAAATCAATTAAGCCCAGCAGATAATTCAAAACTTCCAGGCAAAATAGCAAAGGAAGGTGCACTGAAGCTCAGTGTATTCCCAACTAGGATTGCCCCACCTAAAATGGCCGCTGGGATGGCCACGTGGTGCTCACAAAATGGCGGCCGGCACAACCGATTACCACGGCAACCAGGACGCCGGAAACGCTAACGAAGTATCTACCACAGCGCACGCGCGGGTTTAAATGCCGCTAAAATTGGGCTGCTCAGAATAAGCTGAGGTAAAGACCCCCCACAGGATGCGATACTAAGTGAAGGGAAGAGAAGACGAGGAAGCCGAAGTACAGAGAGCTCTGATCACAATGGTAAGGCAAGGAAGCAGGTTACAGAGGCGGCAAGAACAGTGGGGGCGAAGGAGCAAACTTCCCGCACCCGTAGGCCCTCCCACTCAGGGGCCGCTAGAGCTCCCGGGGCTCCCCCTGCTCCCTCCCCCTCTTTGGCTCAAATCGCTGATAAAACCTTCCGTGAGCGCTGCAGCAGCTCACGCACGACGATCCTACAGGGAGGCTAGAAAGCGGAGATGCCGGGAGGCGTCTGCCGAAGCGCCCGCTCGTGATCGCTGAACCGGGCGCTCAGACGGCTCTCAGACGGCTGTGGGGGATGGAAATCCCTGACGCGATGATCAGCAAGCAAAGTACGGCAGCGAGCGGAGGAGCGACGAAACCTCGCTGGCTGCAAAGAAGAAAAGGGGCGAGCCAAGGGCTGCCCCCAACCTTAAGTGGCCTCTTGAAGGCCCGCCCCCGTCACCAGCCGATTGGCTGGTGCTCCGGGGCTATGCTAATTAAGGGAATCCCCGCGTCCCGCGAGGCTGGAGCCAGCCCCGCGGGGGTGTAGGCGGGGTCGGGAGCCCGCAACCCCCCCTCCTCCTGATCATCGGAAGGGGCATTGGAAGACACAAGAGCTACCCACGCTGGAAGAGTGGCAGGCGAAAGTGATTGACTACATGGGACTGGCAGAAATGACCGGCAGAATCCGCGACCAAGAGAACGAGACTGTGGAGGAGGACTGGAAGAAATTTAAAGCATATCTTAAGAATTGCTACAAATTTGAGGAGTGTTAAAGTGTTAAGGGAGAGGAGGATGTATAATTACAGCTATATTTATCTTCTTTTTTCTTTTTTGATTTAAAGTGAAATTGAAATGAGAATAAGTTAAATTTTGATTGATTAAAAGGGTTGCTGAAAAACTGGAAAACTAGGATGCAAAAAGGGGAAGGTATGGGGAAGTCCGAGAAAAGAGGCTTATGAAAATGAGGTTAAGAAAGCAAAATTTATGTTTTGTTTGTGTCTGTTGTTGTGTGTTTTGTTTGGTGTGGTTTTGATGTAAAAATTGGAAAATTAATAAAAATTATTATAAAAAAAAAGAAAGGGAAACATTTTTACCTGAAGTGCCACATTTTCTTCTGGGCAACCTTCTAGGAGTCACGTGTCAATTTGAGTAAGTTCAGAGGCAAAAGAGGGTTAGGCAAAAAATAATAATGTAATTTTTACATTTTATTTAATGGAGTAGCTTCTTCACATTCGCACATGCTTCTTTATGCTCAGTCCAGGCCAGCAAAACTCTTCATCAGTGTTGGATGGCACATTCCAAAATGACTAAAGGAGGGTTCAAAGCATGGTTAAGTAAGAGATATTCCTCCAAAGGATGTGGATCTCAGGAGTCTCAAGGGCAGACAGATAGCATTCCACCTTTCTGTAGCAGAGGTTTCGGTGTATGCTATCTTGCTATCATTCAGGCTGAGTAAATAAGAATTATGACCATCATCCTGGAACACAACACCATGAGACTAAGGAGGCTGGAGAGGTTGTCTGGCGTCATGATAAAGGGACACGGAGAACAATCTGTGAAAAGGCATGCACACAGCATGTTCTGACTGGGTGGTTGCTGTAAGGGAAAGCTTTAATTACCGTAAGTCGTTTCCATTTGGCACAAACCCACAGAAAATAATGACAGCAAGTCCTTGTCAAAAAGACCATTAGGTGAAGGACCTGTAGCTGCAGCAAGAACAAGATTCTATTTTCACCTTATAGAAAGAGGAGTCGGTATTGATTCAGATTAGAGAAAAGGAGGTACTTCTTCACATTGCACACTATGTAATTTATATCTGAATATGTTTTGGTGGCCATAAACTTGGATGGCTTTAAAAAGGGGCTTTGAAATTTATGGAGGATGGTCCATCCATCACAGAGGCATAGCTGTCAAACGTCCCTTATTTGGCGGGACAGTCCCTTATCCCAGTGCCATGTCCCGCTGCTCTCCCTTATTGATGAAACTTCGTTTGGCTGCTGGCTGGGCTTTCTGCCTTTGGCTCAGATAGGCTCAGAAGTTGAACATACCTGTGCCCGGAAAATCCCTTATTTTGGCTGCTGATCCCTTATTTTCGAGGCTGCTGGTCCCTTATTTTCAAATCTGTAAGTTGACAACTATGCACAGAGGACAGATTTGTAGCATTTGAATGCAGAGGCTCTCAGAAATATAAAATCTCAAGAAGGCTTGGGGAAGAAAGAGGGTTTATTTGTATCTTATTCTGAAGAACATTCAGATTTGTAAGGCAGGAAGACCAACAGGTCTGTGCTCAGCTCAGCCGCCTTTGTGTTTGCCTTTAACATGTTCTTAACTTATGATTTTATTGTTCTTTTTGTTTTTTGTTTTTATAGTGTTGTAAGTCTCTGTGATATATTTTTTATGATACAGTGGTATATAAATATTTTTTTAGAAATAAATAAATAAAGCTGATGCATTGCAGTTATTATATAAAGGGGAAGAAGGGAAGTGGACCTCAGGGACAAATAAGGAAGAGAGAGAAGGATATGGATGCACTTTGCAAAATGCTGCACAAGCACACAGTTCACACATGGTAATGAGGAAAATAAAACAGAATCAATACATTTTACTGTAGGTTAACCTTCTGGAAATGATGTCCCAGGAAAAGCCTGTATGGCTCAGAAAAATAGACGCTAAACTACTTCTGAAAACACCAGCTGCTTTTAGTGTTTCCTTTCGCTTATGAGGCTTGAAATGTTCTTAATGATTATGCAAACTTGAAAGGTTTGCTAGTCTATTCAGGAAATGAGAAGACAAGATCTTCTAAGAGATTAAAAGCCAGGTATTGAATTATGGAGGTTTGGCTACCACACTTGGCTACCATCACAAATAGGAATGGGCCTGGGTTTTCTAAGCTCCCCCCACCCCCCATCCCGCTCTTGGGAAGAAATTTAAGTGTTCCCCAAATATGCTGTACTAAATACAGTTTAGTCAGATTTGCATTGTTTGCAGTCAATGGCTGTTACAATATAAATCACAAAACAAGCATTAGGAATGCAGGAAGTTGCCTTATATGGAGTCAGACCATTGGTCCACATAGCTCAGTATTACACTGACTGACAGTGGCTAACCAATGTTTCATACCAGGACACTTGCCCAGCCAGAATTTGAATCTGGGACCTTCTGCATGCAAAAAAAAAGATGCTCTACCATGGAGCCACAGCAATGAAAGTGTAAGTTAAAACATATCCATTTTAAGCACTACAGCTTTGATAAAGTTTCCAAAATCATTTAGATTAAAAAAATTCCTTCAGCAGGAGCCAGTTAAAAGGTAAATGTTTAAATGATGAGGCTAATCTTCTTAGTAATTTTTACTGAAAAATTTATGTGCTTTTGCTAAAACATCACCACCAGAAATTTGAATATATTTCTCGATCATTATTTGATAATAAAATGTAGGAGAAGTAAACAGCCCCTGTAAAAGCAGCTAGATCCTTAAAGAGAAATAAAAATCAGATGAGCAAACTAAGGGTTTTTGGCCCAAAGAAGTATGTACAATATCCTATTAAGGAAGAAAAAGAAAAGATTATAATAAATTATGGAGAGATATTTTAGTTAATGAAAATTAAAAAATAGTTCCGGAACCTTTAACATTGGCAAATTCCAGGACCAGCCCATTCAGGAGACAAGGTGAGGCAACAGCCTCTGGCAGCAGAGTCCACAGGGGTAGCAATACTGATGTAGATCTTTATCCACCCCCTTTGTTTCTGATGTGCAGCTTCACTCACCCTTGCTTCCCTGGCAGAGATGGTGGTGCCGTTTTGTGGTTTGACTCAGGTGCCAAAGTTTCTTAGGCTGGCCCTGTTGAATGGAATGTTTTCAAATATATTCTGTGGTACTCTTCAGAAGGTCCAAACAGTGCCTGTTGTGTTACATGGAACAGTAAAAGGGACAACTTTTGACATAGGTGCCAATTCCTAGGGGCCATGGGGGCTTCGTCCACCCAAATAAAATATTTGAGGGGGCTAGGCCCCCACAAAGTTGATGGGCATTCCCATTCAAATAGTGTGTGTGCACTGCATCATGTGATCGATTATGTGGGGAGGGGCTTACCTGGGTCCCCACAATATTTTATTCAATTTGGCACCCCTGATTTTTGATATGTTACCAGAATTAGCCACCTGTTACTGAAACAGAAGTAAAATCCCTTGTGAAGATTCTTTCTCCAGGCAAAGTCCCAGGGAGGGACATGTTTCGTTGCTTGATTCCCCCCCCCCCCGCCCATTTTGACCCATTCTAGTGGGCTCCGGTCTTGGCCACTTTGTTTATAACAATAAACTCAACAGGAATGCTGCTGGTTGGCTGGATAGCTAGTATTTTATTCCCAATTGAGGATGACTCAGATGTTCTCTGTATTTATTGATTTCATAAAATTTATATATTGCTTGGTTTTAAGGGACCCCAAGGCATCTAGTCCAACCCCCTGCAATGCAGGAATCTCAACTAAAGCATCCAGGACAGGTGGCCCTCCAACCACTGCTTTAAAATGACTCCAGACTATATGACAGCAGGCTTTCTCCAGTTTGATTTAGCATTATGCCCAGTTAACCAATCTATTTCTCCCCAAGACATTTCTTCATTTCCTGAAGAATAAACAAATTCATTCTTAGTCCACTATAGTGAAATCACACAATCAATATATTAACAAATGATTCTTAGCTTATTTCAACACATATGTGTATGGATGCGCATGTGGATATGTATAACTGCTTGAAGTTGTAAAGCCACGACTTTATTTTCTTCTTTTGCTGCAAAGGGTACCTTGATGCCTATATACATAATCTTAAATACAATTGCCTCGGTTTATCCAAGCTCTCTTTGGAGCTGAGGTTTATGGCAATTTCATTGAACAAACCTAAGAAATCATGTCAAGTTTCCCATACTAGTATTTAAATAATAAGCCCAGTTCTCATAGAACAGAATGATCCAGAACCATATACTGTACTTAAAACAAAGTGAATATTTCATTTAAATGATCTCTGGCTTTGCTTGCATCAGCTGAAGTGTGTGCACAAAGTGGAAAAGGAGCGTAGCTATGCAAAACTAATCAGATTCAATTGACTAATTGAAGTCAGCAGGTCAGTTGGAATCTGACAACTGGCACAAATAAGTGACACTGTTGTATGTCTAAAAATCATCTGTGGAAGCTTTCATTTCCACTGAATAGTCAGAATGCATCCTGCTGTTCCTAATATACCTAATTTACTGAGAAGAAATTAGCATAGGGATGCTTCCAGATGGGGTCTTAATACAGCAAACAGATAATTCAGACATCACAAACAAGTACATGGAAGCAGTTTTTCTTGTTCTTAGCATCACATTTTCCACAAAAAGGCGAATTCCTGATTAAACAGAGAAAATTGCAGGCAGGCGTTTTGATGCTGATGATGTGATGCGAAAACTATCAAAAAAACCAAGCAACCCAACTTTGCAAAAAATTCCATGCATACGCAGCACCAATCCCATAATAATCAGGTGTCTGGAAGCACTCTGTATCATACCCTCCAGCATTCCTCTGATGAAAATAGGGACATCCATTCCACAAGACCTTAGATGCAGATTTTATGCTGTCAGGTTTGTACATATTCCCTTAGAGCCAAACTTAATGCTTTCACAGAGGTGCTTGAATACTTCTCCATCACTTTAAAGTTTTTGCAAAGAGTAGCTGCAGGAGGAAAGTAGATATGCTGATTGGGGCCACAGTGTGGAAGAGGCGAGGGAGTTTAATCCCTTTCCCTTGTACCATCCCAGTGTGTTGGGGAGGGAGGGTGTACTCCAAAGCTTCTATGTGTTTTTCTACTAAAAATATGCCTGTAGATCCAAGATGATCTTCCAGCTGTTCCCGGACTTCAATTCCCATCAACCCCAGCCAGCATGGTCTATGGTCAGGGATGGTGGGAGCTGGAGTTCAGTGACATATGAAGGTCCACAGGTTCCTAATCCCTGCTGTCGTTGCTAATGGAGCAAAGCAGGACTGGCTGGAGAGTTTTCTTCAGTAACCAGGGCAAGGGGAAATAGTTTCACCTGACCCTCGGCATTGTCATATTCTGCATCCTTCCACATGAGACATTTTCAAAGGGTTCTGGTAAAGGGGAGCTATCACATGGAGCATTCTTTAGACACTAGGATGTTCCAAGGTAAAAAGGACCCCTGGGTGGTTATGTCCAGTCAAAGGCAACTATGGGGTTGCAGTTCTCATCTCGCATTCATGACGAGGGAGCCAGTGTTTGTCCGCAAACAGCTTTCTGGGTCATGTGGCCAGCATGACTAAACCGCTTCTGGTACAACGGAACACCATGACGGAAACCAGAGCGCACAGAAATGCCGTTTACCTTCCCCCCGGAGCGGTACCTATTTATTTTCTTGCACTGACATACTTTCAAACTGTTAGGTTGCCAGGAGCTGGGACAGAGTTCACCCCGTCATGTGGATTCGAACCACTGACCTTCCGATCAGCAAGCCGAAGAGGTTCAGTGGTTTAGACCACAGCACCACCTGCATCCCTGTGAATTGCTCAAAGGCACTTTGTTGTTGTTGTTGTTTTGTTGTTTAGTCATGTCCGACTCTTCGTGACTCCATGGACCAGAGCACACCAGGCACTCCTGTCTTCCACTGCCTCCTGCAGTTTGATCAAACTCATGTTAGTGGCTTCGAGAACACTGTCAAACCATCTCGTCCTCTGTCGTCCCCTTCTCCTTGTGCCCTCCATCTTTCCCAACATCAGGGTCTTTTCCAGGGAGTCTTCTCTTCTCATGACGTGGCCAAAGTATTGGAGCCTCAGCTTCAGGAAATGTCCTTCCAGTGAGCATTAAGAGAGCTAAACTTCCCCCCACAATATATCCTTACTAAAAGAGCTAGAACAATTTCCTAAACATTTTCTCTTAAGTAAAAGAGGTTGTGCATTGTACCAATGCTCAGTAAAGGATGTCCTACCCTTGACCCACACACCCCAATATAAATGCCACCACATGGGAATGCTGTGTTGAGGCAGAGGAAAGACCCAAGTGACAGGCTGGCACTTAAAATGGACCTTGGGATGGCACAACATCTGCTGCTACATTGTGCCAGCATAAAGAGGCTCCCCACACACTTGATTTTATGCACTCTGGGAGAAAAGCATGAAGCCCCCAGTCTCATGGCCAACCTAACTGTGCATAAATTAATTATTGGGGTTCTTATAGATTCCTATTCCACTATGCTTGAAAAGACCCCACTATATATTTGAAATATAGACCTGATTGATCCAATTTTTCAGAAAATCCTTCTCCTTTCTAAGGTTAAAAAAATTCCACATTTTAGGGTCATCTGTTTAGTTCAGGTTCATCATCTCTTTTCATCCAAACCCAGTTGCTTTTCGTTTGACATTTAATTTGATTTTCTACACCTTTGACATACGCTTCAATTCTCATTACCTGGGGTCTTTTTCATTTGTACTTTTGTTTCTGCTGATGAAAAAAGGACCATCAAGCATTTAAGTAACAGAATGAACATTTGGTATCGGTGGACATGAGTTAAAATTTAGTTTTCTCAGTTGGTTTCCAGGCTCTCCTTTGTAGAATTGTTTTTAAAAGAAACATTATTATATAAACCAAAGGAAGAGAATCACTAACCCGAAAAGGAAGAGACAGACTGATTTCAGGCTGATATAAATACTCCCACTTGTCACTGAAATGTCTTCCATCTGGATAAAACAGCCACCTTCTGCTCCTCATTTTATACTAAGATTTAAAATCAAGCAAAAATACAGAGACTATCGCATGGCAGTCATCTCATGCATCTACTATAAACTTTTAGTCTCAGATTAGTTACCGGTACTCAGTGATCCACAGTGCAATTCTATATTTGCCTATTTAGACGTACCACTGCATGCAGTAAGGCTTACTCCTGGGAAAGTATGTAGATCCCTAACCAATGATGTAAATCCAGTTGAGTTTGCAATTACTGGTTCTTGATTCTGAGAAAATGTGTTTAGACTCTGGAACTAAGACTGCAGTCCTTGGTATGATTGGTGAAGTTTACTTCCAAGTAAACTCGCATAGGACCACGGACTGAGTTGCAAGTGGAGCTTGAAAGAGAGTTCTACTTTGGATTTGCTGCTTTTCTACATTAGCTGACAAAGGAGCACAAAAGTAATCAATTGCACTGTCCTACCTTCCCCTTGATTAGCCATCCAGGCTATCCAAGATGCTTCCCCACCAAGTATATTTGCACATATTTTGTGTGAACCAAAGCTTTATGCCTGATCTTAAGTCAGTCTTGCAATATCTGGCCAATCTTCAATTGCAGCTTCCTGGGGATGTTGCTTTACAACTTTCATGGTTGGTGCTTGTATCAAATAATAGAAAGGGTTGAGGAGGGGAAGGACAAGAAACAACACATGGGGGAAAGCTGTAGCTCAGTGGTAGGACACATGCTTTGCATGCAAAATGTCCTAGGTTCAAGCCCTAGCATCTCCAGGGAGATCAGGGAAAGATAACTGCCTGAAACCCTGGAAGGCCACTGCCAATCTTTGTTGACATAACAGGGCTAGATGAACGAATGAGTCTCACGCAGTGTAAGCTGACTTTCTATTTTTTCTGTGACAGAGTTAAAACAGACCGTGGCTTGATGGCATGAATACAACTGCCAGGGTGAGGGAGTTTATAATGAGCAAGTGATCCCATTATGTCTGACAATCAATCTACTGATAGTGTCCCAGACTGCACTGAGGAGGTGTCTTGGGAGATAGGAAGATGTGGTCAATAGGGCCAATATTGTGGAGAATGCCCTCCTACCTGCTTGGATGTCACCAACATGCCCCCCATGTGGGGCTTGCCCATGAATATTTACTCCAAAGAAACTTTGTACCCCCTGATAAAAATTCCTCAGAGCCTTGCAGATAGTCTCACCATTCATCAGAGATGATGGAAATTGTAGTCTAGAACCATTGGAAGGGCCCCACATCAGCTACTCATGCTGTAACAACTACACCCCACTGGCTCTTTCCCTGTTCCTGCCTGCAACCTACTTGGCCTAATGTTGATTAGCTTGGGGATGGGAGCCCATGGCATTGTGGAGTGGCCGAATGTGGAAGAAGCCAAAACTTCAAGCTTCCTTTCTCTTTAAGAATGCTGTGTCCAAGGAGACCATAACAGCAAAACAAAGTAGTCATATCAGAAGTGCCCTTTCCCCCCATTATGCTAGGGGATGTATCTCTCTTAGTAAATCCAGCTTGGCAGAAAATCAATGCTCCCATTTACACCTCTGGGCTGAGCCACCTTGCTGCATCATTGGCAGATGCTAATGTCTGATTCCTCTGTCGTGATGTCCCAAGTAGAGCTTGACTCCCCTTCATCCTCTAGCCCTTTGGGGATAAGAGTAGATTCCTCTCAAAGCTTCTGTCACTCTCTTTTAGGAATTGCTTTGGATGACTCATGCAGTCAGCCAGAAGATCATTTGTAAGTCATTAAGCTGGCCTTATCTCAGTTGTCACCAATGTGCCCACCTCTGCCTCCTATTGCACCTGTGAAAGGTTCCAGTAACTACCTGTCAGGGAACTGCCATCAGAGCCAGAGGCGGAGGGAAGGCTCCAGAGGGATGCCAGAGAGGGTCCCAGTAGGGAGAGAGGCAGCCCATCTGCTGGGGAAGGAAATCAGCGTAGCACCAGTGGAGAAGGGGGGCAGATGGGGGAATCAGAGAGGAGGCTCCAGGACTCTTCACCGGAGACCAGCGGAGAGAGCACGGTGCCTCCGCTGCCCACACCCTCCTTTCGCAGAAGACTTCCGTTCAGGGAGAGTAGGAAGAGACTTGGCGTCAAAGAACTTCTTTGCTGGAAGAAGTTCAAGAAACGCCCACTGACGGATTCTGCCAGCGATTGAGACAGCCACAGGTGAGTGGCTGTCCAGACAGAAAGGGTTCACCCAGGTAGCCCAGCCAGGTGTGGCGACGATTTACGCACGAGCAACCCCTAGAACCATTACACTACCCACCCAAAAGTACACAAAGCACAAGAAACTGTTTGCTCTACTTTCTTAGTTCCTATTGACAATGACTTGGAATTTGCATGAATATTCATCGGCATTTCTACCAATATGCACATTTATGTTCACTCTTTTGCCACTCTTATTATTTCAATCAATCCCTCCCCCAATAAAACTATCAGTGGCTACTAAACCCCATCCACAGACAGGGAGCCACTGCAGAGAAGGCCTGTTCTTGTATTGCCACCGTCCGGACCTGTCAAGGAAGCAACACACAAAAGAAGGCCTCAGAAGATGATCTTAGGGTCTGGGTAGGTTATTTTCACTAATATACACATCTGTGAGTGGCACATTTTCACTAATACATACATTTTTGTAGGCATTCCTTCATTGGAGAACTTATTGCAACATTCAGAGAAGTGTGACTATCAAAGCAGAGCTGTGTTTTTGGTCCTTGATCTGGAACAGTGAATTTGGAAGAATCACTTTCTCCTACATTGCTAGCTAGCACAGACCGTGTTGTCCCCATGACTGAAGATGTGATGTTGAAACAAGGGTGATTTCTGCCTTTTTCATTTTTGCATTGTACAAAAGAATTGAAGCAGAAGTGGAATAGAGTCATGTGCAGATTGCACCCTCGCTAAGACATCCTCTAGCCAGATTGAAACTGGACATTCATGACAGTAGCATCTTGTTCTGACAAAATGTAGAAAGCTCTGTTTTCCTTTGGACCCCATCAATGAGGCTGAGAGAGGGGCCTTGTCGTCTGGATAGCCCAGGACCTCCATACACATTGCCCAGGCTTGTGCCCCAGGAAGATCACAGCGGTTTGACTTCATCCCCAGAAGCACACTCCATTGTCTATCGAGACAGACAGATGGCATCAATTTACTAAAATGAAAACAAGATGGAGCCCATTCTGAGATGTTTTAAGATTTCTTTATGATTTTGGTATATCTGTTGCATTTGCACAAATATAATTTCCACTGGGCAAGGTTTTGAGGTGAACTCGCCAAAGCTGTCCCACTTATGTATGTATTCTGTTCCCTTCCAGTGGCTTATAAAAATATTTCAGACAGTTTGTGCTCTTGCAGCAAAAGGCATAAAATAGAATATATTCATCTTTGTATGTTTGCTTTATTTTAGTCAGTGCTTTTCCAATGTTTTAGGTTTATTGGCTGTTATTTACTGGTAGGAGAGAAGTAGAGTGGTTGCTTTGACATCTTAGAGGCTTTACGGAATCCAGTATTGACACATAAAGGATGACATCGGATCATATTTGCCTCACAAGACTTTTCAGCAAAAAGAAGATTTGATTGAAAGGTCAAGCGAGGAAGCTAAACTTCCTCATTTTTTTTTAAGAAACAGAACACGACTGGTGATGTGGAGGGGAGAGGAAGGGAAAATCTCTTCTGAATTGTCTTTCTTACACCTTCTCTCTCTTTTTCAGATGGATCCTTCTCTCTTTAAACTCTATAAAGGAGGTATCAGATTATACTATAGATTGGTTTCAGTACTTTCAGGTGAATGAGTTATTTAAAAGATAAAGAAAAGGGATTTGGGGAAACGAGTTCAGAATTTGAAAAAATTGTAATAGGAAAGGATGAAAAACTAATTTCAAAGATTTATAAACTATTACTGGAGTGGGAGACTAAAGACGAAATGGTAAATGCGACAATGATTAAATGGGCTATAGATATTGGTTATAATATAGAAATGTCAGCGTGGGGGAAACTATGGGGGAAATCTATGAACTTCTCTGCGTGCTACCTTATCAAGGAAAATTTACCAAAGATGATGTACCAGTGGTACTTAACACCCAGAAAACTGGCAAAAATGTACAGAAAGGGGTCAAATCTATGCTGGAAGTGCCACTAGGTAGAGGGAACCCTAACCTATATGTGGTGGTCATATAAATATGCTAGAGGATCCTGGGAAATGATTCATACAGAATTAAAAAAGATTCTTAGGATCACATTTCCCAAAAGACCTGAGGCCTTTCTATTAGGGATAACAAGTGATGATATTCCGAAAAAGGAACTCAACCCCTTTGTATTCGCAACTACCACAGCTAGAGTGGTATATGCAAAATAATGGAAAGAAAAGGAGATACCCATGAAAGTAATATGGCAGAATAAATTGATATAATACACCGAATTATTAACTATGACAGCGAAACTAAGAAATAAGGATGAGTCATGGGAAATATATGAGTGGAAGTGCTTTGAAGAGTATATCAGAGGGTATAATAGCCAGTTTAATCTACAAGTAGGAATGAACATATGAGCAGCAGATAACATTAAATAAAGGAAGATGTGAGATGAAAATGGGTGGAAGAATAGATTATGCAGCTGGCAAAAGACTACCCAGAATGCCATGGAGAGATGGACTGGAAGTCCGAGGATAAGAGATAATAATGAATATTGTATATATAAGTTGTAAAAATGCATAAAATACCGTATATTTCTTATGCCTTATGTAACACTGTAAAAATAACTGTTGTGCAACATGTTAAGTGCCATATCAGTTTCAATTTTTGTTCATCATTATATTGCAAATGTCTCTTTTCCCCAAAGAGATGATTTCTGCTTTATAGCACAGACTCCATGAAATATGTGAACATCTTCTTGCAGCGAAATGTGTGTGTGTGTGTGTGTGACTGTGACTGTGACTGTGACTGTAATCAGTGAGACTACTTTCCAAGTAAATCTAAGGATTTATATTTCTAGCTCTGAGACCTTATGGAGGGCCCATAAGGTTTGTGGACCTTATATCCTTGGGACTTTGAGGAGGAGACACCCTGGCTTTGGTCTGGTCAATCATGGTAGGTCTGTGTCTATATATGACAGCTGCATGGTAAAGATTAATCCTATATAAAAAGGTTTTGTACTATATTGTAAGAATAAAAATTCTGAGTTTCTTCTTCTGAATATAAAACTTGTAAAAAGAGTTAGAGAGGAATTACTTTGTTTCTTCAGTAACTTTTAAAAGCACATTATGCAGTATCAATAAAAGAGGCCCAATTTAAACTTGCTTCTCCACATTGTTTTAATGTATGCACATTTTGATTTGCAAGTTTAGCATTTTATTTCCATAGCAACCTACTAGAATGCACTCCAAAAAGCCCCAAATGCAACAAAATCAGATTAATTCTGAAATTATACACTCAAGATAATATGCTATTTCTTCACTTCACATGCTTCCTTCCAGGGGGACATTTCCCAAGCTACAACTAATTCCCAGCACCAAGAGGCCCCCATGCTGGTTTGCAAAAGCAAAATGCATTCATACTGACATTATTATATGCTACCATATGTGTATTTATATAAATGAACCATTTTTCAACCCCAAAGTGCGAAAAAGAAATAATGTGCAGACAAACCACACACTGATCTCATTATGTACTATCAATTGCCTTTTGTTTCAGAAGACAACAGAGAGCTCAGATATTGCCAATCCATTATGCATTAGCCAGTCTCCTGCAGGAAGGTGGCCTACTTGGCAGAGGACAAGGCTGTATTTGAAGGACTGCCCGGTTTAAAGAAAAAGAACCATAAGGAGGGAAAGTTAGCAGCGGCCTTGAAGTTTGCCCACCAACACTTAGCACCTGTGCAGCACACAGAATAGGCACACAAGTTACGTGGTCACAGTATTACTGGTGAGATTTTTTTCCTGTTTAAATCACTATAATTATTTCTAAATTCACATCTATATATAGAAATTACCATATGCACATTTTTTTCCATTTCCACTTTTGTCTCCTCCCCCCCCCTCGATTAACTTATTTTTGGGCAACGCGTAAGTGGTCACCCTGCACAGCAGCTATAAGAAAATGGATTATCTTGATTCAGTTATAAGAACTACATGATCTCTTCGAGGGCTTTTTCGGCAATGATTACCTGTGACATAGAGAAGTAACAGCTGTAGTTAATGGTGTGTGTGTGTGTGTGTGTGTGTGTGTGTGTGTGTGTAAAAGCATGCAATGACTCCCAACTCCTGCAATCTTTGGTTCAAGCAGAATGCATAAATCTAGCCAACCAACAACAACCGGTATAATTCCAAAAGGATGAAATGCACAAAATTTTATGCCAGAATTAGAGAAGATAAACTGAAATGAAATATGCTAAGAGACACAATTGTGAAGTGTATTCTTTGCAGAAAAGTTAACTATGTAGCATTGACGATCACTTTCCTTCATTGTTTTGTATCCAACTGGTCTGCAAGGATTTTAATGAAGAATCAGGAGGGGCGATTTCAGCTGAACATTAGGACAGAATTATTGCTTGTAAAGCCATTCAACAATTGACCCGATTATTAGAGAGGTGTTGGGATCCCCTTGCTGAAAGTCTTCAAGCAGAAGATCTATTTGAGGATGCTCACGCTCTGGATTTCTTGTGCAGAGCTGGACTAGATGGACAAGGATAGCTAAGGAAAGGCCTTGTGGGAACTGTTCTCTGTTCATGAGCTCTTCCTGTAGCCTACTACCCATTCCTTTTAATAAAAGGAATAATAAATAATAAAAGGAATGTGGCTGGGGGTTTGTATAGCTATGTAGTAATGGGCAGGGTATACACCAAATGCTGAGTCTGGCTCAGCTTGAAATGGTCTGGACCTAACTTGAATGCGACCTTAGGGTGATATCCAACTAATTTGGAGCTTCTTCCTCTCATCTTCCTGTGCACACCCTCCCCCCCCCCTCAGATCTGCTTTGGAGGGTTGGGGAAACTTCCAGAACAAATTTAGTGGGTGTGCAGGGGGAAGAGGGAGTTCCACTGCACAAGCAAAACTCCTTGTATTGATGGAATAAGTTGGTTGGATGGTGCCCATACTTTTTGAGCAGGCAAGTTTGCAATTTGAGCACCTCTCCATTTGAAATATCTCACCATTCGCCAATTCAAATACACTTTGTGATAAGACTATTATTCTGGCACGGACACTGACAAGACTATGGCACAATTAGGCACTTTTCCATTCTGATAGAGAACTATAGGCTTTCAAAAGTAATTTTGCAGATTTCAGAAAGTGAATTTACAGATTGTGTTGCATACATACTTTCTGGCAGAGACGTTTACATTTGGCAGCAGAGAGCATTAGTTTGAAAGGTTACAGTGAACTTTCAAAACTGTTTAAATGAACTCTAGCAAACCATGCAATTGATGCCATTTTTAGCCATGAGAGGAGAAAAGACTGGTATTCAAAACAAACAACAGTTGAAATAAAAGCTTGGGTTTTGAATAAATTCCATGGTGTGGTTTTCTGACATCACCAGCTCCCTATTTCTCCTTCTAACACACAGCCTTGATCGGAAGAAAGTATTTGCCTTTTCAGTTTATGTCACTGTTCTCATAATTCTTTAAGAACATACATTTCAGTTACCAACGTGCATTCAGAAGTTTCTGCTAATCACCATTGTCTTTTCTGGACTCCAAAGATACCCTTTGATTGTACAGTGACATGTTGATCTATTATCCACATGGCTGTAGAGGCAGCATATATATATCCTGGCTAGTAGCCATCAATTGCCCTCTCCATGGATTTCAGTAATCCTCTTTTAAAGCTATCTAGGTTGGTGGCCATCACTTCTTCCTGTAGGAGCAAGTTCCATAGTTTAACTATAATAATAATAATAATAATAATAATAATAATACCCCACCCTTCCCATTTCAAAAACCAGCTAACAACAAATTTAAAACATTTATAAAGCAGCATAAAATACAGTATAAAAACATGAATAACAATAAAATTCAAAAATAAATTCAGGGGAAATAAGCGTTAGATAGTTCCCAGGGCTAGCTGGCCCTACTTGGGCCAGCGAGGAGGCCAGAGGAGAATTAGCTGTGGGGTCTCAGAGCGGGTGATCTTCATAAAAGGGGAGGGGAGGGGAGGGGAGGGAAATAAAAGATCAGGCTGAATTCAAATTAAAAGCCAGGCAGAATAGCTCTGTCTTACAGGTCCGACAGAAGGAGGTTAAATCCTGAAGGGCCCTAGTCTCATGGGACAGAGCATTCCACCAGGTAAGAGCCATCACTGAAAAGGCTCTGGCCTTGGTGGAGGATAGTCTGACTTCTTTAGGGCCCAGGACCTCTAAACTATGGTTGTTTAGGTCCTTAAGGTCCTCTGCAGGGCATACCAGGGCAGGCGCTCCTGTAGACTAACTGCTGTGTGAAGAAGCACTTTCTTTTATCTGTCCTTAATCTTCCAGCAGTCAGCTTCATTAGATATCAATGAGTTCTAGTGTGAAGAGAAAGGAAGAAAGAAAAACCTCTGTCCAGCTCAAACCTCTTTACACATTGAGCTTTCAGGTAGGCTTGATTGCCCGGTCCCTCCCAAGGTGAAGGGAAGTGGACATAGCAAAGCCTGGCAGGTCAACCTACAGTATGGTTTTAACCTCTTAATGTGTTAATTAAACTTAAGCATGTTGGTTATATGAGGTCGGTTTTCCCACATACTGCTTTTATACTGCTTGCTAGGGTAGTCAAGTGTCCTACTATATGAAGGGCAGTCTTGTATTTGAAGGGTTTCAGATGAGAGCTTTCTGTTTGAAGGAGTCCACTGTGTGAAGGGCTGTCCAGTGTATGTTCAGTTTAAAGAGAAAGAATTACAAGAAGGAAAAGCAACTGGGTGATATCAATTGATGCCCACCTGGACTACAAAGTGAGTAGGCACACAGACCACCTAAGTCTCAATCTCCCCCCACTATGGTGAGAGGTATTGCATACCTATTCAGGTTACAGTAATTATTTTCCAGCTACACAATAAACTTGTAATGGCACATATCTGGAAGAACTTCTTAAAATATTAAGGAAATGCTTTTTCATCTTAAACAGTTCAGCTGTGTGGTTTTCATATATAACCTCTTTCCTGTTTCATTCATTATAGGAGCCAATGAACTTTAACAATCCCATCATAAATACACATTCTTGAAAAAAGCAAAACACCAAAGTATGTGTGCCAACAGTCAAGGCTACTAATTATTGAAGATGGAGGGGGAAACTGTAGAACAGAATAAATCTTACTCCTGAAAAAGAAACTGGAGAATTAACACCTTTCCCGATACTTCCTCACTTCGTTCTGTCACTCACAGGCTTGGACAGCATCCGATTTCTTTGTGTTGCCATCAGCAGTCTTTTATCCCATTGACAACCGAGGCTTTCTTGGCGTGTGTTCAGGCCCAGACAGGTGTGGACTGGAACGCTCGAAAAGTAATATTTATTTCCTTTTCACAAAGATCCCGGTAGGTGGTATTGCACAATTGCTCAGGTTCTTTCTTGCAGGGTTGTACAGAGTTTGTGATTCTTCAAAGTGCAGGCGAGGCAAAGAGGCAAATTCAGTGTGACTTGGAATGGTAGGTATTCAATACCCAATATAGGGCTGTGCATGACCCCCCCCCCCCGATCTAGGGTCTGAGATCAGCTTTAATATGGGAATTGGATACACCCCTGAATCAATTTTTGGGGAGGGGCTAATGTTTATTTAGGGTTAACTAAACATATGGTGCTGGAGGAGACTCTTGAGAGTCCCATGGACTGTAAGATCAAACCTCTCCATTCTTAAGGAAATCAGCCCTGAGTGCTCACTGGAAGGACAGATCGTGAAGCTGAGGCTCCAATACTTTGGCCACCTCATGAGAAGAGAAGACTCCCTGGAAAAGACCCTGATGCTGGGAAAGATGGAGAGCACAAGGAGAAGGGGACGACAGAGGACGAGATGGTTGGACAGTGTTCTCGAAGCTACCAGCATGAGTCTGACCAAACTGTGGGAGGCAGTGGAAGACAGGAGGAGTGCCTGGCGTGCTCTGGTCCATGGGGTCATGAAGAGTCAGACACGACTAAACAACAACAAAACATATGACTCAGGTGTGGGAAGAAAGAGGCAATGTGTCCCTCCTCAACCAACCTGTGGGCAGGAGGGTTTGACCCTGCTTGCTGCTACTTCCCTAGGGTGCACTGACACTGTCTGACTGCCTCTCCTCCCTCCAATCCAATACCCTGCCGTCTGGCAGTCCTGGATGACTCCAGGTGGCCCGGCCTGACCTAAGGTAATCTGGGGCTGTTTCCACCTAATTTGGCCAAAGCAGAATCCCCAATCAGTCTGGTTTGGTATGAGATTTGTTAGAATCTGGTGCACAGCCTTAACCTAACATAGACCCCTCTGTTTTTCTAACATTTTCATAATGGCATCATGATCATATTGACTATGGGTTGGGTTCAAAGATTGTGTGTGCAGAGCTCTCCAACTATGGAGGGTAGAAATGATCCTCACCCTTCCATAATTGTTGTTTCCCTTACACAATGTTCTGTGCTGGAATGTTGTTCAGAGCCAGTGTTATCCAGTGTCAGACTAGGACCAGGGAGAATGGAGTTCAAATCCTCAGTTGGCCATGAAGCTCACTGGGTGACCGTGGAACAGTCACCACCCCTCAGCCTAACCTACCTCACAGGGTTGTTGTGTGAATTAAATGAGAAGGGAGAGGTCTATGTATGCCACCTCGAGCTCCTTGGAGAAAAGGGTAGGATGTAAATGCAACCAATCTATTTATTATCATAATAAATAAGAAAAAAGTGGAATTTGGGCTTTTCCCAGTCTCTTACCAACTGAGCAACAGGGCTGGCGGACAAAGGAAACACACATCCTTTTATTTGGGAGGGAGAAAACCCCTAAGGTCACGATCACATCTAATTTGATATATATATTATCATGCCCCACACAAAAGTCATGTTTTTGTTTGTTTGTTGGAGATTTGAGGGCTGTGTTGTGGGAAGTACAATATGCATTTCAGAAATCACTTTGGCAGTGGTGTGAAGACACCCCTGAAGTCTGTCTCCTGTTGTGTTAATACATAAAAAACAATCTTTCATAGTTCCAACTTGCCACAACTGAGTTAACTAGACCGAAACACAATCCTTCAGCTGAGGAAACCCAGTCTCCCAGTCTTCTGCCTAACGATGGAATGGAAATTGAGCAGAATAAGTAGACCACTACTGAGCTATGTTGGAGAAAGAAATGGTTTACTTGAAAAGCATTTCAATTGAAGGCAACATTTTGGAAAATCTACTTGTGAAGGGTTACTTAGAAGTGCATTGAAAACAAACTCAAGATACATGTGCCTGCAAACCACTCTTTTGAAAATGGTTTGGTTAATCAAGAGCCTTACAAACCATGCACGACTCTTTGCATGCAGTTATGATTGCTTTCTTTAAATCCTTCCGATGGTGAGTTTCATGGGTTTCTGAGCAGTGTATGGTATCGTATCACCTGCCTATTCAGGTTTCTTTTGTGTTATCTTCCGGCTTTGCAGCTGTGTACAAGTGGAGATTGAGGCTTCATTGCCTCTATCTCAGCTTTCATGGGCACTATTATTGTTATGTTTGCTGATCGATTAATATTTCACTTCGAAGAAGGAATAGAGGGCAAACATAGGGCATTTTTTAAAAAAGACCCAGTAATGTCAGGCTGTTTTTGGAACAATGCCAAGGAATTACCAAAACAGAATGGCTAAGCTTGCTTACACAAAGTTCCACACAATCCCTTCTTAGGTACTTAAAGGTAAAGGGACCATTAGGTCTAGTCGTGACCGACTCTGGGGTTGCGGCGCTCATCTTGCTTTATTGGCCGAGGGAGCCGGCGTTCAGCTTCCAGGTCTTGTGGCCAGCATGATTAAGCCGCTTCTGGCAAACCAGAGCAGCGCACGGAAACACCGTTTACCTTCCCGCCAGAGCGGTACCTATTTATCTACTTGCACTTTGACATGCTTTCGAACTGCTAGGTTGGCAGGAGCAGGGACTAAGCAACAGGAGCTCATCCCTTCATGGGGATTCGAACCACCAACCTTCTGATCAGCAAGTCCTAGGCTCTGTGGTTTAACCCACAGTGCCACCCGCGTCCCACTATCTTAGGTACTTAGGTACTAGCAAAATGGAAATCGGATGGACAACAGAGTTTTGCCTCTTTTGCTTCATTTTTTTAGAAAACAGTACTCTCTTTAGCCTACACCAATTCTTCTAAACTGTGATGTGAAGTCCATATGGTGATCTAGACTCTGGAAGAGACAGTTTCTGTCTTTGATCCTCAGGTTGCCTGGTAAACTTGTCACAGGAGGCCTCCTACAGTTCCAACCCTGGGAGTCCTGATGTTAACAGTATTATTATTACATGGAAAAGCTCTGGTGGCCAGCTATTAATTTGTTATGTTTTTAATTTTATTGTCGTATTCCTATCCTGAACATAAATAGAACAAGAACTAATTTACTGAACACTGTTAAGTTGATACATGTGTCAACAGGGTGTGGATTGCACCCTTAAACTATAATCTCATACTAAAATGGATTTCCTGAAACCTGGATCAGTTTACACTTCACCTATGAATTTGGCTTCTGCAAGTACTACTTGCAGAAACCACAGCAGTGAATATCCAGTCAGTGTCACAAAGCCTAATGAACTGCCTGGTGCCATCACTAAGGTCTTGCAGTCGATTGTCCCATGCCATGAATCAATCCAGTCATTTAACCAAATAGCGCTTCAATCAACAGTGAAACTACCTTGAATCAACAGAGCCTTCTGAACAAAGAACTGATGAAATTGAAGGACTGGGAGAGCCACTTCACACTGCCACCATACCTACAGAATATTTCTAACCTTCTGATTTATCTGCTAGAGACCAGTCCCCTGTAAATATATATATATATTCCAATCTCCCTTCAAAAGGAATCTTGGATGTTTATCACCCGACCAGTGCAGCCCACCATAATTGTTCAGCATTCAGCAGGGGCTAATGCCAGGCTCCAAGGACACCAGATCAAGCAGCCCTCCAAGCTGGTCATCTTAAAACTTCCACTGAAGTGAGAGTCCACAGCCTCCTGAGGGGGTCCATTCCACGGCCAAACAGCTCTTATTGTCAGAAAGTTCTTACTGATGTTTAGATGGAATCTCCTTTCTGCCCCTAAACAGAACTGGGTAAATGAATGGGATGTAATCCTTATGTACTCTCTGCAATTTCAGTCTGGCCCTTTGGGGCTATCTATTTTGATAAATTAACAAATAATATATTAAGAACTGAAGCTATATTATGTGGGGGAATGTAAGTCTATTTTGCACCTTTGGAAACTTGTTACATGTGAACAAAGCAGTTCTGAGGTGTTGTTTTTGGAAGAGTTTTGGATAAGGTACAGGAACACACTTGACAGCCATGCAGAAGATATTTTTAAATTTTATCTTGATAAGGAAGTGCTAAGTGCTTAAGGTTGAACCATAGGTTTTTGGCAGATGTGTAGGCTTTGGCAGACAGTCTAGCATTTGGGTTTTAAATTATTCATGTGCTTTTTTGGGGGGTGTTGCTGTTCCTCACCTCAGGCTCTTTCATTGGAAGTGCTTGTCATTGCTGAACACAAAATGAAGACTGATATTCCTATTGACGGAAGCATCACACTTGTAGACGTTAATGATGGTCGTTGCTGGAGCTGGCCCTGGAGGAAAGAGGCTGCTGTCTGGAAGGACACAATGAGAAGAGAGCAAGAAGATACAACAGGGTGGGGAAAGGAGAACCCCCTTTGTATTAAGATTAGAGTGCCTTGCAAGAGCCAAGGCGTAATCAATTCACTGCAATTTCGCAATCCCAATTTGAATGCTTATTAAAATACAGACATGACTCACAGAATCTGGAAAGCATGCAGGTTTTATTGTTCCCCCACACCCCAAAGACAACCCAAGAGTCCAAACGGGAATGTTACAATTGTTGTTCATTAAAATATAACAACTGCAACCAACAACAAACTAATGAACCAAAACAGAAGTATGGCAGGTGAGGATTTTCTAACTCATGTAGGAAAGGATCCCTCCAGCATGTAAAGCATGCAAGGGAACCTTCTGCTGTAGCTTCCCAGTGAAAGGTGGTGATGAAAGAACTCCCTCCTTCCTAGGTGAGCCTTGGGTATGAACTCGGAAGGTGTATCCAGCTGGAGGAAAAGGGGCAGAGGTTGGAGAAATAACTGAGTGGAGGGGTGTTCTTTTCTGATTCTGATGGACCTTCTGGGAAACTCACCAAACCTACTGCACCTGGGGGAAAAATTGATTCCATCCACATTGAAAGGCAAATGTATCTAACTTGCAAGTTCCACACGACAAGAAATTGAACATGCCATTCAGAACATGAAACTGGGCAAATCTCCAGGGCCAGATGGCTTGACCTCCAAGTACTATAAGACAATGAGTGACTATTTGATTCAACCTTTGATGGAGGTCAGCAATGAAATCCTGGAGGGAAAGAAGGCGCCGGAATCGTGGAAGGAAGCTTTTATCACGTTGATACCAAAATTAGAAACTGAAAAAACACAACTTAAGAACTATCGCCCCATCTCCCTTTTAAATGTGGATTACAAAATATTTGCTGATGTTTTAGCAGGCAGACTTAAAAGAGTTTTAAATGAAGTAATTCATAAAGACCAGGCCGGCTTTCTCCCAGGTAGACACATGTTTGCAAACACAAGGAACATTATTGACATTTTGGAACTTTTGCAAACAGACATAAACACTAAAGCAGTGCTGATTTTTATAGACGCGGAGAAGGCCTTCGACAACATCTCTTGGAAATTCATGAAGGGAAATTTAAAAGAAATGGGAGCGGGGCGGGGTTTTGAAAATGGGATTGATGCAATATATTCAGAACAAAAAGCTAAATTGATAGTCAGCAATGTGGTAACGGAAGAATTTAAAATCGAAAAAGGAACACGACAAGGCTGCCCGATTTCCCCTCTGTTATTTATTTCAGTTTTGGAGGTGCTCCTGAACTTGATCAGAGGTGACTGGTTGGTGCAGGGGATTCAGGTCGGAGCGAAACAATATAAACTTAAAGCTTTTGCAGATGACCTAGTTTTGACACTGCAGGAGCCAGAATCTAGTACGAAAAGAGTATTACAACTGATACATGATTTTGGTCAGGTGGCGGGATTTAAGCTAAATAAACAAAAAACGAAGGTGTTAGGGAAAAATATGACAGATACAGAGTCAGAACGGTTTCAGAGAGAAACAGAATTATCATTGGTGAAAAAGGTAAAGTACCTAGGGGTCAACATAACAGCCAAAAATCTGAGTCTATTTAAGGACAATTATGAAAAATGCTGGTCTGAAATTAAGAGAGACTTGGATAGTTGGGCAAAATTGAAGCTTTCTTTGTTGGGCCGAATTGCTGCTATTAAGATGAATGTATTGCCAAAGATGTTGTTTCTGTTCCAAACATTGCAAATTGTGGACAAAACGGAGTGTTTCCGGAGGTGGCAGAGAGATATTTCCAAATTTGTCTGGCAGGGCAAAAAGCCCAGAATTAAGTTTAAGATATTAACAGATGCGAAAGAAAGAGGGGGCTTCGCCCTGCCAGACTTAAGGTTGTACTATGAAGCCGCAGCTTTCTGCTGGCTAAAAGATTGGCTACTTCTCGAAGACACTGACGTGTTAGATCTGGAAGGTTATAACAATGCTTTTGGTTGGCATGCATACTTGTGGTATGATAAGGTTAAGATCAATAAGGCCTTTAAGAACCATATTGTCAGAAAAGCAGTGTTTAATGTCTGGACAAAATATAAAGACTTATTGGAGAATAAAACTCCAAGGTGGCTCTCACCTTTGGAAGCTAAGGCCCGAAAAAGACCCAATATGGAAGCCTATTGGCCAAAATATTGGGAACTGTTAGAAAAAGACGGAGATAACTGGAAATTGCAGAGTATGGAGAAAATGAAGGATAAAGTGCGAGACTGGTTACACTACGCTCAGATTAAAGAAATTTTTAAAAGTGATAAAAAGCTAGGGTTCCAGGTGGAGAAATCGAAGTTGGAAACAGAATTGTTAGAACCTAAGACTAAGGTACTTTCAAGAATGTATAACTTGCTGTTGAAATGGAATACACAAGACGAAATGGTTAAGTCGGCTATGATAAAATGGGCACAGGATATTGGGCATAACATTATGTTTGAAGACTGGGAAAGGTTGTGGACCACTGGGTTGAACTTTACTGCATGTAATGCTTTGAAAGAAAATGTAATGAAAATGATATACAGATGGTACATGACCCCAGTTAAACTTGCCAAGATATACCATTTGTCTGATAATAAATGTTGGAAATGTAAAGAAAATGAAGGAACATTCTTTCACCTCTGGTGGACCTGCCCTAAAGTGAAGGCCTTCTGAGAAATGATATATAATGAGTTGAAAAAGGTATTTAAGTATACCTTCACCAAGAAACCAGAGGCCTTTCTTCTGGGCATTGTCGACCAGAAGGTGCTAAAGAAGGATAGAACATTTTTCATGTATGCAACAACAGCAGCAAGGATACTACTCGCTAAGAACTGGAAAACTCAAGATCTACCCACACTGGAAGAATGGCAGATGCAACTGATGGACTATATGCAACTGGCGGAGATGACTGGCAGAATCCGAGACCTGGGAGAAGAAAGGATCGAAGAAGATTGGAAGAAATTCAAGATTTATCTACAGAAACATTGTGATTTAGTGGAATGTTAAGAAGGATGCTTGGTTATAAATAATTGGCCATCACTAAAATGGATCAGAATTTGATGATAAGAGAGATTAAGAGAAACAAAATTTGTAGGAGAATTATTTTATTGTATTTAAATAAGTGGTTATAAAATTGAAAATAAGATGATAATTTGCTTGACAAAAACTTATTAATGATGTAAGTGGGAGCGGGGGATGTGAGGAAGTCTAAAGATGTTATGAAATTTTGCAAAAACAAAGTAACGCTGTTTATTATTTTTGTATTTCTTTTATTAAAAACTCCAATAAATATTTATAAAAAAAAAAATAACTTGCAAGTTCCAAAACAATGTAACAAAACACAGTCATCTATCAAAATTTTCACTTCCCTGAATTTTGAAATGCAGTTGTCTAATCAATGAAAATTCATATAGTAACGGGACGTGTGCCTATAAATGCATTAGAACATGGGTAGGCAACCTAAGGCCCAGGAGCCGGAGCCGGCAAAATTGCCTTCTCAATCCAGCTTGCGGTTGGTCCAGGAATCAGCGTGTTTTCACATGAGTAGAATGTGTGCTTTTATTTCAAATACATCTCTGGGTTATTTGTGGGGCATAGGAATTTGTTCATTTTTCTCTCTCCAAAATATAATCCGGCCCCCAACAAGGTCTGAGGGACAGTGGTCCGGCCCCCTGCTGAAAAAAATTGCTGACCCCTGCATTAGAAGTTAAGATTGCATGGCAAAAATGTGCATATGAGGCAAAATTGCAAAATTATAATGTAAATATTAGAAGATATTGACACAAAATCCTTATGAATTTGCACAAGGACATTTTAAAAAGGCAACAATCTGACGTGGAAAAATGGGGAACTGAACTTAACATTTGAAAAATAGGGAAAATTGAAATATTCACCCTTCCCTACTCCCAGGAGGTGACCGTATTTCATAACATCAAGTCCATTCCTGTAGAAATGTATGGAGAAAAAGTTGGCAGCACTATGTAGAATATCCTTGTAAGGTTACCAGACATCCAAGACTCCAGCAAACTTTCCCCCAGTCAAAAAGGAAGCTGAGAGTGATAAAGCACTTTATCCCGGCCAATTATCAAATAGTGGGAAGTGCCATTGCCCTCATGTGGCTCCTGAAATGGTAGCATCTTTAGCATCTTTGACAGATCAATATAATGAATGTTGCAGGAAAAGAATTGGAGCTTGTAGGAGTGCCGTAAAAAATAGCAGCACTTTAAACAGGAAGAGAGAAGATACTTGAGTTCTTGCAAAGGACTTTTGAAGGTGTCAATTAAAAAGGGCTTTAAAGGGTTTAAAACACATAAGAGGAGCCTTCTTTAAAAGTTTTATACTTGAAGAGTAAAAAGCAGAAAATCATACTTGTGGTTTAAAACATACAGAACCAAAGAAGATAAATAGTAGGACAGAAGTTTAGTACAATTAAAAACTGGGAGATGTAGCTTTCTCCAAAATCAATCCTCCTATGTACCCAAATGTAACTTACAATTAGGCTTTAGACTCCATATTTGCTTTGCACATAAATGAGTCAAATTATGTCTTTCTGTGAGGAAAAACACCATCTGCATATCTCTGGCTAAGCCGGGAAAATTTATTGCAGTGCTTTGCGCATTTAGGATAATGCCCAAAGGATTGTGACTCATGCAACAGAAATTAATATTACATTGGCGAATGGTGATAGATAGATGTTTCTCATGTCGCTTTTCAAGTAATTCTCAAGTTGTCTCAAGGGAAAGTGGGAAGTGAAATAGTTTTCTCTGATGAGACACTAAATTTTCACTATCTTGATTCAAGTTCCCAGCATGAAGAGAGAAAAGGTGTTCACCCCTTTGTGACCTTAAAGCAGGTTCTGAACACCTTTCTAACCCATCTTAATGGCTACTTTTGGTATAGTTACATGTAGTGGGGAGCAGAGAGATGGCATGCTAAATATAGATAGATGGAAGGGAGAATCTTTTCTTCTGGAAGGCAAGTTCCTAAACAAAAGTGGCAGAGAGAAAAATCACACAAGAAGAAAGGAGACCAAATCCATTCTCAGGTGAAATGCTTTATCTTGCAAAGGTATAAAGTACATGGAGGCTTTATGGCTGTGTATGTGAAGATCACAACAAATGGGAGGGAGAGTAGTGAGCAAAGGCTAAAGATGGGTTGAGAAGGTAGAACAAGTGAACAAAAGAGAGAGGGAATATGCGAGCCACTGGAAATTGCCGGTCTTCAGCTCCCATAACCTGTAACCATTGCCTATACTGGCTGAAACTGGTGGGAATTGGTGTCTAATACTAGGTGGAGGTTTCCCCCTGTAGCAGAAATTCCCCTTGAAGGTTCAAGAACAGAGGCTCACCACAAAGTCCCAATCAGTCAAACTTTATTCAGTAATACATTGCAGGACAAAGTTCAAAGAGTCTGCGAGAGCACACAAACACTATTCCAACACTATTCCTGCACCTCACCACCTCTCATTCAACCACGGCCTTGAAATTCAATTTACTCAGCCCATTATCACTATATGCATCATAGCTCTCCTTATATGGAGTTGTTTTTCGCTTTAACATTCAGCCTTTAGGTTCCTCTTTAATTGATTTGTACCAGTTTTGGGGTCTTGCGTATGTGACACTAGCCTCTCTAAGAACGGGTTTGACAGAAATTCCACATTACTCCTCCTCTGCATAGCAGAATGTATATTCACTTGGCTTCAACAGAGGAAGAGGCAAGATACCCAGACCAGCTATTGACATAGCTAGGACCATCCTCTCCTCCCTGTTGGCGGCTGAAGAAAGCAGCAACCATCCAGGTTTTATCTGTTTGCTTGTTTTTTGGTAAGTCACTCTGAGGATAAAATAATCCAAATGAATAATTGGTTGTGCCCAACAATAACCCTCAGTTGCTGTTCTGCATATTGACTTCCTTCCAAGCCAACCATCAGTGACAGACACAGTTCAATGACATCTTTTCCAGTGCCTTTCACAAGGGCCATGCCACTCTGTAACCAGCTAGTCACACCGGACATATTAGCAGAAGCTCCAAGAACCACAAATCTCTATAGCTAGAAATTCAAGCACTCAGTGTGTGTGTGTGTGTGTGTGTGTGTGTGGCCTTTAACAAACCCACTGAGAGCAAGCCCTACAAAGTTTTGGTCAGTGATGGTGGTGGGTTAAGATGGATGCATTGCTCCCCCCCTTCTGCCTTCATTTCTCTAGAATTGATACACACCCTTTCATGTTATGACTTGAGAGCAGTGCCTCAATGCTGCTGAGAAAAATATTAGTGCAAATACTTAGCCTTGCTCAGAGTAATTTCTTTTATTACCAGATGCCTGACTCATAGTTCTTAGGATATCTCCTGCACAAGGGCTAATTAATATTTGCGGTTCCACAACCGTTTTTCATCTCTTGCCCATCTCTTTTATATTTACCCCAATTGAATTTCCCAGACATGATTCTCCAATTATCTCGGCATTACTCCCTAATCCTCTCATTATGGATATTGACAACTACTGACGGATTTTTTCCAGTGGCACATTAGGACTGGCTCCTGGATTACTTTACTGTGTTTGTTGTAGCTGGCATGCTTTATAACAAGGTATAGGAGGATAAAGAAAGCCAGGTACATTCAGAGATTAAATTGCATTATGTACATACATAATATGATGGCTATGGTCAACAGAGATTCTAGCTGCTGGAGTATATTGGCGCACGACATCTCCATGCTGAAAAAAATAGAATCTATTGAAAATCTTTGGCAGGTGCTGCAATCTGTCCCAAGTGAAATGAGTGAGATGTACAAACATTTGTACTTGGCTGGGTGTGCTGTTTTGGATGGTCCTTGGGCACGACAGCCTCCCTGGGTGCCCTTCCCTTCAATGAGCCTGTATTGCTTCATCATCATTTTAATCAGCTTCTGCTGTTCCTTTTACGTATCACCACCACCATTTGCTTGCTTGCCAGGCAAAGAGTCAATGAGCAAGCAGGCAGTGACATCTGCTGCTTCTCTTTCCCACCACCACCATTTTCTGAGTCAGAGGGACTGGTGGATGGACAAGCAGATTGCAACAGAGAAAAGGAGGAGCACCTTGGGCTGTGGGCCCTCAGCAGATGCTAACCTGTACAATCACATGATACCGGTCATGGACTGGACTGTGTTCTTGCTTCAGAGAAATTACTCTTAATTATGAAATTAAATTTTAAAACATTTCCTATGCAATCATAATTCCCCATACCTAAAGTTTCAAGCTAAACTTCAAATCACACACACACACACACACACACACACACACACACAAGCAGCATAAAAAGAGTACATTCTATGCTTGTAGTTTGAGGGATACACATGTTTATTTCGATAAACATCTAAGGACCATGGGAAGCCATGAATATTTCTTAAGGAGGGTTGCAAAGTTAATGGTCCAAAGAAAACTAAGTAGACCAGATAACAGGCCTACTGTTTCTGGGAGATCTGCTTGAAGGTGGCAGTGGTAAAACCAATCCTCAAGAAAAACCCCCTAAGTAATTACCAACCAGTTGGCAGTGTCCCTTTCCTGGACAAGGTTCTTGAGAGGGTGGTTGCAGACCAGATCTAGACACTCTTGCAGGAAATGGACCTTTTCTGCAGTGGTCTCCTGCTTGTGGAATGCTCCCCCCGTACCTTCATACATATTTGTAAGGGTCTGACAAAAACATCCCTCTTCTCTCAGGTCTTTGACTAATTAAACAAACAAAACTGAGGTGGGGTTATTGTTTTTGTTTATTATTATATTATGTATTTTTGTGTGTTTGTGACCTGGAAGGGCAGTGTAGAAATTTAACAAACAACAACAGTGATGAATTCTGGGTGATGGCAAAGCTGGAGTAGACTTTGCCTCCAGGTCAATCCCTCCATGAGGTGAACAATATAAGCTCTGTTTGAAGTCTAAAAACCAACCATTTTAATGGTCAATCATTTAGGAGCTGAGCTCAATCACACACCAATTAATCAGTCAATGTGATCAACCCTACTTTATAAAGACTGGAATGTAAAAGTGTCCAAAACGTTCCTGTTCCTGATGTCTTGATGGTACCTCTTAAAATATATATATAAAAAACATTTCCCCCTATTAAATATGTTAACAAATACATAAAGAGAAATGAGGAAGCACAGGAAGCACCTGTCTGCCATGAAAAGATAGATGCTTAGTAACCAAGCATAGTAATCCACAAACTGACGTCAAATCTTCCACCATTGACCTGACAGGTTATTGTGCTAGTTCATGCTTGATAGGAAGCATAGACCATAAAGATCACCTGCTGCCAAATGAGTGGTATACCAGCTCTCTTTCTGCTACCACTACATATGCTTTAGAGATTTCTGCAACCATTTAAAACAAAAAAATGGGATATTTTAGAAAAGTAAACTTTTCTAAAATGATCATAATGCTGTTTCCCACGATTCTCACTTAGGATAAGAGGTGTTCTGCTGGACCACTCCAAAAGTCCATTTACTACAGCATCCTTTTCCCCATAGTGGCCAACCAGATACCTATGGGATGCTAATAAACAGGGCATAGGCATATAATAACTTAAGAAGAGTCTGATGGATCAGGCCAATTGCCTACCTGGTTTGCATCCTGTTCTCACAGTGGACATCCAGATGCTTGTGAGAAACTCAAGGACAAGAGTGCTTTGCCCTCCAATGGTTTCCAGCAACTGGCATTCAGAAGCATCACTCTTCCAACCTTGGAGCTAGACAGTGAAGGCAGAACACAATAGCCCTCTCCTGCTATTAACCCACAGCAACAGATATTCAGGAACGTAATTGCTTCCATTAATTTAGATATATTGGCTAACACCTAGCAATAGACCTGTTTTCCATGAATTTGTCTAAAGTTTTCTAAGCTTGTGGCCATCACCACCCTCTGGTAGAAAATCCCAGAAATCAATGTCACATTGCAGGAAGAATTATTTTCTTTTGTCTGCCCTGGATTGCCTGTCAGTCAATTTAACTGAATAACCTTAAGAGTGCGTGTGTGTCTGTGTGTATGGGGGAGGGAGGGAGAAATCATGTTTCTCTTTCAACATGTTGCTATGTGAAGCCTGTTGGAATTCCCTAGACTATTCCCACCTTGTTTTAAGTTTTAATTGATAGCAATGTTATCATGGGGGAGGGATCTAAAACATATGAATCATTTATTGAAAAAATATTATCTGCCAAATCTGCAAAGAAAGCACCCATGAGATGTATAATTTGTATTGTTTGATGGATCAATTGGTTTGGGCACTCAGAATCTTTGCCATATAAATCTTATTTTCTGTCTGGCTTCATATATTCACTATTAGTTTGCATGAAATTTTAAATTCACACAGACTAATTACAGCTATAATAGCAACTATCGTTGTCCTTTTCATCAAGGGATCTTAGATAAGGCCTGACTTTGTGGGAGTACCAATTAAATACAATTAGAACTGGAGCAACCTCCCTTTTGTGTCAAAACACTTGGCAGAATTTATGCTATCTTTGCAAGATGCAAATTTACTAACTTTTCAGATGTCTGATAAATTTCATCTGCCTTATTTGAACTGAGGAATGGAAACTGAGAACAGCTACTGAAATTCAGACAAAATTTAAACCAAATATTGTAATTCCATTACTTCTGCAATCTGATACAAATACTATTATAGCACTTTTTGACATCTACCACAATTATGTCTCATCTTTCCATGAATGTATGTATTTTTTATGATATCTATAAATGTGTCAGTTAACAAAATGGCTGGTGGGGTAACCAAAACATATTTCACATTTTTCAAACATCCAGGATATATATAAATTCCATAATCAACATTTATTTGCACTGAGGGCAACCCAGTCAGATGAGCAGGGCACAAGTAATAAATAAATATGATTATTATTCATTACCTTGTCTGCTTATGGAATTGTAGAACTGAAGTGTTGGAAATTAAAACTAAAGCATCCATGGCCATCCAACCTCTGCTTTAAAATCTCCAAAGAAGAAGTCTCCACCACAACCCGAGGGAGTCTGTTCCACTGTCTAACAGCTCTTACTGTCAGAAAGTTCTTCCTAATGTTTAGTGGGAATCTCCTTTCTTGTAACTTGAAGCCATTGATATGGATCCCACCCCCCAGAGCAGAAGAAAACAAGCTTGCTCCATCCTCCATGTGGCAGCCCTTAAGATATTGGAAGATGGCTATCATATCTCCTTTTTTCCAGGCTAAACTTCAACTGTTCTTGATATGGTTTGTTTTCCAGACTCTTGGTCCGTTCTCCTCTGCAACTGCTGCTTGACACTTAGTACTGGAATAAGAAGGTATTCTGGATTGTTTTTATCAGTGCTATTTTTCTATAAAAGAGGCACCAGAACTCACCATGAACACCTCCCTCGTTCTCTTAAAATGGCAATTGTGCCCACCTAAGAGATACCGAAGCAGAGTTCCAATGAATTCTGGCTGGGGAAAAAAATCCCTGGTTTTTAATGATAGTTAAAGTACAAACAAGGACAATTAAAAAGGGCCACAATTCAGTCAAAGTTGAAGCACTTTTAACCTGAACACTTGCTGGAATGAATATGGCTTCAAATTTTCCACTGTATCTAGAATCCATCCGACCTGGTAATGAGCATATTCCCACTGCAACTAACATTCAGTCGTGTGTGGTTCCGCTTCCTAAATGTCTTGTGCGAGGGCTAAATCTCAAAAAAGTGCAGGGGGGGGGGGTTATCATTATTTATCATTATATTATGCATTTTGTGTTCTTATTTTGTAAACCACCCTATGATCTTTGGATGAAAGGCAATATATGAATCAAACAAACAAACAAGCAAACAGAACTAACTAACTAATTAACTAACTAATTTGTTTCTTTCTTTGACATTTGGCACAGCATAACTGTCATAATGCACTTTAACGTGGGAATCCTATTTAGGGAACCCAGAACAGGTCTGACACACACATTTTATGACTGTTGATTATGCTGCAGATATGAACTATCAAACTCTGACCTAACTGGAATTTCCTTCACTCCAATGGCTTTGTGCCCAAATGAGCAGATTCTAGCTGATGAAAGTGTGAATGACACATACTAGGAAGTTGTCCACCATAACAAGACAATGCCTTCTCACCAAGAGTTGCTTTTACATCCTGGTTCTGAATATATTTTCTGGAAAGAATACAATATTTCCCCTATATGGATAGGATCCAGTAGTTTGACATCACTGAGCAATCTGACTATGTATTGGTTTCTTACTCTTCCTCATCTAACTATGGGCTGCAATTCAGTGATATGAGAGTGCACATAGCATTGAAGAAGAAGAAAAAGGTTCTATCTCTGGGAAATCCACATAGAGCTGGGAAAAATTCAGGTCCAAAACTTTGGAGAGTTTATTTTAATTAGTGTAGACAGCATTGAGCTCATATATATGACATTTCCTACCTTAGGTCTCTAGTCCATCTATCAAATAAGAACCATCTGTTATTAATCATATCTAAGTTCACCCCATCATTCATCTATTATGTTAAGGCACGAGTGCTAAGGCTTATTCACTACTGTTGTATCACCCACAATACTTGGCAAAAATCTGAGATTTGAAGAAAGTATGAACAAAGAATATGTTGGCAGTGGAACATAAGAGAAAGACCTCCCCACCCCACCCCCAAAAGAGAAAAGAAACAAAAACAGGGTGCTCTTGGAGCAGGACTTAATGGATTGAATTTTATGTAACAGATTCATCGAAGATAGCATTTTGACCATGTCTAATTTGCAGGAAACTAAGAAAAGTCCCTAAAACAAAATCTGAACTTCTTGGCAAGAATTATAGGGAAAGAGTAAGCAATATTTCTTATACTCCTGACCCGATTCATCTTTGTAGCCACATCAGGCAGTACTTCTGAACTGATGTCACTGTTTGATATAAAGTACATCACATCAGTATTGTCCACTGTGTACCTAAGACAGTCTTTGTCCTTCACTTCCCTTTGTTCTTACAACACGATCCCCTGAAGCAGCTCTCTTTATTCTATGAGATCAAAAGAAGAACACGCAGATGGAGATTTAGACTCTAGCTCACCTGAAAAGAGAACAATGCATTGAAAACCCAAACATCCCAGCACTTTTAGACAGTGGCCTATGTCTTGCATTGTGAAAGCTGTATCTCAATTGCTCATGATGTGTCTGGTTTGCGGGGCATTTTGTCTAATTAATAGCTTGTTTCTGAATTGTGACATATAATTGGACACCTGTCTTTTGCAGGAAACTTATAATTATTACATGCTGAGCAAGGAAACAATACAGTTGGGAATTCTTCTGTGTGCTGTATCGACCAGATTTTGTGTTTTCTTTTCAAGTACGGTAGCTTTTATCTCAATTCACACTCTTCTTCCAGATGCCTACAGTCATCTGCTTAAGTGAGATTTACTTTGGGGGAATGGTTCAGGGAAAATGGGTTATACCCCTCCCTGAGTGTTATAGTCTTGATGCAATTTGCCCACCCTTCTGCAGCTGTGTTTAAAGGAAATTTGGAGAAATGCATAGCTTACCATGAATCTTCAACATTTCATCTAGTCTATCCCTTAGACCCATTAGGTAACTGCATGATAAATAATCAATATTAATATATTTACCACAGGGAATGGGATCCTATAGACTTCTAGGTATTGTTGGATTCCAACTCCCATCAGCCCCAGTTTCGATGGCCAATGATCACAGATGATGGGAGCTGGAGTCCAATAACATCTGAGGGGCCTCAGATTCCCCAGTCCTATTTTACAGCAACACAACAAAGCACTCCTTTTAATCATCACCACCATTGTCATCAACTCTTGAGTATTTTAGATACTCATTCATCATCTTAATGATATCGTTTAAATTTGGTAAATAAAAACATGAGCAAATATGGCAAAATCCTACAAATAATTTATTCCAAAACAAAACATGGTATCCATAGCTTGAGCCACATAAATGGGAAAGAGCCCAGTGGTATTCCCCTGCCAGCTCATTGTGGGAATAACAGATTCAGTCATGTATCAGTGATGTTTGCCTTCCCCTGTGTTCTCTGCTGCATTTATGAGGCATTAGGATATCTAATTGAATGAAAGAGAAAGAACATGGGGCAAGAAGCCTTGGGTTTTTGCCATTCTTTTGAAGTCCTAACTTTAGAGATCAAACCCCCCCTCTCTCTCTCACACGCACACACACAGCTTCCTAGATTGGGACTGTAAGGACTGGTTCACAGAGAAGTCCCTTCCCATCGGCTTCTACAGCTGTTGGTGTATCTTCAGATAGATGTCCATAGAATCATAGAACTGTAGAATTGGAAAGGACCCTGAGGATCAACTAGTGTTGTGAAGGTGTCCTGGTTGTAAGTGGTCCGTTGCTCTGCCACCTCCACTGTTTGTTCCCACCAGCCTATATTGTGCTTGCAGCTCAGCTCCTGTGCTCCTGGAAGAGCTGGCACTTAATAATTAGTATCCACCCCTACCTTCCTGTGGACCTGCCTCTCTTACGCTCTGTTTTTAATGTCGGATCCGCCCCATGCTGTGTTGTGTTGGCGTTTCTTTCTGGAGTGTCAGGGTTGAAAAGTTCTTGTACAGGTTTGGTTGGCTGTGAGTAATGCAGCATGTGGAAGGCCCCAGGTGGGTTTTGAGAGACACAGCTTAGACATGGCACAACCACTACTTATATATCACACACACACACACACACACACACACACACACGGAACATAAACATACGACAGTGATGGGAAACTTGTGGCCTTTCATATATAGTTGGATTCCAACTCTCATGAGCTTCAGCCAATGGTCAGTCCAACAACAGCTGAAGGGCCACATGTTTCCCATAACTAGCATAGGAATGCCCATAGTGCCGCAAGACAAGTGATCCACTTGGCTCAGCATGCTGCTTTCCAACAATGCCACTAGCCAGGTACTTCAGGCAGTCTCACAAGGTGAGAAGATATACTTAGGGTGCAGCATATGCTTTGCATGTACCATATCCTAAACTCAATCTTTTGCAGTGAAAAATACCTCAGGAGAATAGCCCTGCCTGAAAGCTTGGAGAGACACTTTTAGGACATGAATAATACACAATTAAACCAGTGGATTGGCCCACTCTGTCCTAAAATTAGAAAATAGTGTAAATATCACTCCTAATCCCTATAGTGGTGATATCCACTCTAATCCCCTTATTTAGTAGCATTCAGAATTTAAAGAGTTGATAGCCTCTGTGAACTGAAAATTACTACTCAGAGTTGTCCGGGAAGAATTTGTGGAGTTGTAGAGAAAGTTAGGATCAGCTTTGTATATAACAGAAAGTACTTATGTGGATGAGTGATTCTGAAAAAGACACAGAGATAAAAGATGCCAGGTCAGAATGAAGATCTAGCCTTGCACACATTCCTTATATAATTTATATTATGAGCCTGTACTCCACATAATGAGGCAAATGGGGCTGATTCATGTCATGACCTCACGCATGACTTGGATTGCGATATTAACAAGGCATGTCAAGGCAGATCAGTTTTCAACCTTGTAAGTATCTCTGCTGCCTCTAGTCAACCCCCCACTCCCTGCCAAAAGTTAAATGCACAGCTTTCCCTTTCTCTTTTCTGGAGAAATGAAAGCAAGCTATGGAAAGGTGAGGGGTGTAGAGAAGAAGTGGGGGAGATGGATCTCTCATTTTGATGAGGTGCTCTAGCTTTTAATCAGAGTGAATTATATTTCCTACACAATGATCTCTAGAAAAGAAGTTGAAGTAAAAAAATATTGAGTTTTGGCTGTGCAAGCAGGGCACAAGCCACTAAGTTAGACAAGGGTGGCTTCTTCCCATTCATTCTTTTGCCAAACAGTTAAAACTATAGCCTCTTTCTTCTTCACATAGGGTACCGGTACTTCCAGGAAGCAGGACCAGGAATGTATATTTCACAAAATATAATAGCCCTAAGAAATTTTGGAAGTTTTCTTACCTTCCCTCATCTGCTCAGTTTTCCAACTACATGCCCGTCCCCCAAAAGGAAACCTTGAGGGAAAAGTGGCTTCTGTTTTCTCACCTGCAAATGGTAAAGGCTGCCTTTGTAGGAGATCTCCAGAAATATCTATATTTCTGTAATATGGCACAATTCATGCCCTCAGATGTAGTGGAGGCTGGTCCATCAGGGTGAATGGGGCACTTCCCTGCTAGTCTTAGCTTGCTGGCAGGAAGGCAGCCCCCCCCCCCATTCTATTACTTACCTGTTATGTACTGAGTTGAATAGGATCCAAACTGCAGCAGTCTGATTGGTCCTAGAACAATAGGTTTCAGAATGCAGCAGTCTGATTGGTCCTAGAACAATGCAGCAGTATGATTGGTCGGCAGGAGCCACCCAATCCAGCTCCAGATAGAAGTGAATCCACAACCTGATTGGCCTACAGGAGAAGTCCGGAATTAGCCAATCACGTGCAGCCCATTGTGTAAATAATGTATATAAAGCAGATACTTTGAGTGGACTTCCATTCCTCCTCACCACTATGAGCTGAATAAAGAGCATGAAATCACTTTGCGACTCTGAGTATATTTCATACACATTGTCCAGCTGATGACACCAGAATTGTTTGGCTCTGCCTGTCATTGGGTCTGGCTCCACCTACTGTTGGCCTCCCTGATTTCTGGCCTACCAGCCACAATAGGCACAAGCCACCACTGGTCAGAAGAGGTGGTCAGGACTGTAATTTGCATCCATTTCTGCCAGAAAACAAGTTAGCAACTTCTATTCTTTTGTTGTTGTTGTTCCCTTCATGAAAATACTTGGATGAATCCGATTGAAATTTGCTATGCTTAATCGTCTCTGGAGAGGCTCCATTGCTTAAAAATGTAAACTATTTATGTGAAAAGGAAAAAAGATGCACCATCACCATCAATTATTATTATTATCACCATCATCTGAGGCAAAACAGTGCTTCTAATTTAACAGATCAGATTTAGATACACACACCCCAAATTGAATTTGAACAACTCAGAACACATCTGAAACAGATGGGCTGCTTCTAATCACTATGAATATGTGGCTTTTGTGGCTGCTGTACCCTGTTTATACTGACATGTGGAATTTGCCCATGTCCCTTGTACAAATCCATCCTTGGGGAAGGACACACTAAAAAGGAAAAGGAGAACTGTAATTCACTCTCATCTGTCCTTTCATCAAAATTTGCTAAAATGGAGTGAAAAATCATTTTTCAATAGCTCCATCATTTCTTTTACCAGGTCAAACTGGTCATCTGAAGCAATTGTACTTTAAATGCAATCTGTCAGACCATTTACACACTTCATGATTGGTAAGCTACCCAATGACTACCTGGTTTGTGCTATGCTTTCAACAAAGCTTATGAATCACACTTAAATGAATGGTGATATCTGCATTCACGTGACACTAACCATTTTTATGAAACAAACAGGGAGATAGAACTTCCCTGTTGGCACCCATTCTCTTTTCCGTCTTGCCTTCTGTGGGAGCAATATGACTCTGACACCTAGGTTGTAAATCTTTATGAAATCTCAGCTAGTTATTTAAGTTTTCCCAGTGACTAATGAATTGCAATATATTAAAAAGAGAAATTTTATGTTTATGGGATGAGTCATGCCGGATCCTGTTGAGAGTTTGCACTAATTTATTACAGTCACCCCTGAACAACACTACTAAGTTGCTCATAAGCTCCTTTAAAAAGTTTGTTTTGCAGATAGAGTACAACTTTTCTTTTCCTGTTTAAAAGATGAAACCCTGTAATCATTCCTTGCTACACACACTTAAGTCATTCTGCCAGCTACAGAAAACTAGCTTACGTATTTTGAAGATGGCTCCTCTAGCTCAGATAGATTTCCAGCCGTTAAAATATGCCCTGATTATGTCAGTAGTCTACCAGCCTAGAACATGGAAATCATGCTGAACTACACCAATTACTCAGCATGTCTAATTCTTTTAAGCCAGGATGAAGGCAGCCACACAGCAATACACCCACTGGTTATTTTACATAAAACCATTTATATTCCCCTGGAAATGGCCCCCAAGATCATTTGGCCACAGTGATAGTTATCCTGAAGATGTGCAGGTAATCCTGCTGACATAAAAAGCGCAGTCTTCATTTAAGTTACAGCAAGAAAAGTTTTAATTCTTTCTAATAGTTTTTCCTTTCTTTCACCTGGATAATGTAAGGTTTGGGATTTTCTAATACCCCCCCACACACCATGGTCATGTGTTTAGTTAACAGAACCACACGGAGAAACATCAGGGCTAATGAAGCAATAGATAGACACAGACACAGAGAATATTGGGATAAAAAAATTACTTTATATCTGACCAGCATATTCAGCTGTCAAAAAAACTTCACATGCATTACTTAGCTGTAATCCTTACAACCACTCTCTAAGGCAGGGGTGGTGAACTTGTGGCCCTCCAGATGTTGTTGGACTAAAAATCACGTCATCACAGACTATAGGCCATGCTGGAGGAGGCTGTTGGGAGCCGGAGTCCAATAATATCTGGAGGACCACAAATTAACTGCTCTAATGTAACTCACAAGTCATTGTCCTCCATACTGCAAATGTGGTTTTCCTAGGGCCACCTAGGAAAGTCAGGGGCTTGCTGATTCAGAACTCAGACTCTTTGCCACTGAGCTACACCAGTTCTCAACCATAGTGGTTGGGAAAATGAGTAAGTGTGTCAAAAGAAATAGCTGTCCAATGTTTCTATTTGGTCACATGTTTGTAGTTATTGGGGCGGGGACAGTGGGGCTTGCAAGTGTGATGCAGGAACCACAAATGGTAGGGGTATAGCTCAATCCAATCTTGTTCTCCCAGATTTAATTAGCCCTGGGTTGGCCATTTTTAGGGATACCTCATAAATTGGAATATACACACTACTCCTAGGCAATGGTAATGCGTTTATGATCTCCAGTGTATAAAGGCACATCTTACTAGAGCTCCTCAAATTCTTAGCACTCTAGTGAAGGCATTTTTCAATTTCCCAGGATGCCTTGCTTTGTTTAGAGGGGAATTTGGATGGCAAACTGTGCCCACTCAACTAGCAAAATAACCATTTATTCACTTACCCAGTAAGCCCAATTGAACTCTCAGGCATCTTACTCCCAGAGCTTTTTTTCTAGGGAAAAAACCAGTTCTGGTACTCACCTTTTCTCAACACTAATTTAAATGCCAGTATTTCTCCTCCTCACCTACTCTTTCCCTCAGTTGGCTTAAAAAGCAAACACCCTCTTTCTCTCTCCCAGTTCTAAACCTCCTTCTCGTTCCCCAGCCTCGCCACTTCCTTTCTCAACTCCCTCCAGCCCTTTCTCTCCCCAAACATAAGAATGCCAAAGTGTTTCTAAACATCCCCTCACTGCCCTAGATGGCTTGCTGTCTCTGTGCCTCTCACTCCTTATTTCACACACCCTAACCTGCTCTTCTTTCACCTTGATGGTCACTCTTCAGAGCAGGGTCATTGGCTATTGCTAGACACAGGAAATTAGTGCAGCTGTGGAGTTGGGGCTGACACACACAGACACTGATACTGACACTGACACAGACACACACACACACAGAGAGAGAGAGAGAGAGAGAGAGAGAGAGAGAGAGAGAGGAAGAGTGAGAGAGAGACTTTGTGTGCATGATTTGAGGAGTAAAAAGTGCCGGTACTGTGTACCGTTAATTACCACCAGAGAAAAAGCACCACTTACTTCTAAGTCACACTAAGGATTGCGCTGTTAGGCCAGATTCAGTTTTATTTATTTCTATTCATTTACTTAAAAAAAATTATAAACTGTTTGATGTTTTAAAAAACTTTAAGCAGTGTACAGTGCTCTCTTTTTTAAGCATACTGCCTAAAACCAATAAAACAGCAATATAAAATAGATATCAGGAGGCATATAAGGCATCAACGGTCACATGTGTCTGATAGAAAATATTTCTAATTCATTGCAGTGACTTTACATGGTCATGTTTGAAAGCTCTTTCCCTTCACATAACACTGACATTCTCAATGGCAGCATAGCATAGTGCCTTGGGGCAGCTGGTGCTAGCTTTGAGATTATCTGTGCAAAGAGTAGCTTTCAGATATAAATGGCTTTCAAATGTCATAGCCACCATCACAAAGTGCATTTGTACGGAAGAGGATCCTGCCCCCCCTTAGCTTCTGCAGTAGTCCATACGTCAGCAGCAATGTCTAGGCCTAAGCTTTGAACTTTCTTTCATGAGCATCAGGGGAGAAACTCAGCTGAGCTGTCTGTATTGAATAAATTCCTAAAGTAGATGTCAGAAGAGGAAGACATTGTGTGGGTCTCTGTTCTGACATGAGCCAAACATAATAATAAATGCCATTGCCATTGTGCTTAGATCCAGGAGAGAGGGAAGCATCTTCAATCCTCTCACCTCACCTAGACTGTTTTCAAGGGAAGTCCTATAGAGAGTGCATCACAGTAATCTAGATGTGTGGTTACAACAGCATGCAGCATAATGGCATGGCTATTCAGATACAGGAGCAGCTGGAGCCGACACACCAGCCTGAACTAGTAGCTATTCTTTGCTACACAAGCCTAAAGTGTTGGTCTTGGATCCAGGAGTATCCCCAGTCTGAACCTGCTCCTTCAGGGGAGTGCAACTCCAAGAAGAGGCTGTATACCCAATTCTTGGACCTGGAAACCACCAGTTGAAAGTTTAGTTTGGAAGGTCCCTGTGAAGAAAGTCTGAAGGCCAGAAGAAGAAAACAAGCATTTCCCCTTGAGCTTTCTTTGACTGCAGTAACCAAGTTTACTTTACTTTGTTTCAGTTTTGACAGTGTAAATCACTGAAGTTCAGACTCCTGTCAGATTGTCAGCAATCACAAAGCAGCCTCAGAAATGTGCACATACTTAGTGAGAAAATGACAAGGTAATGACTAACTATGACAAAAGTTTGGATGGGCAAATCTATCATAAGGTTGTACCAATTAACGCCCTGGAAGGAGTTTGAATTGTTTCACACAAAACTAATCACAGTTATTATGTGGTAAGTTAGGATTTCTGAAAACATGAAGTCACCATGTGCCAATAGTTTGCAACTGATCAAAAGGAATATATAAAATTCAAAGCAAATTTTCAAGCTGAACATATGAAAGGTTGCAGGTAGCAGGGGACTTATGTTGCTTAGATCATTCAGAATTAATGCAAACATATTTTTAGCTTAACTCTCTTTGACAAGATTAAGTTAACTCTCTATAGCAAATTAGGAATGGGCTCACCTAAAACAAGTGAATCTTAATTAAGCCCAAATTAAGTTGTTTTACACACAGGCCAATTCAAAATCTAAGGTCTCATCGAGCTCCCAAAGATGTCATCAGGAATATGAAATCCTCATTCCAACATTCTCATGCCAATACACCCCTTCCAAGCTCATCATTCTGTTGCTCCCTTTCCTTTGTTTAAAAGTTACCTGATAGCAGCAAGGGATTGGGAGAGAAATTCAAACCTACTTAATTTGCACTTTCTGAAACAATATACGAACTGAAACAGAACCAACCTTTGATATTTGTACTTCTCCGAAATTTGTAATGCAATTCTCCAGCCAGGTAATGTGTACCAAAATGCACATACTATGGTAAAGGTTGCATTTGAGTGCTGACATAATGAAAACAGAATGCACAAATGCATGATATTATGGGAAATAGTATGTCCTGAACTCTTGGCTTCCTGGCAGCAAGTCAGTATGTCAGGTCCCCAGTCCAGGGCCAATCCACAAGTCCAAAATCCAAACTGAAGCACAGTGCCACAGAGATCCTGCAACATCCAAGCTAAGGACCATCAACATGAACAGTTGAGGAGACAAAGCACTTCTGCTCTGCTGTCCTTTGGTACTTTGCATGCTGATTGCAGCATCTGGGCTTGATGAGACATGGGACCATCACCTGTCCCAAGCCTACTTCAGCTGAAGAACCACACAACTCTTCCCAGAGCTAGCAACCCCACCTGGCCAGCTAGTGAGCTGGGCTGTGCGCCCTTGTCTGCTTCAGCCTCGTGGAGTGCCCCTCCCACTGCTCCCTATGCCTCAGAGCCTGCTGTGTTCTATGAGACAGGGCCCCCTCTGGCTCTGGGGATGGGTCCTGCTGGTCTGGTTCCTGTGCACTGACCTCCATCCCCTCGTTATTCTCCATCACAAACAAGATATGAAATGGAATCATTCAAACAGAGGACTGACCTCAGTAAAGCAGAATAATGAGGGTTGCTGCAGCAGCCTTGGTTAAATTCCAGAACACTTGAGTAAGTTCTTGGCATCTGTAAGGACCCATAATATCTAGCTGCTTCATGGCCTAATGAAAGCTAAAAGTGCAGCCCTGATCACCCTTGGCAGGTATGCTTTAGTAGAAAAGGTCTGCTGAAAGTGCAATATCAGTCAACCATAATCTTCAGAGACATGTGGTCTCAGCTTGTAATTAGATTGCTAGTTTCAATTCCCAGTTCCAAACTTCAACTGCATTACTATATGTGACAACTGCATCAACAGACTTCACCTGTATTGCTATCGGTGATACCTGTACCAGTAAAGATTTCAGTATACCATTCCAGAGATTAAACATGGAATGAATGGTTGTCTGAAACCAACAAAGTACTTAAAGAGCAGCTATGGGCAACATGAGACCTCCAGATATTGCTGGATATTTCTCTTACTATTGGCCAAGCTGGCTTGGGTCAATGGGAGTTGGAGTCCAGCAACATCTGGTGGCCACTGGTTCCCAAAACTGCTACCACAAAAATACACTTGTGCTATAAAACCTTAGTCATAAAGTAGCAGTTATATTGGGCATGCCCAAGCTATAGCTAAGGTGTGTTTCTTCACTTTCCATTATAAAAAATCGCAATTTATATGCAGAAACTTTCAAGCTGAAACTTGATGGACAGATTAAGTACCAGAGACAAGTTTAGAATCTGAAAAATCTGAGTGACTTGAAGATATAGGGCCAGAGATTCAGGCAATGATTGAAGGAAGTTTACATCTAATTGAAGGTTTTTAAATTATGCCAATAAAGTATATAAAGGAACAGAAGCATGTTCACAGCCATTTCTGTGATGAAACCTTGTCTGTGCTTTGGAATCACAATAGTACCATGTATTTTTGTGTGTGATGCACAAAAAGCTTAACAAATAATAAATATTAATATTGGTATTGGCATGAGTTAGTTATTTGCTCAAAATGAAATGTTCGATTAAATTAGTTAATATTAACCAAATGGAGTGGATAATATGAAATTCTGTATCTTACCAATCAAAAGATGATTTACTAAAACATGCTACAACCTGGAAGTAAGCTCCACTGGATTCAGTAGGACTTACACCTGAGTAGACATTATATGCTTTCTTAGAATGAAGAAAATATACTGTCATCCTGGCTATTTAGTGAGGTGTAAATACTGAATAGATAACCCACATATTATTTCATGTTGAACGGTAAAGCACTCATGGATTGGTGTGCTCGTTCAGCAGGGACAGTGCCCCACATGTTTATAACAAACAGCATTTGAAATAAAGCCTTGATTTTGTTAATGATTCTGTCATCTTTAACCACACCTTTAAACTCATCCTCATGTGCCATGAATAATGTATTTCTGATATTACTGAGACTAGAACACATGATTAATAATAAATGCTTAAGGCTATTTTGACTGTGAGTCCTGGAAGACCTGCTCCCTGTTTTGCAGGCTTTCCCCCACCCGACCTGGGAGGGTAGGGCCCAGACTGACTCCAGCTAAAAAAGCAGGGGCTGCTGAACAGGCTGTTGGGTTGGAGTGTTTTGTTGGGGGAGGGGTTGTTGCTGTTGGTTTTTCCTATCTTTATTAAAGATCTTATGGTGATTTATGTGGAAATTGTTCAGTTCGGTTGTGTATTTTTGATGTTTTATTTATTGTTCATGACTACTTTTGTTAGGTAGTTATATATTTTATTCATGTTGTAAGCCGCCTTGAGCGTGGTTTGAGCTGTGGGAAGTCAGTTTACAAATAAAATTATGTCTGTATCTATGTTAAGTGTTTTGCAGCTAGGGGGTTCTGGATGTGCTTAAAGGAGTTTTCCTGATCTTTATAACAGACTATACATTATCTTGTACTTGGGCCCTATAATAATTTATGATTACAAAGCACAAATACACATAAATAAAGATTTAACATCAGATGAAAGGGGGGGTCGACAAAAAGTTGCTTGAAGGTATATAGGTTTGTCTCAGAGTCTGAAAACTTACTGAGTTGAGATGTTATCATAAAACACCTTTTAGTGAATAAACAAAAGTAATCCCTTTGATTTGGATCCAATTTTTATTCATTTTATGCCCTATTAATGATCAGCTAACTAATGTAATGCTTCAGTTTGAGAAACATGATATACTGATGCACTATAAATTTAAAATCCCCTACTAGAGGTGCTTATGATAAAGCCCCTATTATTGTAATTCACTGTAATGCAGAGATGACATCTGATTACTTCAATAAAGAATGGGCTCTTTTGTTCAGTTTACAATCCGGCTTTGAAATCGCTTGGAAGAAAAGAGGGGAATAATGTCACACTGGAGGGCTCATGTACGTGAGTTTGATTTTCATTCACGAATATGGGACCCTGGGCTATTTTCTATTGAACTCCTAACTTTTATATCCAAGTTCCATTTCCATGTAATTTAGCAACAGATAGGGTTACGATCTTGGGTGTTCTGTGCAGCTACCAAGTAGTTCAAAGGATACGGCTCTCTGAGACTCAAAGGGTTGGATCCAAAGGGGATTTCTGTATCGTCGTTTCACCACTTTACACATTGTGCTGCATCAAGTGATGTGTGTGCAAAAAGTGGCCCAGAATTGAGATCAGTTTCTCTGCTTGCACTTCCACAGGTGGAAAAATCAACACTGCTATTGAACTTGCCTATTGCCACATTGTATAAACCCTTGCATAAGCTGTTGCAAAACAGGACTACTGCTTGTTTTACTCCCTAGACACAAACTGAGCACAGCAACTGTTTTACCACTTCTTCCTTACCCTCACATAGTGTACCATGAAGGCAGCATGTTCCAGCTAGATGCAAATAGTGCTACAAGAATGATCTTTGTGCTCAAAAATTTTTCTGGAAAGCCTGGGAAGCTGGCCCTGCTGTATGTGATCCTGAGTATCATTGCAATAAAAGTACTCATAGCTTCTCAATTGGTAGTTTCTGCATAGCAGAACCACCCCCCCCCCGTCTAAATTTAGTTTGCAGTTTTAAAACTATATGAGACAATAATAAAACTATACGAGGCAATAATAAACTGACTGCTTCCCACAAATTAAAGGGTGAGCAGGATGCATGTGTGCTAAAGGCGCATGTATGGGCATCAGGTATCTTGCAGGTTTTCAAGGGGGTGACTCTGTACACTTTAACGATGTACTCTTATTCTTGTCTAAAGTGTATAGAGTCATCCCCTTGAAAACCAGCAAGATACCTGATGCCCATACATACGCCTTTAGCACACATGCATCCTGTTCATCCTATAGTTTAACTAAACTATAGAATTCACCAGCAAAAAATGTGGTGATAGCTACTAGGTCACTTAGGTCATGACTACTTAGGTCACTTGAAAAGGATCTGCCACTGGCCACTTGTCATGGCAGCTGCTTTCAACCTTTGTAAACCAGTTAATGTGGGACAACCATAAGAGAGGACTATTGTATTCATGTACTGCTAGTGGTATAGCCAGAGGCATCTGGCTGGCCACTGGATGCTGCACTAGGATAAGCCTTTAGTCGGATGCATAAGGAACTTTATTATGTTCTAACGCCATACCCTGAGTTATTTTGCTTGCTGTCTTTTCTGAAACACTTTTCCAGTTCAATTCTACCTCCAACTATATGGCTGTTTTGTAAAGCATCTCTTATAAATACATCATCAAGAGTTTATCATTATTTATATAACTTGAATGCATTTCTAACTAAAATATTTAAAAAATATATTCATACATTTGAAGTCAATATGTGATTTTAGAAATAATATTTTTAAAGATAAGGTTTTTGCTCTGTAGTATGTCCTGCAGTGTAAACATAAAGGAGACGCAGATATCAGAAGAGCTACTTTTGGAAATAGAATCAAAGACCCTCAGAGTCTGTTGGTATCTCAAAGGCCATCTAGTCTAAAGCCCTGCCAATGCAGAAATATTGTCTTTGTTGAAGGCAGGTTGTGTCAACCAGTGACTACTGCATTTGGTGCCACATCCATTGTCATGGACTTGATCAAGGTGTAATCTTTTGACTCGTCCAACGATTAAAAGCTACATGGATGATCAAATGGGGAATGGAAAATGTTATTGGTCAAAATGTGGTTCTGGTAAAGTTAATGTCTTATGGAATATTCAGATTTATTGGGCAGTGTGAGGTTGGCATCACACTCATACAAATAAAAGGAAAGGGGAATATTGGTGGTAGATTGAAGCCAGGTTCCCCCTTCCCTGGGCAGAAAGGCTCTTTCCACCATACAAAGCTTTGGATCCAGCAGATTGGGGGAGGGAATGTTTTTCAATCTCCCCATGCTTTGTAGACCCCAGTGCTACCTCTCACATTATTTTGGAAGCCTGCAACCCTGAGAGCAGGAGCAAAGTCTGGATCCAACCATCACTACACCATTCAGGATACAGGTTTATGTAACAGCAGCACTGAAAATGGCAGAAAGGATTTATTCTCAAATTGCTTCCAAGAAGTACGGCAAATAGCACAATCCACTTGTTTGTTCATTTTTCAAACCAGTCCACATGTCTATATATGCTTAAAAAACGGAGACTAATCTCATGTACTTTTCATTAGCCTCATGCTAAATTAACATCATCTTGTTTGTTGAAATGCCCTAGGCGGTCATTTAATCCAAAATAGGTTCTAAGCCAAAACACCACTAGATAGCATCAGAATGGAAGAGCTCTGGCGGTTAATAGCATGGCCTTCAGTGGCAGGGCAGGAGCTGCCACTATGAGTGAATCAGCAACAACTATCTGTAATACAATATTCATGCCTAAAAAGCACAGAAATGAAATAGAAGCCTTCCATCTGCTGTTGTGTTCCATGCATCTGGTCCATGATCAACATAGCACAACACATGTATGCAGTTATTTGTGACAAAGGAGAGCAGAGGGAATTTCCTGGTCTGAATATTTTAGTATCTAACAAAAACACAACAAGGCTGTTTAAATGAATGCAGGAGAGTTTCTGGTGTGTTTGTATGCACCTTCCCTCTCAAATACCAGTAGTTTATTCATGCTAAATTCCAACTGTGATGTATTCATCTTCTGTTTTCTTCCAATTGACAGCTCAGTTTGGATCACCTATTCCTGATCTGTGTCAATATAGCTATAGAAACTGGAAAGCTGTTTGTTTGTTCATTTTTAAAACCAGTCCACATTTCTGTTTACATTTTGACACCTCTTCATAGAATCATATAACTGTGGAGTTGGAAGGAAACCAAGGGTCATCTAGTCCAGCCCTCTGCAATGCAAGAACGTTTTTGCCCAATGTGGGGCTTGAACCCCTGGCCCAGAGATTAAGAGTCTCATATTCTACTGACTGAGCTATCCCACAGGCTCTTAAGATATCTTAACCACATTCTTGCAGATCAAGAAGCAAGTTTTTATCTATGTTTGTGTACAATTGAATCTGTTGACAGGATGATGATGATGATGATGATGATGATTTCCTGTACATGACTGCTCAGAAGTAAACCTCACCAAGTACATACTTACTTGGAAGTACCGTAAGTCTCATTGATTAGGATTGCAGTCCTAACATATGTGAGACTTCGCTCATGATACATGGACATCATGTTACTGAACTTGAACCCTCACATTTTCACCATAGGTCAGCTGGCCTTTTTATACAGTGGTACCTCGGGTTAAGTACTTAATTCGTTCCAGAGGTCTGTACTTAACCTAAAACTGTTCTTAACTTGAAGCACGACTTTAGCTAATGGGGCCTCCTGCTGCTGCCGCGCCACCAGAGCACGATTTATGTCCTCATCCTGAAGCAAAGTTCTTAACCTGAAGCACTATTTCTGGGTTAGCGGAGTCTGTAACCTGAAGCGTATGTAACCTGAAGTGTATGTAACCCGAGGTACCACTGTATGTTGTTTGAAAGGGACTAATGTGGTGTAGTGGTTAAGAGTGGTAGTCTCGAAATCTGGTGAACCAGGTTCACGTCTCCGCTCCTCCACATGCAGCTGCTGGGTGACCTTGGGCCAGTCACACTTCTTTGAAGTCTCTCAGCCCCACTCACCTCACAGAGTGTTTGTTGTGGGGGAGGAAGGGAAAGGAGAATGTTAGCCGCTTTGAGACTCCTTCGGGTAGTGATAAAGCAGGATATCAAATCCAAACTACTACTACTACTACTACTATTCTTCTTCTTCTTCTTCTTCTTCTTCTTCTTCTTCTTCTTCTTCTTCTTCTTCTTCTTCTTCTTCTTCTTCTTGATAGGCCAAGGTACGTGGGTGTAGGTTGCTTGCATGTTTGCCAAACCTTCAAACATTACAATACAGACGCAAAAACAGAGATCTGACTGACTTGCAAGGCTAACATGGGAGCCTACCTTTTGTGCAACATGAGAAGCAGTCCTTGCCTTGGATTTCTGGTCTTACATGTTTCCTAGTCATCTGGGTTAGTGCCTACCTACATTTGCTGTTTGGCATACGGCTCAAGGATATCTCTGTTTTTATCAATGCCGCTACTTGGTCATTAAAACTTACAGAATCCTGGGGGCAAAACTGGAGATTAGAAAACAAAGCTTCTTAGCAGAGATTTAAAGCAACAAAGACTTATAGCAAATGAGATTAGTTCTGCATTAACAATCTTGTCTGAACCTTTAAAAGTTCCACTGCTAATGCTGAGGCAGTCATTTCAGGCAAGAAATTCCTTGGTTCTTTTTATTGGTGAGGGAGCAAAAACCATTCACCTGGGATGACATCTTAGCTGTACTAAACCCAACAGTGCAAAAATTCCCACTGGAATGTCAGCTCTGAATTTCCTGGTGGAATTAGAGCCCATGAACCTTCACCTCTGAGCTTCAATTGCATCTTCATAAAAACTAACCAAGACTAGCCTCTAAACAAGTTGTGCCAACTTTCATGGCACAATTTTGTCTTTTTACTACCAACTTCAGCCTAGATGCCCCTCCACATGTTTTAGACTACAAGTCCCATCAGCCCCAGCCAACATAGAAGTGATATGTAGTTCAAAACATCTGGGGGGGGGGTGCACCAGGTTGGATGAGGCTGATCTCGGTTTTTTATAGCATGAAGGGAGCAGTTCAAAAGTTTAATTCCCTTGATTCCTTCTGTACAAACCTTTTAACAAGGACAAAATTGTGCTACTTAATATGTGAGCCACTTCATACACATAAGCATACAAAGAGAGATATTTGAGGTGTGTGTGTGGGGGGGGGAGACTCTGTGAATGATTGGGATCCCACAATAGAAAAACGCATACCAAACCACTACAATTCCAACTTTTTGACTTTTCATTTCAGACTCCAAAAGCAGAGTTGGCATCAAGGATAAGCATAGTTGGGCATCGGCCAAAGGCCAACACTCCGGCAAGGGGCACACTAACAACAGGACCCTCAGCTGCTGCAGTCCAGCTCACTGAGGGAAGAGGCCCCTGGAGGTTTCCAAAACCTGGAGATGACATTGCCAAAAGGAGAACTCAGTGACCAACATAGCAGATGAGGCCACTGAAAATTGTCCTAGCTCCAGCACTGTGAAGTTTCATCAAATGGAATGAAGCAGTGTTGTCTCACTGTGGTCAAATTACTAAATAGGATAAGGAGAGCTTGCAGGATATGACCAATATCCCATCTAGTCTAGCAGTCCTGGTCTCTTGCTCTTCTACTTTTAAGACTAACTGGGTTCTGGGAGATGGAGGGTCTGAAATGCTTTCTAATGACACCATGTCAGCCAGCTGCCACTCCAGTTCTGCTTCCTCTTCCTCCTCTCCCATTAATTTCCAACTTTTTCCCTTATCTTCCTTTGAGCTGAGGCTTCTCCCAAACCACTATTGTAAACCTATACTGTCTTCCTCTTCCTTCTCCCTGGAAGGGTCAGGATGGAGAGGGGATCTTCACCATTCTTCCTCTGTCCAGTCCCTGACAATATGGGAAGCCTACAAGCAAGACCTGAAGCATCAAGGTCCTATGCAGTGTTTAGGGAAGGTGTCTGATAAACAACAAAGCCTGCACAGTTCAGACACAGAGACTGAGAAGCTACTTTGTGATCCTTCCCCTGCTGCTGCCACCAACCGACCATCTGCTTTTGCATGCACTTCTCTCCCACATACAGCCATTGTGTGCCATATGCACAGTTCAATATTTGATTAAGAGCAAAATAAAAGCTTGTCATAGACCTAATTAGATATACATGCAACCAGATGATTGCTGTTATTAAGCAAAGCTGTCTTTAAAGGCTCTGGCTTAAACACCCAGCTCAATAAAAATCATACTTTTTCAAGTGTGCCCTGCAATTGCATTGTAATGTTTTTGAAAAGCATGCTAAGAAAAGCCTTTTAAAGCTCTTTGTTACTTTCTGTAGCAGGTTATAAAAAATTTCCTGCAGAGCCGGGTTAGGTAAGGGTAGTTTAGACTTAGCTTTAAAAATTTAAACGAACCCTTGAACATATTTGATGTTCAAAAGGTGCCCATGTTGCGCTATAACAGTGTACATTTTTGTGCAGTGATTCCCCCCCCCCCCATAATTTTCCAAGAGAAAATGCATAGTAGTGTAAATGTTGGCAAAATGGAATAAAGTGCTGTGTGGCTGCAGCCTGAGGTTCCAACTAGTTCACAGTTAAGTAAGGAGAAAGTTTCTATTGCACACCAGGCATGTCTCTTAAAGAGGTAGGCTGCATACAGAACACCCCCTCCCTCTTTTTGGCTTAACAATGAACAGCTAAACTTCTGGGTCAAAACATATTTCTGAGGTTTAGGGTCAGAGGCCCAAGCAAATGAATTTAGGGTAATACTGGAGCTTAGCCACCCAGGGTGTGTAGGGTTGTAACCTTAAATTCTCACCCCTGCAGAGTTTTGCTTTTGATAAAGAGACATCAGAGTTCAATGTTACTTTCTGATATGAAGCCTTTAACTGAGTGGTGAGGCAAATTTATTATTATTTTTAGAAAGGTTCGTAGACCACTCTATTGCAAAACTCTCCAAATTGTGCACAGCATAAAATTATAAATAAAACAGTTGAAATCCACATAACCATTTAACCCCTCCTCCCCAAATATACCGTATTTACTCGAATCTGCTGCTCACCTTTTCTGGCCAAATTATGTTGCAAAAGTTAAGGTATGCATTAGATCTAATGGCACTTTTACATTCCCCAGCACATACTTTTTTTTGGTTTCAAGGTTCTGAAAATTGAGGTGTGCATTAGATACAACACAAACTTATTAAAACTTAAAAACACAGAATATGGATATTAAAAAAAAACTGGATAGGGACATTTTAAAGTAGTTATCCTTCATATTCTGACTTCAGGAGCAGAGTTGAGCCACGAAAATAGATTACAGGTCTAAACCCTGACATGACCCAGCACAAATTAAGTCCCAGCTGTTACTCATACAAAAAGCCCCTTAGGCATCTCTGCTTCAAGACTCTATAGCAGAAGATGAGAAGGAGCAGTACTGGAAGACATGGCCCCATTTGATTACTGTCTTTGCACCCTCCTTCTTTATAAATGCACTACAAGCAGTAATAAAACCAGTTTAGCTTTGGGTGTCCCCTTTTCCATCCCCCAAAGCACTTGAGCACACCCAACTCAATTATTACCTGTCAGGAAGATGTGAGAGAAGACAGTGGGCCAATTTCTGACAGCGAGGAAGTGAGATTGCAAAATACAGAATGCTCACCATTATAAATCTGTTAGTATATTAAGAGCCAGGCTGGGGAGGAGGGGACGACACAATAAATGGGAATGACCCAGGGAAAGCTCTGGAAGAGCTACATCAGCTTATGGTTGCCATACATCTGGGGTTCCCCAGACATGTCCTCTTTTCAATGGCCCAACATCTCCATCTGGGTTGTTGTTTTTTTACAATTTACAAGAGATGTTTGTGGGTTTTGTTTGTTTTTTGTATATATGGCTGGGAGCCTTCCTGATCCCCAGCTGAGCCAGCCATATATATATATATATATATATATATATATGCTTTCGTAGATTTTCACGGGTACAGGAATGCAGGTTTTGGTGTCCTCGGGTGTCTTCCCGTGTAAAAGTTGGGGTGTCTAGGCGACGTTTCGACGAGGTCTCACTCGTCATCTTCAGGCTGGTGCTTTCGGCTTCTTGTTACTGGAACAGAGCTCTGTTCCAGTAACAAGAAGCCGAAAGCACCAGCCTGAAGATGACGAGTGAGACCTCGTCGAAACGTCGCCTAGACACCCCAACTTTTACACGGGAAGACACCCGAGGACACCAAAACCTGCATATATATATATATATATATATATATATATATATATATATGTGTGTGTGTGTGTGTGTGTGTGTGTGTGTGTGTGTGTCCTCTTTTTTGCTCTTCTAATTATGGCAACCTTACATTAGTTGGACCTCTGTATGCCATCAACCCTCCATAAATGGGTGGAGTTGTTCACACGTGTAGAATAGGAAGACCAGGTGTGGAGGAGGGAAGAAGAAGAATGCAGGGAGCATGCATGCCTAATGGCAAAGGATGATGGGAGTTGTAGTTCAGCAATATCTGGAGGTCCAAAGTCCTATACGCTTTATATAACCTTTACCACTATGTCATGTTTGAAGTGAAAATGCCCCCTGGAAACTATTTATCATGAGAGGAGAGGAGGGAACCAGATATTTGCACCCACAGTAGCTTCTGGTGTTGCAAACAATAGGAAAGTATTATTCGGCCTGTGTGTGTTCATTTAACATAATGGGTAGTTATGTTTCTTGCAATTATACCTCCTACCTCCCTCTTACCCTCACCTCTCCTATATCTAGTTGAAAAGCTAAGATCCAATTACCGTACATATATCATAAAAAGGTTACATCTAGCATTTCAATGGCACCTGAATATGCCCACTCCATTAACTGTACCATTATCCATTACATTCCCCCCTTTCCTTCTAAGTCACTGGGTTCTCTCTTGCCAGGTAAAATAACTGCATTTATATAATGTAGAAATTTAAAATATATGGTCTTTTAGGCAGTGATTCAGAAGTATGTGATTCAGAGTAATATCTCATTTTCTGCCATTTGGTTGATGATTTCAATGCAGTAGTTGCCTAATGAGGTCCACTCTGAGGTGAATGACTGCAAATGTGAATCCACTGCTTAATCTTTCTCCCCTTTTCATAGTAAAGAAAGCTTTCTAATATGCAGTATAAGTGGTCTTTAAATGCTTGGTTGAGGCAAGATAGTCCAGCAACAAATCTTCAGCGTAGAATTAGTATAGATCAGGAATTGGGAGCTTTGTGGCCCTTCAGATGTTTTTGGACTTTTGACTCCCATCAATCCTAGTCATTATGACCTGGAGACGGGGATAATGGCAGTTGTGGTCCATCAACATCTGGAGGGCTGTAGGTTCTCCAGCCTTTTTATAAAAAGTTACAAGTACAGGTGAAAGCAAGTTTCCCACTATTCACATTATACAGGTGTATAAAGGTCAGACCAGTGTAGTTTTTCAGAGATGCATAGCAGAAGGAAAGTCATTGCTGGTCTTTATGTAGACAATTATGTAGATTGTCCTTCTGGTATACTTGTGGAAAATAGAACTACTTTTTAAGTAGCTGAAAATGTCTGTTGATCTTTGTGAAGTGTTCTCTCTGTCTGGAAATGCACACTCAATACAGTGACAAAAGTAAAGACATGCAAGATTTCTGGCAGAATGCCTATTAAAATTGTTGGCCCTGGAGCTATCGACACAAAAGGACTCTCCCCCCCCCCCCCCGCAGGAACTACCCAGCACAATGATCAAACAAAAGGGAAAAGTCGTGAAGCTACAAATATTTGTTAAACAAGACATATGTTAATTAAAAGAAGCTACAACCTTGGATTAGAAATTGTTTCTCCAGGGAGTTTTATTATCCGTGAGGAAGAACAGTGTTGCAACTCCTGGGATTCTCAAATTAGCAAAACTACAATCTGGTTTTGTTAGGAAAATTTCCCATGGGATTCTAGATTTTCCACACACACACACACACACCCCACTCCTTCCTTTCCCCTAGCTACTCAAGTGTCATGAAAAATCAGAATAAACCTCATCAGGGGAAAAAATACAGCAGCCAAACACTGTAGGAAGCAGAAAGGTTGATGGATCATTGCATGGAAGCTCAGATAAGCATTCCAAGCTCCCTTCATTGCACAAAGGGGAGCTCATCCAATCAAGAAGTAGTGCGGAAGCACAGCTGGCCTGGTAAGGTCTCACAGCTTCCTGTGGACAACCACACATCAGGGGTCGAAGTCCCAGGGCACCTTATGTGTGTTGACTTTTCCGTAACAGATGCCCACACCTAATGCATGAACATCTGGACATGGCCAGGGGAAGCCATGTAATCTCAGGGGAAAGCCTCACCAATTCTTGATCATGTGAGTGAGTAATGCATGAAAGGGCATCACTTACACAGGAAATAATAATAATAATAATAATAATAATAATAATAATAATAATAATAATAATAATTTTATTTATACCCTGCCCTCCTCAGCCAAGACCAGGCTCAGGGCGGCTAACACCAAATATAAAAACAATTGATTAGAATACAGCTTAAAAAACAAAATTAAAATACAACATTAAAACATTAAAATGCAGCCTCATTTCAGTGGAACTCAATCAAAAACTTTTGGGGGGATAAAAACGTCAATTAGTTCACCAAAGCTAACTATCTAGACTGGTCCTACTTGGGGCAGAAAAAAGCCAGGGAAGTCCCCAAATAGGAGTTCCAACGCAGAAGGAGAAAGGAAAAATGAAAGAGGGGGAGGGAATCAAATTGACTCCAAGCCAAAGGTCAGGCGGAACAACTCTTAATGAGAAGAGAGTACTCTGTGATAAAACTGCAAGGAGTTTCATGTAAATGAGGTTTGAAAAAATGAGTTCACTTAAGTCCTTTGTGGGTGCCAATGAGGGAGGGCACCTCTTCCGTATATTATCTTTATTCCATATGCAGCCCTCCATGACTTTGCAACAATGGTTTTGGGAAGTCTCCTCTACTTGTAGACGCTCCTTGTGTGATTTTAAATCCTGCTTGCGCAGGTTTCTAAATTGCAAAATGAGCCCTCATGAATAGAAAAGGCTCCTTGCTGAAGACCACCCTGCAGAGCTCCACGTGGAATCAAGACAGCATGCCAGAGAGGGTGAGGGACTTGGCACTGCACACTTGCAAGTTGTTATTGCGTGGACAGGCAGAGTCCCCAGATCCCGAGCGGTCCCCCCCCCCCGTCATATGGAATAACGACTCAAAACAATGTGCTATGGGATTAAATTGGCCACAACTTTATTAAATTTCAAATGTGGGTAGACCTTGGCTCAGGCATTGGGCGTTCTCCCTCCCCAGCCCCCAGCCGGGGACCTAGGGAGCATCAGGGTTATCCAGTGTGTGTGTGTGGGGGGGATGGGCCGGCTCTGGGGAACATATGTTCAAGCAGAGATAGCCGCCCCCGTTACGCCGTCGCCGCAGGAGAGAGCAATGACGACCTTTCGGCGTACGGTCAAAGCCTCTCTTCAGAAACCCCTTTAACGGGGAACCCTGGTATCGCCACCGCAAAGAGGAAGATGGACTAAATGATTCCGCCCAAGGCCTGATACCGCCAAAGTTGTGACGTTTTTGCTACGGGAAAGGCGAAACCTGCCAATGCAGGGAAATTCCTTTGCGGCCCTTTAACAGTGACCTTAACGTAGCAGCGCCTGCATACCTGCGAAGAAAAGTTGACCTGCAAAACCTATGAAGAAAAGTTAACCTGCAAAAGATGACATTAACTGAGGGTGGGTAGGGTGGGAGAAGCTCTGGAGCCAAGTAAGGATTCCCAGGTAAGATCCTCCCTTTATTGTGTGGGTAGGTAATCCCTCCCCTACCTGGCCTGGTCTCCTTGGCAACGCTTCCCCCAGGTGGGATTGGACAACTGACTGAGGTAGGCGGAGACCTCCAGGTATCCCACCTGAGGGAAGGCAAAGCCAAGCCTATGCTGATGGGGCCGCTCCAGATCTAGGGCTGCGCGCGTCCATGAAAAGGGCACCCCCGTTTTAAGCGGGGACCGGTCATTCTCAGAAGTGTAGCAATGACCTCAATCTACTATATATTTTGTAAAGCTGTTTGTTTCCTATGCATTTGGATACCTTTTAAGATATCGTAACCAAATGTTGCATGATGGTTCCTGAATCTAGGAGCAGTTTTCATCTGTGTTTGAATGCAATTGGATGCCATTTTGACTCAAGATGGTAGACAGAACCTTCCAAAAGGGCACTGATTTTAACCACTGGTCTCAAAACCACACCCAAACTGCTTTCTTTCTTTCTTTCTTTCTTTCTTTCTTTCTTTCTTTCTTTCTTTCTTTCTTTCTTTCTTTCTTTCTTTCTTTCTTTCTTTCTTTCTTTCATCTTCTGATCAATGCAGTGAATGAGACTGCTAGCATGGGTATAAATAAACAGTAAAGAAAATGAAGACTTAGCTTGCACTTGCCACTGCATGCTGCTGCTATGACGTTCTTGGTGGTTTGATTAGCTCAATTGCATAAACAGCTTACCTTGCTGCTTGTAATATTTCCAGCTGCAAAAAGAATTCCTGGCAGTCTTCTTTTTATAATTTTTTTAATTAATTTTCTCAATAAACAATCATTACATTAAAAATAAAATAAAAAAGACACAAAATAAAAAAATTAAACCATCTATATTCACTCTTGGGACGAGGGTAGCACTGTGAGTTAAACCACAGAGCCTAGGACTTGTTAATCAGAAGGTCAGCGGTTCGAATCCCCGCGACGAGGTGAGCTCCCGTTGCTCAGTCCCTGCTCCTGCCAACCTAGCAGTTCGAAAGCATGTCAAAGTGCAAGTAGATAAATAGGTACCGCTCCAGTGGGAAGGTAAACAGTGTTTCCGTGCACTGCTCTGGTTGGCCAGAAGCGGCTTAGTCATGCTGGCCACATGACCCGGAAGCTGAACATCGGCTCCCTCGGCCAATAAAGCGAGATGAGCGCCGCAACCCCAGAGTCGGCCACAACTGGACCTAATAGTCAGGGGTCCCTTTACCTTTACCTTTATATTCACTCATAATATTAATCCATGTTCTGGGATTCCTGAAATCCCTTGATTTTCCTCCCCTCCCTCCACTGGTTCCTTTGTATTACCGTATTTTCATTTATGCATGTCAACAAAAAATATTTATCTCCAATTACTTCCTTATTTAAACAGTTTCCATAACAAGTGGTTTCTTTTTGTTAATCCACCTGGCAGTCTTCCTTGATCTCCAGATGTTTGGGACTACAACTTGTATCACCCATAACCACTGGTTGTGCTCTCTGGGCCTGGTGGAGTCCATAACATTTGGAGGGTACTTGGCTGGGGGATGGTTGGTTCCTAGAGTACTATTTAAGGCCCCAAGTGTTGGCAATACCAGACCTTTACATTTAAGTTTCTCATCATTTTAGGACCTGGGCCCAAATACCTGTGTCCCCACATGCCAGTGGTGGATCTTCCATTAGGAAAAATGGGGCATTGTCCCACCAAGCTCAGTGTACCCTCAGTCAGCTCGCACCTTTCTGCCTTCTTTCAGTTTCCACTTGCTTAGACACAGTGTTTCTCTTATAGAACACAACAAGTAGGAGGGTAGGACAAAGCTTAGTTGGCTCTGCCTGCCATTGGCTCTGGCTGAATCGTCTGTTGGCCTATCAGCCTTACACCCTGTCAGTCAAAATGGGTACTAGTCACCACCACTGTGACATGCATTTTATTTTAGACAACATTAACAGAACTTTACACTTACTATAATGATACATGCATTTTGAAGGTCTTTAAAAAAAACTTACATCAAACAACCTCTTTTTGAGGGATGTCTTCTGCAGATTGCAGTTATCATGAGGAGATGTGGACAGGGATTGTAACATTATAACTTGTTTTAATTGGTCTGCCTTGTCCTATTGGAAACTTCATGTGGCTTTCAGTGTTTAAACGGTGGAAACACCAACTGAGTCATACCATATTCTAACACTCTACCACAACACAATCCTACTTTCATTCATAGTTTATAAGAGAAGGGTGGGTTTGGATAGTGTGTGTGTGTGTGTGTGTGTGTGTGTGTTGACCTGGATTGTCCTGCAAGTTGGCTTTTATTGACCATCAATGCACATTTGTAATCTCCTTTTAAATGCTCCTTCTTGCAGAAGCAGCATATGGTGAATCCAACCCCACAGCAAAGCTCACAGTGCCATGATCAGTTCCTATGCAATATGGAAACATTATCCAGTTCCATTGTAGTTTATACCACACTGAAGGATCCCATAATTTTTAAACTGCAGGATAGGGTTTTCTGAAAGTCACCTGGTTATTAGCCATGCCACTCCCTTTGAAATTAATATTAAAGCATTAAGTATAAATCCCAACCGGAGGCATCTTCTGAAAATAAATGCTTATATAAAGTGTCCCAGATGGAGTGTTGCTGATTAAATGAGTTACTCTGTTCAAACATACAGTATAACATTGGGACCAAAATATGGAGTCATTTGCTAACTCAAAAGCTTTAGGACTACTTTAGGACCTTTTAAACTAAAACCAGTGATCTTGCCTCAGTCTGCATCCATTAACATGAAAAGCATATTGCCCAATTGTTGCTGGTACGATGATGATTAGTTATACAGTGGTACCTCGGGTTAAGTACTTAATTCGTTCCGGAGGTCCGTACTTAACCTGAAACTGTTCTTAACCTGAAGCACCACTTTAGCTAATGGGGCCTCCTGCTGCCACTGCGCCACCAGAGCACAATTTCTGTTCTCATCCTGAAGCAAAGTTCTTAACCCGAGGTATTATTTCTGGGTTACCGGAGTCTGTAACCTGAAGCGTATGTAACCTGAGGTACCACTGTAAAGGTAACTCCACATGATGCTTTACAGAGAAATATGAGCAAAACATAGGTCACTATTCTGGTTATCTTTCAGTCTATGGTCTGAGGCAGTAATGCTTCTGAACACAAGTTGTTGGAAAGGACAGCACTCTTTTCCTTAGCTCTTACTTGAGGGTTCCCCACAGGCTTCTGGGTTGCCACTGTGAGAACAGAATGCTAGCCTAGATGGACCATTTGCCTGACACATCAGGCTCTTCCTATATAGAAGGTGGTCTAGACCCCAATTCTCCCTAAATACTGGAGCAGTGTCTATATTCTGGTGCCTAAGGTAAATTACAGCTCATAGTTATTGCTTTCTGGGAATGTTATTTATTTCTATTGTGTTTATATCCCACCTTACTTCCGTCATGGAACCCTGAGGGTTCCCGTGAGGTCATCCAGCCAGGCCTTGACCAGACACAGGCCTCCTTATCTTCAGCTAGGTGGTGGCCTCATGAACTTTCATTTTTGTCAGCATCATTATCTAGCCTTGCAATTCTCCAGGTTTCCTTTCTTCCTCATGCTCCAACCTGCCAATACGGCTGGCACATTTACACCATGCCAACCCCGCTGCCACCTTGCCTCTTTCCCTTTCCATCATGGTTTGTGGGAATGAGTCAACTGGAAGCAGGTCAGGGAAGCAACACAGCTCTACCACGCTATCTACTGCTGAATAGATGCATCTTGTCTGTAGTTCATGTGTAGGACTGTGTGCTGTGCATGCAGTACAGCCCAAGCTGGTTTGATATTTTGGACAATAGTCTAAAATTAGCTATCTGCACCAGTGGGTATGTAACAATTTGAGTATCAGTCTAAGACCGGAGAGACTCAGGATTGAAATCTACTTATCCATGAAGTTCAATGGATGCTCTTAGACCAGGAACAATCTCTCAGGGTTGGTATAATGTGAGGATGATTTCCATTCAGCTAGCAAACTACAAAACCAGCACTGCTAATTCAAAAGACTTGGTTCTACTTTGTGAACTAAAGGCTGTGATCTTACCTTTTTTAAAACCAGTCTGCTCTGATGGAAGCTAATAACATTCCTTCTGCACTCTCTTCTACAAAGCAACATACATTCACCCAGGCTGGGGACCATAAACACAGTTTCAAGAAACAGTTATTTCACCATCATGCTAACCCTCCAAGGTGGTGGCCCCCAAAGCTGCAAGAGGCAATAAAAACATATGCAGGAGATGGAATAAAGTTTTGTGCAACTGTGGGAAGGCCTTCAGGCAGTGATCTTTGCTATTAGATATGTGAGTTACAAGCATGCCCTCCCCTCTGTGCAATGCTTGTGGGAATGAAAAGGGAGAGAGGAAGAGGTCAAGCCATGAATAAATACAGTCCTGAGTATATAGTTTTTGATGTTGCTTCAAGTTGAGAGCAGGCATACATGAAACACAAGCTACATATACATTTTCCAGTAAATGAGCGAAAGACAAGGGAACAGAACACCTTTTAGTTATGTCTATTCATAAAGGCCAGAGGTTAGTTATGTCTCAAGGGAGCGAATGCTAGCAGTGAGTTACAAATCACCTTTATTACTACAGAAAGGATGTATACAGTTCAATATAAAGGAATGAGGCATTTTTCTAAAACAGGGCTGTTATAATTCAGACATTTTTTCTCTCCAGTGATGGGTCCTTCCAAGGCTTTGAAAAAGCTTATTGCTTGTTGGGTTCAATCCTCTAGATATGATGATAGTTTCTTTGTGCCTTTGTGTAACATCAGTATCAGCGAAAACAGTGCCCGGCATTATCCTGAGGGGGGAAAATGCAGCCTTATAAGCTTCCGCCTTATCTTTCATACACAGATTTCACAGTGGCACAACTCTGATGCCTTTTGCACAGCTTGCTTCTCCAAGAACAGAATTCAGTTCCTGGGTTTATCTTCCCCTCCTGTCTAATCGTCTTCTTGTTTTGACACAATGCCACTAAAATATCTCTTGAAAGCTAATTTAGATTAAAAGTAATCCTCCAAGCATCGTTGTCACGACACTCCAGGAGAATCAAGCTGAATTGACAAGAGAAATGGATACAATATTCTTCATGTTTTGCTAGAGGAGCTAGAAGAGGAGAAGGGAAATATTGTTGCATGAAACATTGACAGGGAAGCTGGAAGCAGAGATTTGCATTCATATCCATAGGTATAGACCAATTAAATGGTGATATTTGGACTCCAACTCTTTAGACACCAATTCGATTGATATCCAAATGCTGCATATGAACACAAACAAGCTTCTACTGCAATTCAGTTATTCCCTGTGAAGCCCAGAAGCACCAAAACATAAGATGCCAAAAGGGGGCAGGCGAATCCTCCAAGTGATGCTGAAATTAAAAGCAAATCATCATCATTTTGCAGCAGATTATTATTTTACAAAGAAATATGATCAGCAGACATCTGCATTTCACCTTCTCAGCAGCAAGAAGATATTATGCCACTTAATGTAGCATAGTACACATAGAGGGGAGATGGGGAATCTGTGGCCTTCTGGTAGTTGTTAGACACCAATCCCCAGCAGCTGCAGCCAGCCTGGCCAATGGCCATGGATGATGGGAACTTAGCCCAACAACACCTGGAGGCCCACACTGGAGGCTAACACTGACTTAGGTTAGGCTGTGTTCCATGTAGTTGTCAGGGACTGGGCAGAGGAGGAATGGTGGGGACTGCCTCCCCATCCTGACCCTTCCAGGATGGAGGAAGAGAAAGACAGTATAGATTTACAACAGGGGGTTGAGGGAGGTAGCAGCTCAGAGGCAGGTGAGAGGGAAAGCTGGGAAATCTGGGAAAGCTGGGAAATGTTTAGGGAAGTTTTTAAAATTTAATGCTGTATTGTTTTTAACACTTGATTGGAAGCCACCCAGAGTGACTGGGGAAACTCAGCCAGATGGGCGGAGGAAAGGGGAAAAAATAATAAATTATTATTATTATTATTATTATTATTATTATTATTATTATTAATCATGGGAGAACCGCAACAACACCCGGCTGATACGTTGTCATGAGAAAGCCTTCCAGACCCTCCATCTCCCAGAACTTGGCAAGCCTTAAAAGTAGGAGAGCAAAGAGCTCAAAGACAGAGGGCACATAACACCACCCATAGCAGTGATGAATGAGGAAGTGGGAGAGATGGGTGTGTGTGGAGATTCACTCGGGACAATGCCATTATCCAAGAGGCTGGGTTCTATAGCCTCTTTCTGTAAAGACTGAAATAAAAAAAAGATGGTAAGAAACTTTTTCTTGTCTTTATACTTTCCTGGGCAACCAGCTGGGAGCTGCTGATAGCATCCTGACAGTATTATTGTTACAAGCCAACCCACTCTCTGAGCAGTGAGAGACTCAGAGGTTCCAGAGCTTATCCGGGTTTAGGTTTCCTCAGAATGAAGGCCAGCAGAGACTGTGGTGTCTTAATGATATATTTATACCTCTATATAAACTGAGCTTAGAATGGAGGGGCTCACAGCATTAATACTCCCATAGATTTTGTTTCCTCTTTAGGTTTCCAGAGAAGCTCACCAAGTTCAGTTTAGGCTCAGCACAGAGCAAAACATGTCTGCCCCTCTGCAGCTTCTAGCTTTCTGCCTTTTCAGCTCCCTCACACACAGCTTTCTAGCCCAGCCCACCTTCAGCCTAATGTTCTCCATCACATAGCTATAGCTATTGCAACCTAACTCATTCTCTGAAGTGGCCAGCTATGGTAACAAAAGAAACTGGTCTGACCAGTTCCTCTCAGGTTCTAGATTCTAACCATCACTACATACAGAATACCAACCATTGGAAGGGACCCAGGGCAGCACCCCCCAAAAAAATCCCCTCTCATAACACTATATTTGGGCATACAGTGGTACCTCAGGTTAAGTACTTAATTCGTTCCAGAGGTCCATACTTAACCTGAAACTGTTCTTAACCTGGAGCACCACTTTAGTTAATGGGGCCTCCTGCTGCTGCCGCACTGCCGGAGCACAATTTCTGTTCTCATCCTGAAGCAAAGTTCTTAACCTGAAGCACTATTTCTGAGTTAGCGGAGTCTGTAACCTGAAGCGTATGTAACCTGAGGTACCACTGTACTGTATTAAGATAAATGTTCTTACTTCCAACATAAATTTGTCAATTTGTCTCTCCACACCTTTATTTTGGAGGTGATGGCTCCACACAGAACCTCTTCACCCCAAATTGCTTTTTCGCTTCAATGGAGTGGTGAGCATCAGATGCACAAAAGGGCTCATTGCATGTTGCTTAGGATTTCAGATGAGAGTCGTTGTCTGCTATCTGGCACTAGGTGGTATAATATTTGCTTTGCAATAGCCAGCAAATAAAAACTCAGCATGCACAGGATTTATTTTCAAGCGCAAAGGGCTTCAAATCAGAGTACTAATCCCACTTACAGTTAGTGTGGCCAATTTAGTTTTTCCCAGGTACTCTGGTGGCTAAAACTTGAGAGGCGAATTTATTTATGTCCTGCCTTTATTTCTGAACTGGGATACAGCAAAGCGAAATAAAACAAACCAAATGATTTTCCTGCACAGGAATTAATGCATGTTTGGCACCTAAAACTGAAACAGAATATCGAAATATTAGCAGCGGCAGTCATACATACAAAAGAATTATGAGAGTATTTTGAACATGGAGGGCTTAGCCACACTTACCTTTCCTCTGCTCTTTCTAGGCAGAGACTGTACTTTAAATCTCGGCTTTCCCTGTGAAAATCTACTCTTTAGCACTCAATCAGAGAAAATGTTAATCTGCAGAAAACCCAAACTGATATTTCCTCTGACTGAGCTGTAAAGAGCAGGATAAGTGTGGATAAGCCCTGACTTATTTTTTAAGTTGTGAGTTAAGGGTAGAAATCTAACTCGAATGTTAAGAAGGCAAGAAAACTTCACTGATACCCACACAGCTAATCCCAATTATAGAATGTCATTATAGACACACTGGCTCAGAAAAGAAATTCCATGGAAATACCATTAAGATCAACTGAAATTCCAAAGTACTAATTCATGTCAGATCACTACATGGCTCTCTATCCTTTCCATGTCTTGCTATCATTTTCTCTCTTCCCCCTTCCACATACACAATTTAATATTTTCTATCATTTTTCTTTACCTCACTAGTCCTTTGTCCTTGAGCATCCTATTTTTTCTAACCTCTGAGGGTCAGAAAACCATGTTCTTTATATTACATCTATTCTTTTTCAAAAAATAATAATTAAATATATATATTAATTTAGTTTTTCCTCAACTCACTTCCTCTTTGATTTGCCATGTTCCTTCCTTTTTATCTTTCAGTCAGCAGTTTCAGTATCCCTCCTATTGACTCCAGCCAAGGCAGAAGAGGGAGAGCATTGTTGTATAATCAAAGAGTGTTTTCCGGGTCTGACCTTATCGACTCTTTAAATCATATTTTTTTTGCGGACCTAAAATCCTCAGTTAAATAGAACTGCAGGATCATCCCCCCTCCATTCATGCACACCAGACAAAAAATAAAAAAACACCTGAGCACAAAGTAAATTAAATAACTTTAAAGCTAAAGGGAAGAAAGTAGAACAGACCATCACTGGGACCAAAATAAGCTTGCATATATCTGGGGGCATAAGTTAATTGCAAGTTGTGTCCCACATGCACCCGGCTTCCAATTATTTTCTTGATTTTTGTGACCTCAGTATTTTCTGCATTTATCTTTTCCTTTTTCAATATGTTTTCACTTCCAACCTGATTATAGAGAGCGGCCATTCTGCTTGGGGGAAAAACTGCAGGTGATTTGGCTATATAAAAGAAACCCAGCAATTTCACCAAGGCACTTTTTCATAAAACCGGCTACAACAAAGATCAGATTGACCCTTCATGCAACAGGACACAAAATTACATCCATTTATGGATGCCTCTTTGGAGAGCCCCACTACAGTCACTACAACGGGTGGGTGTTGCAACCCCAGCTTCAAGGAGCAACAGGGAGAGAAGAAGAGGCGCTTCTGTATGGTCCTGCAGCTCAGACTGTGTTAGACAACAGAGCCCCAGAGCCAAGATTGGATGTGCAAGTCTGGCAACCCTCTGTGCTGGACCCCCCCCCCACTACACATCACCAGACCCTTCTTATCTAATGGGTTGTGTTTGCCAGTGGCCTCTTGATCACACTGTCCATTGTGCCTGTGAGTTTGGACCCACTAGGCAGTGGAGGGTTGGCATAAGATGGACATGGGTATGCCAAAAGTTTTGTTATGATGCCGGCTTCCATCATGGATTCACAATAGGACAAGTACAGCTGGCTTCTCTGCCCAAAACATCAGAAAAGTCTAAATCGGGGTAACCTACGTACTACTCTCCAGATGTTGATGGACTATCAGTCTCATCATTCATGGGCTTTGCCTGTATTGACAGGGGCTAATGGGAGCTTGAGACCAGCAGTATCTTGAGGGCACCACTTTGGCTGGCTATGGCTCACAGAATGCAATGCTCAATAAGACCTAGCTGCTGCAAAAGAAGCAGCGGATTTCAATGTCAAGGTAATGGTTTGCTCTATAACATTTGCCCATAGGCTTTTTTCTCCTCTTATCTTTCACTGGCTTATTTTAATTGCTGCCGAGTGAAAAGAATAAAACAAGCAAAAAAAAAACAACAACCCTGAAAACAGAAGCAAACAAAGGCAGAATTTGTCAATAAAAAGCTAACTGTTTCAGGCATTTCTTAGGTCCCCAGTTTCCTGTAAGTTGTTGGGTTTTACAAGCTCCTTTCCAAGCTTTGCGTAATAGTTACTGCACAAATCCACACAGTTAAAAAACAACAACTGAAAACCTCTCCGGTAATCTAAGGAAACTACGAGTATAATAATGCATCAAACATTTAGAGCAGTGCAGGCCATGCACATAAATGTTATCAGGATCTTCATTTAACAGGGTCACCATTTTAAATATGAATTGTAACCTATGTTGCAAGCCATTTTATTGTTACTATTCATTATTTATTAAATTTCATCTGAAGATCACAGGGCAGTTCACAGCATAAGAATACAAAATGAGAATACAAAATAAATAAGAACAAGAACAAGAAAAACACACCAATAACACCCCTTGCACAAATACAATTAAAAGTATATAAAATGTTAATCAGCCAAAGGCCACTTTAAAAATAAACATTTTTGTCAGGTGCCTAAAGATATGTAACAAGAGCACCAGGTGAGCCTCCTCAAACATAATTCTGGAAATGTCCATCCGAGTACATCCAAGCTACAAAGTGGTGCCATCTGCCCCTAACTCGGACAACCACTCCAGAGGAATAAGGTAAAGGTAAAGGACCCCTTACCATTAGGTCCAGTCTTGGCCGACTCTGGGGTTGCGGCGCTCATCTCGCTTTATTGGCCGAGGGAGCCAGCATACAGCTTCCAGGTCATGTGGCCAGCATGACTAAGCCGCTTCTGGCAAACCAGAGCAGCACACGGAAACACCGTTTACCTTCCCGCCAGAGCAGTACCTATTTATCTACTTTGCACTTTGACGTGCTTTCGAACTGCTAGGTGGGCAGGAGCAGGGACTGAGCAACGGGAGCTCACCCTGTCGCGGGGATTTGAACTGCGGACCTTCTGATCGGCAAGCCCTAGGCTCTGTGGTTTAGACCACAGCACCACCCGCATCCCCAGAGGAATACCATGCTATCAAAAGCCACTGAGAACTCAGGAAGTAATAAGAAGGAGAAATTGTCTCTGCCTCTTTCCTTTGCCTCTCTGTATGGTGACAAAGGTCACTATGCAGGGTGATCAAACCAGTTTCTGTGCCAAACTCCAACTGAAATGGATCTAGAAAATCATTTTCCTTCAAGAGCACCTGGATTTGCCATAGCCAGAAACTACAAACACCTGTCTATACATGCAGCTGAAGTTAGCAGTGTCCATGGGGGAAGATTTTAAATGTATACAATTACACTCATAGGCCTCATTGCTGTCTCAGTTTAGCACAAGTCTAATCTGTATTCCCAATTCCTAGTTCATGGCTACATGAAGCCACATGCCCATTGGGAGGATATTAACATATGGACGGTATGAGTTGTGGAGTGTAGGCAGCTATTTTTGTAGTCATCAGGTGATGGCCATACAAACCTGTGAAAAACGAGGGGGGGACAAAAGTTTCTCATCATAAAAAGAAATAAAGATATATATATTGAAACTTCCATAATAACTTACAAGTGTGGAGCTGGTCAAGCAATGTTGTGAGCAAAATCCAGAAAGAAATGCATCTGAAAGGACAGTCACAGAGCTATTTTGTGTGTTATTTTGAACCCTAATGTGCCATCAGTGGTTTGTTTCCACAATTATGAAAACTGTGTCACCTCAGATCATAATTCTCTGTCATGGTTCTTGTAAAGAATTTCCCACAACAACTTATATTATTCCAATTTCACTGATGATTTGTGTGCCCTGCTCTTACTGAAGTGGATGAGCTCCCTTCTCAGAACAAAAGTGCTAAAGGCAGGTGGCCCTTAAGTACTGCAGGACTCTCAAAAACATGGAACAGAAGGAAACTAACAGCAACCATTGGTTTCTGGTAGAAGGAATAACAAATTAATGCTCCCGAACTGTATAGCTGCCTCAGTTATTGCTCTTGGCAGTGCTTTCTGATTCACTGCTGTCATCTTTTTTACAAATAGGAGTAAATGCATTGGGAAAATGTAATCATAAAGCATTTAGGGCATTCATAAGTAGATGGGTAGGTGAACAATTTGCTCCCTTTCAGTGTAAAAACAATGCAGTGGTTATGTATTAGCTTTCAGACATGAAGTGAAAATCAATAGTACACATGAACATTTCATTTTGCTAGTATTTGGGGCTGTGCAATTTTCTGATTTGGTTTCTCTACAGCAGGAGCCCACACAAGTTAGGAACCAAGAGTGCAGTCTGGCACTGTTAAAATCAATGGACTTTTTTTGCCATTGATCTATTCAAGAGAGAGAGGGAGACCAGTACAATATGGAGAAAGTTTTTCTCCTCTCATAACAGTAGAACATGTAGACATCCAATGAAGCTGAGTGTTGGAAGATTCAGGACAGATTAAAGAAAGTACTTGTACATGCAGTACAGTTAAACTATGGAATTCACTCCCACAAGTGTGATGGCCTCCAACCTAGATGGCTTTAAAAGAGGATTAGATAAATTCATGGAGGACAAAGCAATCAATGGCTACAAGCTATGATAGCTATGCTCTGCCTCCTGCTATGGTTGAATCCTGGGATGACTTGAATACGCCTGATTTTATTTGGGATCTAGGATTCACCCAGAGCAGTTGCACAGCTCTAACTGCATTCTTCCCTGTGAACTAGCACAATGTTTTGTCACCTGCTGTAGCCTTTGCCCACATGGTGTCCTCCAGATGTTTTGGATGATGACTCCCACCAGCTCCAGCCAGCATAGCAACATGCTTCCGTGATGCCACCAATATGCAATCATATCCAATCTGCAAATATCTGTGCTGGGATATAGGATTGCATTCTAAGAACACAAAACGTTCTGGTGTAGCCCACCTGTTGTTTCATAAGTGTTGCTGTCAGGAGGGTAGTTTAGAAGAGGAAAGACTTTTCAATCGGTGAAACTTATTAACAGCAGAGTTAAATTATGTTACTGCAGAGGATAATTTGTTCATGGGTGCTATCTTCCAAATTACCAAGGCATGAAATAAATTTAAGCATTTTAAAAGTATGTTAATGAAAGTAATTCCCTATACATCTATCTGCAAAATCTATTGTATACAGCACTATATATCTATGGTATATACGGATCTGCATCCATTTATCTGTCATAGAGTTTTACTCTTTTCAGAACTAGATACTGCGTTTGAAAAGAGATCATGTAAGCAGGTTCAAGACGTGCTTTCCCCTAAATAAAGTGGTGCATGACTTTAGCCATCTTCAGACTTTGAAGGGAAGCATTGCTGGATGACAGTCTAATAATCTGGCAGATCCATGTTCTAGATCCAAAGTCATTATCTTGAGGCTTGAGCTGTTGTTAATTATGGGGTGCATTTAAAATACCATGGTGCAAAATGTTAGTCCAATGGGATATTACATGTGCACCAGATTCCAGTTAAATATGGTTGGTTCATGATCTGTTATTTCCATTTTTTTCACACAAAAAATACTGAATGAGGGGGGAATGAATAAGTATCTATTTTAATCTAGTAAACGAATGTGTTTAATTTTTGTCAATGTTTGCCCAGACAATTTAACCAATGGGTGTTTTTGCTTTACTCATCAAACATCCAACCTCGCACGTTCAAGAAATGTCTAGAATAAAATAAAAGTTTCCATTTAAATCATGAGCAGCCTAAGAAGAAACATCAATTGCTCCCATATATGCCTCAGCTTTAATTCTCAGTCAATACGCCATTAACTAAAATTCTGATGAGCTTGTGTGAGGCAGCCTGTGAATGTTGTGATTCAGACAAGAACATGATAGACGTATCACTCCAACATCCCTCCCCAAAAATTTGTGTCTGGAGACTGTGGTAAAATAATTCCCTTATTAGATACTAGGCCTGTCAGTCACAAAACTGAACAGACACACCAGCATGCTCCACCCGCCCTTTAAGGTCTGGCATGTTCCTTATAGGAGAACCCAGATTTGCTTCTAAGCGATTTTGAAGGAGTCACTCATCTCAGGAATCTCTCAAATCCCTCTGAATTAGCCTGATTTGGCTCAGGACTCACCTGAATCCCACACACACAGCCTACTTATCTGCTTGTCTTAGATTTTTAGAGGAAGCTCCAAAAGGACAAATAAGGACAGGGTGAAAGGGAACTTTTATACATCCCACTAGAAGGGTTTCCTTTTGGGCAGAGGGATCCATGTGGCCTTGGAGGGAAATGTTCAGTGTGAAAAGAATGAAAAGTCCCTCCATCCCTGCTGACTGTCAATTTCTTCCTTCATATGATCACCAACGAAACAATCAATAGTCTGCAAGCTAAAAAGGTCAGTATCAATATTAAAACCCCAGGCCGTCTTGCTCTGATGGTTTTGACATTTGCTCTAAGTATGTCTAAATGAACCTCTCTGCTGAGCATCACAAAAATACCTTTCCGTGCCTCCACGTCTGAACAATAGCTGATGTCCTTATGGATTCTTCTGAAAGGAAAGTAGTTGATGTGATTAAGATATACTGTTTTTTATGAGAGTCATCATACCAGTTCTATTGCTCTGCAGCTGGTTCTGTAGGCTTAATGGTCAAACAAATTGCCAAAGAAGCCCTAAAGCAGTGAAGTTGGTGACACACACCAATGCTTCAGGGAGACTCAGCTGAACTCAGCTGGAAAGTTCAAGATCCCCCATATGGTCAGGAAATGTTGATGCTTTACTATAATTGCAGTATAAAAGTGAGGGATAATAACAAAATTTAGTGCAAATGAACAGTCCATCTGGAAACACCCTAAGTCACTTATATCCAAGTCTGGTTAAGCAAATTTAGAGTGCAGAGTTTTTTTTTGGGGGGGGGGTCATTTCCTCAGTAATAATCAAGTGTGCTTTGAATGCTAGAATACTATGAAGTTATAGTTATGGGCACTTAGTTCCCTTCCAAAAAATGTTCTGGTGAGAGGGCCTATGGGTGTTGGAAACTGATGCAGAGAAACATAAATTTAAGTTATCTAAAAGGATTGAAGTAGGGTGTCAGGGACTGGCTAGTTGAGGGAAAACTCTCTGTTTTCTGCTGTATCGGAACAAACATTAATTTGCAGAAAACTTGGTGTTTGTTCTGATTCAGTAGTAACAATGGGTTTCCCTAAGGAAAGCGATGGCTCAAAAAGAAACCTCTCTGGCCCAAGACTAGTAATCATGAGACAAATGAATGTGTGGATGTACCCTTATTTATACAACACTAGGATGCTAAACTGGAGGGAGATATTATACCACTTGAAAATCTTGTGAAACTATGGCTGCTTACACACCATACATTTAAAGCAGTGTTTCTCCCCAGTGAATCCTGGGAACTATAGTTTGCCCCTCAAAGGCAAATTCCCAACATCCTTAACAAACTATAGTTCTCAGGGTTCTTTCTTTGGGGGGGGCGTACTTGAATTGTATTATGAATAGCCTGGGTATGCTGTTCAACCTCAGCCACAAGATATACCCATGTTTTCTCTCCAGATGGGTGCATGAACACATATAAAAACACATAATGATTAGTTATTTCTTTATTCCATCTCTACACTTTTTTTTTGAGAGGCTTCTTTTCCTTGCTCCTGTCTTCCTGTTCCAAAATGAGCTCCATTTATTATGAAGATGTGCTGATAGGCCTGTCTTTTACAACTTGCAATGACTCAGTGCTCTTCCTTAGCAAAGTACTATGAATACAACATCTGCACCCATAGTAAAATAACCAGTTTGTCCTGCGTCTAAACAAAAACAAAGTACTTCAGAGAGACCTGCCCCCAGCACATAAACAATTTTCATTGTCAGTATTTTAAGTGTTGTATTAACAAATCTTCTTAGCTCAGACTACTGAATGATAAGTGAACCAGAGAAAGGAGCAGCCTGGCTAAAAGTAGCCAGGTAGCATATTATGAAAACTACATGGGTTAATCTTGTCAAAGGGCTACAGAATTAAACTGACTATTGATTCTTCATGTAATCCTGTATTTTAATTAATGTATAGATTTGAAGATGTTTCAATTACAAAAGTGTGCTAATGCATTAAACAACTTAATCACATTAAGCATTATTCTAAAATATAAATATATATTTTCGCTTGCATATTCTCATTTCAAAGTTGGCAGAGATCAAATTCATTTATGAAACATGGACAAGAGAGGGCAAGATGTGTTTACCTTCTGCTTTAAAAAGTTTGATTTATTTCAGTAGGAAAGTAAAGCATGTGAATAGTAGCTCCTATTGAAATCAATCTACACATATTTATATTTCAAATAACTGCCTCTGTCCATGGAGGCCTAGAAAACAGCCATCATGGGAGTAGTCATGTCCAGCTTCATTGGACATCCATACATTCTAGTGTTATGAGAGATGGAGAACAACTTCCCTCTAAAAACTTTCTCTGTGTCTTACAAAATTTTATAAACTCGTGCAGCCTCTTATTAACCTTTTCTCCTTTTTTATAATATTTTTTATTAGTTTTCAATTACAACAATCCAATAATCGCCTCATTATAACAATGCCAAATTATAATAAAATTAATAATACCAATCATTGAGATGCCAAATTATACAATTTAGGTGGTGCCCTGCATACTAGAATTGATGGTTTGATGATTTACTTTATTTTTGCTTTCCAAAATACTTATTAACCTTTTCTCTAAATGGAAAAGCCACAGATGCTGTATCCTTCTTCTCATAGGGGAGCTCTTTCATCCCTTTGGTATTTCTCCTTGATCCTTTCTGAACCCTTTCTAGCTCTACAATATCCGTTTTGAGGTGAGACTATGAATGAAAGCAAGTGCTGATCCTTATGCACCAAAAGGACATTACCCATGCCCAAAATACATATATCAGCATGCTCAAATGTAAATAATGATGATGATAATAATAATAATAATAATAATAATAATAATAATAATAATAATAATAGTAATAATAATGTTTAAGGGGCCAAAAAGTGGCTGAGTGCATGCTGTTTAGGGCAGGGAAGATGACTGCAGTATCCTCAAGAAGTTATGGTAGACTGACTGGGACCTTGAACATGAACATTCCACACTGTAATAACAAAAAGGCAGGATTCTTTATTTTTTCAACTTCACTTTATTTTCAAAAACACATATAGCACAACTGTAATTACTGCCCATGTACATTTCTATGCAACTGAATGTTAATTAAGTTATGAGGCAGTCGTCTAGATAAAAAAGACCTGTTAAATGATCTGTCAGTTACCATAAATATTTTAATTTAAACATCTCTCTTTAATCTGGAGACATATAGTGATAGAGCTTAAGAAGTTATTTTGTACATGTTACTATAGGAGAATACAGACAACAATAAATGATTATTAGTTGAGAGGTTTCAGCCTCTGGCCCTGAACAAACTAAAGTTATTTGCACTTAATTCCCATTAGCATTAACGAGGCATGTTAGTCATGCTGAAGTCAAGATCTGTTGATTCCAATGGGATTTCAGCCCAGCTAACTTCTATTGGATTGGGGCCTGTGTCTCACCTAACTTGGTACATTGCCACCATCACAGCAGTTGAGGATCCTCTGTCACTTTATGAGAACAGATCGTTCATGAAAAGCCTAACACACTAATTTATTTTTTACAGAATTAAGTTGCAGAATAAATCTCCCCTGTCCCATTCCTGAAAAACTCATTCCCTTGACCCAAAACTCTGTGATGTACATATGACCACTTGGAATACACCAGAGTTGTTGGACAAGGATGATCATGTAGAAGTGAGTCCCAGACAAAGTTTACTTTCACATTGTGTGTTAGAAGGGCAGAGTCTAGCGACTTAATCACCACTCAGGCATACTGAAATCAGAATGCAAAGTTACATGCCAAGTCTGCAACCTTAAGCATTGGGAGTAAGCCCTGGTAAATTCATTGTTGCATGGCCTATTTGGACAGATGTTTGGTGATAGCTCAATATCACCATGAAAGCATTGGTTACCCATGTTCCCTTCAATCACTGTTCCCAGTTTTCCAGGTTTTGCACAAAGGCAAGAATTACACATCTCTTGGATATGGGTACAAACAACCTTCTCATCCACTTTGACTGAGACCTGGTTGCAGGGGATGAGAAAGAACAAGTCCTTCATTCCTCCTCTGTTGCTACTTTCATGTACAAAGCTACCTTAGGTATTACCGGATTCCAAACAATGTATTGAGAGACAACGGCTGTGAAGTAGATGCAGATACCCTTCTTCCTACTTTTTTTTTTTAGTCTTGTCTCACACTCTTCCCAGAGGAGCACACCTTGGCAATATCTGGCTGCAGGTTAGGTTGTTTATTTGCATAACTCTAGTGTGACTGCTCCCTATTTCACAAGTAATGAACAAATACAAAGACTAGGCTTCCTCAACCTCAGCCCTCCAGATGTTTTTGGCCTACAATACCCATCATCCCTGACCACTGGTCCTGGGAGTTGTAGGCCAAAAACATCTGGAGGGCTGAGCTTGAGGAAGCCTGACAAAGACTCACAAGAAAGGTAGAGAAGGGATGACAATGTTAAATTGGTTGACCCAACCAACAAGAACATTTTAACACATGCTAGAACAACAACAAAAAAGTAGATGTAGGGAGGGAAGAGAAACATCATGGAAGTGGGGTGGGAATCAACTTTTACATTAAATTTGAATTAATTTGATATTAATTTGTTAATTATTTTGAAAAGCAATAAAAAGTAATTGGCAAAAAAATGAGATGTAGAAGAGTCTGTATGTGAAAGTTTGTCCTATTTCTTTCCGTGGGGATGGGGAACTTGTGGCCCTCCAGACATTTTGACTCAAAATACCATTATGCTCAACTGTCAGGGATGGTGGGAGCTGTACACTACATTTCCAGAGCCACAGGTTCCCTATCCCTCATTAAAGTATTCACTGAAGAAAGTCCCAATGTCTATCACCCTGCACCTCCCAAAATCAAGAACGTATTAACTCTAAAAATTGCAAAGAAGTGTGCATGGGGAGTAAAAATCAGCCCTTAAGTGTAGGTGAAATTCACTCAGTCAAAGAAGTCTACAGAGTTAATTATCACAATGTGAAGGCAAGAAGAACTAGCAAACTGCAGCTTGTACAACATGAAAGACCTGAATATATAAACATAAACTGCAGGAATACATCAGACAACAAACTAATGAGAGAAATTAACCTGTACTTAATATTTGAGATTTGAGAATTACATTGCAAATCGCAAAAAAATGTTCAGAAGCGTTAATAAATTACTACAAATCTATGATAGCTGGCCAGTAATTTACGTGTTTCCATTAAGAAATGATAGTTTAGAAAGCTCAATAATAAAGCATTTAATATTGTGTCAAACAATGCAGCCACGTTTTTTTTTTAAAAGGCAGTCAACCAAAAATTCTTTATGAAAAATCTCTTCATAACATCCTGACTGTAGCCTGAAGAATTCAGAAAAAGGTTTTCCTTGTCAAGCTATTATTATTAGATTTATTAACCAACCTTCACCTTAAGGTTCTGGGGTGGATTACAATAACATGAGCAATACAAATTAAAACCAAACCATATTTTTTAGAAAAGTTTTATCAAGTGTCTTTTTCCAGCCATTTTGAAAACAAACAAACAAACAAACCTCCCAATTAGAATGCAGTGAATATAGCTTCTGTTTAGGCATTCTAAATATTTCTATTTTGTTGTTGTCTAAAAGCAGGCTTCTCACACAGGTGTTCCATCTGGCAGCCATGTACTGTAGGCGACCAGTTTTTTTTAACAGATGGCATACATATTGCTTGAAGCCTGGGTCTAACATTTTGACAGGCTTGGTCTAAAATATCAGTTCAGGAGCTAACGAAATTCATTCTTGTCTATGTCTTCATGCCCAGGACCTTGATATTGGATACATTTTGTTGGACATTTGCAGTAACAATAAGCAATATACCAAATAAAGGGTCCCAGGTCTTATTTCGTCCTGTGGCAGTGTAAAACCTATTCATTTACTCTTCAGTTGAATAATATGGAGGAAAGGAAAGAAGCAGCTGATCTGTAAAATGTGCATCAGCTTCAGAGAGATGGAAGACCAATTTTTCAGAAGCAAACAATGGGTAAAGGTGCTCATAAGGAGCTACTGCAACTCAAAGTTGTGGAAACTCCTAAATATTGTATTGTGCATAACAAAGTTCCAGGTATATTGTATATGGAGTTTGTGGTTCATCAAATAATTCCCCTTTCCCCTTCTATGGCTAGGCCTAACCCTACGTTTGTCAGCTTTGCTCTGCACACAGGGCAGGGAAGAGCTTTCAAAGGTTATAACATGCATAATATGATGTCCACACTGGTCTTTTATATGGTGCAGTGAACAAGATTATCATCACCAGAGATGTTATAATGCATTGGCAGTGGGTTGTATGTAAAATACTGAGAAAGAATACTTCACGGAAAACTGGTGTACAGACAGATGATGTACAAATGTATGCTGTATAACCCATAGGGTAACTGCTTTTCCTGATTTAGATTAAGATTTCAGTTCATCGCCACCAAAGTCTATTTGGTTTTTTATTATTAAATGCCTCTGAACTGTCCTACAGGAGCTTTGCTATTAGGCTGAATGGACTAAATTATTTCTATCAGTAAGTTTAGAACATATGAGAATCAGTTATAATTTTTATTTATATGACAAAGAGTTCTCTAACTCGGAAGCTCTTATGCCACCAGAATTTGGCCCCATAAGAAGATACCACTTATCTACCTCATCCTAATGTTTCTCCAGGGCATTATATATTACTAATTTGTTCTCAGGAAAACAAGGACAGTTTTCAGCTATGTAGACAACAGCAACGTCTCCCCTATTGCTGTTTCTGAGTCCTGACTGTGAGTGGAACTGATTCCAGTATCAGAGTCTGTATCATTTATGTCTAAACTAGTCACTTTGTGAAGGAGATCAGTCCCTGAAAAACTCTTGGTGGAAATTTCACTGTCCTTTGCTTGCTCCTCATTAGGTGGGTGCCTGATTTCACTTTTGGCCTTAGCATGCAAAGCATTAAGCTCTTCCACAATCAGTTCATACTCCTTTTCCTTCTTTTGAAGCATCAGGTCCCTATATTTTAACTCCTGCTGAATGCAGTTTAGTTGAGAATGGATCCTTAAGGCATCTTTCATGCTTTTCTCCAATTCGTTCTTGACACTTCCTACATCGGAACTCTCCATTTCCTCCTTAGGCGGTTCCTCTGTCCACATGTCTCCGTTTCTTCCAATGTCATTAACCTCTCGTTCAATTTCCGCAGAGAGCTTTTCAATAAGCTCTTTGTGGTGCTTTAGTCCTTCTTCCACTTGTAACATCCCCTCTCCTTTGCCCGAGCTTTCTGGCATCTGCTGGTTGCTTTGAGGCATGTCTGTTTCTTCTTCAGCATCACTGGATGTTGCCATTAAATAAGACTCCTGCACATAATTTCCTCCATCACCTTCAAGCTGATCTAGGTGAAATTTGGCTTCACACTGTTCGATTTCTAGATCCAGTTCCTTCATTCTGTTGATTTGCTGGTGAATGGTGTGGTCCTGAGAAAGGATCAAGTGGATGAGAGTCTCTATGTTGTCCCTCTCTTGCAGGACTCCTTCTTGTTTAAGTTTGGCCAGCTTCCGGAAGGTTTTCCTAACAATCCTCTTTTGCTTGTCCACTGGCAACATCTTCATGTAATTGGCCGGGCTCAGGTCCCAGGGTTTTTCAAGATTTGGAACAAGCTTGGCTTCAGCTGTCCTCCACAATGGAAATGGGGGGAAGGCATCTGCCTTGACCAAGACAAAGTGCAAATTAGGCTGCTCTTCCCCCCAGGCTTTCCAGAGTCTCAGCATTTTAGTGAGAGGTGGAAGGACCCTCTCAGAACCTCTCCATTTTTCTATGATGCAGTAATCCTTGGGCTGTCCAAAAAGAAACTTCTTTTCTGCATAGGTGGCTTGATGTTCCTCAAGCAGAGCTTCAATTACTTGAGTGCAAGTTGTGCGCTTTGTCAATCCGCTAACAATTTTCTCTTCCTGACAAACCCAGACCACAATTTCTTGCTCTGTAGAACCCATCTCTTTTTCTGGTGACCTGGAATTAAAGAAAGCAAATATTATACAGAGCACTTGCTATCTCTGAAGCTTTGAACATGATATGTATTTGAGGTGTTTAAACTGTGGGTGGATTTCAACCTTTTAAAACCATCTAGGAGGGTGGGGGTGAGGAAATTCACAAGTTCAAAGAGGTTATGGCTGTGATCTGCATGCTCATTAAAGCTACTCTTTATATTAACATGCGGGAAGTAACTCTATGTAGTTTCACGTTCAATTCTTTATAGCTGTCCATGGTAGCTTACTAGCTGATACTGAACAATCATGTATAATAATAATTAATAATAATAATAATAATAATAATAATAATAATAATAATATATGCAACACTTCCTCCCAAAGGAGCCCAGGGAATCTTACAGAGGAAACTGCAGCCACCTCAGTTTCTGTTCCCAGACTTTGGAACTCCCTTCCTTGATAAGCTAGACTGGCCCCCTCCTTGCTGTCCTTTCGCCAGCATGTGAAGACGGTTTTATTCTGACAGACTTTGAGGAACTGACTGGTTATTTTTTCAAAATAAAAAGCTTTTAATAGTGTGGTACTGTTGCTAGCCGTACTTTAATAGACTTGCTTTTGTATTGTTTTAATTTTGTTATAGTTTAATTGCATTTTGACTATGATCTTTAGTAGGTTTCTAGCTTTCTGTGTTTTATTCATGTTTGTTTTAATTTTTGTGAGCCGCCTTGAGTCCTGGTTCTGGGAGAAAGGTAGGAAATACATACATACATACATACATACATACATACATACATACAACCACCAGTAGCAAGCAGGAGGGGGTGGTCACCTACCCTGGGAAAATTGAATTTACCCTAGAGTGCATGGTACAGCACATAAATGGCATTATCCAGACAAAAGCCAGGTCTGCTCAGCCTTGCACCCCATGTCCCATGGAGCTCAGTAGGACTTGCATCTGAGTAGACAAAGTTATTTTCAGTGGAACTTTTTCTAGAGTTCCCCCATTACTCAGAACTGTATTCTGACAGTGAAAGCTGCTGTGGGAACTTTGTTGAATTGAAGGCTGGAAATCTTTAAAATAAATAAGTTAATACATTTGAATCCTGAACGGGTATGTACAGTGCATTGACAGCTCTTTGCTGCACTTCTTAATGCCATCCTCTTAATGCAATGCAGCAGGATGGTGCATATGTGCTGTATGTGCAAGCTTACTCCTCTCTGGATTAGTGAGGCCAATATACTCCTCTCAGGAGTAGTGCTTCAAGGTAACAAGCTTTAATTTATTATAACGTTGACTATACATCTACAAAGTTTGCTAAGGGTGTTGAGAGTTGCTAGGAGATCCCTATTTCCACCGCAGCCACAGTTCCCAGAATTCTCTGGAACTGACCGTTAAACAATTCTGATAATTGTAACTTTGTGATTCTCAAGAGAGGTTGTCCGCAATGAGCATTCTGTACATTGAAAGTGACAGACAGACAAATTTTGATGAAGTTTTGGGTGATTTTGCTATGAGGAAGGCTAGGGAGAAAACGTTTTAGCCTTACTGTATTTGATGGTTGTAGTTTACTTCCATTTTAAAACTAACCTTTTAATGACAGCATAAAGTAGATTCTAAAAGTGTCACACTGTCAGGTAATCATGATCATATTATTTACACTTCCCAGGCAATATAATTTGTAAACTCAAGATGTTTTTTTTAAGGATAACATTACAACTTCATTTTCCTAAAAAAATATGCTTATTCCACAACAGGTTTACAAAGTTCAATAATTACAAAAGTTTTTCAGTGTTAATTCTATGCATTTTTTAAAATCACCATGGTGTTTAAGCTAACAATAACATCTTATGTCCTTTAGAGGAGAAATTGAGAATCGCAGAATTTTAAATACCCATCATCATCCTTTGCTTCACTCAATTTTATTTAGAACAGTGTTTCCCAACCGGTGTTCCGCGGCACACTAGTGTGCCGCGAGACGTTGCCTGGTGTGCCGTGGGAGGGAGGTGGGCGAGTCGGGCGGCCGGCGAGGGTGCGCAGGCCGAGTGGCGGCCGGCGAGGGGCGGGCAGGAAGCAGCTGGGCAGCGGAGCTCCTCCCGGGCCGGACGGGGAGGGGCTGCGGGGACTCGCCCCGGCGCCCCGTCCGCGCCTCCAGATGAGGCGGGTGGCCGGAGGGCTCGGCTGCCCTGACCGACCCAGTCGCCCGTTCCCGCTTGGCCCTTCCCAGACGAGCGCCTCACGCGCCCCTCGCGGAAAGACTTCCTCGGGAGTAAGCCCCACCCGCCGCCGCCGGAGTTGCTGCCGGGAGGAGGCGGCTTTCCCCTTGGCGGGGCGGGGCGCGCTTGGCGACGAGGAGGCGGCCCCCCCGCTTCTCTTCGGGCGCGCTGCTCTTCGCTCCGGGACCAGAGGAGTGAGGTGCGCGGCGGCGGCGGGCGAGGTTGCGCCGGGTGGAGGCCGGGCGACCCGGGGCTGCTCCGAAGAGGCGGCTCTGCCGGGCGAGGTAACTCTTGCGCGTCGAGGAAAAAGGCTCACGGCGTAATGTATGTCTCTTACTCAGCATATTTGGGAGCGGAGCCTGGCGCTTCTCAAGCCACGCTTGCTAATTTATGAGCAGCCACATTAAAATAAATCCCCGGCGTGTCTTTTCGGGCGCCCTCCGCTCTCCATTTTCACTCCCTCGTTGGATTCCCCTCTCCCAGCGCAGAACCAGAAAAGTTGACATTTCTTCCCTCTCACCCTCGCCTTTTGTGGAAACCTCCCTTAGCGGGGTTGCTGTCTGCGCTTGGGCAACAACATTTTCTAATGGTGGTGTGCCTTGAGATTTTTTTCATGAAACAAGTGTGCCTTTGCCCAAAAAAGGTTGGGAAACACTGATTTAGAACACTTCCATTTTCTTCTAGTCATGAGGGTGGGGGATGGGGGGCTCTCTTCATCTAAATCGGGCCCTGTCTGTGAAGGGAATAGGGGGAATAGGGGTTTCCTAACAACTCTCAGCACCCTTAACAAACTACATTTCCCAAGCTCCTTTGGGGGGAAGCCAGGTAATAGTGCAGATGGAGTCGGGGAGGGGAAATCCTGAAACAGACCAATGACTTAGCATGTTCAATGGACACAGAATGCTGACACAGAATGCTAGAGGTGGAGGGAAACCAGAAAACTAGGAGGGAAGGGGTGGATGCAATGGAATATCTTGAAAGAGGGCTTAGCCGGATTGCTCTAATCCTGAACAGAAGCACTCCACAGCACAATGCTTCTCTGCAGGTCCCCTTGTTAATATTTGATTCTCAAACAAAGTAGCTGACATGGGACCTCTCCCAGTCAAAAGGTCTGTGGAAGGCTGCAAAAAGGCTGTGATTGAGAAGTTGACAGTTGCAAGCAGTTGTTAACCTACAAGAGAAGTCAGCTTGACACAGGTCGAAGTTTAGAAATGTGAAAGTATACCAATACATTTCTCTCAGTAACCACTCAATTTACCCCTCCCTCACACACAAAACACTGGGAACTCAAACAGTGCACACTTGTAAGCCTCCTCCCACCTGTTCTGCACGCAGTCACATTTCCCATTGTTATGCTGCGCCACACAGAATACACTCCCCCATCCTGTTGGCTTGCTATCCAGAACTAACATTTAACTCCCTAGTTCCCATGCTGCCTTAAGGCTCTGCTGGCTACTACATAATATCGGTAGCAGCAGCCTAATTCAAAGGAAAGCTGCAGGGATTGGGGAAGGGTTGGTGTGACTATTAAAAGTACACTTTCTCAAATGTACCAAGTATTTTATAGTCTGAATATTGTATATTTATGTTTTGCATCGACAGAATTAAAAATGTGAAGCACACAGGAACTTTGGGAGCTGCTTTATACTAAGTTCATCTTAGCTCAGTTGTCTTCATTGACTGGCTGTGACTCTCCAGGTCTCTTCCAGATGCTGGAGACTGAATCTGGAACCTTCAGCATGCAAAACATAGATGCTCTACCACTGAGCCACACACCTTTCCTTGTATTTTCACATTTCATCCTGTTTAATGTTTATACTAACATCATGGTAGTATTGTTGTTTTGCTGATTAAAAAAAGAATGACTTGGTGACTGTGGGTGTCACCATTTGGTGAGAGTTGTTAGAGCCCTAAATATAGCTTGGCCTCTACATTGAATGGGAGAGAGTTTTCCAGAGCCTGAGAAGGTTGACACAGGGGATAGAGAGCAAGAAGCCAGAAGAAGAAGAAAAATAGTTTGTTGTCCTCTCACTTTTTTATGCCTCAAGAGCTGTGCGTGCTGGGGGTAAGGATAATAAAATCCTGACAGAAACAGGTCAACGTTAGTCCCAAGTCCGGAATGGAAATCAGTCCAGCAAATATGATCAGTATTTGCTGTCGATGCTTTCTTTCCTCAAATGATACAGATTGTTTTACGTCTCCCGCATCCCATTTGTATTATATTACCCATGCATTGAAATGAATAGGGTAGATTGAACATAATGTTGTTTAGTCATTTAGTCATGTCCGACTCTTCGTGACCCCATGGACCAGAGAACGCCAGGCACCTCTGTCCTCCACTGCCTCCCGCAGTTTGGTCAAACTCATGCTGGTAGCCTCGAAAACACTATCCAACCATCTCGTCCTCTGTCGCCCCCTTCTCCTTGTGCCCTCCATCTTTCCCAACATCAGGGTCTTCTCCAGGGAGTCTTCTCTTCTCATGAGGTGGCCAAAGTACTGGAGCCTCAGCTTCACAATCTGTCCTTCCAGTGAGCACTCAGGGTTGATTTCCTTCAGTATGGAGAGGTTTGATCTTCTTGCAGTCCATGGGACTCTCAAGAGTCTCCTGCAGCACCATAATTCAAAAGCATCAATTCTTCGGCGATCAGCCTTCTTTATGGTCCAGCTCTCACTTCCATACATCACTACTGGGAAAACCATAGCTTTAACTATACGAACCTATATTGAACATAATAGAAACATTAAAAAAAGGATTCTGGATATTTGGGTGAAATCTGTGTGGGCATGAGCCAATTGTGCCCAAGTCACTGTGGATCAGACTATTCCCAATCCATGTCCTTTTTGCATTTGTCCATGCCACCTCACTTTCACATCCATCTATGAATTGTTTATTTTGGGGGGGGGGAATCCATATTTAAATCCACGTTTCTTTGAACAGAGAACTGCATTATAGCATTTCAAGATACACAAAAGCCAGAGGATAGTACTATATGTTCCATTCCACATGTTTGTCTGGGAGGTACAGGTCATGTCGTCAATTCATATTGCAATTCCAAACAGCAAATTCCTCAGGAATTCCTAGAATTCTGCTGCATATGGAGCCAGTAGTTGTGACACACATTCACATCAGAGACTCATTGTTTTTATGCGACTCATTCGAACAGTCATGAGCTATCATAGAAGTTTTTCTATGAACAAAAATGAGGTGTTGGAGTGACCATCATTTTGGCAAAGTATAGTTCTGCATAGCTATAACTGTGAAACAGTGAGCTGCAACCAATGTTAGTCATACTCAGAGTAGGCCAATTGGGTGATTTTTAAGTTTTATTCAGAATAGATCCACTGAAATTAATGGTCCTAACTTAATCCTGTTAATTACTTTCAATGGGTCTACACTGTGTAAAACTTAGTTGAATACCACCCAGTGAAATTAATGGACACGATTAATTCAGACCCATTAATTTTAGCAGGTCTATTCTAAGTAGAACTTAGTTGCCTACAATCCAGTGATACTATTTTATTTTTAAAACTATCAATTTAAGTACATGGATTCATAACATAGGGAAAGGAAAGAGTAAAAGACCCAGTCCGACAACATTATTTCTGAATGTGTCACCAGATACAAAATAAATATCTGCCACCTTTTGGGGATGTTTACAAAGCCCGAGATGCCATATAAATGCCATTCTGAGCTCACAGACTGGCTGTTAAAATAGAACGTATATATAAATTGCAACAGAGGCAACAGGTGAGCACTAAACGTCAACAAATTCTGAGCTGTATTTGCCTTAAGTTTCAGCAATCATAAAAAGTTAGTCCGAACACAGTTTCTGAAGGTGTTTTCAATATTCTGTGGCTAAAACGAAAAGCAAAGTAACCCATGATGATTATGCACGTTAACACAAGAGTTATCAAGTACAACTGATAGCTTTACAAATAACTAGCAGATGCTGATAAAAAAGAGAAAGGAGCAGTTACCAGGAACTATTCAGCTCTATGGAACTATTTGACACCTGTTCGAAATCTCAGCTCCATATACCTGACCACAGCAGAAGTGGTCAACCCTTCTATTTTATCTAGTATTGATTAAGATAATAGTACAGGCTGCTGCATTGATACAGAAATCCTGCAAAGCTTTGGGGAGGATATTCTGGATGCCAAGATTTCTATGGGCTTCTATGGCTGAAAAGTATGGAATGCCACACCTCACCATGTTCCTAAACATTTATTAGTATTTTTCTCTGCTGCACAAATGAATCCATTGATTATATTGTTCTTGATTTAACCTAGGGTCATTTCCATTTGCACATGTTTTGAATATTCATAGTAGGTCAAAATCTTTATTTCACCAACCAAAGCATCATGAAACAGGGTGAAAGGCTGCATGTTCTCTATAACTCTCCATCAAGTTATGGAACAGACAAACAACTTTTTTGGGGGGGAGGGGTGGTGGTTGATGGTAACACCATGCGTTTGCATCTGGTCAGTGTCTTAAAATGGAAAATAGCAGGAGGCAGCAGATAGTAGAAGTCAAAGTAGCAATAGTGCCATATGATGTGAGATATTGTTATTGCATCACCCTCCTGGCTATAGTGATATTGCTGCTCCCTGGTATGGGCCAATCAGGTGGTAGCGAGGGCAGGTAAGCACAAGACTGGCAGCAGGTGGAGGGGGTATAACACCTGGGCCCATAGCTGCTGCCAGTCCATGGCTTCCTCCACCCTCACTGCTGCTCCACCTCATCCTTGGCAAGGGACAGCACCACTGCAGCCAGGAAGGTGGTCCAGTAGTGGCATCCCACCTTACGTAACATGAATGCAGTTGGGATAACTCTACTTTTTAGTTGGAGTGAAATTTCTCTTAGGGAATGAAGCCCAATCTTCACAAGATCCTCTTCCTCCAGTTTACGATTCCACTGTTCAATGGTGAAATTCAGTATTTTCCACATCACATAAAATATTTCCCCTCTATTCGCTTTTTTAAAAACCTAGCATATCACCTAGAATTAATTTCCACATTGGTTGACATTAAGACTGCCTAGGTTTACTTTGTGTTTTCCACCTATCAGAGAACCTGTGTTTTCTCCCATGTGTGAAGATCTGGTTTAATAACAGCCTTAGTAACAGCCGTTTTTTGTATTGGGAGAGATGGGGAAATCGGCTGTTGTTCTGTTGGCCACTGAATAAGGATGGGAAATTGAAGCAAATCAAATAGAACAACTGTACGTTGCCCTTTCTATAACACAAATTGTTAATGGCTATTCTAGGCACACAACTTTAAGGGTCCTTGAGAATGAAAACCTGGAAACCTCACAAGAGCTAAATAATGGCAGGGAGCACTAACTTTGCAAGAAATGAAAAGAGCAGTTGTAACATGTGATTATGTGATAAAAGATTGTATCATACTCTGGCTAAGCATTTTTAAATTCCAAAGGATTCATTTTGAAATGTTGCTCTGCTTCTAAGGTGGTTGGGTGTGCATGGTATATGTCTGTATCTTTAGACAGCTTCCTGGAGCAGCTTTAATCCTAAACAGGAATAGTTGCCTAAAGAGTGGAAATATCTAAGCAAAGGATGGGCAGGAATCTGCCAGGAAATGCTTTATGCATAGGATGTCCTGCTACAGGGCAGGGACTTGTGCCAGATGATTCACTACATTCCCTTCCAACCCCACAGCTGTGCTTCTATGATATACCCACCCTAAATGAAACCTGCATTAGCCTTGATTTCCTTCAGTTGTCATATGACATGCTTTCTAAATTTCATAAACAAATACAGAGAAGAAGTTTAAGGAACCTCCAACTTCAAGATTGCTTGTATTGTTTTGAAGTTACAGAATGGCTAATCTGTGTCACCATTACGGTTCATGTTAAGAACAACAGTCCTATTTTCAGCTTTTAGAGACCAACTATAAGGCTTCTGGTTGTGGCTAATGCTTTTTAGCCTGGGGGACACCTTCACTCTTGGCAAACCCTCCAGAGGTCATATGCCATTGGTGCATTTGGCAACCATACACTTGCGAACACTCTCTCATATACATGCAAAAAAGGTAAAGGTTAAGTCCAGTCAAAGGCGACTATGGGGTGCAGTACTCATCTTGCTTTCAGGTCAAAGGAGCTGGTGTTTGTCCACAGACAGCTTTCCGGGTCATGTGGCCAACATGACTAAACCGCTTCTGGTGCAACAGAACACCATTTACACGGCCCCATTCTGATGCAGATCAACTGAGAAGTTTGTTCATCACTGGGGATGTTAGAGGAAACTGTTCAAATGCCCTAGCAATCTGTTTCCTTCCATTAACTCAGTTTGCATAGACTTGTGCAAAATAAACCAATTGCAACACTGGAAAGTCAAACCAGATGTCAAACAAATATCATAGCTGAATGAGACATGTTTGTACATAGCTAGTTATCATCCCCTCTGTGCTCCTCAAATGATTGATCTGATGACTTGGGAGGGAGAGATGTGCTATGTACCTCTGTCCTAGACAAATTGCTGTTGCAGATCAGTCCTTTAATCTTCTCAATAGAGGAATAATAATAATGAGATATGAATACTGCATACAATTATGGTAACAATTTTAAGTTGTACTTGAGAATGTATCTGGAGGAGTCCGTGGAGACAGAGGTTTGGCAAGATATAAAAAAATAAAAATAAAAATGGTGATAATAGCTAGAGAAGGAGGCAGCTTTGGTGTCTCAGCTGTGCCAAACTAAAGAGTAATATAGGAGCCATGGGAGAAACAGCTAACTTGCTTACAGAAAGAGAGAGAGATGTAAGAACAGTGGAAATAACCTTTTTTAAAAAAGAAAAGTACTCTTGAAAAGAAAAGTACACCACTTGATCTTTACTATTTTTTTTCTGATAGGGACTGACCCACTCTTCCCTTATCACATAACACAGTTTTTCACGAGCTTTCACACTTCCCAAATGTTTTGATGCAGTTTTCAGTTCAAAAAGCATGCTCAAAACAAAACACATTTTAAAATGTGGTCTTAAATAGGTATTAAAGGGTGCAATCGTATGATTAGTGGGAGGTCATATGACTTCGCAGGTGTTTCTGTTTCATGTCAGGCATGACACGGAGAAAGGATCACATAGAGGGGAAAGGATATATAGGAAAAACTTGGCAGAGAAAAGGAAAAAGGGGCATTTCGGGGACTGATTAGGTCCAGTGAATTCCAAGCCCTCCCGTTATCTCAGCATGCCATGATGGTGGTAGATGGAATAAATGCCAGCCTTGGACATGGCATACTAACCCCTCCCAGTCTTTTACCCTGGCAGGCATGAGACTGGCTGGGTTTGGGAACTGGTAGTTCTATTGCCTCCTCCAACCTCACCGGTTTGCTTTGCCCATGAGAATTTGAAAACAACAACACATTAACACGGAAATAGGATGAAAAGGACTTATGGGTGAACACATGGAAAGCTGACACAGACCAGAAACAGACTGATTCACTCATCCTTAAGCACTATTAGATATTTCATATAAGGCTGATGCAAATATCTCAGCCTAAGGAGATAATGTAGTAAATTTGAATGGAAGCCCAGTAGGCAAGGTAGAAATCCATGAATAGTTACAGAGAATATAAAATAGGAATGTAAGAAGAGGTTGCCTTGTACTTTTATAATTTCCTGGCAGTCTTCCATGTCTTGATCTGCTTTCCAGAATGGGAAGCCAACCATGGCCTAAGGTGTTTTCGATTTTTTGTTTTTTTAACAATAATTACACTTCAAAATGAAATTTGGTAGACAATAAGGAGGACTCACTGAGACGGCTCCAATTCTAAAATAGAATCTCAGTGGCTTATTGTTCCATATTTGATCTTGCGAGACAGGGTGAGCCTCGGTCCTAGTACACTGGATGACCATTATGATAATCTGATCTGCTGTCCTTTGCTTAAGCAGGAGTAGTGTCAACAGCAATTGTTGTTGAAATGAAAGCTATTGCAGCAACAGATGTTCTCAAATTCCATAAGGCTCCAAGTTCAATCCCTGGCATCTCCACATAGGACAGAGAAAGACCCCTGAAACCCTGGAGAGTCACTGCCAGAGTGTAGACAGTACTGAAGGAGATGGAACCAATAGTTTGATTCAGTATAAGGCAGATATCTGAGTGTTTCCAAAAACTCTGCCACCACAGTAGCTGGATAGGATTAGAAAATGCTTCTGTTGCAGGTTAAATCCCTGGCAAACCATGGAGAGATGCTGCTAGTCAGTGTAAACAATACCAATCTAGGTGGATCTATGGCAGGCTTCTTCAAACTTGGCCCCCCCAGATGTATTGAGACTACAATTCCCATCATCCCTGACCACTGCTCCTGCTAGTTAGGGATCATGGGAGTTGTAGGCCAAAAACATCTAGAGGGCTGAGTTTGAGGAACCCTGATCTATGGCCTGATTCAGGCGGATGTCAGCTTCCTATTTTCTCTCTGCTCCTACAGTACATCAGTCATGAACCCACAGTACCCATGCAAGTAAGGCACTAATCAACAGCTGGTGACAATGGGAATGTCAGACAATGTCATCCTACTCAGGTTATGCCCCCTCCATATAAAATCCACAAGAATACAGGTGGGAAATCTCTGTTTAGAGCTTCTTGTGGTCTCATGGTTAGCAGGCCTAAATGGAAAAACCAGAGGCTTCTCAGGAAAAGGCCTCAGGTTTTTGAGATAACTCTCAGTTACACACAGAGACATACAAGTTCAGAACACAGACAGCAACACACATCTAGTTATATATGTCAGAGAGGAACAAGCACTGCTTCAAGAGGGAGGGATGAAAGCCATGTGGCTAAGAAAGACTGAAAGCTACAGTAGCACACAGGAGGCAACAGCATCAAGAGACCATTCACTCAGTGGGAAAGAAAAGACTTTGTGAAACAGGCACTGTGGATTTGAGTTCCACTGCTGAGAGATGCCAATGCATCCTTCACAAGGCAAAGCCCAACTTTTGGGTGTGCTGACAGCAAAAATAACTTTGATTTCTTCAACAGGTAATAGAAGGTAGAGTCCCATGGATGCAGGATGGGGAACCTGTAGCCCTCCAGATGTTGTTGGGGCTCCCACCATTCCAAGATAGCAGGACCAAGTGTCAGGGATGATGGGAACATCATCCAGGAACATCTGCAGAGCCAGAGGTTCCTAGCCCTGCACTAGAGCAACTCATAAACTATAGAGCAGACAGAAGAATGCCTTATGATATGATTATGTGTATTCTCCTAGCCAATGACACAACCCCTTGCCAGCCTCTCACTTACCCATTCCATATAGAACAGAACTGAAGCAGAAGAGGATTTAGGAGTGATTGTATCTGCCCCAGCCTGCACAACCCTGGATTTATTATCATTTATGGTCATTTGGTTTCCTTTACCGCTTCTTTCATGTAAAGCATGCTATTAATTCAAAACTTATCAAGCAGTGCCATGCAGCTGTAATATCTCAAACATCTGTTCTTTGTCATCTCACATTTCAGAAAATTAAGTCAGTAAGATCTAATATCATATGGTCTTTTCAGGCAAATTACATCATAATTCTTTAATTATAGCTAATCCTGGTAATACCCAACAAAGAAGCTCTGAACTTAGCTTCTGCTTGTTCAGTAACCATTTAATACCATAAGGGGTTGTGTTTCTTTGTTCTTCTGTCCAAAAATGGAGCTTATGTAAAAATAATGATTATTAATAATGAGTTGCCTCATTACGTATGTTTGCATTAAGAAATAAGCAGCTTCCATTCATTTGAAGAATGATTCTACATGTTCAGAAATATAATATGGTAGGGCTCTCCTAGGACAGTGCCATTTCAGAATGCATTTCTACACGACGAAAATGAAGCCATCAAGGTAAGGAGTACTTGTCAAATGTTGTTTCTGAACTGAAGAGAAGACAACATGTATGTATTGCTATGTAAACAGATGTTAATGGGAAGCAAAGGTCTTCTGGCGAGTCCCTGCTTGGAAACCTGTGAAGTTGGAAAAGAGAGGGACCGAGAGAAGACACATAAACTACATGTATTGTTCAATCACCGCTAAATAACAAGAAGCAGCTAGTGATGGGTGGGGAATCCATGCACAGTCAGACTCTCACTCTTGTACAGATTTATATATATGAGGTGGTCCAATGGCTGCCTGTCCATCTTCGTTAAAAAGTAATTTCAACCACCTAAGAGCAGCTACCAAGTGTGTGGGGCTCCTGTTGCTCATGTGTGTTGAAATCAGTACAGCAAATCCCACGGGGATTAACAGGTCTTGATAATATGCCTCACACTCTTGCAGAAATTTAGGATATTTTATGTGCATTTTACATTCAAATCTCCCTTAGAGTTTCGGGGGGAATTCAACAACAACAAAATAAAATGTATATAAAATACATAAAATTCTCCATGAGTGATACAACACCATCACTTAATTGGACTTGCTACACTGATTTTAATATGTGCAACAGCAGGAGACCCATTTGCTAATTAGATGCTTGTAGGCTTCTGTACTTACTTTTTGAACACAGATAGGCATCTATCAGACCCACCTGGCAAGCAGGTGGGAATTTTCCCTTTACTTTGTACATTACATTTGTGTAGATTTCTAAAGAATTATACAGATTTGTCCTCAGAAACCCACACAGCAATGGGATGGATTGGACTTTATTCCCATTCTGCGATGAGCTGAATTTTAATTTAATTTTATTATTTATTAAATATATTCATTGCTTGTCACCCAAAGGTCTCCAGGCAACTCACAGCAAAGAAAAATTTACAATATATAATACCATAGTGTATCATACAACATAAACACCCATGGAAAAACAAAAAAGCACACATATCAGCTTTATATAGGCGTACCTTGGTTTTTGAACGCCTTGTGACTCAAATGCTTTGGCTCCCAAACACCACAAACCTGGAAGTGAGTATTCCAGTTTGCGAACATTTTTTGGAAGCCAAATGTCCGACACGGAAGCTGCACCAATCAGAAGCTGCACCTTGGTTTTCGAACATTTTCAGAAGTCTAACGGACTTCCAGAACAGATTCCATGTGAGAACCAAGGTACGACTGTAGTAGCAAAAAATAGTAATAATACTCAAATAATTGATCCACTAGCAAATAAACAAAACCTCAGCCTCCTCCTAGTCTAGAAATCATGCACATCAAACCAGCAATTTTCCCCATTTAACGTCCTCACCCCACCCTGAAGTTTGATGTTGAGGCCAGTTGTTACAAAGCAGTGGTCAGTGGGACTAGTGTCCTCCAGGGATGGTCTGTCATCTCTCCTCTCCCTTCAGGGGGCAGCAGTAGCAAAGCAAAGCAGGAAGGTGGTAACAAAAGTTTTGCCTGCTTTGCAGTTGACCCAGCTACTTCTCCTCTCCTGCTTCAATCTTGGCCCCCTCCCTAGAGGCAGCCCAAACAGATCTGGCATTAGGACATGTCTCTCTTAAGCTCAGGTGCTGCAGCTTCAGTGTCAAACCCCACCCCAGATAGTATAGTATAGTAACTAACTGCCATTTAAAGTAAAGTTTCTAAGATGAGATCACTTCTACTTTCAATCTATAGAAATCAAAGACATATTCAGGTCTGGCTTTCCCCCTGGAGTTTTCCCTATTTTTTATACTGCAAAAACTAAATAAATATGGATTTATCAAAGGGCCTTAAGGCAGAGCTGTTCAAGTTATGACTGCATTTTGTTTGAAACTCAAAGCTTTTCAAGCTCCATGCTTATGGGGTGGTGAAACTTAGGTATGCTGGGGATATTGTTTGTTATGGTATTTTCACTTTCATGCTGGAGGTAAAAAAAGAGCTAAAATGAAAAATCTAAGGGAACTGCAAGTATACTCAGAGAGAGAGAGAGAGAGAGAGAGAGAGAGAGAGAGAGAGAGAGAGAGAGAGAGAGAGAGAGAACATGTACACACACAGAGAGAGACTGAATACCCACATTACTATCTTAGCCTCTTTCCAGCAAGTTCTGCTAGCATACAGATGAAGAAGATAATCACATTTGCCAAACTCATTTTAGATACCTTAAGATGGAGATGCAGGAATCAAACAGGTACTGTATTTGAACAACTTCTCCAGCTGCCTGAATCAAGCACACAAGCCATGGTTCTCTGGGCTTGACTAATCTGTGATGACTTTTGTGCTCTGAGGCTAATGCAACATCTCAGCGGATGGAATGTTCAAAGCCCACAATGTCCGAGTTGCCTCAGATGCTGTGAATTTTGGTAGCAAAGTTCATCTATTTCTGGCCTATCTCGAACAATCAAACAGCACTGCAAACGTACAGATGAAATGACCTGTTATGTGATAGGAAAGAGTATTTTCCATGGTCTGTTGGAGCACTATGACCAAAGAGCAATGAACTAAGGAAAACCATGATGCAAAACTGAATCTGGATTTCATTGCTTGAGAACACATACTCCAAATACTTTACAGGGATAAAGCTTGAACAAATAGTTGGCCTGAAAGGAGTTAGTCTGAACAAAGCACTGACCTTTGATGCAGTATGTTCCATGTTAGGTTGCTATCTGGGCAGTTACTCCAGGAAACTGACATGTTTGCACTTCAACATTTCAATATAGTTTACCCAGCATAACATAGTAGCTCAACCAAAGCACATTCACATTTTAAAATTATTCTTTAAAATCACCCTGATTATGCACGCATATAGGCCATGTTCACACCATACATTTAAAGCACTATGATACCACTTTGAACAGTCATGACTTCTCCCAAAGGATTCTGGGACTGTAGTTTATTAAGGGTTCTGAGAGTTGTTAGGAGAACTGTATCCCTCAAAACTACAAAGTTCTCTGGGAGAGGAAAAGAGGTTTCCTAACAACTCTCATCACCCTTAACAAGCTACAGCTCCCAGAATTCTTTGGGGGAGCCATGATTGTTAAAGTGATATCATAGTGCTTTAAATGTATGGGGTGAATGTGGCCTCAGAAACAAGTCCTACTGTTTTCCACAGAACTTCCAAGTATGTAACTAAGAATGGAATGGGGACATTTAAGAATAATTAAAATCTTGGTCTAAAAGTCTTCCTGGAGGTAAAATAAATAAATAAATGAGTAATTACTGAGAGACCACATGATTAATTATAATTTAGTTTTTAGGATAACTGACTGATGAAAGAAGTGAGCAATGGAACTGCTACATATTTTGCCATGATAAATCAAAATGAATTGTATCTAACCAAGCTTTGCTCAAAGTAGACTTACCAAAATGAATGAACCTAAGTTAGTCATGACTATTAATTTCAAAGGGCTTACTCTGACTAGAGCTACTGTATATAACCCAATGCACTAGCAAAATGCTCTGGAAAGCAAAGGGGTTTAGTGGATGGTGAGCTACAGAGTTTGGCCATGTACAGCAGTGCAATATACTGTATGCCAGTATGGCCCCTCTCAAGCTGCCCAGTGTTGGGGCTAGAGATATGTAGGCTTTTTCTCTGGTGCAAAAGAGTCCCTAACCATTCATTTAGATGGAATAAAATAAAGGTGCTGCTCTTTGTTGCTAGAGCAAAGCATGCTGTCCTCGCTTCCTCACAGAGAGAGTAGTTTATTTTTATTTATTTGTCTTTCCCCCAACAATTGTCAAAGGCTGCATCACATTTCATTTGCCTCATAGAACTTAGGCAGTCAGTATGAGTCAAATGGTTCACCACAAAACTGTGCCAATTGAGACTGCATGCAGGGACATGCTTAACCTTTCAAAAATAAGTCATTGTAGTCAGAGGGCCTGGGCCTCTTCTGAGTATGCAGAAGCAGAAACCATCGGTTGCTTCAACAGTCTTGTGAAGACATCAGGATATTATGGGCTTTTTTGCTTTTATATGCTTCCTGTGTTTTTATATTGGTTTTAGGTTATGGGTTTGTTTCTTATGATATACTGTTTCTTTTTCAGACTATACATTGCTTAGAATTTTTAAGAATACATGTAAATAAATAGGAGTATGGATGCAGAATAAGCTAAGCAAATCTATTTTATTTATGTATTTATTATTTCCATTTTAAGACTACTTACTATCTGAAGATCCTGAAGCGGTATACAATAAATAGAAACACAGGTATGAGTACAATCAAAACCATAGCAAATGATTTTCATAAAAGTGAAATGGCTACATATACTGTATCAATAAATAGAAACATAATGTTGTTCTAAATAAATGCAGAAACCCCAATGGGCTCTTGCCCCACTCACCCTGCTCATCTCTTATCTCTCACCTGAGAGCACCAAGTTTTATATCGGAGCAGGCTTTTACCCTCATAACCTACTTCCCTCTATGCACTCCCAACTACAGAATCGTAACAGGTTTGGTGCTGCACAACCTCAGCTCCTGAGAAATCAGCACTGGTAGAAGAAAATAGTAGATTCTTTCCAGAACAGATACCCCCTCCCCAAATTCTCCCCAGTCTAATGTAAGTCCTGGGATGGGCTTGCCTGTGATTAACTCAGCTCTTCTGAAATACTGATTTAGATCAAAGAATAGATATGTCACATACAATGCAGTCATGACAGTTATCATTGACTGTGCAATTATCCCACCATCCTCTCAGGTATATCCAAAGGTGTATAAGGACTGGGATTTACTTATCACATACACACAGTTTGTAAGGTGCTCTGTTAATATGAAGGGGTTTTTTTAGTGCAAAATTTAAATGGCTTACAGTGCAATATTCAGTTCAATTCCTCTAGACAGATATATGCTAAAAACACTGCCCATAGGCTGAGTGCAGTGAGCACTTGTGGTTTTCATTCCAGTAATGGCTCTCGGTTTGCAAGTCTACACTGTTAGTACATCTATTCTTCTTCTTTACTTGTCACAAAAAGTTTGTTTACACCACGCATCCTCTACCCTTAAGGTAACACTGCTGGGGGTTTTCTTTGGTAATTCATACCTGCAGCTCAAATCCAGCCATCTGTCTGAGACGATGAAATTCATTCTTATGTATGCAAAGGCACTGTAAGGTTACTGGCAATCATTTCAAATATCTTATTGCGAAGAAGGCAAAATGCCAACAGATAAGTTGAGTGCAATGTCACTCCTATATTGCAGCCTAAACTGCAGCTAAGGAGAACCTTGGATTTATTTTCTACAAAAGTGCAGGTGGTGCTGCTGCTGCTGCTTTTATGATCCTCCTTTCAGCCTAAGGTCCCAGGACACGTAATTGCAAGAGTAGTTTAAAAAAATGGAGCAAAAACATATTTTACACAAATAAGTAGGAAGCCTCAGAATTACAATTATAGATTTAATTATAGTCTACACAGACTCCACTAAGGAAAACCAACAACCATTATGCATGTTCTTGCTTGAGGGGGAAAAACAACAAGAAAACTATATATCATATTTCCTCAAACATAGGGCTGGACAGAAAACAGATTGTGGTCCATTAAGCAGTTTCTTAATGGACAAGACAAGAATGATGGACAAGGTGGATCTTCATCTGACCTAGCGCCACACAGTTACACTCCACAACCTATTGTACTGGCTTCCAATCTATAGATCTTTCCAGCAGGTGTTTGGGCATTTAGTGTGGTTTCTTTTTTTGCTTTTTCTAAATGAAGTCCTTTATTTATGTATTTTTTAAAAAAACAAAGCCCAGCTTATATAAATTTTAATCAGATTTTATTTTTCTTACTCATAAATTTGAGGCAGTCAGATGGGTGGGATAATAATAATAATAATAATAATAATAATAATAATAATAATAATGGATTTCCCTATTTTCATCAAAGAAAGGTTGCTGGGAATGCTATATGACAATGACATCTTCACTATTTGGTGGCATCTTACCATAAAGAAAGTTAGGTAATATGTTTCCCTCACAAGATGATGTAAATCCATCTTCATAATAGGCTCCTGAGATCTGAAGCAATAAAATATCCTTTGAATTATTATTATTTTTCCCTGTAGCGAAGGCAACAAAGAAACTAGTATGTATAAATACACCTGTTCGGACTCTACTCTCATCTCCACCTCAATAAAATCTGGCTGCCTTCCAGTCACCCTTGAATCAGTTAAATTATGTAGGAATGTCTTGTATCAAAGCTGAGGAAAAGAAAATGGATAGGTTCATGCCTAATTTATTTTGAAAGTGACCCAATGGCCCTTCCACCTGCTGGGAGGAAACTAACCAAACCAGTCTTTCCCTTGAAAACAGTCTACGAAAATAAAGCCTTTAGGGACCTGTTACCATATACTATACTGGGGTCCAGGCCAGAGACCTTTCAAAAGCTATCTAGTTTATCCTTCCTTTCCGTTCCTGCCAGCATGGTCCTTTCCTTCCTGAGGCAGCTTCATTTTTCTAAAGGAACAAGTGGACCATCCCTGCCAGAGGCAACTCATATTTTCTTATCTCTGTCAAAACACTGTCCCTCTGTTTCCTGTGAGTGTCAAATCTTTACATCACCCATGATCGAGAAGGGCATGTCAACAAGCTGGGGTAACCAACATGGTTCCCTCCAGTTGTTGTCCGACTCCAATTCCCATCAGACCCAGCCAGCATGGCCTGTGCTCTGGGATGGTGAAGTCCAGTATCATCTGCACCATGTTGGCTATACCTGAGCTAGGAGCAATAATTACTTAATGGACCTCTGAACCTTCAAAATAATAGACTCAGGTAAAATGATTGTGTGTAGGGTTGGCATATTTCAAACAGTGAAAATCTGGACAAAAATGTTGTTGAGCTTTTTTTAGTTTTGCCCAAAGCTGTTGACTATTTTCTATAAAAACGGCACTACTGACATGGGTTGCCATCTGTCCAGATTTTCGAAGACATTTAGCCAATTTCTGCCTGGACACTACTGACAAATGCAGTATTCCAGATATGACCAGGAATTTCAGCAACCCTAATTGTGTGGAGCTTCAAGCATTGGGCTTTCGGGGAAGTTTTTCCTAAACATTTTGAGATCCATTGCCCCACATGTTCCAGCAGACTTCCTTTTGCTGAGCAGGTTTTTAGTTCAGGCCCTAAATTAGGAATCCTGCAAACTAAATCATTACCTACAATCATATGTAATTTCTTTTGCACTCGGTGAATCATTAAGTATGGGGAGACAGCTTATTTACATCTGCTTAACTATACAGTGCTTGGCAATTTGGATGAACCAATCATTACTTTAAGGATACCAGGCTAGGACCTGCTTAACTACAACATGGCGCCCAACCCCTGCTTGATCCTTTACTCCCTCAAGGAAGGAGTTGCGTTTTCTCCTGCAAGCCTTCTATCAGTCTTGCTTTTTCAGAAGGGAAGACAAAATATACCTCCCTTGGCCAGGAAGCTGTTTTCTATCCATGCAGGAAATCCTAGCACATAATTATCACCAACACAAGGAACAATAGGTGTGAGAAGTGCACCTACTTTGCCATCCAGAAACATAGAGATAAATAATAATTAAGGATACATTTCTCTTTAGAATTATATCTTGTTTGCAGTGTTATATAAATTAGCCATCATCTTGAGGAAAACTACTATTTTGGTTTATGGAAGACTATCCAAAAAGGACAAGTCTCAGACTGGCTCAGAAGTGTCCACTGTCTTCCCTGAAACAAGCATAGTTCAAAAGTGGTCTAAGTGCAACTCAGAAGATGGAGGTTTTCAAAACAGAAGTTGATTGGCCATCTGTCAGGAATTCTTTAGCTGTGATTCTTGCATTCATAGAATCATAGAATTTAGTTGAAAGGGAGCCACAGGGTCATTTAATTCACACCACTGAACTGCAGGAATCTCAGCTAGATCATACATGATAGATGACAATCGAAATCCTGCTTAAAGACCTCCAAAGAAGGAGAGTCCACCATCTCTTGCAGCATTGTGTTCCACTGTCAAACAGTTCTTACTGTCAGAAGGTTCTTCTTGATGTTTATTTAGAATATCCTTTCTTGTAACATGCATCCATTGGTTCAAGTCTTACTCTCCGGAGCAGAAGAAAACAAGCTTGCTCCACCCTCCATGTGACAGCCCTTTAGATATTTGGAGATGGTTATCATATCACCTCTTAGTCTCCTCTTTATAAGGCTAAACATACTCCATTCCATCAACTGTTGCTCATTAGACCTGGTTTCTAGACCCTTCATCATCTTGATTGCCCTCTTCTGCACACATTTTGGCTTGTCAATATCCTTCTTAAATTGTGGCACCCAGAACTGGACACGGTACTCCAGGTGTGATTTGACTAAGGCATAATTGAGTAGGACTATTATGTCCATTGATCAAGACACTTCTATTGATGCAGCCTAGAATAGCATTAGCTTTTTTTTGCTGCTCCATCACACTGTTGACTCCCCATTGACAATGTTGGCTTGTGGTCTACTAACATCCCTAGATCCTTGTCATATGTACTATCGGCAATCCAAGTGTCCCTCATTTTATATTTGTGGTGCTGGTACTTCCTACCTAAGTGTAGAACCTTACCTTTGTCTCTGCAAGGCATCTAGCTAGGAGACCCTTGGGCTCCCTTCCAATACTGTGATTCCATGAAAGTGACTTTCATTTCAACAGATACTATACATTTAGTAAAAACTATTGAAAGCAGTGACACTCACTCACAAGCAAATGAATGCAACATTCATTTGGGTGACCTGTTTGCACAGTCTAGTCTTAAAATGAAATCAGACCTTAAATGATATTTACATTCCTAATTCATAAGGATGCTTCAAGAACTGATGTTTTCAGAACATGTGATTACAGAGTTTGCAGATTATGTTTGAAGATTAGGTTTGTGAAATACATTTATGTATTTATCTTATTATTTTGTATATGCCCAAGGAACTTTTTGTCCATATGATTATTGCCCTGTGAGTACCGTAAATAACTAGCTTCTAAATGCACTTATCCTCACAACACCTAAGTGAAGCAACAAACTGCTGCCTTTCAACCACCATCCCATCTTTAAAACAACAACAAAAAACTAGGTCAGATTTGCACAGAAGTTTCATGTGCTACTTTTGAAAATGCAGGAAGGTGTGTTGCAGACATACTCCAATTTTTATTTATACTAATAGCAAATTTTCCTTCTAACATTACACTTTCCCAACTCTTCTGTAGAATTTCTCTTAGAAGGTAGTATCAATTGCTATGAAGGTACTTCTCTAGGGATAAAAATGCATGAATCACAAAGTGGTTCAAAGTCACAGCTCAGAGTACCTACAGCAGTAGAAGTTACACTACTCAGTCCTGGGTTTACCCTAACACTCACAGAAGGCTCTTTCAACCTGACAATGTTGATTCCACCCCCCATTCAATGCAATATTGGAAGCAGAGTCGCATTCACGGTGAACTGTAAGGATTATGCTATCCCTGACATGAATGTACCAACACATAATTGACTTTCTTCCAGGTTAAGCACAGGTCTCCAGTAGGTGTTTCAGACAACTGCATTGATGATGTATGCATGGAAATTAAGTAGGATGGAAATTAAGTAGGTTATCAGAGGTGAGCATTCATCTCTGCACATTGCATAGAAGCATGGGGGGGGGGAAGCAAAAGTTCATTCCCTGCATTGCTATTATTATTTGCCTGCATTGCTATTGTTGATTAATTTATATACTGCAAGCGCCTGCAGGATGCAAATACAGACTGGGTCTCTCAAATTTCAACAGGGAGGGCATTCAATAGATCTGGTACAATAAGTGGAAAAGGCCACCTTCACAGTGCCAGTTGGGCCATGGCAACATTAGCAGGGTTCCATTTGCTGACTTCAGTGCCTTTAAAGGGTAAAAAGGTAAAGGTAAAGGACCCCTGGCAGTTAAGTCCAGTTGTGAACGACTCTGGGGTTGCGGCGCTCATCTCGTTTTACTGGCCGAGGGAGCCGATGTTTGTCCGCAGACAGTTTTTCCGGGTCATGTGGCCAGCATGACTAAGCCGCTTCTGGAGAACCAGAGCAGTGCATGGAAACGCCATTTACCTTCCCACGGGACTGGTACCTATTTATCTACTTGCACTTTGATGTGCTTTCAAACTGCTTGGTTGGCAGGAACAGGGACTGAGCAATGGAAGTTCACCCCATTGCAGGGATTCGAACCTCCAACCTTCTGATCAGCAAGCCCTAGGCTCAGTGGTTTAGACCACAGCGCCACCCGCGTAGAGGGGAAATCAGCAGTCCAGAGTATTTTAGTAGTTTATATGTAACTCTCAAGACCTTAAAGCTGGCTCAGTAGCTAATAGGCAGCAAGAGCAGATCCATCAGTACAGGTGTGATGTGTGCCCAGTAAAAGACACCACTCAGCACCCAGGCTGTGGGCATTCTGCAGTAGTGGCACCTCTGGATCAGCCATAAGAGAAGCCTGATATATGACGCATTACAGAGAATCTCAGAAATATTTCCCCTGTGGGTGAGATTGTGTCCCTGGACCAAGAATATGGAACAAATGAACAACAAAAGTACCAAAACAGTAGCCTGGGAATGCTCCTAGAGTCATCAATGTCACTGGTGGCTCAAGTGGCTGCAGTAATGAGGAGCATCTCTTACCAGTTTTGGCTGGTACATCAGCTTTGGCTGTGTCTGGACAGGGACAGCTTAGCCACAGTGACTTGTGTCTTGATACCCTAATGCTTTGATTACTGCGATGTGCTCTATGTGGACCCACCCCTGGCTGCAGTCTGGAAGCTGAAGCTAGCGTAGAATGCAACAGTTAGGCTAATGAGCCAGGGACATGTAACACCCTTGTTAAAAGACCTGTACTGTGTCAATTAGCTAACAGGCCAGGTTCTAATGTTAATTTAAAATTTCTTAAGTAGCTAGGGACCAGCATATCTGAGAGAATGCCTTCCATATAAAACTGTCTGCTTCTTGCAGTCATCTTCAGTCATCTCCCAAAGCCTGCAAATGTTCATGGGCAACAACTCACAACAGAGCCTTCCCTGTCGTGACACTTTTCTCTTTTTTTTTTTTTGAATAACCATCTCCCAGACATAAAGCAAACATTAACCCGGTTACACTTTTGATGAATGTTGAAAACCTTCCTGTTCATCTTGATGTGTGCTGGTGTGTGCTGGCAGGCATTGTGGTTTTAAAAATGGTTTTGACTTCCGATTATGTTGGACACCTTTTTTTGGATTTTTAAGTGTATTGTATATTTATCTTGCTGTATGCCACTTTGAAATGACGCTCTTGCTGTGATAATTGCAGGCAGCACACACACATTTTAAAATAAATAACCATCAACAACAATATCTCCTACTTCTCACTGTATGAAGTTACCTCTGTTGAAAATTTCAAGTGAAGCAACCCTACTAGCCATTTGAAACTGTGTTGACCTCTAGCCACTCTTCACAACTGCCATTGAATATTCATTTTTAAATAAGTGCCTGAGAAGTTTAGAAGTGCTATCTGTTCTTTCTACAGGATTCATAAAGTATACTGTACTTCCCCTACAAGAAAACTGTGGTTTCTTAACTCAAGTGATTATTTCTGAGTAAGTGTTTTATTAGCTTCTATCCAAGCCAGCTCTTTCTCTTTCTCCAGATTATGCAGTCTTATGCTCGAGTCCATTAGTCATGTAATTTAGCCTGCCGGAATGAAATTGTTGCCTGCCTTTCTAAAGTGGTAGATAATTAACTGTTGCAGGGGAAGGTATTTGTGCTTTGCCATTGAAAGAAAACTCTTCCTGGGTAAATGAGTAAGAATCCAGATATTGCTAGAATTTTTTTGCTAACTAGCAGTCTGATCCTGTGCATGCTTTAGTTAAACACCAGTGCAGGCTTGTCCATTAGGACTGATGGGGCATTGCCCTACCAACCTCAGTCTGCCCTCATGTAGTTCTCACCTGCCTGTCTTCTAACTTACAACTAGTCCAGGGCTTCCCTATTGCCAACTTCCTCCTCCTCAGTCTCAGTGTTGCCCTTGCAGAACTCAGTAGGAGGAGGATGGGGACAAAACTCAAATTGGTTGGCTCTGCCCATCATTGGCTCAGGCCCCACCTGCTGTTAGCATTTCTGCCTTCTGCACCATCAGTCCTAATGGTTACCAGCCACTACTATTAAATTCTTGGGGCATTGCATTCAAGAGTATTCTCATGAAGTGGCAGCCAATGAAATGGAAAACCGAGCATGGTTTCATGAGCCATCGTGTATTAAGGACTCCATTTGGGAAGGAACACATGTTTTGCATGCACAAGGTCCCAGGATCAAACTTTGGAACTCGCTGCCTATGGATATCAGGCAAGAATCTTCATTGTATGCTTTTTGGTGCCTGCTAAAACATTCTTGTGTAGACAAGTCTACTCAGATGTTTAGGAAGTTGATGCAAGTTTTAATCTGCTTTTGGTCTATTGCTGTTTTAATTTTTCGGAAGTTTTACATTATTGTTGTTAATTCTTCTTATTGCTAATGTAATTGTTTCATTTTTTTTGTAAACCACTTTAAATGGGGGTTGTTTTTTTAACCAAATCAAGTGGTATAGAATTTTTTGGGCAATAAATAAACAGAATCCCTGCAAGGATGGTAGAGGATGACTTTTCATGAAACCCCAGACAGCCACTGCCAGTCAGTGGAGACAGTATTGAGTTTCATAGACCAATGGTCTGACTTGATATGAGAAAGCTTTCTGTGTGTTTTGACATGCATGCAGAAAGAGGGGAGTGGAATTGTACCTGCTGGCTCAACCACATCTGATATAACCTATGTGTGCAAGAGTCTGTGAATCCACAATATGTAGGTTTGACAGGGATCACTGAAAGAGAATGTCTCACATTTGCAAACAGAGAGTATGCGTGTACACTCTGCATTCCTCTGAAGAATCTTTATCATGGCTACAGCTTTGGAACTCAGAGTCAGTTTCCCCACCTCTGCTTCACTGCATTGGTTGCCATTTGGCAGGGACAATGACGCCTGTCTGCCTTCTTTAATTAAAGGTTACTAGGAAAATGCAGAATTAATAGGATGTGATGGCAGGCATATGGTCCTGTTAGTATGCTGTTTGGATGGCTTCTGAGCAAGCACGTACTGGATCAGATTGCTCACTGGCAAGCATTTCTTAGCAATCTCTGGGTACTTACTCATTTAAGCGTCAGAAAGAGTTTTCTCTCAGTGGCAAAGAAAGCACAAGTATTTGTGCCTTAAATGTTAATGATCGACTGCTTTTGGAAAGCAGGCAACAATTTCTTTCTAGTGGAGTAGATTGCATGACTAATGGTATTATATGTAATACTACCTAAGCCAGAGAAAGAAGAAAATTGGGTGAAAGAAGACACATTGATAAATACTCATATAGGGCTGAAAGCATGTGGACACAGAAGTTATGCTGAATGCATGCTGTGAGTAAGGAAAATGGACCCAATCCTGCAGCCTTTCCATGTATTCATGTTAATGCAAGAAGAGTTTTATGGTACCTTAAAGATTAGTAGAACTATTGTGGCATGAGCTTTGATGGACTAGAGCCCACCTCATCAGATGTCTGGAAGTTTATCCCCAGTTGCCCAGCATTTGTCTATCTTTCTATGCACAAATTTGGAACATATATTTTGGGCTTCCCTTAAGTGGAGCTATTTCACAAGTTTGTGTGGATAAGAATCACAGTCACAAAACATTCAGTACTACTTTTATCTCAGAATGATGAATAACAATAACGTCATATCTATTGTGAATTCAAGAAAGAGACGGCTGTAATAAAGTTGTGTTGGTTTTCCCCTTAAAAAGAAATGGTGAGCTTGTGGGCCTACAGATACTGTTGGATATCAGCCCCAAACAACCTGATAGGAGTTGATTGGCAACATATGGAGGGCTACAGGTACCCCAGACTTGTCCTAGGATAATTGGCATAACAGCTTGTTGCAAAGATAGCCTAACCTGTAAAAGGCACTATTCCCCCCCCCTCTCTTCTGTGACTGCATATGTGTGCAATCAGAGAAAGTGAAGGATAGTGGTTAGAGCAACTTTCTCCACACCTGATGTCCTTCAGGTGTTAGTGGGCAACAACACTCCTCAACCTCAGTCAGCATGGACAATGGTCAAGTGGGGAAGTCTGGGTTGGAGTGATAGACTAGGACCAATGAGGCTTGGATTCAAATCCCTGTTGTCCCATGAAGCTTGCAGGATTAGCTCAGGCCAATCACCAACTCTTAGCTTAACCACTGCACAGGATTGTTGTAAGGATCAAATAGTGGCAGGGTGAGACAACCATGTGTGCAGCACCAAGCTATAAAAAACGTACTAAATAAATTGATAACAGCAAGTGTGCAAGTAAATGTGTTTGTAGGCAGCCTCCCTCTTCCTCCCTCCCTCTCAGCCTCCAGTGCCTGTCTATCCTGTCTAAGATATTGGGGTTTTCTCTAAGCATACTGATACCTCCCTCTTGCTTCTCAATGGCCCTATTTTGGCTACATGGTAGCAGCATACAAGGATGCTACATAGTAGCAGTGTACAGCATAAGGATGACCAAAAGTCACCTCGTATCTGTGCATTAAAAAGAAAGATTGATTTCTGAGTTCCAACCATGCTGTGTTGTAATGAATACAATCAATGTTTAAGGTCCTAGGCCACTCTCTATAAAATGAAGCTCTGTGCTCTCCTGTTCACTATCATGGAGAATCTAAAAACAGCTTTAACTTTCTCCTCTTTTGGCTACAGTGGATGACATTGATGAACATAATAATGGTTTAAGCCAGGGGTCAGCAAACGTTTTCAGCAAGGGGCCAGTCCACTGTCCCTCAGACCTTGTGGGGGGCCAGACTATATTTTGAAAAAAATATATGAATGAATTCCTATGCGCCACAAATAACCCAGAGATGCATTTTAAATAAAAGGACACATCCTACTCCTGTAAAAACACACTGATTCCCGGGACCGTCCATGGGCTGGATTTAGAAGGCGATTGGGCCAGATTCGGCCCCCGGGCCTTAGTTTGCCTACTCATGGACTTTAAGCGGGCTGAGCTGTAGAGCAGGCTAAGCTGTAGGACTAGAACCATTTTGTGGGTACGAATGTGTGGTAACTTTCCTTTATAACCCGTTATAAGGGTGTGTGAGAATGGTGGTTTGTATTTAACATATTTAAGAGCTGGCAAAATGGGTATGCTTGCTTGTACTATTACTATTGTTATTTTTAAAAATGTAGCTTGCTAGACCTGACTTTGTTGTTTGTAGATCTACACTGAAAAAGCAGCCACACATTTCTATGCAATTTTTGTTTTTTTAAGTTTATAGCTGAAAATTGTTTATAGCACAATCACAAACTTTCACCTTGGTCAATCATTTATATTTATACTTTATCCCCTACCAGGTTGGCAAAACTTGCATGAACAATATATTAAAATTTTAGGATTGTGACTCACATAGAGATTTTTTTTAAAAGAAACTTGTTGTATTATCTATATGTATAATAATGACAGAGTAGGTACTTATAATATGTTGAAAAACACACACAATATAATGTTCTAGGGTGCAATCCCCCTCTGCTAAGGTATCCTCCTCTGCAGTCGAAACATTCCTAAAAGATTAGCTCCTTGCAAGAAGAGGAGAATGCAGCCTGTCATCATCCAGATTACAGCATGGCAGAAGGAGACAGCCAGAGATACAGATGACCAGCACAGCCTTCAGGGTAAGGAACACATTCAGGAAGGCAAGCCCCAATGGATCGAACATGCTGGCCAATGCCGACATACTATGTTAAGTTACAGATAGGTAGCCGTGTTGGTCTGCCATAGTCAAAACAAATTTTTTTTCCCCTTCCAGTAGCACCTTAAAGACCAACTAAGTTAGTTCTTGGTATGAGCTTTCGTGTGCATGCACACTTCTTCAGATGCACACGAAAGCTCATACCAAGAACTAACTTAGTTGGTCTTTAAGGTGCTACTGGAAGGATTTTTTTTTTATATACTATGTTAAGTTATATAATTAATAATGAGAACTGAAAGAGGGTAGGGATTTGCTGAATTTGATTGGAAAAATGGGAACACAAAAAAGGGAGGTGTGAGGAAGTCAAGAACCAGGGTTAAACAAATATAGAGTTAATGATTGATTTTCTTTTTTTCTTTTTCTCTTGTTTATGCTTTTTTATTATCTTTTTTCTGTATTGTTTTATTATGTATTTTTTGTTTTATTCTCTGTGTATTTTTGTTATCTTTGTTTTCTCTTTTTATGATGTATGCATCTCTATGCTTTTTTTGTAAAACTTTAATAAATATCTTATATATATATAAAAAAAACATGCTGGCACATGTTGCCACATTGCCACACACTTCTGGGGAAGGTGAAAACCTATTTGCTACCAATCCATTTGATGCAATGGCAGATTGGCACTGGTCGCATTGAAATGATCACTCCTCTTTTTAGAAAGAGCTCTAGTTATGGGCCACTGCACCCACCCAAGCCTTCTAGAAGTGCAGCAAGTATGAAAGCACATGTGTCTGCCAAATGATACATTCAAAACGTGGAAATGATCATTGCTTTCACATAAGGCCAATGGCCACAACAATCACAGTAACTCAAACTGTAACTCCCCAAAAATGATCTGTCCCAAACTCAATTCTTTATTTGGGTATACATACATGTGACTCTACCATCTTCAGCACACATTGGAATACAGTGCTGCAAATTCTAAACAACCAGCAGGGAAAATGCCATTTTTTTTTTGACTAAGCACAAAATTGTCCTTAGTTCCCCCCATCACTTGTGGTGACAAAAATATTGTCTGTATTAGAAATTATAACTAAATGGATCCCTGTGATCATAGAGAGTACATTGCTGAACACCAGGTGTCGTGAGACCACATAACAGGGAAAAATAGTTGCCTTCATAGAATCATTGGAATTTCAATGGTCATCTAGTTGAATCTGCTGCCACAGCATCCCAGAAAGGTCACCATCCAGCTTCTGCATTAAAACCTCAAATGAAAGTTGATCCTTCTGTTACAATATGAGAACATCTTGGTTGTGGCTTGTTCCATTGCCGAGCACCTCATACAATCAGAAAACTCTTTCTAATATTTACTCAAAACCCTCTTTCTTGTTATTTGAAACTGTTGGTGTAAGTTCTACCGTCTTGAGCAACAGAAGGCAAGTTTGCTGCATCCCCCATGTGGCAGTCCTTCAAATATTTGAAAACAGCCTCTTTGTTGCCTCTTTTAAATATATACAACTGCTTCCACCTTCCTTGTAGAACTTGGCCTGTCACCCACCACCATTTTATCCTGCTTGCAAGCTGCAGCTGTGTGGTAAAACATCCTACTTTGTATTCAGAAGGTTCCACCTTCAATTCCCAGCATCTCCAAGTAGGTCTGGGAGGGATCCCTGCATGAAATCCTGGAGAGCCACCGCCAGGCAGTGTTGTCAGATAGATAGACCAAATGATCTGACTCAGGATAAGTCAGTGTCTTCTGCCCTGTGTTATTCCTTTTCAAGAGGATGTTTCTGACCACTGTTAGGTAAAGGACCCCGGACCATTAGGTTCAGTCGTGACCGACTCTGGGGTGCGGCGCTCATCTCACTTTATTGGCCGAGGGAGCCAGCGGACAGCTTCCGGGTCATGTGGCCAGCATGACTAAGCCGCTTCTGGCAAACCAGAGCAGCGCACGGAAACGCTGTTTACCTTCCCACCGGAGCAGTACCTATTTGTCTACTTGCACTTTGACATGCTTTAAAACTGATAGGTTGGCAGGAGCAGGGACCGAGCAGTGGGAGCTCACCCCGTCCTGGGGATTTGAACCACGACGTTCTGATTGGCAAGTCCTAGGCTCTGTGGTTTAACGCACAGCGCCACCCACATCCCGTAATAAAGCAGTAATTGGCCCAAAGTCACATCCAGTGAGCTTCATGGCTGAGGGGGGATTTGAACCCTGGTCTCTTCCAGGTCATAGTCCAACACTCTAACCATTACACCACACTGACCACTGTTAGAAACTGAATAAAAGGACCATTTGCTCTCAACAGGAAAACTCTGCTTCCATCTGCTTCAAATAATCTTGACCTCTTTGGCTGATTAAACAATATATTGCCTTTTAAACTGGGGGGGGGGTGTTGTCACTGTTTTTGTTTGTTATTATGGTATGTATTTTTGTGTTTTCATGTTGCAAACTGCCCTGTGACTTTCAAATGAAGGGTTGTACAGAAATTTAATAAATCATCATCATCTTTGCTTGACTGAGTAAACTGAAACATACATACAGTGGTACCTCTGGTTAAGAACTTAATTCATTCTGGTGGTCCGTTCTTAATCTGAAACTGTTCTTAACCTGAAGCACCACTTTAGCTAATGGGGCCTCCCCCTGTTGCCGCACGATTTCTGTTCTCATCCTGAAGCAAAGTTCTTAACCCGAGGTACTATGTCTGGGTTAGCGGAGTCTGTAACCTGAAGAATCTGCAACCCGTGGTACCACTGTACTAGAAATGTAAGGATGCTTAGAACTCCTGCCTAAACTTCACTGAAGTCATTTAGATGAATGGGACTTTTTAATATGCAAACATGTTAGAATAGGATAAGAAATCAGAGATAAAATATGGATGGCACTCATGTAACTCTGTGGGGCTTAAAAAAATATTTATTGGATAGTTGTTGATAATTTCAAATGTATTTCTATGGACATTCATGTGGAGTTATAAGATGTCTATTGAGTTCCCCAGGACTGGAAACAATGGGCCTCACAACACTTCTGTGGATTACAAATGAGTGTGTTATGAGTACTTGCATGTACCAAACCACAAGGACTAGCTGGCACTATTTGTTCAAAAGTAGCAGAGCCAGGAACAAAAAGAAAAAGGAAAATCTATTTCCAAGCTTACTGTTCTATATACCAATTAAAACTTTGATGGACAGATCCTACTTAGGGCAAGATTTTACTTAGGTTTGAAAAGGCAGCAACTACTCAGGGAAATGATTCCTATCTCATCACAACTTTTCAGATTTACAAAACATCCGTTTTCCATCTCTCTTGGCAGCCTTTAAATTATCAGACACAGATCTCTACCAGGAGCAAGCTGTAGACAATTGTCCTCTGGTTCCAGTACTGTAGTGCAAGAAAGGGTGCCTTTGTTTACTTTCCAGATTTTGCCCTTTGTTATTATGCCAAGACTTACCCTCCACCCCTACCCCATGGTTCAACGAGAACGTGATAGAACCACAGCAGATTTTGGGACTAACACTAATTTTTGGGGAAAACAAAGTCCCCAATGCCATCCCACAAAACTCCCCCAAAAACTTCTGAAAATGTGTCACTTGTTTGTAATTTAATTGGAAAGGAATATATCCAAGCGTAGGCCTCTGAAACTTTCTGCATACATCTGCCCACCACCATTGCAGCTCACTGTAGAGTTTTAGATTAGCTTCTTACACTGCAATTCTATGCATATTTGCTCAGAAGGAAATCCTACATAGCTTTTGCAATCTAAAGCAGCTATCATTTTCTAACATTAACAGAAAACTCATGAACAAATCATTGTTCTCAAACACAGAGACATGCTCATTTATTTTTGCCTGCACTTGTGAATGATAACCACTGATAATATACTGATAGAGGCAGAGAGAGATTATTGCAGATTATTGCCCTTATCATGGAATGTGACCAGGTTCCTAAAGAGGCCAAGGCACACAAAAGTAAATCAAACCAATTAACACATACGGGGTTGGGGGGGAGAGAACACAGCATTCACTTGGGGGGACTATACCACATGGTTTTTTTAATAAAATAAAATAGAAAACATCCCAATAGAACTTAAATCAGAATTACAGAAACAAGGAGGACACAGACCAGTGCAACAAAAGGCACTTTAGCTATTCCATCTCAAGTTCAAGGTCACTGTAATTGCCAAAGCAACAGAAAAAATATCCTGTTCGCTCCAAGGAAACTTACACTTAAGATGTAAAGCCACACCAGCAGTTAAAAATAATTACACAATTCTGGAGCATGCAATTTTCTCTTTACAGTATTGGAAAGAACATGTAGAAGCAAGTGTGGCTATTGGGGGTAGGGGGACGGATAGGAGCCCTGGAAATATGAGGGAGGGGAACATGAAGTTCTGCCCTTGTTAGGACAGACTAGGCTATTCAAAACGAACCAACTCTTATCCCCAGTAAAAAAATGGTAACAGAAATTTAAATGATGAATTAGGAATCATAGATCCCAAACTCTGCGCTCAGAACAGATTAAAACCCAAAAAACTAAAAAAAACACAAACCCATCATCCAGCCAGCCAAACACAACAAACTTCTCTTTACAGTACAAAACTTACACTGAAAAGCGAATGTAGCCTGCTGAGAAGCGAGAGTGGATTCCTGAGAGCTTTCAGGCAATCGTTGGGCAAAGTTTAGGTGGGACACGAACAAAAACATGAGCCGCCCCGTTCAATGAACGAGCGAGTCCCCGCTGTTTGCAGCCAGCCAACTAGTGCGCGCAGAAACTTATCAGCTTCCAGATAAGGGGCGCTGTAACGTCTGTGTTTAGTTCGCACTCCTAGCCAGGACGTTTTCATCCCACCCTGGAATTTTCTCGGGCATTCTTTCACACGTTCAGTTTGCAGGAGGAAATGAAATAGTAGTAGTAAAGTCGTGCAGTGCTCCAGTATCCGAGTGCTTACAAGCACCTTTTTATAAAGGGGGGAGGGGAGGGATAAGAGTGGGGCGGAATTTTCCTATTGAAAAGCCATGGTTGGAGAAGCCAACTCATAGGCATGGGGAAAGTGCAAAAAGGGGGAGAAAGAGACGCACACCCGTCTTGAGTTTATATAGGCACCTTCCCCCGAAGAGTTAATCTTCGGATGATCGTCTTCTCGGCTGTGTGTGAATCAAACAGGTACAAGAAAGAGAATTTCCAAACCACTCCTTACCTATTTTTGTGCCGGGTCTTTAAGAGATTCCTTCCAAAAGGAGCCATGGTAGGTCCCAAAGGCAGGAGGAGATCATCAAACAGGTCCCAGAAGAAAGCTCTGGCTGGCTGGCTGGCTGGCGCGTTGCTGTCTCGCTGGCGTTCCTGCTGCTGCTACTACTCCAGCTTGTTAATAGTCACCCAGCGTCGAAGTTGTGCAACCCGTTGCTAACTTTGAACTCCTGCCTCCTTGTTTGTTGCTGCTGCTCTTCTGGAGCCCTGCCCAGCAGCCGCGATCTTGAAGGAGGCGTTTAGGAACAGGCGGGAGGAGGGGATGGGTGTCGAGAGAGGAAGGGCGAAACCCGAGGTGGAAGGGGGAATAGGAGCGATGGCGAGGGGGAGCAATGCTGCTAAACTTTCCGAGCTGCTAACTTAAAAAGAAAGAAAGAAAGCAGGATCAGTAAAACCAGAGTGTTTGGGAGCGCGGGGCAGAGAGGGTTTAACAAAGCAAAACAGAAAGCCAACTTTTTTTTGTTTGTTGGGGGTGAGCAAGCAAGGTGGAGAGCATCAGACCACTAAAGGATAGACCACTAAAGGATAGAATTGTAGAGTTGCAAAGGACCACAAGGGTCATCTAGTCCAACCCCCTGCAATGCAGGAATCGTTTGCCCAATATGAGACTTGAACCCATGACTCTTAGATTAAGAATCTCATGCTCTACTGACTGAACTATCAGATAGGATTCCACTGGCTACATCAATTTAGCATTGCCCTACAGTGGTACATCTGGTTGCGAACTGGAGCCGTTCTGGAGCCCCGTTCGCAATGTGAGCAGAATGCAACCTGCATCTGCATGTGCGCGGGTTGCAATTCACCGCTTCTGTGCATGCGCGTGATGTCATTTTGCGCGTCTGCGCATGCGCAAGCGGCAAAACCTGGAAGTAACCCTTTCCGGTACTTCCGGGTTGCCGCGGGACGTATCCTGAAAGAACGTAACATGAAGCGGACGTAACAAGAGGTATGACTGTATTTTGAAAAGAAAAAAGAAAAAATGAGGATGCTAGGACACTATGATGGCCATTCAAAGCAAATACATGCAATTTACCCCTGAAGAAGAGGACACAGCTTGGAAAAAGAGGACACATGAACATATCTCTGCCTCCCCAGAGAAGATCACCTGCCACCAACTCTGTAAAGACCTTCCAAAGCTTTTAAAATAGTCTAGTCTTCTAAGTTTTTAATTCTGTCTTAAATTGTGGTTTTGTTTTATTTTTATTTTTGCTGGAGTTTGTATTGTTCTATATGTGGACTTTTGAGGAGAGGATTTTTTTTACTCTTGGGTGTTTGTATAACTCTTGTAAGCAGACAGAAATAGAAGGGAAGATTTCTCCTTGAGAGAGTGGAGAGTGGATTTGTGGAAGTATCTGTACCTTGAACACAGTGTGGTAGAAAAGATATCTCAAGCAAGTTAGGATGCAATTCTGACTCTCCCTGAGAATAAGGCCCATTGCATTCAATAGGACCTCCTTCTAGATATGATTAGTACTGCAGCCTGGGAGTAGCATCAGACATAGAAATAATAGGAGTGGGAATGGGGAAATGTGTATGCTCTTGGAATGGTTACAGCATATATTTTCTTTCCCTGGGGAAGGTATAAGAGAAGAGTCCTGACTTTGAAAGTTAATTATATACTTGAATACAGGAAACATGGTTCATTCACCCTTCCTGTAGTGCCGGATTTATGTATAGGCTAAGAAGGCTGAAGACTAGGGCCTCTAAATCTAGGGGGCCTCACCAGCCCTCCCACTCCCCAGCGGGCAGTCTCCCGTCTCCCAAAATTGCAAACCCAAGACTTCATACAGGTAGGTAGCCAGCCATGTTGGTCTGCCGTAGTCAAAACAAAATAAAAAAAATTCCTTCCAGTAGCACCTTAGAGACCAGCTAAGTTTGTTATTGTTATGAGCTTTTGTGTGCATGGAGTGGCTTGCTGGTTCCTGCTCCAGGTGGATCACGTTTAGGCAAAACTCTCCACTATGACCTGTCTGTCTTGGGTGGCCCTGCACGACATAGCTCATAGCTTCTCTGAGTTATTCAAGCCCCTTTGCCACGACAAGGCAGTGATCCATGATATTACTAAAGTGCAAAGTTACTTTTAAGGCCCCTTCCAGTGTCTCCTGAGAAACATGAGAGCCTTGTGTTTGTATTTCTTGTACTGCCACAACAACATAGCAATGTAGCATCTCTCCATGCCAGCACTTCCCAAGCATCATGGGGGTCAACACTAGTGTGGGAGCCACGCACATTGCTGGATCTTCCCACGTAGCCTGGTACTTCCAACATTACAGCAGTGGAATGAAAAACAAAGGGCACTCCTGCAGCTCCTATGCATGCTATTCAAGTATTTATCAAGTATATATGATTTTTTTTCAATCCATCAAACACTTGTAACCAACTATTCATTGGAAAAGCTCTAAGAACAGCTTACAAATCAACAAAAATTAAGACAATCTAAAAAGACAAATCACAAAAGGAAAATGGATGGTGAGGGAAGAGGAAAACAAACTCAAATATCAAATTATTGATGTTTTCAATGACCAATTTGAATGAAAACTAACTGTTCACAGTTAAAAACAAAACAGGCCTTGTCAACCCCTGAGAAAAATTAAACAAAACATGATGACTGTACCTTACTGGACTGGTAGTGTGGCAACCATTTTTCATTTTTCACAGTGCCCCAGATCTAATGTTATTACAGAACATTGCAGAGAAGAATGACAGTTGACACAAAAATATTTAGAGAGCATTTGGCAAAATGTCTGCAGGTTGTTTGCTTATTTTTGGAGGTGGGTAGTAAGAAAAAGATGAATTTTATTTTTTTTAAAAAAACTCCCCCAAGAAATTTCAAGTCAGCTCTAAATGCAATGTAAACATTTATGGCATGAAAATATGGACACACAAAACTCCCAAGTCAGCTTTGTAGCACAAATCTAAAGTACCCCTGTACAAGAAAGTCATCTTTCCCTCTGAGGACAGGTGTCAAAACAGCAGGCAACCAGCTGTGTATTATGCATCCAGCCTATACAGGATCTCACCGTTATCCCCATCAACTCTAGGGGAGATGACAGCAGATTGACAGAAACTGAAATTACCTGTGAGAGGCAGTGTGGAAAAGAGATATAGAGGACAAATGAACAGGTGTAAAAACCCATCAAACGAGGGTGTTGTGCATCTTCTTTAATCATTTTTACACATCACAGACATAAAGAGTTAGAAGGCAGCTTTGATAATTTTGGGTATATTTTACTATTTTATCTTTCATGCTTTGTTGGTATTATTATTCTTTCTGACACTTTAACAGAGTCCTATAGTGCAGGAACTGTGCAAAAAGCTTTAAATTAGAATCCCAATTCTTTTCTCCTGTTACTGTCTCATCGAAGGAATGAGGAGGGTCATGAGGCACATTCTGCCTTTTTAACATTATGGGCTGCTTTGCTCACTGACAAGTGAAAAAAAAATATGAAAATAATAATAACATAATTTGCATGAAGATAATAACTTGGAAGTCAATTGTGATGCTCTAACAACAACCTATATTTTCCTCCTCTCGCCTCCCCCATATAGAAGGAAGAGTTTTCCTTGTCAGATTTTTGTAAATTTGTGAAACAGCCATGAATGATAGCAAAAAAAAAAAAAAAAAAAAATGAGTGCCAGCATCATCCCTCGTGCTGTTATAGTGACTATTGTTGTAAATAAAAATATGCCCTTTTCCCTTATGGGATATCCAAGAGCCCATATAGAGTCCTTACATAGGTTCCCTATTGGTAGGAGAAAATAACAGAGGCCAACCAGAGAATATTGAGAAGCAAAGCAGCTAGTAAGCTTGATCTTTATTGATCTGTTGCAACAGGGTGCTCCCCTCACACGCAGGAGAGAAAGAGGACCCAGAACAATGCTGTGCAAGGGTTTATAAAGACTTTTGAAATTCCCATTCTGTAGATCAAGACCACCCCCAGAAACATTATGCATTCATCACAGAAGGGGTGTAACCTAAGACCACCCCTCAGATACATCCCACCTACATCACAGAAATTTAAATGTTGTTTTTCTCCTGTTACAGTTTCTCCTGTCTGGCAAGTTACTTGATTGGATTTCCTGGGGAGCCTGGCCATTCTTTTGTAGTGGTAAAATACTTATTTCCTGGGCCAGGTCACAGGCTCACACCTTGTATCTTAAATGTGTCCTTAAGACAGGATTTGTGAGGAAAGAGACAATGGGGAGACTTTTCCATTTTGACCATGCAGAGAAACATTTGCTCAGTTTAGGAATCAAAATGGTTCCAGGTTGGCTTTCCTGTGCTGATCTATGTACATGTGGTTATGAACGTTGCCATATATCTAAGACCATAAAATTCCTATCACATTATCCCCCCTTTGGGGCTAGAATTTTTCTTAAAAATTTTTGCCCCTCAAATAATAACATCGTATGTTGTAAATGGATGCCTTTGTATAAATATATCATATAAAAATAACATATGTTGCATTTTGTTACTAAATTACTTGTGGCATTCTAGCTCTTGGGAGAAACATTTTCTCAGTAGTGGCTATGCTTTACATTTAGCAGGAAGGTCCACTACTGACTGAAAAATGCAGTTGGTGTTTTGTCCTTCACCATTTTTGTGTGTTTCTCAGGTGTCAAGCTAGCTCTTCTGTGGTCTCACACTGGCATAGTGCTACAGCAACACATCCTGTCTGTTGAATCCCCTTGGGGCTTTCATTTAACCATGTCGCCTGGCACTCACCATAGCTGCCACAGGTTTGGACATATCATGAGAGAGATGTCTTTGCCTTGGCCTTTCTATGGGATTTTATTTTATTGGCGTTGGTCTTGCACTCATGGAAAGTTGCTCACTTGCACTTAAAGGACCAAAAAGCTAATTGCAGCCTGGATACACTTGCCCAATTCAAACTGAGTCCAATTATAATTTATATATGCCCATGGTTCTCAACTTTTCAAACCAATCTGTTAAAAGAAAACCATTCTTAAAAAGGGCACTTGTCCAAATAAGTCAATTTAACTCTATAAGGGATCATTCCTGCTAAACCAAAGCATATACACTTTTCTTGTTATCTGGGCTTTCATGGATCCTGAAGCTTCTCCTTGGTAAAATTAAAATTCGGTAGAGAAGAGTAAGCACACAATTTGGTTGTCCAATTGAGATAAAAAAATGAGAGCAATTATGCGGAAAAAACCTTAAGATTCACTGTGTGCAATCTGGGGGAAATACTATATGAAAATGATATGCAGATGTTAGCAAAATAAAATAAATATTGTGTTGGAGATATAAACAAAGTGAAGGAACCTAATTCCACATATGGTGGACGTGTCCTCAAATAAATAAAATTTGAGACATGATCTACACCCATTTCCATTTGGCATTCTAATCAAAACATCCTAAATAATAATAAAGAGTGTTGCTTCAAAACTTCCTGATATAATATGGTTCCAAGAATAATACTTGGTTGTGGTTAGATTAATTTCACAGGTATACGGGAAATCCAAGATTAATAAATAAATACAGAACAATTTGCTACTTAAAGACAGTACTGAATCTGCAAGGGATACAGAGAAGTCATAGAAGGGATTCAAAATAGTTTTCTGGAACATTAAGAAAGTGACTGCAAAGAAAGAAAGAGTAAAAACACAATTTCTTTCTGGAACTTCGTGTATAGAAAAAAACAAAGCAGACAAGCAAATATGATCAGTTGACTTAATCTAAATATAGCCTGATCTATCGGAAAGCATGTAATATATGAGAATCCTCCATGAAAAAACTCGGGGTGTAAGGAATAAGACATTAAACATAAAAACAATTACACACAAAAATAGCCCCCCCCCCCTTTTGTGGAAATAACACACTGTCAGACACATTTCAACATTCCTGCGTAATAACACATAATACAAAACAAACTAAATATCAGTTGCATATCTTGAGACAATTGTGATCTTTTACGTATGTATCTTTTGAATCCTGGAGCACAGAGGCTTGACGTTCAAGTGAAAAAAATGTCCTTGCAATTCAACTCCACCCCCCTTTGTCAGCCCCACTCCCCCGTCAGTCTATATCCTTTGAAAGAGATAGCTGTGGGCATGTTGAAAACTCTGGTGTCTTTTGCAGGTCTTGTGATGGTGAAGAACTGAGTTGAGGGGTTGTTGCTGCTTTTTCATCATTGCACGTCTGTAGAAGTGATATCCTGTAAGGGGGCAGGGGTTTTTTGGGACTTAAGACAGATTTAGAAGAGGAAGGGGCAAAAGCCCCCCCAAATCTCCTTGAGTTATCTTAGCACGTTAAGCATTTTACTCATTTTAATATTATTATCACATTTTCATATAATTACTGTTATTATCTGCTAAGTGTGTTTGCTTTCCTTCACTTAGTTTTTGTTGTTGTTTTATCATATTATTAAATAAAAAATTACTCCACATGTATAGAAAGAGAACTGTAAAAAAAATACAACAAAGGTTAAAAAAAAAGAAAGCAAAAAATTAGATTACCAGTCAGATGAAAACAGATTTGACACAAAGACATCAGATTTAGAAAAGAATTATTATTAAATAATACAAAGATATTATCAAAACCACACAGATTACTACTGGACTGAAAAAATGGGAAAACAATGGGGAAAATATCTTAAAATTCACCATGTGCTATCTGAGAAAAGAACTTCATGAAACTGACTTTCAACATGTGATGAACATGTCCCCAAAGTAACACACACACACACACACACACACAAAATGACCTATGAGGAACCAAAAATAATAATACTCAGGCAAAAAGATAAACAAATACCATTCCACAAACAATGTTTGGTTGTGCTTTGATTAATTTCATAGACATGGAAAAACTGATTAAATAATTGAAAACAGATTATTTGTAACCTAAAGTGTCAAAGCCACAAAGAGATAGAGGGAAATAAACTAATATAGCAGGGATTCAGACTTGTTTTGCTGAACAGAAAGAAAGTGACTGGCTTTAAGGGAAGAAAGATGAAAAGAAATACAAATGCAATTACTTTTTATAGAGTATTTAAATCACTGTTTGCATCCCCTCATTATCATTCGTGCTGTGGGGAAAAAGAAGGGACAAACACTTTGTTAATGGGGTTCACATATTCTGTTAAGAGGGAAAATTATTTCATGTGAGAAGTCAGTCAGGAAATGCTGTTCCTAAAATGCATAGGCATACACACACACACAAAAAAACTTATAAAATTTAAATCCCATTGGGGAGGCAAACTAGAGAGGAACTCACAGTGGGAGTGCTTTGATATTTACCTGTGAAAAGAATTTGGCATGTTAGATTTGAAACTCTGCAACCTCTTGATTAAGTAGCCCTTGGAGCAAAAGACACATTAAGGGTGATTTCCCTCAATGGTTCCAAGTTTTACATAAGAAAATTTGGATAAGTTTCTCCCTGCAAGCACACTCTCTGCAAACCTCTCCCCCCTTTCCCCCCTCCTTCCTCTCTCTCTCTCTTTTTTTTTTAAAGCTGATCTAGCCTCTGTGCATGTGCAGAGTTCATGTCTCAGCAAACCTTTTATACTATTGAAAATGTTGCATTTTTTGGCTAAATTAGAATTTGAATAAGGGAAGGGAAGGGTAAGGAGTAGATTTTAAAAATAGGGTTAGATTTTAAAACAAAAAAGAGAAACTCAGCAATTTAAGTATTCACCAAAGCTAGCAATTCCAGCCCAAGCAAAGTGACTGCTTCCTTTATGTACAGGAAAGGGCTAATATCCCTCTGGCCATTCGCGGAACAATCTGCCACGCCCTTACATTCTCAGTCATTTCAGCCTTACCATTTGCAGACAAAATCTTCTGCCCTTTATTTACAGGTATGGTCAAGGCGCATTCTACCTGATTATATTAATTTGTATGTGCTTAAACTTTGAGTAGACTTTTAAGTCTGATTTCTGTAAATAATAGACAAACTGATAAACACTGTAAGCACTCAAATGCCTGATATCACCAGTTCTGCTTCAAAACATCACAGCTTTCACCTCTCACCTTTAAAAACAAAGAGCAAATCTGGGCTGAATTTCAACTCATCAGCCACAAATTGGGAAAGTTGAAAGGGACCTGGGGTCATCTAGTCCAACCCTAAAATAAAGGGTTCATAGCAAGATTTGTACTACCAGAAACACACACATACTTATGTACACAGACACAACTGGGGAAGAGACCACAAGCCATGCGCCTATCACAAGCCATGCGCCTATCATGTACTAAGGAAGAGGAAAATAAAAGTACCCAACTTTATACAGAACCCTTTTAGCAGATCTTGAGATTAGTTTGAGTTTACTTCCTTAGACTAAAGAGTACATTTTTCCTAAGATAGGGAGAGGATCTCTTATAAAGCATAGTTAAAACAGCCATAGATTTGATTTAAAAGGAATACAAATTGACAATTTTTCCTGAACTTGCATAGGAATAGTAAGCCTAATCTATGCCCCCCCCTTGCAGTTTCCTTTAAAGGAAGCTTACTCGGGAGTAAATTTACCTGGCACAGAAGTAAGAAGAAAAAAAAAAAAAAACCCTGAAAGAGACAGAATGAAACAAGGGGGGGCATTTTCTAAGAAAAGAGGCCAGGAAGTCTTATAGAGACTGATATCAGGAGCCTTACAATAACTCTTCTGTCCAACCAAATTAAAGTTAAAACTGGACTCAGATATTTTTCAGACCATATTGTTAGTCATATGCTTAAGGAAATACAGACACTGCATTTTAGCTTGAGAGAGCAATTGTGCTCAACTAGGCTTTTTGCAGCAGAAACATTAGGTTAACTTCACATTCCAAAATAGACTGGAACACAGGTGTACTCACAAACTCAAAAGTTACAACAAAACATTTACCATTAGACTTAAAATCACCCTCCTCACTTAAACTAGAGGAAGGAGGTGGGGTAATCCTCCTTTCAGAACACAAGTAGCACGTATACAGGATTTTACCACGTGGGAGGAAAACTCTCTTTTGGAGCCTCTCTCAAATAACAAACATTTGCACACTTCATTCTCCATTTTGTCTTGTTTAAGATTGATAAGGCTCAACATGGCTTCCTTAGATTTAGAATTTGGAGCAAGCTTGCATTTTTATTTTAGATGGCACATTTAAGATAAGCAGCTGCTGGATGTTACCTAAGTACAATTTAAACACAGAAAAAACGTTTCTTAAACACAAATTGAAGGGGACTGTCAGAGTCCAGGCCGGAAATAAGCACCACTAGGCTTCTTTCCCATCAGGAGTCTGCAGGTTCATTTCTTTTGATTGAGGTGCACCCATTTTAAGAATTTTAATAGCGCTAGCTTTTACTTTTATACTGCAGTCGGGGTTTTATCCCCATTTTTCAGGAAACACAATAAATAACCCACAGTACACTCAATTTGGACAACTCCGAGAATTAGTACTGTGACACACCGCCGTTCGTCTGGCCTGACTTACTAGGCTGGTACAGCTGTTGGCCTTTCCTGGCTACTAAGCTAACAGTGCGGTCAGCGATCTCAAACCCCCCCTTTGGTCATTTCTCAGCCAGGGAGCCCACAGCAACCTCCTGCCTCTTACAATCTAACCTGAGAGTTCCCTACTGGACGCTTGCATAGCGCAGTGCCAGATTGGGACTCAGAAATGACAAAGAAGGAAAGGAATCAGGTGCCCTTGCTTTCTCTGCTCACAGGTCATCTCTAACAAAGATCGCCATGGCAGAGGTGCGGCTGCACCTGGGAGTTATAGTTTTCAGTACAGAAGAAAAAGCACGACCTTTTTCTGGGCAAAACTCCGAAGGAATAGGTCGGCATATAGACTGTAGAAGGGAAATGAAAGAAGTCACACACAACTTTTGCCTGGGCATACTCCGAAGGGCTAGGGCTGGTGTTGAGATCAAGGGGACAGAAAGGAGGAGAAGGCAATTTTTAGATGAGGAAAAAAGTAGAAATTTTAGATTTGAAGGGAAAAGGAAGAGTTAAAGAATTTTGGTTGCTGTGGTTTAGAGAACCCAACCCACTACCCGTGTTTCCTACTTAATACTCACTTCCGCATGCGCTGTTCCTGGTGATCCCACGATCTCTTGACTGGTTGTTTAAGGCCGGCCTGATCAAGCGTTGCTTCCTCTGGTTAGCCCCGCTGAACCTCCAGTTATTTCCAGACCCTGGGATCGATGGAAGACTGGCTATTCCTCCTGGCAAACTGCCTGGTGCGCGCTGGATAACCAGTCCTTCCTCGCTTCCAGAATCCGGGTAACCAAAAGTCCCTTCGTGCGTGGTCGCCATCTGTTGTAAATAAAAATATGCCCTTTTCCCTTATGGGGTATCCAAAGCCTATACAGAGTCCTTACATAGGTTCCTTATTGGTAGGAGAAAATAACAGAGGCCAACCAGAGAATATTGAGAAGCAAAGCAGCTAGTAAGCTTGATCTTTATTGATCTGTTGCAACAGGGTGCTCCCCTCACACGCAGGAGAGGAAGAGGACCCAGAACAATGCTGTGCAAGGGTTTATAAAGACTTTTGAAATTCCCATTCTGTAGATCAAGACCACCCCCAGAAACATTATGCATTCATCACAGAAGGGGTGTAACCTAAGACCACCCCTCAGATACATCCCACCTACATCACAGAAATTTAAATGTTGTTTTTCTCCTGTTACAGTTTATCTCCTGTCTGGCAAGTTACTTGATTGGATTTCCTGGGGAGCCTGGCCATTCTTTTGTAGTGGTAAAATACTTATTTCCTGGGCCAGGTCACAGGCTCACACCTTGTATCTTAAATGTGTCCTTAAGACAGGATTTGTGAGGAAAGAGACAATGGGGAGACTTTTCCATTTTGACCATGCAGAGAAACATTTGCTCAGTTTAGGAATCAAAATGGTTCCAGGTTGGCTTTCCTGTGCTGATCTATGTACATGTGGTTATGAACGTTGCCATATATCTAAGACCATAAAATTCCTATCACACTATCTCAATCAGCCTATCTAGTTCAGCATTTCATTTTTTTAAAAAAAGTGTCCTTGTTTTCTTAAGGTTTTCTTGGATATGGAGGTGTGATAGCTCCATACTGGTGTCCTTTTCTAATGTTTTTGCTGTTGATTTCTTTTACAAATGCATTTGTTTTTAATGGTTGGACTTATCCATGAATGTTTTGAATAGGGGAAGGGCATGCTCTATGCCAGTCCCTAAACCATGGTCTGGCTCCTCATTTTGTAGTTTTTCATCATATGCTGAAGATACGTGGGAGGGGCCTGATCCTGCCCATCTATCATCCTGATCCTGGCCCATCTATCATCATTATCATCATCATCATCATCAACAATATACCACCCTATACCTGCATATTTCAGGGCACTTCACAGAATAAAATAAAATTATAAACCACAAAATACATAATCAAAATAAAAACAACAACCCAATACCCCCCCAAACCCCACATTTTAAAAGGTCATTTAGTCGAGCATCCTGGAACTGGCACAATACCAGCAACTGGTATTCAGAAGTACCTCATTACTTTGACCTTTGACACCAGAGAGAGATATTTCTAGGAACCACCATATTGTCTTGATAGTTCATTTGTTTCTACTGAAATTAGTATGGTATTGTTAAGCTGCTGTGACCTGCTCTGGAACCTCATGATGACAGGTGGGTAAAAAACAAATTAGGAAGGAAGTTAATATTTTGATGCAGAGAAAGGAAGAAGTTGAGTGACTAGGGAAATAGGGACCTGTTGTTTGCATGAAGAGGTTCATTGTGTAATTGTGGCAAAGAATGAAATAAAAGAATGATGCCTAGTATTGTAGCTACACCAACCTTCACTGAACAATGTTGGAACTCATTCCATGGATTACCTATTACCAGCAGGTTTGGGAATACCCTACATACTTTCAGTTAATCCCATGGCACTAAACTGTGACTACAAAAAGAAGAGACAGAAGAGAGGAGAGGAGAGGAGAGGAGAGGAGAGGAGAGGAGAGGAGAGGAGAGGAGAGGAGAGGAGAGGAGAGGAGAGGAAAAGAAAAGAAAAGAAAAGAAGCAAATAAATCCCCTAAACTTGGCAATTGCACAGCTGTCCTTGTTTCATATCTCCATAGAAAGCTTTCTACTGATACCTCAAAACTGGGGTTTAATTCAACCGGAGGGAATTTCCGCACCATTCAATGGTGACAAATATTTCTCAACCACCTGAAATGCCTGCCAGTCTTTTCTTGGCACAGAAACCTCATTCCGCAGCTGGGAATTTCTCCAATACACATTAACTTACTTCCCCCTCCCTTTCCCCTCTTTCTTTGTCTGACTTACAATATTATAGGCAGATTGTTTCAACAGGCAGTTTTACATTATGGTCCTAGGTTTCTCTTATTACAAAGATAAAAGGTAACATTATGACAGCTACGGCTTATCTGACATTTGTACAATTAGCCAATTACTACTGCAGAACAGAAAGCGGTGTAGCATGGTGTCTAAGAAGCTGCACTACAAATGAGGAAATCTGTGATCTCAATCTCGTTCCTGACATAAATACCCAAAGTAGTCTTAACTAAGCTCTCAGGTTGGAGTAAACCTGTGTTGGGACCAAGGTACAGTCAATCCATTTAACACATGTCCAGCTCAAGATTTCTAGCTTTTGAAGGAGGGCTGTGGCCCAGAAGCAGAACATCTGCTTTGAATCATAGAATCATAGAGTTGGAAGAGACCACAAGGGCCATTGAGTCCAACCCCCTGCCAAGCAGAAAACACCATCAGAGCACTCCTGACATATGGTTGTCAAGCTTCTGCTTAAAGACCTCCAAAGAAGGAGACTCCACCACACTCCTTGGTAGCAAATTCCACTGTCGAACAGCTCTTACTGTCAGGAAGTTCTTCCTAATGTTTAGGTGGAATCTTCTTTCTTGTAGTTTGGATCCATTGCTCCGTGTCCGCTTCTCTGGAGCAGCAGAAAACAACCTTTCTCCCTCCTCTATGTGACATCCTTTGATATATTTGAACATGGCTATCACATCACCCCTTAACCTCCTCTTCTCCAGGCTAAACATGCCCAGCTCCCTTAGCCGTTCCTCATAAGGCATCGTTTCCAGGCCTTTGACCTTTTTGGTTGGTTGCCCTCCTCTGGACACGTTCCAGTTTGTCAGTGTCCTTCTTGAACAGTGGTGCCCAGAACTGGACACAGTACTCCAGGTGAGGTCTGACCAGAGCAGAATAGAGTGGCACTATTACTTCCCTTGATCTAGATGCTATACTCCTATTGATGCAGCCCAGAATTGCATTGGCTTTTTTAGCTGCCGTGTCACACTGTACTGCTTTGCATGTAGAAGGTCTCAGATTCAATCCCTGGCATCTGCAGGCAGGGCTGGTAATGTAGTCTGTCCGATACCCTGAATAACTGCTGCCAGTCAGTGTGGACGATATTGAACTAGATGGACCAATGGGGTTTTTTTAACTTAAGATAAGACAGCTTCCTATGGGCCCTTCTGGATGCCAATATATTGTGCATTCATGATAATTTGCAGTCATGATAGTACTGGGGTGGTTTGATGCGTTCAAGACTATTTGCACCTGCAAAAGTTTCAGAGAGGACATACTGCTTTCATTCCCAGTCAGTGCATGCCCTGCTCAGCTTCCAGCTGAAATCCTGTAATTTTTTATACCACAAACATTCAAGGAGTTTTGGCCTCGCTTTTGTTGTGCAATAGTGCAAGAGTGCCCCTCCAGATGACAATGGGGCAGTAACTTTGGGGAAAGGATCACATAACAAGGAATAAAGTGGAGTGGTGTGTAGACTTTCCAGTGTAAATCCACCACAAATGTGGGAGCCGCCCCAGGCATTAGGTAGGGTGAGGCCACTGCTTCAGGTGGCAGAAGCACACACACACACACACCCCGGAGTGGGCACGCCCACAGGTGCCCTGCCATCAACACCAATCGGGGGCATGATTATGTCCGTTTGGGAGAGATGTCACTCCAAATGGTTGTGATCTTGCCCAACATTTGTACTGATGGTGGTGCCGCTTCTGTAATTCAGCAAAAACTGTGAAATTGATACTGAGCACAGATGTCCACAACTTGAGCAGCTCATATATTGCCCTGTGGATCCATTCAAATTTTCAGTTACCGTTATTTTTTCCCTATAGGACGCACTTTTCCCCCTCCAGAAATGAAGGGGAAATGTGTGTGCATCCTATGGGGTGAATGCAGGCTTTTGCTGTAGCCTGGAGAGCGAGAGGGGTCGGTGCGCACCGACCCCTCTCACTCTCCAGGCTTCAGGAAGCTATCCCCCCCCAGCATTGCAAGCTCCCAGAGCGTGCAGCTTCGGCATCGCTCTGACTCCCGTTCTGGGGGTTGGGGGAAGCTCGGGCTTCCCCCACCCCCAGCCCCGCAAGCTCCGAGAGGACCGGTTCTGGGGCCCGTTCTGGGGGCTGGGGTCGGGGGAAGCTCGGGCTTCCCCCACCCCAGCCCCACGCCTGGGGGGATATTTTTTTCTTCCTTTATTCCCCCCCCAAAAAAATCTAGGTGCGTCCTATGGGCCGGTGCGTCCTATAGGGCGAAAATACGGTATTCAATGGGACAATTCTAGCTAATTGCCATGAATAATCTCCTTTAGGTTCAAAAGAGGAGAGGAGAGTGAAACCATTTGGGTATCACATAGCAAGAATTTACAAACAAAGTTCGGAATATTCCAGCTCTGAGCCCATCCCACTTGATCAGCAGTGCCAGAGGCTCAAAGCCATGGCATATTAACGGATATGCCAATCACAAAAAGTTACCTCTTTTGCTCTTAAACTTCATGTCCAAGCCACAGATACAGTGGTACCGTGGGTTACAAACGCTTCAGGTGACAAACTCTGCTAACCAGGAAGTAGTACCTCAGGTTGAGAATTTTGCCCCAGGATGAGAATGGAAATCGTATGCTGGCGGTGTGGCAACAGCAGGAGGTCCATTAGTAAAAGTGTAAAAGTGCCTCAGGTTAAGAATGGTTCCAGGTTAAGAACGGACCTCCAGAATGAATTAAGTTCATAACCCGAGTTACCACTGTATAGGGTATTTCCAAGGCTGGGAAGTATAGTTAGAGGTCAACTCCAGTGGTCAAAGCCAAAGAAGCAAGAAGAAAAGAAAAGAAATTTAAACTTCAAAGAGTGAGTCTGGAATATTTAAAATGGCACAAAAATGAGGAGATAGTTCATAGTTTTAGAGTAGTTGCTGCAACAGCAGCACTAAGTTAAGCAGGTAGCAACTCAAAGGGAACAACGTGTAAAACAGAGGTGCAAATGTAATAAACCACAACAGCAGCAACAACAACTATTGTTGCATGCCACCCATATCTCTGAGCAGTGTGAGATTCTAGGAGTTCCAGGCATTTACCCAGGGTTCATCTTTCCTTCAGAATGAGAGACAGTGGAATCTTTGGGAGATATGGTTTAATTACACATATATACAACTTGAGCCTATGATGGAGAAGATTACAGCATTAACACCCCAAGAGGGTCTTTCTTCTCCCACAGCCACAGCCTTCAATTCCCACACCTGAGAGGATCTGTAGGGATGGAGGTGTTCTTCCAAATGTTTGGTGCCTAACTTGTTTGCCTTGGATTGGGCCCAGAAATGAACTGGTAACCAGTCCACATGTTCTAAATGGAACACAGTTTTGCAGCTGGTGGTTATGGGAGTTGGAGTTCAAAATATCTGGAGGGCACCACAGAGTCAGAGGAATGTGCTTAGGGCCCTCAAACTGCAAGTTGGTGATGCCTGTTGTAGGTGCCACCTCCTGACTCAGGGTTCCTGTGCTTCTGATAGTTGTCTGACAGGAAGTTTTTTTTTACTAAGTATATATTTCCCCATTACAGTGCTCCAGGATGGCTCTTCCATCTAGCGATTATAGGTACAGAAAACCCTTTAAGGCCAGGTGTTGGCATCCCTGTGAGACTATTATGACGAATGAACTTTCTTTGAAATATGCACCTAGTTCTCTCCTTGACCGGATGTTTGTTTTTATTCCTTGTTTGTATAAAATATTTATATACCACTCTTTACCAAAATTGGTTCCAGGACAGTTGACAAAATTAAAATGACGATAAAAGTACCATAATCAAGCAATTATCAAATAAAAGTGGCGGTTGAGGTTTTAAATGTGTGGAATAAATAAAGAATTACCTAAATGAATCTTGATAAATCTGGTTGATTCCCAACCACCAAACTGCTGACCATATTGGAAGCGTTTTAAATATAACCAATCCATAAACAGCGCCTCTGTGAGGATAATTCAACATTCATGGTGGTAAACGCTTTGACAACAGCTATAAAATCTGTAATGAATTGGACTCTTTTCATATAGTTTCAGGGCTAAAGGCAAATTATAAGAAGTCTGAAATGTTCTGCTTTCATGTGCCTCCTTTAGAGCAAAGACAAGCCTCAGCTCATTTGGATGTTATGTTTCACCGTGAGGAAATATGTCATTTACATAAATACATTTTTTTGTAGCCACAAACATGAAAAGCAAACCTGTTTGAAATTCACCAGAAATCATTTAGATGGTTCTCAAGTAATCTGAACATTACTTGAGAACCATCTAAATGATTTCTGGTGAATTTCAAACAGGTTTGTTTTTCATGTTTGTGGCTACAAAAAAATGTTCTGCCCATCCATGCTTGTTCCCCACATTACCAGTATGGATTCCAGAAAAAGTAATTAGCAATTTGGCAAAGGAAACTTTGGGCCATTGTTTTTGTGAACATAAGGGAGGCGTGGGAGATCTGAGGAAGAGAGCTGGGAGCGGGCCCAAGCGCCGCTCATTGGTCAGTTGGGCCAATCCCGGGGAACACCTGTCTGAAGCCTGCTAGGATTGGCCAATTGCCAGCAGCTGGATGATCTGGCCTGCCATTTGTCAGATCACTGGCCTGGCCTGTGGCCTGGTTGCAATACCACCACCACAGAAGATGAGCAGACTTAATAAATGAATGGTGTGAATGCAGTCTAACAGTGTAATTATATGTATGTGTACTCAGAAGTGAGCCCCATTTAGTACAGTAGGACTTATTCTAGGTACATTTATATAGGATTGCAGCCTGAAGGAGCAATCCCTTCTCAACAGGCAGGTGGGTTTTGCAAGCCTGATGATAGCACACTGCAGACTGACAATGGTTATTTCAATAAGTAGCAAGAGACATGTCTTTTCATCTGTGCACACATGCTAATTATTTTGTTTGCAGCATGCCATATTTGCAAAGAACCAGACTGATTTAGTTTGATGACTGTTATTATGTGTGGTTATACCTGGTATAGCTTACTATTAAAGCAAAGGCAAAATATGCATGTCTCTTTATCAGTTGATATGCAGAGTCTGTATATAAAAATTAGTTCACAGTGTTTCATAGAGTTCCTAGCAGGCTGTGGTCACTGGTGAGAATTTGTGATCTGTCCAATCTGTTACTGTCAGTTTCAAACAGGCTGGGACATCTCCCCCGTAAATCTGACATTGTGCAATATATCCACTTATGGGTATTTGAAGGATCTGAAACTTTCCCCAACTAGGTAAGGAATTAAAACCAGGGCACAAGACTATAATCACATTGAAATTAAGCCTTATTACATTTTTTTAAATCATTGTTTTATTTTCAGACTTCACTCCTATAAAGATACACACCAGGGAGTAAATGTTGTTGGACACAGTGAGACTTACTTACGACTCAGCATGCATAGGAATTGTACTGTAAAAACAGCAGAGTTAATAGATCTAATCAAAAGCATTCAAGAAATGGCATGTGGATGCCATGACTAATCACCCTTCCCAACTTACAAGTCATGAAACAATAAATCATAATTTTGCAAAAATGTTATTTAGCAAACAACTCTAAATTTTCAGTGGTTTCCAAACAGGTATTAATCAATTACTGGATGAATCATTTGGGAGATGTGTGACACTGCTTTGAAAACAAAACAACAACCCCTAACATGATGAAAGTTAAGCTCTGATCTTCAGACTGTCCTGCCAAAGCAAATCTTACTCATTTCTGGCAGTGCCAGGTATTTTGACTTCCCAAGCAAAAGGATTTCTGGATGTTCCAGCTTCCTCCCACTTCAACCAGCCCTCTGGACTTTGCAGTACCAACTATATCATTGTGAGCTTTGCCTAATTGATTGTGCATTTTTCCTTTCCCACCAAATAACTTCAGGGTGGGTGGGGACGGGGGCATCCTTGGCTCTCATGTGACTGCTGAATAATGTGTTTCCTCCATTGGCTGCATGAGAGGCCTGTAAAGGTCAAATCTTTTTTTGGCCAATTGCAGGCCACCTGTAAATTTGAAAGGCCTGATCACATGCCAGTTTGGGGCAAGTCACTCAAGGTGGACCTGAATGAAGCCTTTCCTTGTCTGGCTTCAAACAAGTCCACCTCCTATCCATAAAAACTGATTTTGCTTTGCACCGGGCAGTGCAGTCAGCAAATGGATGTCCCTTATCCTACCCAAATTCTGGCCCTTCTTGAAGGAAATGAGCAGTTTGTTTGAAAGTATTTGCTATGGAATTACTTGGTCACCATATTCAGTGCCATGGAGGAATTTCCCTGCAGACAAAATTGGGCTTGTCTGCAATAGTCACAACTTGCTAGCAGAAAAGGGCATGGGGTAGGATCCTTAGTCTTCTCAAGAAGGTGGGTTGTAACCCCACCCCCATTTCCTCTGTCTGTGTATCAGGTACCAAATTAAAAGGGTACAGGGAGAAGATTCCATCCAGTGCTCAGACAGGGACTATCAGGTCATAGAACTCCCCAAAATGGCATCCTGGAGAGATTGCCCAAACGTGGTGCTCATCATAGGGTGATCCAAAAACCCAGGATCAACCCTGAAGCAAACAAGCTGGTTGATTCAGGATACACACCCAATGACTTTGCCAAACATACTGACATCTGTAATCAATAAAGTTGTCACCAATTTGATCCCATTATATTAGTCCTGTTGTTATAACACCCCAATCCAACAACCCAGCCCACTGCGCCTGGGAACACAATTGCTGATTTGGCTCCATCTTTCGAGATCCCATTTTGTCATCTAGACTAGCAAAGATCTGTTTGGGCATTGTCCTCAGAAAGTCTATGTAGTTTGCTGGCAAGTGGCATGTCTGAGCTCTTCACCCTCGCCCACTGCCCCCCACCCTGCCAAAAGAACACTGTGCGACTCCACTGAGTTTCCAACCAATTAAGATGCTCAGGCTCACACATGTCTGCAATTGTGTAGCAACAAGAGTTCTGCTTGAATCAGAAATGTGTGCTTATGCATCTGGATGGGATTGTAGCTATACTGTGATTTTACTGGCAGCTTTTGAGGCTGACAGATTGGGGAAGGCGTGATTACAGGGATGTCATTGTGGGGCATTGTTGTTCACCTGTAGGGCATGATTGAAATTTCATGTTTCATCCTTGCAGTTAGAGAAGATCAAGGCCACTGTATGGTTGGTTTGTATTATCATGACCTCTTCAGGTCAAACCTTTGAATTTGCCCAAGATAAATTGATGCAGTGATGGAGCTTCATGCTCTGGCACTGGGGGGCGGAAAGCAGGCGGGGCTGACGCGCATTCTGGGGGTGGGACACGCCACCCACAGGGGCATGATGCACAGCCTGGGGGCGGGGCACGCTGCCTGGGGGGATGTGGTGCCCAGCGCAGGCGAGGAGGGCAGCTGTGATGGCACCCTGCCGGGATCATGCTGCCGGGGGCAGTGCGCTCCCCCCCCCACTCCTCTTCCAGTGAATTGAAGCAAAATCTTTGCACTTTAAAATGCACGGACCAAAGTTGAAAGCTCAAAATGCAGAACACTGTAGCAGAGGTCCTTATCTACTCAGAGGTCAAGCCGATTGACTTCATTGAGACATTCTCCCAGATAAGAGGATTTAAAATTGCAGCCATAGCTGGGCATAGTGTTAAGCAAATGACAATGCAATTCTGTTCATGAGTTGCACTGGCTAGCTATGATCAAATTACAACAAACTCCATTATGTTTGCATAATTTTTTTCCAGTCAGTGTGACTCATATACCACCATACCTAGGATAGAGTTGTGGGTATGGTGAAGCAACATTTTAGCCAGATGGGTATGTTTCCTCAGTGAGAGGGATTGGTGAAACTGTCTATTTCAATTTCTCTGCTTTGTTCACCACCACTGATCAACCAAGCAGGCTACATTGCAGCTTCCTGAGAACTTGTGGTTGCCAAGCGCACTGCTCCTTTCGCAAGTAATGTCTTTCCAAAATGTTTGCTGCCACCATACAGACACCAGTAAATACCTACTGAGTGCAGTATTCCTAGCACTGGTTCTACAGCAGGACTCAAACCTTTATTAGGACTGCACTGTTGTCTATGGATTCCAAATTCACAGCTGATTCAACTGATATTTTTATTGTTGTTTATTTGCTTCTTTCCCAGGCTGCTTCCTTATATGACACACTCAACCTTGTATTTTGGATCAAGCAGGCAGTGCACTTGATCTTAGCCTTGCTTTAATCTGTCAAGCCATCAAGTGAGGTACAGGCTAAAGATGCACAGTTGAGGGAGCATGTGGCTTGTGAAGCTCAGTTGTGCTCATCCAGAGGCATTTATTTACTATCTTCATTACAAAACATGCATATTGCTCCTTATAGGCATAATGAGAACTCATCATTGAATATTGCCATACTGTTTGGCATAGACTGCTCTTATTAATGTGTAGCAGGGGTCACAAGTGTGTCATCTGCAGGTACCTCTGTGCTCACCAACATCCACTTCTTAAATATCCTGTTAACTCTGGCTCAATGGTACTCCTGGGTAAGCATGCAAAGCATTGCAGCCTTTTTTATAATCCACACCAGTCTATCAGACAAAGATTAACATCACTGGAGATTTGCACCCTGTCCCCCTAAAAAAACCTCTTCATGAAAATTCAACAGCAATTTAGTGCCAATTTCTCGTTATATACACATTCTTGTATGCAATTTTCCAACTCACACATTCTTGCAAATGATTTCCCCCATTAAAATTCATTTCCCCCAACATAATGTACTAATATATGCATTTATGGGTGCACATTACTCTCCTATATGCATTTTTGTACACATTACAGTGGTACCTTGCGTTACAGATGCTTCAGGTTACAGGTGCTTCAGGTTACAGACTCCGCTAACCCAGAAATAGTACCTCGGGTTAAGAACTTTGCTTCAGGATGAGAGCAGAAATTCGGTGGCAGCGGTGCAGCAGCAGTGGGAGGCCTCATTAGCTAAAGTGGTACTTCAGGTTAAGAACAGTTTCAGTTTAAGAACGGACCTCCAGGATGAATTAAGTTCTTAACCCAAGGTACCACTGTACTTGGCTAGACAACAGCAGTGCAAAATTCAGATAAATGTGAATTTCAATAGATGGTTGGGCTTCAGCTAATATATTGTTTCATATTATGGGACTTATGAGGTGGGTTCACCTTTAAATGTGAACTGAATCAAATTTCTCCCCCATCCCTAGGAGAAAACAGTAAGACTAAGCAGCCTCAGACTTTGCTCTTTAAATTTCTTCCCATTTCTAACATTACTGGTCACAATTCAATTTTGTTTGGGAGAAAATGAAACTGCGCCCTGGATCAATAGTGCCAGACCACTTCCAGCCTGTTAAAAATATAGCAAGGACAGACTGTGCATTCTGAGGGAAATGCAAAGGTGTAGAAGGCTTTGGTGCAAAACACTCTTGTCTGCTAAGGTGCCAAATTTGAGATAAAAATAGAGGAGAATCCAAAGGCTATTAGCTGGAATGGAAATGCATAATAGACTGAATCATGAATTGTTCTGAGAGACAACCTCAAGAGCATGAGTGGTCCTTTTTGTACCCAATAATTTGCCTACTTAAGCCAGAGAGAGAGAAAAGTCATTCCATTGTTTAAAATTGCATGATCTTGTAGGTGGTGCCAGAGTATGCAGCATTAGTCCTCTAGGGGATATAGTTGATTCCCTTTATGAAATTGCCATGTTGATTCTCATTGTATGCTAAAGGTAAAGGGACCACTGACAATTAAGTCCACCCGCATATGACTCTGGGGTTGCAGCGCTCATCTTGCTTTACAGGCCAAGGGAGCTGGCGTTTGTCCACTTCCACAGACAGTTTTTCCGGATCATGTGGCCAGCATGGCAAAACCAGAGCAGGACACAGAAACGTCGTTTACCTTCCCGCCAGAGCGGTACCTTTTTATCTACTTGCACTGGCATGCTTTCGAACTGCTAGGTTGGTGCTGTGGGTTAAACCACTGTGCTGCTTGGGCTTGCTGATTGAAAGGTCAGCGGTTCGAATCTCCACAACGGGGTGAGCTCCCATTGTTTGGTCCCAGCTTCTGCCAACCCAGCATTGTATGCTAATGAATGTTAATTATTAAATCAAACACTGTCAGAACAGGATTTTATTTATTTCATTTGTTTTTAAAACCCTCTAGTCTTCTGTGAGGAAATGAAGTATGGGAGGAGGCTAAAAGCAACCCAGAACTGTTGAAATGAGGCTGCTATCCTAGACTCACTTACTTGGGAGTAAGTCACATTGAAGTCTGTAGGACTAAGTAGATATGTGCAGCATTGTTCTGAGCTTAGGTCCACATCAAGGGAAGGGAGAGTGACTTGCTATGGTGGTGCAATTTCTTTGTCATGGGTATTGATGGTGCACTATAAATAATACTAGTACATCTAATGAGGATGGTGTAAGTTATCAGCAACTCTTTTGAAAAATCAGGTGATCTTTCTTTCCTGGTAACCCATTATGCATAACAGGTTGTAAAATTAATCCCTCTCCTTTTGCTTTCAGATTGCATTGAAGCCCATATCACACCTACCAACATTTCTCCAATGAAAATAGGGACATCCTATTTAATAATAATAATAATAATAATAATAATAATAATAATAATAATAATATTTAGACCCTGCCCATCTAACTTGGTTGCCCCAGCCACTCTGGGCAGCTTCCAATATATATAAAAAATAACAAGACATTAAACATTAAAAAAAAAATTCCCTATACAGGGCTGCCTTCAGATTGCTTGGGTGGTGGATAACTCCATACCCTCCAACATTTCTCCAATGAAAACAGGGACATCCTAAGGAAAAGCGGGACATTCCAGGATCAAATCAGAAACCAGGATGGCTTCTGTAAATCTGGGACTGTCCCTGGAAAATAGGGACACTTGGAGGGTCTGTCATATGCACTGTCAAGCTGTGTGTGTGTGTGTGTGTGTAGAGGCCCCCATTTGTGTGTTCATCTTGCACCCAGCTGGCATTGCCAGCTGATGATATCCCACTCTACACCCCATGCCAGAAAATGACTTTTCTTTCTGCAATGTTTTGTCACGACTGCCTACTTTCTTTTTGCCTTTTTTGAAAAGAACATTATCTACTTAGCAGCAAAACGACTACCTTCCAAAAGGAAAATAAAACTGCTTGAAGGGGTGTGTTTCCTGATGTTAAGAGTAAGCAGGTCTCTCTCACAGCATGCTTCTCTACAATACCCTTAGGCCTGGCTGCAATCTGAGAGTAAAATGGGGCTTCCTTCTGAATAGACATGCAGAGAATTGCATTCTAAGACTGTGTATACACCATGCATTCAAAACACCCCTCTTTAAAAATTATGGAAACTGTAGGTTTCCCCTTTCAGAGCTTAGATTTGAAACACCTTTAAGAAATTACAGTTCCCAGGTTTCTTAGGAAATATTTTTAAGATGTTCTTTAAATGGATGGTGCAAACTTCCCAAATCTCTGTCCTGTCTTCAGGAAGTAGAGTCTTGAGGGTGAGGTGGTGATGGAGGAATTACATTTGAAATCAATATTCTATTCAAGTTTTAGGCTGTAATTCTAACCACACTTACCTGGGAGTAAGCCCGGTTGAATATAATGGGACTTGCTTCTGAGTATGCATGACTCAGATTGCAGGCTATGTCATCATGTTCTTTTCCTATACCTGTTTATCCTCATCTTCACCATTAATGAAATCCATGTTTCATTTCTTGCTGAGTGATCATGTCCATTGCAGCATGCACTCCAAGCCAGATAAGTTACGGCAGAAAATGCAAACAAACCTGAGAAATGTTTCACAAGCATGCCTTACACAGTCAATGATCTACCACACACTGAAGTCACCACTTGTCGTGTTGGTTTGTACAATAAGCTCAATGGAGCAAAGTGTATTTTAACCACATGGAGGTTAGAGTTTTTCTCATACTTCCACTATGCCCCCTAATGGAAGAAAGGTAAATAGATGAATAAACTTGACTTATTATGCTAACCATGGCCAAGTGTATGTTCATTTCATTCATCTTCTGGGTCTACCTAATAATATCCTGTGCAATGTTCATATTAAATCATTCAACAATTCTTTACAAGCTTAGTTTTTGATTATTTTTTCCCTCCTGAAGTATGAAGTTTGCATATTTTGATGTGCAACTGATGTTGAAAGAAACAAAGTCACATACATGTTTGTAAACCATTTTTTTGATTTATTATATATCAGCAAGGGTGCAGTCCTATGCATACTTGCTTGTGAATAGACCCCCTTCAACTTACTGGGGTTTCTTCTGGATAGACATGTAAAGTTAACTGGACCACATATCGAAACAAAATAATAAAAAAATTCCTTCCAGTAGCACCTTAAAGACCAGCTAAGGTTGTTCTTGGTATGAGCTTTCGTGTGCATGCATGCTTCTTCAGATACACTGAAACAGAAGTCACCAGACCCTTATATATAGTGGGAGGGTGGGGAGGGGTATTGCTCAGAAGGGTGGTGGGAATGGGTGATTAGCTGATATGTGTGGTAAACCAGTTGACAACCGTTAATGACTGCAATATGCCGATTGTATTCTTGTTCCCCTCCATCAAATACGTAAAATGATAACATTTTGAATACATTATCAGTGTATCCATCTTGGAATCTTTGATGAGATACATTTAAATATTATTGCACCTCATTGGCGACTGGGCCATTGATCCAGAAGAACCTGTTGGATCAGGCCAATGGCCCATCTAGTCCAGCATACTGTTCACACAGTGGTCAGCCAGTTGCCTGTGGGAATAAGCATTTAAAATAATAGTAATTACACACACACACACACACACACACACACACACACACACACACATTTAAAGACAGCAATGCTTCAGAATATCAGTTGCTGGCAATCAGCAGAGGGGAAGAGTGCTCTTGTGTTCAGGTTTTTCTTGAGGGATCCCCACAGGCAACTGGCCAGCCACTGTGTGAACAGTTTGCTGGACTAGAAGGGCCATTGGCGTGATCCAGGAGGCTCTTCTCATGTTCTTAGGTTCAATGATCCAATTCCCAATGCTGCACAATATTTATTATTATTATTATTATTATTATTTGGAATAATGATGCTGGTACATCATACCTACCGGATAACTGTGTCACTACTTATATCGTCTAAGTCGCATAGGACATATGCATCACAGTTCGACTTTCTTGTTATTGTTGTTCCTCTTATCGCCCGATGCCTCCCGGTGTCCCTCTCCCTCTCTCTGCGTCAAGAAGCGCGGAGCGCAATTAACGAAGCGCGTCAGTTTCACTCCGGAGAAGGGGAGGGAGGCGAGGAAGGAGGAGCGGGCGAGTGGGTGGGTGGGTGTTTCATTAAAAGACAGTGGCTGTTATGCGTTTATGACATCAGCCCCCTCGCTTATATACTTAGGGAATGACCCAGAGCTCCCTTTATGGTCCAGACCTTCTGAAATCAGCTCAAGGCAGTAGGAAAGCCGAAGACCTCTCAACTCTCTCCCTCTCTCCCTCTCTCTCTCTCTCTTTTCCGTGCGTTTCCCTCCCTCTCTCCGCGTGTGTGTCTCCCTCTCTCGCTCACACAGCTTGTCCTTTCTTTGTACGGACTTTACTTTCTAGAGGGAAAGAAACATGGCAAAACTGAGGATGCAGCTAGTGTGCGCGATGCTCCTGGCGCTCGCCTCCTGGAGCCTGTGCTCAGGTAAGTCCCGTTACTGCAGCCTCTCTCCGCAGGGCGAACGGCAAGGGGCGCCTCTTTTCGGGCTTGCCTCCCTCTCTGGCGAGGAGGAGGACGCAGGGCGATTTTATGCTAAACTGGGAGAGCTGCATGCAGGGGAGTCAGTTTCAAAGATTGGGCGCTGAGCAGGGCGGATGCTGTGGTGGAGCCGCTCTCAGGAGGCGTCTAAACTCGGATATTTATTGCAGTGTGCGTGTGCGCGCAAGACTAACACACAACTTTCAAGGGAGCGTGTGCGTGTGATTGCCAACGCGCGCACGCTTGTCCCGTCTGCATCTGCTAAAAAAACCTGGACCAAATGTACCAAAATAGTTCACTATAAGCTATCTTGATACAGTTGGCCACATCGAGGAATATTCGTTCTAGGACTCTGAAAACTGATGAACCACACCTGAAACCGAATGAAAAATTCCTATGGCTTAATCCAGGCTTCGATAGGCTTGCAGTGCGCTCAGTCCTACACATGGAGAAAGAAGGTGATTCTAGATCAAAACTGAAATAAGACCCTTTAATGTGAAACAAACAAATCCATTTTGAAGACAGGCAACTGGGCTCTGGTCCTCAGGTCTACTGTACGTTTCCTGGCTAGTTTTAGGGCAAGTCACTTTTTAAACCTGTAATTCAGTTCTTTTTTTGGTAAAATACAAAGAGGAAAGTAATCTATCTCATAGGTTGTTGTGAGAACGAGGGTGCTTTCAGATGGGCACTTAATATTGTTATTGGGTTGTTCAAATATAAAAGGGTTGTTGTCAATAGGTGGTGCACATATATGTGTGTATACACACATACACACACACACACACACAGTGCTATTTTTCTTGAAAAAGAGGTTCACTATGAAAACCTCCCTCGTTCTCTTAGAATGGCAATGGCGCCCACCTGAGAGGTGCCAGAACTGAGTTCCCTGCATTTTCCCCATAAAAAGTAAATCCTGATTAAGTGAGGTGGACGTAGAAATGGACTGGCATTTTGATGCCTTGACATCTTATGGATGCTGTGAAAAGCATGCATACCGAGGGCACACCCATCCATAATCAACTCCTATCTGAAAGCACCCTGAATGGGATAAGAATGTATGGTTACTTGATTTGGCTCATAAGGTGAGGAATGGCTGCAAGGTAAAAGAGAAGGTTCTTTCTGAAACTTTGGGCAAGATTTCCTGAAAGGGCAAACTGCATCTTTCCAGTCTGTCCACAGCTGAAACTCATCAATGACATGGTTGATTTCACATGAATTTAAAGGATCAGAAATAACTTTTCTCAATGAAAATGCAGGTTTAAGTAAATGTAGCAGCAGAGCACCATAAAGAAATAAAGAAAACAGGGATATTTAATGCAAATATACAGCTTTAAATCAGATCTCCTCACCTCCCAAGAATTATCTTTTAATAACTTGTACTTTGGAATATCATTTCCCATAATGAAAAAAGCTGCAGTGTGCATAGTGCAAAATAGTCTGATATTCCTATGATACACAGAGAGACATAAACTAGGGTAAACCAAGTTCAAATCAAATGTACACGTGTTTCATGACTATTCATGAAATATTTCATGGAGTAAAGATGTATTTAGTATTCAGCTGCTTCATGCAGAGTTCAAAACTCTATGATACATGGTTCAAGACTAGAGCAAAAGTATTCCCAATCTCATTTAAAATGCATATGCCTTAAACCTTTGTATCTTTATGTGGATTAGTGAAGTAGCAACCCAGAATCCAGTGCAGTTACAATGTTACAATAAAGAAATTCTTTTTTTAAAATCAGTGAGGTTTAAAGTTAAACAGCACTTCAATTTTTGTGTCATGCTGAACCCAATGAATCTTACTTTCAAAAACAGTGTTTAGGGGAGCACCTGACAGCTCTCTCTCTTTTTAATCAGTTTTCATCTCCCTTTTTATCAGTATATTGCATTTTCCTACCAGAAGAAATGTCAAAAGTACATAAACCATTGTTTAAGGGCTTTACAGATATTGGGGACTAAAATAGCCCAGTTGATAACATGGATACTTTGATATAAACTGTTCTCATCCCAGTGTCAGAAACAGAGCTTTCTCAACTTTTTTTTACTTTTAAAAATAAATTCTCTGTTACCAATTGTGCTGTTAAGTGTTAAGAAAGTTGTTTTAAGAAAAGTGGTATTTAGATCTACTTAAAACAGCAGGAGCTGTTTTCTGCAATGGCACAGCACTTCTCTTTTGCAAATGTTCTATTGCAATCCACTGTTATTATAAAGCCAAGGGAACACTTATGCAAATATTCCACATTTCAATTTGAGAACATTGCTATTCCTTGTACTTGATCATCTCAAGCACAATCTAGTGATAAGTACTTTTACATCCCACTGGATTCCAATGGGAAGTGCAAGCAATTGCTAAAAAGCTTTCATTAAAACCAGTGCAGTGCCTTAAGTTTGACAGAATCATACCAGTGATATCCATAGACAGTCCATAGAACATTGAATGATTGCCATTGAACTCACTGAGCTTTTAGTTTGAATACTTAGATTTACGTATTTCTAGTTAGAACTGGACAATAAATGAAGTGGAACACAGCAGGGTAGCAAATACTACTACCACTTATCTCTTTAACCCTTAGGACATGATATGCCAAGTATGAGATGGGGTTGAAGGTGACTCTAAGTTTCAAAATCTGCTTGTGGAATTGAAACAGGATGCTTTTCATACAGATTATAGTAGCAGTTCTCAAGTGTAACTATAATTTTCAGTTGTCATTAGCATCATTATTCTAATGTGCACATCCCTGAGTTGTCTTCACTTATTCTGGAGATATACAGTGGTACCTCAGGTTACATATGCTGACTTGTAATCTGGTGAACTGGGTTCGCGTCCCCGCTCCTCCACATGCAGCTGCGACCTTGGGATAGTCACATTTCTCTGAAGTCTCTCAGCCTCATGCACCTCACCGAGTGTTTGTTGTTGGGGAGGAAGAGAAAGGAGATTGTTAGCCGCTTTGAGACTCCTTAGGTTAATGATAAAGCAGGATATCAAATCCAAACTCCTCCTCAAACTCCTCCTCCTCCTCCTCTTCTTCTCCTCCCTACCCCAATGTTCTTTGTTATTATACACCAAGTTGTCTAGATTCCTTCACTACAATATAACTGCCTACTTTGGGCAGCATTCTTTCAGCAATATCGTTTCTCATATGATTTGTATTGCAATCTAGCTCCATTAGAGATGATGAAAAAAATGTTGATTTTAAGCAGATGTGGCTTGCACCTATAAGTTGGCATCTGTCTGCCACTTATAATTTATACCATAGACCTATTAAGAACACTATTCCAAAGATACTGTGTTCATTGTGTGAACATAATACTGTAATAGATATGATCAACAGATTATTCTGCTTAAATTTTACTAGGTTAAATCACTATGAGCATTATTGGGTGGTTCCAACCAAGTCATTAGTTTTAATAAGTCCATTTCATTGTTGTTTTCAGCTACTGGTGCCCTTGGAGAAACCCTGTGGCAACATAATACCCCTTAAGTATCTTTGTACATGTTTGTATATCTTGGCCCCCAATCCTAGTTATGACTTAAAACAGTTAATGATTAAATTTTATTGCTATCAATGGCACAGTGATCTTGATCTTATTCATATTTATTTAGAGAGAAGTCCCAGTACTTTCAATGAAACTCAATCTCAATAATTGTGCATAGGGTTGCAGCCTTAGCCATAGCAAACCATAGCTGCATTGGGGCCAAATGAACTTAGTTGCTCTTCTCCTTCCTCTCTTGGAATGCAATAAATTTCCCCCTGCAATTCAGTGTTGAAATAAATTACTTCTTATTCATGGATTGGTCCTCCAGACTTATCCTTCCCTTGAGGAAAAAGGGGGGAAAGAACTTTAAGATTTGCTAGCATGCTAGTATAGGGGTCACCTATGTTAGCAGAAAACTCTAAACCCCATTGGAACCATAAATCTCTTACTGTTTTAGACACATGGATCCATACATACAAACTCACTGAATATGGAATGTTTACTGTGAAAAGTGTCCTTTCTGCCAAAAAGAGGTTCAACGCTATTTGACCTCTTGGATTTAAATATTTTCAGGATGTGCCTCTGGGTAAATGTAGTAGGAACTTAAAATAATTAAGTCATTAAACCTAGCCCCCCCATCCCAAAGAATCAATGGGTTCTGAGCCCTAAAAAGTTGCAGTGAACTAATAATAAGCTGCTTTCATGACTGAGCTGCACTTTTCCAGAAAGAGAGACTGCATAAATCAGGGAATGTGTATTAAAGAACAAACCACTTGCCAAGCATTTATTTTAGCCAGTGCTTAACCCTAAAATCCCTTTAAAGGATATTCCTAAATCCTATGTGTTGAAACCCAAATGCTAGTGATTTATAATGAAATAGCAAACATATGTTTCTGATTAACTCGCAGATTCAGAAGAGGAAATGAAAGCCTTAGAAGCTGATTTATTGACCAATATGTATACATCAAAGGTAATGTTTTCCCCCTTTTTGCCACAGAATGCATGAATTCTCAAACATATTTGTTTTAGCACACAATCATAAAACCACAGTTTTACAATATTTTATACAAGGTATTGTGCAAAAATTATCTTCAATTTCAAAGACAGCAGAAAACCAAAATCTATGGGTGAGGGGATAGTGAAAAATTGATGATTTCTCAGCTGAACTGTTGATACATTTACTGAACAGCCAGCATGGAATTATGGTCAGAAGTACTTTTATTTGAGGAAGATATATTCCTGGTCAGAATATACCCGATGAAAGTTAAGGTAACATAAAATCAAATAATGATATAACTTTGTAAAAGGTGTGCAATTAGCATATCAAGCCAGTGAAAATCCATTCCAAGAACTGCTAGTTTTATCCATGTAGCAACATATTTTTAGTGAACCTCAAATTGATAGAAAAATTACTTCCATGGTATGAAATCAATGAATGATGGTTCCTTCATTTTGAGGATATTGTAACCTTCATGTTTGGTCTCAAATGGATGGCCTCAGGATCCCACAGGTGACATATCAACATGTGGAACATATGGTTTGACAGGCAGGTAGCCAAAGAAACGGTACCCAAGTAATACCTCCTTAATGTAAGTGAATAGTTAATGCTTTGCCATCAAAAGATTTATTGCACGGGTTAAAAACAGGATCCTTGAGACACAAATGGTTATCCCCCCCACTCCGAAAGAAAACTTAATCAAAATTTTAATCTAAATTTTGGCAAGCTATAGTCAGTATTACCATTTTCCAAGTCTTTCATCTGAAATCCATAATGATCAGGACCTTTGTCTTTGCTGGATCAGATGATTGCAGTCTTGTGGCCTTGGTAGAAATAATAATAATAATAATAATAATAATAATAATAATAATAATAATAATAATAATAATAATAATAATAATAATAATAAATAATTTATTTGTACCCCGCCCATCTGGCTGGGTTTCCCCAGCCACTCTGGGCGGCTTCCAACAAAGATGAAAGATACACTAAAATAGCATTTGTGCTGCTATTACTAATTGCTCTAAAAGAGTTCTCTAATATAATGGCGGGGGGGGGGAGGTTCTCTCTCTCTCTCTCTCTCTCTCTCTCTCTCTCTCTCTCTCTCACACACACACACACACACACACACACACACACGAACGAGCCACAGGGTTGTGATTTGTTAGGATGATGCCTCAACAAAATGCCTTTTCTTGATTAAACTGGGTGATACCTTGGAGGAAAATTTAGACTAAGCCTTACTTGAAGACATGATCAAAGGCATCAAAAGGCAATATACACTCTCACCTAGTCTTCACACTGAAGTGAAGCATAGGAGATGGGAGCCTGTGGTCCTCCAAATGTTTTTAGACTAGAACTTCCATCATGTCTGGTTGTGATTGACATTATTTGAAGGACACAGGCTCCCCAGGCCAGTTATACATGGTTGCTGAGGTATTAGCAGCTGCTCTAAATTGCCAAGGAAAAGTATAAAACATAAGGAAAACATGAATATTTTTATGTGGGGAAGGGGGTGGGAGAGACAACCAAAGAACCTATCTGATACAAAAATGAGCAAATTGGTTTCAACAAAAAGAGATGCAAATGCAAAATGAAGTTGTGTGGACTCATAAAGACAAACAGATTTATTGTGGCATAAACTTCATTAAGCTTAGTCTTCAAGGTGACTCATGAGTTCTTGTGTGCATTTGCTACAGCAGACTAACTCAGCTAACCCCCTTTCGGATTTATAACAAAGGGAATTGCTGGCACTTTTAAATTTAGATATTGAAAGTGGAATGACAAATACATCATTACTTCTGATGTACATGCTTTTTCCTTCCCCGGGCCACCACCACCTACTGTCACCTCAAACAGGTTTTTGAAGGCCAAACTCTCCAAAGCCTGTTTAACATAAATGATGGTGGGCTGAACTCTGGCACTTTGGCAGCTATGGATCTAACAATCTACCAACAGCTGTCTGAAATAGCAATCATCTAATAATCTTTCCCCACCCTCTTTTATTCTGATAAAATACATGGATAGCACATTGGTAAAGCATACCAGAGGATGGCATTAATGAGGCAAACCTTTTCTTCTGGTTTGTGTGATATCCTTTGGGATGAATTATAATGGCGAGGTTCACAACCCATCCAATGGCCTTAAACTGAACAGCATAAAGGGATGAAGAGAAATAAACATGAAAGAAAACTGAGTGCTCCAAACCTCAGGACTGAGCAACAAAGTATCCGACTGCCATGCTGTCTCAGTTTTGAACATTTAAAAAAAAAATTCAGAAATGTTACATTTATTTCTGGCACGGTGCATGCACTTTCATGAATGCTTTATTTCTTTTTCTTTCTTTATTTTTTAATTAGTGTTCTCCCATGATGAAACGATTCCCTGGACAGGGTTTTTCTTTTGTTTTTAAAGCCAGATCTCTTGCATGTATTGTTCACGTTGCAAATCTTCTGCATTTCAGCAAATTGCTCCATGACTCTTGAAAGCTTCACACCCTGATTCTCTTTATAATAATAATAATAATTTATTATTTGTACCCCACCCATCTGGCTGGGTTTCCTCAGCCACTCTGGGCGGCTTCCAACAAAGATACACTAAAATGTCACATATTAAAAACTTCCCTGAACAGGGCTGCCTTCAGATGTCTTCTGAATGTCAGGTAGATGTTTAGGGCTTCTCTATGTGTTTATTGAGCATTCACCCCAGTTTGCTAGTGCAAAGCATATGCAGAGGTTAAATTATGGTCTCCCATTCAGAGCTTTCATCCTGCTTTTCGTGTGGGGTGTTCATATGTCTTTTCATTAATCATTAATTCATCACATACTGTCCAGTGCAATTCATTTTTGCTCTCCTAACTTCAAAAAGTGGTTTGGTTATTTACTTATTTTTTAAAAAGGTTTTGTTGAGCAACATAGCCCATTGAATCCACTTCAATTGAGCAAGCCTAAATCTCTGGTATGCCCATGAATCCCTCCCACAAAATAGTTACTTTCTGGAGGTACCATTATTTTTCATTCATTTCATTTTTCATGGGAGGGCCTGCTTGTCCCTCCAGATGTTGTTGGGCTCCAACTCCTATCAGCCACAGAAAGAAGGTTCAAGGATCAAGGACAATAGAAATGATCCTGCAAGGCCTCTCCTCTTCCCAGAGGGGAGGGGTTGTGAGTGGGAGCAGCTTCCCGCAGCAGCAGGGAGGCATATTCGGCTCCCTGCTTCTGATTTGCCCCGCTGCCACAACCAAGCCCTTCAGGCGGCCAATAGGGCTGGCTGGTGGGTGGGGTTAGCTGCATTTAAGCAGCCGCGGCAGCGCTCTGTCCCCAGTCTATTCCTGCTTGCATCTCCTGTCCTCCTTCCCTTTAGGTCAATTTCCTCTGTGTATTGACCTTGCTATGGACTTCGGTTGGTTGCCTTGGTTGCCCAAGGGACCTGGTAGGACTTTTTTATCCATTTGGCAAATTGGCACCAGCCTCTTGGTTTTTTCGTCTACCTCATAGCAACTTGTCACAACTTTCTGGTATTGGCGGTTAGGCATTGGAATATGTGTACTGTGTTGGAGGATTGGGTATGCCCATCATCTACCCCTCCTCTTTCGGGTATTCCATTAAAGGAATCCAGGGGTCATGGATCCTGTCAGATGCCCTGCTGGTGGCTAGGGCCATGGCACGACCCCCGGTGACATCATGGGGAAGCTTCCAGTTGTATTTGCATCAACAAATGCCTCCCCCTGGTTGTTAACCCTGAAATGACTCCCTGCTGAGTGGGGTGGAGTCATGTATTGCTGTTTTATCCAATGCCTAAGCCAATACTACTTACATGCTGTAACCAATAAAGTTGTGGCCTTATTTTGCCCATTAACCAAAAATAATGTGTCTTTGTTTCTTATTATAATCCTATGCGGGTGGCAGGTCTTCGACTCACAACCTGTTCTCACAATGGCCAACCAGATGCCTGTGGGAAACCAGTGAGCAAAATAAGACCATAGAAGCATGCTCCTGCCCTATGGTTTCCATCAACTGGTATTTGGTAGCATTGTTGCTGCCAACTGTGGAAGTAGAGCAAGCAAGCATGGCTAGTAGCCATTGATAGTCCACAAATTTGTCTCGTTCTCTTTTAATGCCATCAAAGTTGGTGGCCATTGCTGCCTTCTAGGGGGGTGAATTCAATAGTTTGACTAGATGCTGCAGGAAGACATAGTTGCTTTTATTTCTCCTGAATCTTCTAACATTCAACTTCGTTGGATTTCCACACATTCTAGTGTTATGGAAGAGGGGCAAAAGCTTTCCTCTAGTCACTTTCTCCATACCAAGCATAATTTTATAAACTTCATTCATGTTGCCTCTTGCTTGCTTTTTTCTCTGAATTAAAAAGTCACAAATGCTGCAGTCTTTCTTGACAGGGGATTTGGTTACCATTTTGGTTACCCATCTTTGCTTTGGATCATCAAAGTCAGCAGCTGTTGCCTTAAGAGTGTTTACCTGAGCATTCAGGGTTGTATCCAGCTAAGCAGATACAGTAAGCCCACTGAAAGGAATGAATCCATTATCATCATATCCAATAACTTCAATCTCTTAATTCTGCATGGAACAAGCACTGGATACAAAACCCTTGCAAAACAGAGATGTATATGAGTACCTTCATAATTGTTCATGTTCATGCTCAATAAAAAAATATCATTCAGATGAAATCCTAAACAATCTTTCAGAAGACTGGGCTTTGCCACTTTTTTGTTTTGCTTCCTGGACCCATCTGTTATTGCATCCCGGTAATTAAGTTGTCAAACGATCCTGCAAGGCTTGGACAGGTTCAGTTCCAAAGTAACCTTGCTTCAAAATGTCTTTCTTAATTAATTAAAATTGTCACTTCATGGGTAAAAAAAATTCAGGGAGGTCTTGACTGCAATTTCAAAACAAAACTTTGATAAATTTAATATTGGTGGGATGAAAAGGCTCAGTTTGTAGGATGTGTAGATCACGGAGTGGGTGCAGTCAGGCTGTCAGAAGCCATGGATCATTTTAGAGGGGATCGTTGTCTTAAAGGAGGCACTACTTAGAAAGAATCCTGAATATGTGGATTTAATCACATAATGTATTTCAATTTTCCATGAAACTGTGGGTATTGTTATGACAAACATAATAGAATAAATAAACACAAGCTTTTTGTGATACTATATAGAAAACACACTCATTTACATCTACTAGCAAGTTTCAATCCTTCGTCCTACAAATGAAGGGACAAATGAAGGTGTGGGAAACCTGTAGTCCTCCAGAGGTTGTTGGATTCCAACTCCCGTCAGTCCTGGCCACCATGGCCCAAGGTCAGGGATAATGGGAGCTTAGCAGCATCCAGAGGGCAACATATACACCATCCCTAATTTATATGTACAAAGAAAAGAAATTTTGAATGTTAGTAGCTTTCCACTTAGAAAAATCTCTTAAGGCTCTCTTGAATTGTCACTTATCCAACAGCACAGATGTAACAAGGTTTATTTTAACTGGCAAAATAGCAGAAGTCTGGGGAAATGTTTTGCATTTGGAGCCAACAATTCAGTGTCTGTACATCCATGGTGGAAAATTGCTCGATAGAATGAAAGTGCTCTAGAGAGAGAATTGTATCTTTTTTCCAAACTAATTAACAAAATTTGTTTCAAAGTGTTAATGAGCTGACAAAAAACCTTCCCAGTGTAGTAAAAGCGAAGTGTTTTGATGTTAACACACTTTCCTCATGTGCATTCTTAAATGCAAAGAACATTGTTTAGGTAAGCAGTGAAGGTGAGACTGACTAAAACAGAAAAACCGGTGATCCGTAATCAAAATGTCATGCTCAAAACAGGAGAGGTGGCCCATCTGTAACTGTATAGGATGGCAAGTGATGGAACTTAGAAGTTCTCCAGATAAAATGCATCCAGTATTAAAACAGCCAAAGTTTACTTGAGTTACTTAAGGGATTCATCTCTATTTACAAAGCACAAAGACTTGTAAATAATGTCTAAACCAACCTTAGAGCTATCAGGATCCAGTTTACATTTTTAAGAAGCATCAGCAGAAATGTAGATATTCAAGATATGATTAAAAGTTAAGGACACTGGATTGTAACCGTTTCATTTCTACTCAAATTACACATTTGAAAATCTATATCCATTCATTTCAATAGGTTGACTCTGAGTATGGCTGGCATTGAATACAACTATAAGCTCAGATCACTCAAAGACTGAGCAATGACAGTTGGGAGTGGACAGCCCTAGGAGGTAGATATTTGATTAACTGCCCATGACTAGGTTGGGAAGATGAACCCTATAATTTTTTTTAATCACACAGAATGTACGCTATCACTAGCATGCCATCATTTTGGCCCAGATGGTGAGCTTAACAAGCTGCCAGGATCTAGAGCTTTGTGAGTATCACTGTGACTCTCAGAATCAAGGGAAATGAAATTATGATATGCTGAGAAGCATCTCTAACCTTGTGTCAGCTTGTAGCCTGAATGACAGCTGCTGAATCTGTGCTATATAGGCAGGGTGGATGGCAGAACAGAATAGCAGGCAAAACCTAATCCTCACAGTTAAGCCTTCAGCCTTCTGTGACATATGAAGCACTTCTTAGCATACAGGAACAACAGCTATATGGAAGCCTGAGAGCACATTCAAAAACCTTATTCTGTTATTCAAGTGGCACTATCTACAGATAACTGGCAAGAACGTCTGACATGCTGTGCCTGTTGATCTTTCAGATAAACAAGGCAAAGCCTCCTCAGTGGAAAATGACCCTTCTAAATATCTGTGACCTCATCAGCAACATAAACAACCAGGAAGAGGATGTGGGTGATGTTGAAGAAGAAGACCTCCTGTCAAGAAGACAGTTTCCCTCTACTCTTGATGGCTCTAGTTTGGAAGCGTTGCTGACGTTGTACCAGCTTCAGAAAGTCTGCCACAGCAGAACCTTTCAGCACTGGGAGGTAAGTCAAATCATGATGGGAACCCAAGTTTTGCTTTAGTTTGATCATATTACTATGAAAAACCATTTTTATTTATACAGTGCACAGATGAAATTATCTCTGTGTTTTTTAATGTTAAACAACAACTGATGAACTCCTTTTACCGGTCCACAATAGAAAGTGTCTTCCCATATTGTATCACAGTGTGGTATGCTGGCCTGACAGCCACAGACAGAAAGTCTCTACAGAGGGTCGTGAATAAAGCACATGATATCATGGGCTGTCCCCTGAGTCCGCTAGATGACATTGCAAGGAATTGTTGCCTTAGGAGAGTGAGAAAAATTCTCAGGGATGACTCACACCCCGGCCATCACCTCTTTAATCTTCTACCTGCGGGCAGGAGATATAGAAGTATAATCAGCTGTACCAACAGGCTAAAAAATAGCTTTTATCCATGGACTGTTAGGCTGTTCAACAAAAAATAACATAGTGAAATTGACTTGTGAGGTGGTGTGTTGTTTGATAAGAGATTGAGTGTTTGGGGGTGGGGAGGTATTATTATTCTTTTCCAGTTAGCAAGGTATTCAATGAAGACTGTCCATAGTTTAACAGGTCTTCAGACTGGCATTTTTATTCCTTGATTAGGAATGTCATAGATTTATTCCTAATTGATGAAGGAAATTGTATTGGACCCAGTCTTGCCCTAAAACTTCAGAGTCTGATTTCTGAGGCACGGTATGCTAAGTAATACTTTAAAAGACAATGCGTTAAAAATGTATGAAGTCCCATCTCCTTGGCTACTGCAAATCCCCAACTAGTTCCCATACATCTAGAATTAGATGGAAAGAGTTCAAAAGGAGAAGGAGTGCAGGTAACATCCAGTCAGTCTTTATTTCTGCATGCAATACTTTTCTGATCCTTAGGACACGAAGGGTATTATTTTATTATTATTCATTTCACTTCTATACAGCTTTCTATTTTTAAGGGGGGCGGATCTCAAAGCAGTTTACAACGCATTAAAACATCAAATAAAACAATCCAGAATAAAACATTCAAATATTGGAAGTAAGTCAGATATTAATTATACACAATTAACAGGAAACTAAAATATTTTCTTAAATATTTCAAATGATTTCTCCAGTTGGAGTTGGGGGAAAATCCCTATTGGGTAATAGGAGTTGCTGGGGAGGGCTGGTGTAATTGTTTACTCATGTTGACAATTCTATAGTAATTGATTAGCTCATATTACATGGTCTTAACTTTAGGCAGCATAGATGATAGATGATAGATGATGATAGATAGATGATAGATGATGATAGATAGATAGATAGATAGATAGATAGATAGATAGATGATAGATAGATGATAGATAGATATGATTCAGATGTGCTCCCCTTACCAAAAGTCCATAGGAAAACAATGATTCCATATTATCTTGTTATTACCAACAGTTACTTCAGCAAGATGTTTATGACCCTGAAAATGCAAGCCAAGATAAAGATCTGATGAAGAGGAAAACTCCTTACATTCTGAAACGGCAACTGCACGTCAACAAAGCCCGACGACCATACATACTGAAGAGGAGTTCATATTACTGACTCAGCAGTTAAAGTAGTGTTTATTTAGTTTCTAAGTAACTGTGCTTTATGGTTACCTTATTTCAACCTTAAATCTTATTTGTGTGGAAAATAGATTATGGAAAGTGACTGTGTCTTTCTTGCCACTGTTGTTTCTTGGTTGTGATTTTTTCCTACTTAAAATTCATTGGAATAATACATTTGAAAATAAATCTAGTTTCTAAGCATTATGCATTGTACACCACTGAGAATTTTGAAGAGTTGGCAACATTGTTTACTCTGTGATACACAATCCTTTCAGCAAGTAGAAGAGCATAGTTGTATAAAGCCTTTCAAGGATATTTCATAATTCAAGCCATGTTGAATTATCCATAGTTGAATTATCCATAGTTATTACACAAGTAAATTGCAATATAAAACATTTTGACATTCATGATGATGAGTTATTCCATCAGTTACTATAGAATGCTTATTAATAAATTCATAACACCCAAATGCATTTTTATCGTCCATTCTAGCTTAAACTGATTCAGAAAATGAAGGTCAAAGCCCATAGAAATTATATACACCTTAAACCCCAGACAAATCAGGGGGATTGACAGCACAATCCTATGTTCAGAAGTAAATCCCATTCTATCCAGTGGGGCTGGATGCAAAGGATTGGATTAAAGCTCCAATCCTTTACTCATTTTCTTGGGGGCAGAGATGGAAATAGCTGTCAATTTCAGTTCTATCCATTTCTCATTTTTTCCCAATCTAAAATTCAGTTCTCCACATTTCTGCACCAATTTCCATTTTCCCTCTCTAAAAAAATCCTCATGAAAATTTATCAGCATTTTTTATATAACACAGAAATGTATGTATGAAGTTCTAACTAACGTACACAGTGTTGTAAGTAATTTATCCTAATATAATGCATTTTGTATGATATTTTCACAGATAGCCTCATCTTTAGGGACACTTCCCCCTAATATATACCTTAGAGAAATATTATTTTGTCAGAGAACTGCACATTTCAAAGGATAGCTGTGCTTTTGTTCTCATATTGTTTCAGAAAGTATGGACTTTGATAGATTTGGCTTTAAATGAGAACTGGATTGAATTTTCTTCCCCAGCCCTACTTTGGAGTAAGTGTCATTGAACTCAGTGTGACTTACTTCTGCAATGACATGCCTTGGATTGTACCGTGAATTTATAAGGAGCACTTAACTGTCTTAGGATCACTATCTCTTATGCACTAGAACCCAATGGACACAGTTTGGAAATGAGATATTGTCAACTGGTTTGGAGAGCAAAAAGTATGGCAATCACTAGGGCTGGGCTTGATTTCTTAACTGGAAGCTATACTGATTGCTTTGATATGGAAATTGATAGGATAGGTTATAAAGTGCTTCAGGTGCTCCATTTTACTGAACTCGTATGGTTAGGATATGATAGGACATGATTTTAAGTTATAGAGAACTCTTCATCAGGCATGAAGTGAATATCTATTGGAAACTTCAGACCTCAGAAACAAGAGTGAAACTGGATGTGAAACTTTCTGAAAGTGGGAAGAGTATAAAGGTTCACTAATGTGGGGGAACTCAAGGTCAAATACTTACTCAGTCTTTAAGCTCATTAGGTATCATCAAACCAGTTGCTATCATTCAGCTTAACCTACCCTCACAGAGGGTATGAAATACAAATTTCATACTGATATTTTTTTTTTAAATAAAAACACATTTTAAGCAAATTAAAGGTGCTAAAATGTTTTCAAAAACCTAATGAGACTCATACATTCACTAAAATTGGATCATACTTAGAATTCCTGAAAGCAGAACTATCCCCAGACCATATGCCAAGATAAAGTAGGCACTTTTAATACCACACCGATCAATCAAAGCATCGGTATCGGACTGAAAACAGCTCTGCATGTTCTCAGGCTGTGGTTCCTCTCATCATCTGCTGCCTTTCAAGTGGAGATACCAGCACTGGAACCTGGGAATTTCTTCATGAAAAACACATTATTTTCACCAAGCTATGAATGAGAGATGGGGAATCAATGGTCCTGCTAGACTACCACTCCCATCTTAACTGGCCATGTTGACTGAGGCTGATGAGAGCTGGAGTCCACCACCATCTGGAAGGTCACAGGTTCTCACTCCTTCCGTGAGCCCATCCCAGCTCAAAATATGATAAGACTTTTTGAAGTGCAGGTCTTTGTATTTTGAATACCACCCCCCTACAAATTTACCCCATCACTAGCCTTTATTAGTGCAGGTTCTGAATATGCCAAAAAGGTTGGAAAGCCAGTGAAACAATCTAGGCAGAAAACAAATGGTAGATAACGGAAAGGAAATCCCAGTGGCACAGGGAAGCAGCAGGTAGAAATGATGATGGATACAAGAGTGAATGGATGCTTGTGTTACATACATGCCCACTGAAAGTGAGAGATAAAATGAAGTCCATTGGGAATTGGACTGGAAAGAAGGAAGATGTAATATCACAATGTTACCAAAGCCTTCACAATTGGTCTGTGAGTTCCTTTCTTATTTCATGCTGGTAGGATATCATAAGCATAGGAGCTTCAAGGTCAGGATTGTCAAGAGACACTGCAATATTTATTTTATTTACAAAAAAGCATATGCCATTATTTCATAAATAAATATCAAATAATCAAAAATAATACATAAAACCACACAATAAAACAATATAAAAAGTTAAGATAAGTAAGCAATTTACTATCGTGGAAATATGTATTTTTGGTTACCTGCAGAGGCATGGCAGAATAGAAGAGTTTTGAGCAGGCATATAAAATATGAAATAGAAGGTACATGACATCTTAATAACTTCCACCAACAAAACCAAGATTTCAGTTTGATATTGCGTGACCAGGCCATGACAGCCCCAGCCCCCAGGGATCATAAGAAAGGAATAAACACTCTGACAATGTGTTTTGAAATTAAAATTAGGCCACAACTTTATTAAACTTCCGAATGTAGGAAGACCTTGGCTTAGGTTGTGGGCATGTATCCCCCCAAGTCCCCCAGCTGGGGGAACTGGGGCACATCAGGGTAAATTTAACAGAACCACGTCTACCATTGGGGCATTGTAAAGACCCCAAGATCTCCTGCAACGATTTTGCAAAGTTTTTTGCAGATAAAGTCACTCAGATTTGGAAGGAGGTAGACACTGGGAGCAGGGCCGGGGCGGGAGAGTGCTTGAGCCTGGCTGGTCGAGTTGCATGGAATCAATTTCAATTTCAATCCGTTACCCCCAAGGATGTGGACAGGCTGCTTGGACATGTGAAACCAACTGTCTCCTTGATCCTTGCCCATCCTGGCTAATAAAAGCAAGCCAGGAAGAGCTGGGTGATGGGCCCTGCAGGGTGGTGAATGCTTCCCTCTGTGAGGGAGTGTTCCCAGACCTGCCGAAAGAGGAAGTCATTAAACCACTTCTTAAAAAAACAACAACTTTAGACCCAGCCAGTATGGCCAACTATTGCCCAGTCTCAAATCTTCCATTCTTGGGCAAGGTGATTGAGTGGGTGGTTGCTGAACAACTCCAGGCATGCCTGGAGGATGTGGACCATTTGGATCCCTTCCAATTCAGGCCTCATAATGGGACTGGTGATCTCTGGTGGGCTAGGGACAAAAGTGAGAGCTGTTTCCTAGTTTTGCTGGATCTCTCAGCAGCTTTTGATACAATCAACCATAACATCCTTCTGAACCATCTAGAGGAGCTGGAAGCTGGGGGCACTGTTATACAGTGGTTCCGCTCCTTCCTCCTGGGCCATGTCCAGAAAGTGGTGGTGGGGGATGAGTGTTCAGACCCTTGGGCCCTCACTTGTGTGGTGCCTCAGGGTTCCGTCCTCTCCCTCATGATTTTTAACATCTACATGAAGCCACTGGGAGAGATCATCAGGGGGTTTGGGCTGAGTGTTCACCAATCTACGGATGATACCCAGCTCTACCTATCTTTTAAATCGGAACCAGTGAAGGCAGTAAAGTCCTGTGTGAGTGCCTGGAGGCAGTTGGAGGATGGATGGCGGCTAATGGATTGAGGTTGAATCCTGACAAGACACTGTTCTATGCAGCCTACAGTATATTTAAAACACCTTATCCCCCAATGACTCTTGCAAACTTCACAGAGCTACAATTCCTAGCACACTTAAGAAATTAATGTTCCTGGAATTCTTTTTTGGGGTGTGTGTGTGCTTTAAATAGTTTTAAATGTATGGTGTTGTATGCAGCCAAAATCAAAACAACTCCCTGGCTTGCCTCTGAGCTGCTTGCTTAGAATAAATTTACAACTCAGCAGGCAACAATTTAACACTGCACTTTCACTCTTCAGATTTTCATAGGGAAACTTACTCCTTCTGGTCAGAGGTCTACTATGCCCCAGTTGCTGTAGTTCTATTAGTTTTGCCCCTCAGTAAATGATAGAGGACTTTACAGTTCTGTGAGCACATATTGAAGCTCAAACCAAACCCTTACACTGAGGGTTCACTTACACTGAACAGAAAGCAGGGAGTAACTTCATAGACCCATCCTCTATGTATCTCTAATCCTCTTTAAAAGCTATCCAAGTTGGTGAATATCATCACATCTTGTACTAATGAATGCTATAAGTTAATAATAGTGTGTGAAGAGGCACCTCCTTTTGCCTGTCCTGAACCTACTATCCACCATTCTCTCTGAATTATAGTAGAATGAGAGAGGGAGGCGAAAATGTTACCAAGTCAACTTTCACCATGAGATACATCATTTGCAGAAGAGAGCTGAGAGGAAGACAGACTGAAAATGCAATGCTTTGGAAGTTAAATCAACCACAGCTTTATTACAAAGCTCTAAAAAAGCTATTATAAACAGTGTGTTACAGGGTAGCTGAGCTTATTTCATTTCCTTTGTGAATCGGCGTCTGTCACTTGATAACAGAAACCCCAAATTCTATCATTTAAATGTCACTCAGTTTTAAATGTTCTGTGACTACTTTAGAGGAATTTTCTACTTTCGATCAGAGTAATGTGGGGTGTGTGAATTGTTCTTACTTCTTTTATCAGTCTAACTCTAAATAAAAACTCAACACTTAAGAGTGTTTATGTCAAAGCTGGCATGCATTCTGAAAACCTGGGTTGCCTATACGTACAGAGGTACCTTGGGTTACATACACTTCAGGTTACAGACTCCGCTAACCCAGAAATAGTACCTCGGGTTAAGAACTTTGCTTCAGCATGAGAATAGAAATCATGCTCCGGCGGCTTGGCGGCAGCAGGAGGCCCCATTAGCTAAAGTGGTGCTTCAGGTTAAGAACAGTTTCAGGTTAAGAACGGACCTCCGGAACGAATTAAATACTTAACCTGAGGTACCACTGTATATGTTTGGCTAGCCACTAGATTTTCAGTCCTTTCCCCTATGGGCTAAAGATTCCTTCCTGATTGGACTCCCGGTCTGATTGGATATACTTTCAATCAGAACTGGGGTCCAATCAGGAAGGACTGGTTAGCTGGGATATCATAAAAGCCCACCTCAAGGAAAAGTGAATTTCACAAGCTCTAAAATTCTTCTTCAGCTATAATTAAAATTAAAACTGGAGATGAATTCCAGGTTTCCACCCACAAGTCCCCACTAGCTGGAATTACCTGGAAAAGCTTTTTTCTGCCCCCCTCCTTAACATGCTCTCCCCTTCCATTGGCTTATTTTGCAAGTAGAAGGAGCCACAATAGAAGATGGAGAACAGAGAAATGAGAAAGATTTCCTCTTTCCATCCCATTTTCTCCCTTATTGTGATGAGGTAGGCAAAGTGCATCAGGGTACAAAGCCCAGGAACTATGGAAGATGCTGTTCTCCTAAGGATTGCTGCAATGTGGGACTCTCACTGCATGATAAAATAAATTCTGACCCCTTGAGTTAATATAAATACGCTAAGTGCAGGGCAAGATCTCATGAGAATGAATTTCTTACCTAACTTCTGAAGATCTCAAGACTTTGCGTCAGAACTGAGTTAGGTCATCTATCTCCATCACTGACAGCACTGATTCTCCAGCAACGGTTCTCCAGCGATCTGAACAGGGATATTCCCAGCTCTACCAGGAAATGACAAGGATGGGAACATAGGAAACTTCCATATGCTTGGTTCATCTAGCCCAGTATTGTCTGCACTGACTGCCAGTGGCATTTCAGAGTTTCAGGCAGGGTTCTCACACAGCCCTACCTGGAGGTGCCAAGGATTGATTTTTGGCAATCAAAGTGAATACTCTACCACTGAGTTATGGCCCTTTTCCAAACTTTGAAGAACATATCTCCATTTCTAAATGAGCAGAGATGGGAAATGCAACTGATTTGTTTTATCCATGACAAATCATTTTGCAGATAATGCGATTTAATCAACATATTCAGTGGACCATTCTGAGGACCAGCATAAGCGATGACACACCAGGCAGTAAAGCTCATCTGAACTATTTCCCTACATAAAGCTATGCTTATTGTGCTCAGGAAAGTCCAATTTGTTCTCTTTTATCCAGAAGTGGTTCAGCTATGCTTGAGTGAGTCCTGTGAGTCAATGCCTAAATTTCATCTTGTCATAAATATTCGTATCCATCAAAACTGTGAGACAGAATGAAAGACGAGCAAAAGAAAACTGCAAAATATATCTAAATAGAGTTTTGTGCACTTCAAAGGCACAGCATAGCATGAGAACTTTACCCCTCCCAGAACTACTTTTCTGAGCACTCTACACGTCCCATGATTCTTTGGGAAATCTGCTTTAAATGTGTTTTAAAGGTATGGTGTGTACACAGCTCTTATGTTCTTATGACATTGTACCTCATATTTTAGGGAACTCTAATCACTCAGGGCAGTGGGACTTGGGTGGAGCTGTGGGTTAAACCACAGAGCCTAGGACTTGCTGATCAGAAGGCCGGCGGGTCGAATCCCCGCGACGGGATGAGCTCCCCTTGTTCGGTTCCAGCTCCTGCCCACCTAGCAGTTCAAAAGCATGTCAAAGTGCAAGTAGATAAATAGGTACCGCTCCGGCGGGAAGGTAAATGGCGTTTCCGTGCACTGCTCTGGTTCGCCAGAAGCGGCTTAGTCATGCTGGCCACATGACCCGGAAGCTGTACACCGGCTCCCTCGGCCAATAAAGCGAGATGAGCGCCGCAACCCCAGAGTCGGTCACGACTGGACCTAATGGTCAGGGGTCCCTTTACCTTTTAATCACTCAGGGCAGCAGTTCTTTGTAGAAATGAATATACTCAGTTTCATAGTGATGTGAATGGAATAACTAAGCATAAAAAAAAAAAGCTTCCACATTGATTACCAATAAAATTAAGCGAATATTTCATTTTGAGATGAATTTTTAGAGGCCAAAACAAAATGATTTATTTGTATTCATGTCATTTTTTATGTTATAGCATCATCTGGTGGATATTTCTAGGAACAACTTTTTAATGAAATAAAACTGTTGTGGCTACGAGGGGGAGAAGTGGATGCATAAAAACATAATAGGACTTCTGCTGAATGAGACCACAAGGCATATCAAGTTCAGCATTCTGTTTTCATAGAGGCCAACCAGATGACAACTCAGTCCTTGCAACCAGCACCTGAACTGGAAACAGAAAGCACCATTTTGGAGGACTGACTGGTATGACTGACAGTTCCTGGTATGACAAAAAGACTACCAAAAAAACTTTTTTGCCTAAGTCGATGCCGATACAGTGGTAGCTCAGGTTAAGTGCTTAATTCGTTCTGGAGGTCTGTTCTTAACCTGAAACTGTTCTTAACCTGAAACACCACTTTAGCTAATGGGATCTTCTGCTGCCGCCACACCGCCGGAGCACAATTTCTGTTCTCATCCTGAAGCAAAGTTCTTCACCCAAGATAATATTTCTGGGTTAGCGGAGTCTGTAACCTGAAGCATATTTAACCTGAAGTGTATATAACCCAAGGTACCACAGTATGTTTATTTATTGCTGTACATGTGCAGTTGATGGTCAGCCCCACATTTTCTTTTTGTGCAGTTGTCAACCTGCCAGGTCTCTTGGGACAGTTTTCTCAGTTATGGTGCATCTCACAAATAAATAGGGCATGTAAAGAAGTAAACTGCAGTTGACCATAAACTACAGTTCAGTTTGTTTTAGTTTTATTTACTACAGTAAGGTAAATAAGATGGGCATTACTTAAGTCCACTGATTTTGGTAGGATATCATCAAATAAAATGCCATCTGCTGAACTTCCAGTGTTAACAATTTCTGTCAGTACCAATTAAAATCAAAGTAAGCACTCCATTTTGATTGTTTTAATATTGTTTTCTAAATTAATTTCTTAGATTTCTTAGATTCCCTTCACCATAAGCTCCCAGGACAGATTGCAACAATATAATATACAATTATAAAAACAGAACAGTTACAATTAGGGGAAAAAATCCAGTAAAACTATCCAGCTAGAACAGCACAGCACAGCACAGCTTCAGCAAAAGGGGTGCTTCCACAAAACAAGGGCCAGGGCAAAGAGGTGTATCTTTAGCATATGGTGAATGCTATACAAAAAAGATGCTAGTCTAACCCCCTTGGGGATGGAACTCCACAAGTTAGGAGCTGCCACAGGGAAAGCCTTTGACCAGGCCACCATTCTGCACACTTTGAGAATGGTGGAGCTAGAATGAGAGCCCCCTCTGCAGATCATAACACACCAGATGGTCTGTAGACATCTAAGCAGCTTTGCAGTTATTTGGGAGATATAAGCTGTTCAGGGCTTTAATCACTAATGTGAGAACTCTGAATTGGGTCTCCTAATGAACTAACAATGGGTGCAGCTCTTTTAAAATGAGTGTGTGTGTGTGTGTGTGTGTGTGTGTGGTATGAGCTCTAAATGGAATCCTGGCCAGTAGTCTGGCTGCGGTATTTTGGACTAGTTGAATATTCTGAATCATCCTCAACAGCAGCCCCATACAGTATTCAAGTTAGCAGAGCAGGAAGTAGAGTGGTCGTATCATGGATGGCATATCTTTCGATCAAGCCACACTATGGAAGCAAGCTAAGCAACCCTGGAGGCTTGTGTTATGTACTCAGGGTTCACCTTTGTGCATTTTGCATTCAAGAACTTAAAAGCATAAAAAGAGCTTCAAAACAGGAATTTGTGCTATGTCATTTCGGGGAATTCATGGCATTTGAAGTGAGTTGTGTAACTTAAGGCAGCCACATCAAAACTTTAGGAAAGATCAGCAAGTAAAGTGAAAGAAAGGTCTGAACTATTTCTGCAGCAAGCAAGAATCCAAGTGGCCACTAGGTGCTACTCCTACTCCAAATATCCAGTGGAAAATACAAATACAAATCAAGAAGCATCATTCTGTGAATATGAATTATATGTTCATTTGCAAACAAGCTATTTATTCATTTTGTTTTATACTGGCAGTCACTACACCTTTCAGCAAATTCCCCATAATGGAAACAATTAAGCATAAAGAATAGTGTGATTTCTTAGGGTCACTTTTTGCTATCTTTGGGCAAATATCTGACAGCTTATTTACCTTTCTAGGCCTATATTTTTGTGAGCCTGCATTTCTGTAGGCTTGTGGCAAATTAAAAATATAAGAGCCATGCTGCATCAGACCAAAGGACTATCTATTTCAGCATCCTGTTCTCTCAGTGGACAACCAAATGCATACCCATCAACTGCCCTGATTTGACCAGGACACCTCAGAATTATAGAAGCCATTCCAACTTCTGATTGGTTCCCAAGTGTGCTCGGTATGCTGACAAAACTTTGGGAGTGGGCCCCCGAAAGATGTGCAACCTGATTTTCTTCTGCAGCATGTTGGAGGGTATGCAAATGTCCAAAGGAAGCCTGCAAGCAGATTCTGAATGTAATAGCACCCTCCACACTTGTGAATCTTAGCAACTGGTGTTCAGAGGAATATGTGCCATGTGAAGGTTTACTTTCCTTTTTTTTGTCTGGTATCTTCCAACATTCAGCTTCAGTGGATGTCCTCAAATTCTAGTGTTATGAGAGAGGAAGAAAACTTTTTGCAGGGAGATGATTGATACTGTCTGGTTCTTCATGCCTGAATAATGTGAAGACTGGTACTAATTGGTACATTCACAGAAAGCATAAGTCAAGGATGGGGAACGTGTAGCCCGCCAGATATTGTCAGACTCCAACACTCAACCCACTAAGCTAGCATGATAATTGATCAGGGGTTATGTAAGTTGTAGTTCAGGAAATCTAGAGGACCATAGGTTCCTTATCTATGGGATGATGGCTAATTATCCATGTGTGTGGGGGGGGGGGTGTAATTCCAGTCATTTCTCTCGACATGGTGTTTCTTACATACCCTTGGGTAGTACCATCACACACACAAGAATTATTTTTATTTGATCTTTAAAAATGGCATAGATTACTTTCCAAACAAAATGCTTCCCAACGTGATTTTACAAAATAGAACCATAATACAACTTTAAAATCAAGTTAGAAACAGACATTTCTTTATAGTACAAAACTTTACAAAAACCAGCATGAACGAACATAACCATGCAAACAAACGAAACTAAAACAAAACCCAGATACAGCACAAAGAAGCCATTAAAAGCAGCAACGAAAATATAGATTTTGAAGGCCTGCTTAAAGGTGTTAATGGGTAGAGCATCCCCAACTCCATGTAGAATTGAGTTCCTTTACTATGGAGTTGCTGCCAGAACCACTAGAACTGAATAGCAATGAGCCTTGGGTCAATTTTGGGCATATATTTTCTTCCAGTAAAAGCTTAGCTTTTTAATACATTTGCATAAGGATTCTGTCGAAGGATTAGGAATGTGTTCTTAATTCCAAATTTCCTAGATTCTCAGAAATGGAACTGATCCGTCGTCCTCATCATCATTATCATCCTAAGGCTGGTTCAAGCATCTTCCATTGCTCAGCACTGGATTTAGGGCAGTATGGCCACAGGGTGCCAAGGATGCAAAATTGAGTAGATCCATAATTGAGAAGATCCATATGGGGCACCAAAATTTGGACTCGGTCAGGGCACCATATTAGGAAAGATTGCCGAATTCTGCCCCTGTATTGCTTAGCTTGTGACCCCATACATTGTGGGTTGGGAACCTCAGGCCCTGGAGCCAGTGGCGTAGCGTGGGTTGTCAGCACCCGGGGCAAGGCAAGTAATTTGCGCCCCCTAACCCGTGAATTTGCGCTCCCTAACCCGTGGATTTGCGCCCCCTTACCCTAACCCTCAGGTGTTGCGGCCGGGCCCCCCTGCACCCCACATGCTACGCCACTGCCTGGAGCCAAGTTCAGGCTTCTCTATTTTACCCCCAGAATTCCCCCTAGACTACAGTCCTCCCCAGCCCTGCTTTACAGCCTCATCAAGTGCTTTTTGTCAGACAGGAATTGGTATTTGAGCTGTCATGATGCCTCCTGCTTTGATGTGAGTGAGGGTTGCACAACCCTCTGACTTTTCTGTGCTAAAGGATAGCCTACTGAATGAAGGTGAGAGTTGCAACCATTGATCTGCCCATTTGTTGTCGCCTCTTTGACCTCACACACCTTTGCCTCTTGTCCTGCCCACCAACAGCATGCAGGTTTGCTGATGAGGGAATGTGGTCTACAGATGAAAACATTTCCCTCACTCCTTCCATGTACTTAACTGTCAAGCACAGCAATGCATTCCTGTAGACACTTTATCACCATGGAAGCTGCAAAATCACACTTTTCAAGACAGATCTCGGTGCCATATGGAAGGACGGCTCAGTTTCCCAACAAACATAAAACAAATAAACAGTTACTTAAGATGTCAAACAATTTTACTAATTGTTTTAGCTGTCCCTGCTGTTCCTTGTTTCACAGTTACAGTAAAGAATGGAAGATTAGCACATAGGTTAGGGAGGAGCAGCCATAGTTGTACATATGTACTTTGCATGTAGATTCAGACCCTGACAGACATTTACTGACAGACATATATAATCCATATTTTTTCAGCCCCTTTTCCTAAGACCTGGTCTAGATTTGCCATGCAATGAAGAAAATTTAAAAGAACATAGAAGAGCTCTGCTGGATCAGCCCAAAGGCCCATCTTGTTCAGCAGCCTGCTCTCACAATGAAAAAGCAGATGCCTATGGGAAGCTTCTGAACAGGATCTGAGTGCATCAGCACTCTTCCCACTCATGCTCCTCAGAAACCAGTAATTCCGCGGCATACACCTTCTTCCGTTGCAGGCAGCATTCAGCCATTGTGACTAGCAGCCACTGATAACTTAATTCCCCATGTATTTGTCTAATCCCCCCTCAGTAAAATACTGAGGTTCTAGAGTGAACAAGTTGGGATGCTATTAAACAAGTTGGGATGCTATTAAAAGGTTTCCCTGGCCACCATTTTACTGCCACCACAATGTTCAACATCTTGCAACCTTCCAAGGTACAGTATTGGGTAATGGGGCCCTGGCCACCACCAAAAGAAGGAAACGAGCAGAGAATATTTGGCGAGAATTCTGCAAACTTTGTATTCTTCCAAGTCTTTAATTCTGGTCATATTTTTATGTGCATTTTAGATCTTGGCATTAATTCCCCGTCCCCTTTCCTGGTTCTCAAGCTATTATCTACACTAATTTCATGCTGCTTGTTTGTTTTTGGTATTTTGTTTTATTGTGGTTTTACTTTATGCTGGGCTCTGAGTCTTTAAGGAATTTATGTTGAGATTGTTTTATTTAATTGAATTTGTGTGTTTCACTGCTAATTTGTAAACTGCCCAGGGTACCTTAGTCGTCTGGTCTAGAAATTTAAATCAATCAATGAGTGATTTATTTTTTTTAATTGCCTTGGCCAAGTCTTTGCCCATTAAGTCAAAACATGTGCCCTGGCATGTAGCTGGATGCCAGAAAGAAAATAACATTGCTGGCGAAATTCAGGTATGTTCTGCAAGTGGTTTTACAAACTGAGATTCTATTTTTGTGAGGATGTGTTGCTTTTGGTCAACAAATAATACACCATTGATTATGCCCCGCCATCTACATTGCATTTTCTTTGCACTGAAATGAGTGGGATGGGATAATGGAATGATAACATACTTTACACAATTTACATAATTATTTATGTAAATTATATAATTTCACCACAGCAGGCAGTGAGATGAATGGCAGAAGATGAACTGCAGAGTGGCAGAAACAGTACTGCATGTGTCGAATGCAGGCAAACAGAAGAGTATGTTTTCTTAAGTCCCTACACATAAGTTGTACTCTCATTTTGTAGTAGAGCATGTGGTGTGTACAGTTTGTATGCATAACTACTTCCTCAATTGAGCTGCCCTTTCTCCCCACTGGCTTGATGAGGAAAGCAACATTCACAGCTCTGAGTGACTCTTCACTTTCTGAACATAGCAGCTCTACTTGCCCAGGGCATGACTTTGTAAAACTGAACACATTATGGTAATTGATAGAGGAAGCAAAGGTGAAGGCAAGTGCTGTGTGAGCAGCCATCTTTTTCTTAGAGGGGTTAATAGAATAATGGTGTTTCTGGCAGAAAGGAGCATTGCTCAGGCTGGCAATAGGTCAAAAGAAAGGGTTCAGTTCTTTGAAGAATATATAGCTACCTGATCTAGTAGCCTGGCAACCATTTATTTTTTAGCCCCTGTCTACATACATAGCTCTTTCTCATTCACGTTTCCTTACCTGATAATTTCCACATTTTATGTGATCGTTCACACAATGTAAAAGTTACTTTGGAAAAGCTAGAAAAATTAGTGCTCATTTCAGTCTTATGTGCTTCTACCAATTGCAAGCCCACGAACACAGCTTGCAAGTCCACGGACACAAAAAAATCACAATAGGTTTTTTTCTGGTGCATTTTCATGCGATGAAATTGCTCATGAATATTTCAGCCAGTCTTCTGGCATGAATTGTTCTTTTGGTTTGTTGTTTTTATTTGGTGTATTAATTTGTATGCATTGCAACAACTAATAGTTTGAGAAGGCTACCTTTGAATCAAGATTCAGTCATTTATGGAATATTAACAGAACAAATTTAAGAAGCAGTTTCATTGTTTCTAGAGTCTGCATCTTTGGAATTCTATCACATTTTATTTTATTGTACACCACTTTGAAGGGTTCTGGCTTTGATGTGGTTTATAAATCTTTAAAACAACAACAACCTGTACTTTCCCCCTGATAATTCTGTTAGCTGTCCTTTTAGTTGAAGGTGTAAATTAGAAATCATGTAAATTAATAAGTAATATCTAGTTATGTCATTAATAAGTAATATCTAGTTATGTCATTGTTAACCTTTCAAAACAGTGTATAAGATATTTTTGAAACTCTATCCAATAATAACCAATGTGGGCATTTTATGATCCAATGGAAATATCTGTCTAGTAATAATAACAGTATTGCACTCAAGCATAGAATGGACAATGGTCTGATTTGTTTCATACCATTTGCAAGCAGAACTTGTCCAGCTGACAGCACCCTTCTTAATGCAAAATGTCATGCATATTTAACCCTATTTTCCCCCCATCTTGGATCAATACTGCACCAGAATTTTTGACAACTGATATGAATTAATTTCAATAGACATGATAGTTGTCATACCCCTGTTTGTACTCAGAAGAAATGGTCACTGCTTCAGCATTTGACGGGAAGCAGCAAATATAGAAAATTATAGCCAGCTTCCCAAATAATACAGTATATGATTTCCCACACAAGCTAATAAATAACTGTCATTTATGGTTTAAATGCATTGACAAAATTGTTTCAAGCATGGGACATTTAGTTCACTGTATGACTGTAAACTCACTCAATTACACATGGCTTTGATTAAATGAACATATTACATCTTGGTATGTTGTGTACTCAATGTGGGATGTGTTTGGAATATGTGGTGTGTACACACAGAGAGACTCATGTTGCAGTTCTAAGACTACTTTTCCTTTATTTTCCACACAAGCTTATAATATTTAGTCTTCTCTGATCAGGTTCCTTCATTACCAATATAGGCAAAGAGACAAAAAAGAATGGCAGTCTGTTTAAGAATTGTCTAGCCATAAAATTAGCCAGTTACTATAGAAGGTAATTTTAAAAATAGTTAGCCTTTTATGTATATTTAGATGTGTGTTGATTTAAACTTAGTGGTTATTTTTTAATTTAGAGAAATTGCAGGGGCATTTGAACTTGAGCCTCCAGAAGGTATTTAAAATGCCTTGTTTTACCAGGGATTAGAGAAGTGGATGGTTGTGAAGGAATTTGAGAAATCAAACAGAGATTCTTCTCTTTGGGAAAGAGACGCTTTCTGGAGTGCTGCAGTGCTACTCACTAGACCATTTATTTAGTGGGACATTGTGCTTTTAAAAGGCCTTTGCCAAACCACCCTCAAAAGTTAGCAGGATTTATGAGAAGAAAGCTATGAGGTTCCTACCTCTTGCAGCCATGTGAATAATCTGCCCTTGCAGGTACATACAGTGCTGTGTTTGATTTCTTTTCCTGTTGGCATGTTTGCTCAGGACAGGCATTCTTTCTACTTTTTTTAAAACCAACTTTATGCAAATCACACCAATTCATTTGCAAGCACAGATGACCACAACATTCCTGGGAGTATCAGTACAAGCATCTATTGTGCTTGCTTTAATGGGCTGAGGATTGGGAAGCGAATTGAACTCCAAAAATGAAATTTTCATCCAGAGAGGAACAAGTCAACCAGAAAATATATCTCCAGATTTGAAAACAGTTTATGCCATGAAGTTTATGGAGAACAATCTTTGCAGGGTGAATAGGGTCTTTTCAGATGTTACCTATTGAACAGAAATTGGTGAAGGGGTTGACATACTCACAGCAGTTATATTGTCTGGTCATCTCATGTAAAATAGCTAACCTGTGTGGTGTGCCCAGATTCTGATGGCATCCTGCAGCCCTGCTTTCTGCAGTTGAGCTATGGGTCCAGGATCAATCCCTGCCATCATTTCCCAGCCTTAGCCTTTGATCTCAAATCCCTGAGAGCCACTACTAGGCATTGTGGGCAATATAGAGCAAATGGACCAATGTCCTGACTTAATATATTGCAGTTCCAATGCTACCCTAAATTAGATGAAATATAGCTAGCTGCCTTTGTCTCCTGGGTTTTAAAATAAATGTTAAAATAAATCATTTTACTGCAGTTTCAGATAACCGGTCCTCACCCCACCACTCCAATAACTGCTGGTGTTTCAGTCAATAGGCAGTGATAATATGGTGGAACTGGTGAGTCTGAGAAGGCAACAGGCAGTGGTCTCCTCCACAACCTCTATTTATTGCACCAGTTAGATTTTTTTGCTTCCTTCCCCATGAGTAGTAGCCGATTGCAGAACCATTATTCATTCGATCCCTTTTGACATGAGCAGCATCCTTTAGTACCAATACACAGAACATATATAAATGACACGAGTTGCTGATTTTCTGTGTGAGTGGGCCACAGATGCAAGTGAAGAAATAAGGTTTATGCCAGAGTTAGGAGCCCAAAAGATAAAGGGGATAATATCGAAGGAATGTCTGGCTAAAAATTAAATGATTGTAGTCTTCAAACATCCAGACCCTTTCTGGTGCATCTTATTGAATATTGGATTTTGTAAACTGGTGGTGTTCTTATGCTCAGTTCAGAGACTGTCCACAACTAGCAAAGTGTAGCTGTAACAGCTTCTTCTCCCTGGCTCTGGGAAGCAGAATCACTATATTGTCATTTGTTCAGGTAGGACTACTCACATTTTGAGACATACACCTGGATTTTATTCTAGCATATATTTTCCTAATTTGGACTCATTGATATTTTGCCTTTTTTGTTGTCTGCTGGGGTCTACTAGGGGTCTTAGTAGACCACAAGCTTAACACGAGTCAACAGTGGGATGCAGCAGCAAATTAAGCTATTGCTCTTTTAGGCTGCATCAGCATATAGTGTCCTGATCAAGGGAAATAATTGTCCCACTCTGTTCTGCACTGGTAAGATCACACCTAAAATTCTGTGTCCGGTTTTGGGCACCACAATTTAAGAAGGATATAGACAAGCTTGAACATGTACAGAGAAGAGTGGCCAAGATAATAAGTAGTCTGGAAACCAAACCTTTTGAGGAATTGTTGAAGGACTTGTGTTATGTTTAGCCTCATAAAGAGGAGAGAGAGAGGAGATATGATGGCCACCTTGAAATATCTGAAGAGCTGTCATGTGAAAAATGAAGCAGGCTTGGTTTCTCCTGCTCTGGAGACTAGGACCCAAACCAATGGATTCAAGTTACCAGAAAGGAGATTCTGACTAAACATTAGGAATTACTTTCTGACAGTAAGAGCTGTTCAACCATGGAACAGACTCCCACGGGAGGTGGTGGGCTCTCCCTCCTTGGTGGTTTTAAAGCAGAGCTTGGATGGCCATCTGTCATGTATGATTTCCTGCATTGGAGGGTGATGGCCTATATGACCCTAGGGGTCTATTCCAACTCTTCAATTCTATGATTCTATGGACACATGGGCATATTGCAGATATTTTGCTAGAATGTGTGTAGGGCAGGGGTCAGAGCCTGCCACTGACATGATGCCCTCAACCTTAAGTTCTATTAACACATGACACCCCAGTCCCTCCCCCCTTTAAGAGGGCTTCATTCTTTTTTAATTCCTTCAGCCAAGGAAGGACCAATCACACCCTTCCTTGGCAGTGTTCCAGGTACAGTCTATGCACCTGCATCCACAGCTCAGCTTGTGGAAATCCTGTACACATCCTAGTTTCACCATAATAGAAACAAGGAAGACTTAACTTTCAAGTAATGAAGACAGTCTTCTATTCTGTCAGTTAAATCAATATTAGAATGGAAGTTATTTACTGTTGCTTCCATAGAGATTTATCACTGCTGCTGTCACAATTGACATCACTTGTCATGATGAAGACCACCTCCAGCACCGGGCTCAGAAATGCCAATTTCACAGTTCATGCACAGTGACAACTGCTTCAAGCTCAATAAAATGAAATATTGCTGCAGTTTGGTGTTTGTTGTTGTTTTTTTTTAAAAAAAATGTCGGATGTACTTATCTTTGAAAGATAACTCAAAAACAGTCGGGGAGAGGAATATGGACTAATTTTTAAAGTGTCTTCCATCCATACTATCCCAACGGCCGATTAACTTGAGCCAAATTTTCTCACACAGAACTTCTGTAAATGCAGGGTTTCCTCGGGATGTCTTCATCTGTGCACTGGGAATGCATATGCAGAGCGGGTCAGGAAGCCAGGGGAAAGAGTTGAATGCCATCGCTAGATCAAGGGGGGAAAGAATGTTAAGGGCATCAGAAGAGGTGTTGCTAAAGGGATGCCCAGAGAGCCTGACCTCTCTGAGTCTTTTATGCACCGGCCTCAGATCTCTCCCCTCTTCTCTGCTTTTTTGGGAATTGAAAAATAATGTTTTACTTTGCTTTCAGGTCAGCTGGGCATGCTGCAGAAGTGCAGTGCCAGTGAGACTGCAGCCCCCACCCGCACCTTAATTTCCACAAAGGCACTCTACACATTTATGCAAATTTGTCCTATGAGCTGGTGCCTTTAATATCTAGCAATGCCCCTGAGCATGAGACAGAATGATGGAATGGGGAGAAATTCAATTCACTTTCCATTTAAAAGTGAACCTACCTAACTTACACTTTCTCTGACAATACACAATATACTTCTCCCAGTTTTGCAATGCAAAGTCATATGTACAACGATGCATATAAGGTTTTTAAAAAAAATGCTTTAAAATGCATATATTAGAGAAAGCAACATACATAACTCATCATACTGTATTAGGAAAAAAATGTTTTGTGAAAATGTGTATTAGGCAATATAGCATACAAAAAACTATATATTAGGAGAAATTTGTTGATGAATTTTCATGAGGTTATCATCACTATAATCATTGTCAAAGGTGAATATGTGGAGAAGTGAATTTACAATTTGGAAAAATGAGAATCTGAAACCAAAATTGGCAGATTCACGCATCACTAGAGGAGAATATCAGCAAACAGTGAAGGGATTCAAATTCAAGGATGCAAGACAGGGTTAAGCAAAGGCAAGACATGAGAGAGCAAGCAGGTTTTAGCCACATTCTGAAAGACTGTAGCTTATTAGAAGTTTCTTTTAATAGGGCTGCTGTGAGGCTGGAGCCAGGAATGGGAAATTCAAGAGGTCTCAGGTGAGCTCTCCAAATCTGTTAAAAGTAAATACACAAGATTGTAGCCAGAGATGTGTGTGCTAGCAACAACATTTCATTTTTAGTATCAAACTACTAGATATTATGTCATTCTGTCTCCTTGTTGTATGCCCTCGATCGTCCATGGAAAAACACATGAATTTATATTGGGAGGAGGATAAGAAACTACAAATGAAATTTTTATGAAGGTAGTGTTGGAAAGCATAAATATGCTTCTTGTTTCTCATTTTCAATGAACCTTCTACAATTATCAAGATAAAAGCATTCCTAGTGGAATATAGAACCATCATAATTTGACAGCAACTGTACATTTTTTACACTATCACCCTAGAACACTTATTCATTTCTTCAAATATAAATGAAAAATGAAGATGATGTTTAGTTGCAGTTTCTGTTATCTCTTGCTCCTGTTTATATTATTAATTTATTATCTGTATATTATTGGCAGTATTAAAGTACTTCTATAATAAGAAATAAATAAAATTAAAAATCTGTAAAAAAACAAATAAAAAAAACAAGGTACACTTTACATACATTAAAGTTGCAAGCGGTCAGGGGGGACGAAACCCTCATGAGGGGAACTGCAATGAGGACCAAATATTTAAAAGTAGTGTTTTAAAAGTGTGACTGTATTTATCAACTGTATCTCCAAAGCAAAACTGTTAAAGTGTGCAAGAGTTTTCTACCATGCTTTGCACCAGCATTTCCCACCCTGGTGCACTCCATATATTTTTGAACTACATCTCCCACCATCCCCAGGCTGCATGGCCAATGGTCAGATATCTGTTTATTACTTAGAAAAGTATTGATGTACTGCCATCTCACGTAAAATATCAAGGCAGTGTACAACAAAATGTACAAATACAATAAAACATAACATACCATCAAAACAATACAAAATAACCATTAACAAAATTTAAACTGACCTTTGGCATAAAATAGAGAATGTGCCTGCAAAAATCTCCCCTGGAAGAGCATTCCATAGCATGAGACAGGAAACACTAAATGCATGACCTGGTTGAGGGCACTTGGGCCTCTGTAACAATTAAGAGTTCTCCTCTGGGTGTTCTCAGTGATCAAGCTGGAATATAAGGGCTGGACCTAAACTGTTAATATGAGAACCTTGAACCTGGATTGGTAGCCTGCTGGCAGCCAGTACAGGTGATTTAGAAAGGGGTTGTACGCTGTCTCTCATCTCTTCCTATCAGAAGTCTAGCTGCTGCATTCTACCCTAGCTGGAGCTTCTGGAGGAGGTCCAAGGGCAGCCCCACACAGAGCACATGGCAGCAATCCAGTCTTGAGGTCAGCAATGCACTGACTACCATGGCTAGGTTATCTCCATCCAGAGGACGCTGTAGCTGGCATGCTACGTGAAGCTGATAAGAAGGACGGTGCATATTTTAGTCCAAGTCACCTGGAAGACACCAGGTTGGGGACACCTGCTTTATTGGGCCGGTGTGTGTGTGCAAAGTTGACTTATTCATAATGATTAAATCAACCACAACAATAACAAAAAGCTCACACTGGGGAAACAGCATTGAATGACAGATTTCTAACTATATTTTTAAAAAAAACCTACAAGGAAAAGCTGATCTGGATGGCTAGGGAAATGATTGGAAATATCTCACATGGTAATACAACAAAGATATTGTATGAAAAAGAGCTGGTTGTTATAAAGCCACCTACTGATAGGTCTTCCATTGACAAGAAGAGCAAAGGGGAAAGACTCACTGAACTGAAATGGAGCTGTGCAATAGTAGTCTCTTTTGTTGTTCTTTCTGGCTACAATGCATAGCACTGCAGGGATCCTCTGTGCTCACAGAACTCAGTAGATCACTTTAGTAGTTCACTTTAGTAGCACACTTTACTATGACCCGGCCCCAAGGCCGGGATGGCCTTCTTTCCTACAGCTGTCCTTGGCTCTTCTTGTATTGCAGCCCCCAAGAACTTTGACTTAGTAGCTCCTAGGGTTGGAGCTCCATATGGACATCAAAACCTATAGGCAACCGATGGCCCTCCATCTGCATTGGCCTTGCATGCTGGGGCTAATAGGAGTTGGAGTTCAGCAACATCTGGAGGGCAAAGGTTCCCCACATCTTCCTTGTAGGTTACAGAATTGTCTGTGTTTCTGCAGCTGTCACATATCTAAGTCTCCTCTGTGCTGAACATGAAGACCAAAAAGAACCCTAAAGTATAATACGACGGATAATGAAAAACAGAAAGGCTACTCCCGTAATTCAAACTGAATACTGGGGAATGAACTTAAAGGCATATAAAATTGAATTGGTGCATCATTTCAATGTAATGAATCATGGTAGGACCATACATGGTGACTGAGATCAAGAATAGTTTACAGAACTTGAGGTGAACAGAATGAGCATTACAGATTTATAGCAGAGCATGTATTTTCATTTTAAATAAGTTGCAAAGGGTATCAACACTGTTTTCATACAGTTCTCACAGTAGAGATTACCACCTTCATTAACAGGAGTTCTGTCACCAAAACTTTCTTCAAAACAAAACAAACCACCAACCACTGTACAAACACAAACCACCATTACATTTTTAATTTATATGTGGATACGATGGAGTCAAATTCTTTTGACAATATACTGGCACAGGCCTACAAAACCTTTAAATAATGAAACAGCACTTGCTTTGTTTAGTACATCGGATTTTCCCCCAGAGGGGAGATGAAAACAGAGAAGTGGATTTGGAGCTTGAGAGATGAACAAGAACTTGTTTGCACTTCCTAAAAAAATTCAAACATTCCATCAAACTAGTAGTTGTATATTGCCTGACTGAACTAGTAAAAACTAGATTGCTTTTGTTTGTTTTATGATTTCCCAGATTGACAATGTCTTTAGTAAAAATTGGGTTGGGTGGAGTCATTTAGGGAGTGGCACCATTTTTGGGATTCAAGCGATGGGGCCAGCTTCCCTTATAAGGAAGGGGAAAACCTACTGTGGTACATTTGCCTTATTGACTTGGGCTCTGTGAAGTCCATATGCTAATGCTCCGAATGATCAACCATTCCTTTTGGCTTTTGGTAACAAGTATTCTCATACAGTTAATATCAAAAAGGACTTTGTGCTCCACATTTGTAATTTCAAAGTTTCCATTTTTAAACTCCCCTAGCCGCAAGAAAGTAGTACATTGCCTCCCTTTTTTGCCACCAACAATTTTTTCCCCAACTTCCAGAGCCCCATGATGCAAGATATCATTCTGTCGGTCTTCTGTCCCAGTGACAACTTTAATTCTGCTAATTTTAATAGGTTTTTCAAAGACGATCATATAGAAATCTCCAGTCGAGGGAGCTTTGCCCCAGAAGTACTCGTCGACGCTACTATATGCCTTGCTTGCCTCATAGTTTTCAAATACATTCATGTTAGTGTGCAGGTTGGCAGGTGGGTTATCAGGAAGGTCAAATGAATCCTCTTCAAAGTCATCATCTTTCAATTTATTCTCAGCACCCTTGTAGGATGAATAATATCCCATATGCTGGAAGAGAGATGGTTTGAAACGTATCACATCCTTTTGAGCCAACAGCCCACGGAAATGTATCAGCAGCCAGTCACAAGGCATTTCCTGGTAGAACATCAGCAGGAAATGAGCCAGGCGAGGGAGATCATGGGAATGGTACAGCTTCCCAATGTAACCCAACTTTGAAAATTCTAACGTCACCCAGTATGTTCCTTCTCGTGAGGTTATGACTTTCTTAACAACAGTCAAGAAGTTTTTTGCGCACCGAACATCATCTTCTAGCATCACGTAATAATCAGAAAGGTTAGCACAAAAGTTAAGCAGGAAAGCATAATCTACGTTTTGCTTGGAACGAAATTTCACTCGGTCCTCTGGGTCATTATAATTTCTCTTAAGGCCATCCAATACAGGATAGTATTCTTCAGGCGTATGGATCACCATTAATCTCCCAGCAATTACATGATGGGCAAATTTCTGTGAAATATCCTGAACCATCCCATCACACCAGGATGAATCAAACTCTGCCAGGTGGACCACTACTGCAATTTCCTTCAGCTCTTCATAACTTGACTGCTCAAAGATGGACTTGATTGTCTCCAGCAAATAATTCCCCTTTTTCCTTTTGACAGAGGACAGTCCAATGGTAAGATACCCTGAAAAGGAGAAGCAAATAATAATAATAATAATAATAATAATAATAATAATAATAATAATAAATAGAGACTAAAAATATTGTCAGAACATGGGAACATAAAAAAGAGCCTACTGGATCAGGCCGATAGCCCATCTAGTCAGCATCTAGGCCCACCAGCTGCCTGTGGGAAACCTACAAGCAGGCCCCAAGCACAACAGCACCCTCTTCTCTTATGGTTTCCAGCAGCTGGTATTCAGAATCATTACTTCCTCCAGCTGTGGAGACAGAGCATAGCCACCATGACTGGTCTCACCTTTTATCTCTACAAGATAAAAGCAGAGTCGCTGTTTTATTCAAAATAAGTTACCTGAATCACAAAGGCCATAGGAAATATATGACCAGCAGGCCTTTTGCCTTTCCCCCTTTTAGATAGCAGATCCTACCCCAATATCACATCATAAATGGCTTTTGAAACTACCTAGTTTTGTGTGTCTGGTGGGTGGGTAGGAGAGATATTTTTTTACAAAGTAAAAGGTCTCCTGAATGCATATAATTGTGAAGATTTTTTGATTGCTTTAAGGATAATATATATTGGCTAATCTTGATACCTTTTCTCCAGAAAGATGTATTGGGAGCACATAGAGGCTATTGCATTAAACATCAGTTGTTAACTGCAGGAAGTAGTGTGAGATGTGAACTAAAAAAGCCAGGAGGCATGTGTACAAAGATGCTGGCAGGAAAACAATATATTTACAATATTAATGCTATACACTCTGTTTGGGGAATGGGAATTTTAAAGTTATGGCTCACAAACTGTTTACAATTCCATCCATTAGGGAATAAATGGCAAATTAATGTCTCCCCTCCCGCTTTTGTACTTAAAAAGGAAATAAAGCAAGGACTCTGATCCAGTCATACTCATGCATTTTAAATTGTATTGGTGTCAGAGGGAGAATTAAGCTGTTTAACTCAATGTTCCTGAAATATACTGAACCATAGATAGATCATGCTTAAAAAATAGATTTTGGGTTGGTCAGAGAAAATTGGATAACAACATGTTGGTATCTTGAATTCAGACAACAAACATTCATCCAAAGCATGGAAATTGATCCATATTCATTTTGTATGGGTATTCAAAGAATCAAAAAACAGGCATTTTCTGAAACAACATGTGAACGAAAACACAGCTATCCTTTAAAATTGTGCTGCTCTGAATTTTGCAATGCAGTTCTCACACCATGTAGTGTGTACAAAAATGCAAATACAATGGTAAAGTGTGCATATAGATACATATATTAGTGACAATAATGTACAAAAATGAATCACATTAGGGAAAAGTTGCTTTGCAAAAATGTGTATATTATGGAAAAATGCATATAAAATGTACATAGTAAGAGAAATTCACATCAAAAAAATGTTGAATTAATTTGTCACGAGGTGTTTAAAAATAAATAAATCACAAACTGGTGTAGACATGTGGAGAACTGACCTAAAGGAAAAATGAGAAACTGAAATTGACATATTTGCTCATCACTAATGCCACCTAAGCATGGGACGCGGGTGGCGCTGTGGGTAAAACCTTAGCGCGTAGGACTTGCCGATCGCATGGTCGGTGGTTCGAATCTCCGTGGTGGGGTGCGCTCCCGTCATTCGGTCCCAGCGCCTGCTAACCTAGCAGTTCGAAAGCACCTCCGGGTCCAAGTAGATAAATAGGGACCGCTTACCAGCGGGAAGGTAAACGGCATTCCATGTGCTGCACTGGCTCGCCAGATGCAGCTTGTCATGCTGGCCACGTGACCTGGAAGTGTCTGCGGACAGCGCTGGCTCCCGGCCTATAGAGTGAGATGAGCGCACAACCCTAGAGTCTGGCAAGACTGGCCCGTACGGGCAGTGGTACCTTTACCTTTACTTTTTAATGCTACCTAAGTATCAATCCTATGCCCTTCCTAAACCTGTGCCACAACTTAGGGGGTTATGAAGGCCTCTTCCTTTTTGTGTTCATGCACTCTGCATATATGACATACACATTCTGCAGGAAAGTAAAGTTTATCAATTGAATACTGAGTTAAAGCTTCTTTCACCCAACTCTACTAAGCAGCAACATCCAACTTGCAGTTTTTTCTCTGCTTGCTGCAATTAGGTCAGATAAAAATCTTGCTTTACTTAATGAAATCGAAATGTTCAGATACTTACTTTTTCTTAGCAAAGGTGTGCCAGCCAGATAGCGGTATGAAACATTTATTGATCCTGAGAAATTGGACAGATCTTTAAATGTGTGAACGTATCGCTCTGAGTTTAATTGATGTGTGGCTGTTTCTCTGATTAACTGTTTGTCTCCATCCTAGCAGTTGGTAGAGAAACAGAAAAAGCAAGACATTCACAATTCAGAAGCTAGTGTGAGGAATGGGAAGGGGTTTAGGGATGAAAACACATCCTTACAAAGCAAATATATGTAAATTAGTCCCTATTAGCCTGGTTATAAGCATGTGCAGGTGGTTTCAGGTAGAATCAAGCATTATCATTTGCATCAAAAACAGTATACATCCAACTTGATAGGGGATAGAGAAATATATTCAGATATGTGATTCTGAATCTGCACTGTCAATATGTGTATATATTACGTGCTAAACTGGAGGATTAATGTATAGGATGTGGATCAGGAACACAATGTCTGTGTTTGGATAATCATATATTGGTTTATTAAACTGAAATATCAATACATTTTTTTTGTTATTTCAGACACTTTATTCTTTTTTGGCAAAGAATTTGGGAAGGCTTCCAATTAACTACATTTCCCCATTTTTCCCAAATTCAGAAGCAATGATTAACAGCTTCAGAGCAAGTTGGGATGTTCAGTCAACCTCAAAGCAGAGTTTAACATCCTGGCTTGATGAAAAGTTGTTAACTATACTGTCCTCATTTGGATGAAATAGGAAACATTGCTTAATTAGAGGTTGGCTGGCCGGACTAAAACCAAGGAGGAATAAAGGGGCTGTGCTGAATACATAGTCAGAAGGTTAATTTGTATCTCTGATTATCAAGCTGAGATAGAAGATCACCCAAAAGTTAAGAAAATATAACAATTTTTTTTTTGGGGGGGGGAATAGAATTAAATTCCTTTGACAATCAGATAGATAGACAGCTTGTTAAACATTGGTGTTGTTTAACATGCCCGGGGAGATTAATAACTTTCCCATTTTTATTTGAATATAATGATATTATATATTATATATTAGAATTATTTTCCCATGGAACATGAGTTCTGCCCATGAAGTACAGATCCAAATACTCCTTTGAAACAAGAACACAATGTGTTTCCAATAAAACAAATCCAGACTGTATGAAAGGTACTGCTGTACATTTCAGAACTACCTCCCGTGCAAGTGTCTTCTTCAAGACACCTCAAAGCCATGCTTCATCTATGTATGTTGTAGCCATTTCTCTCAAGAGATGTGAAAACCGCTTTGCTGTAGCATCTCAAAGGAGGTTCTGCATTGAAATGTTGATTTTCCTTCTTTTTTCCATGGCAACCTCAATGCACATTTTAGGCAGTGTTGGTTAAGGCAGACTACTAGACACATGGAATGCATTCTGAATAAGGCATGGAAACCCAAAAGCTCTATGTCTCTATTTGTTGTATAATACTATTGAAAAAGCTTTAAAGGTCCTCTTTTTTTTGGAGTGGACAGTGCTGGTTTCAGATTTTACATTGACTTTGGCAGCAGTGTTGCCTCTGCCCACTGAGAACCAGCCCTGCCATTAGGAAGAGAGAAGTGACTGCATTAGCCAGCAGATTTTGGCTGTCATGAAATGGCAGCCAACATTGTTGTTGTTGCTACAGAGAGGGTTATTCTGCCTCAGGTGCCAAAATAACCTAGCTGGCTTTGAATACTATGCTCCATGACTTGGGCACTATATGTTGTTATGTCGCAGGCAGGAACACGCCAACCCTGTGCCCATTGGCTTTTCTCTCCCCCTGGGAATGAATCCATACCACCTCCCAGAGGGAGAGGGCAAGGCATACAGAAAATACTTCTCCTCCACCTCATACTTTTTATTTACTTAGAGAGGGTAGGTGAAAAGGTAGCAACACCAAGGAGTTGGAGCAACAGAAGACTTGAGGTTGAGGGGTCATTCCTGGACAATGTGCCTTGGCAATGACGCAACTGTGCCAATCCCTGACACCATCCCACATATAATCTTCCCTGGCATCCTCATCTTACCATTTTCCCCTTGGATAAGTGAGCATCTTTATCACTGCTCCCACCACCTTGACATGAGTATTCAGAGGGCTAAGGATTTAACTGATCCATGGAATCTGTATAATTCTTTTTCTCATGAATTTGAATTTATGAGAAAGGAAGCTCTCAAAAATGTATGTACTTTCTCATTAGACTTTCCTATTATGAGGGACACATAAAATATATGAGATAGTCCAGGAAGAAGAACAAAAGTGACAAGTTCCAACATCCTAATATATAGGATAAGCTCAGTTGTAACATGAAACCATGGTCTGTTTAGCTAAACTGTGGTTTGTTTTAACATTTGAGCTTTGGTCTACTCACAAACTGGTTTGTTTAGCACTGACAATGCAGGATCTGCAACCACGGTCTGAAGCTAGTTTGCAAATCATAGGTTGTACCATATATATATATTAACAAAAACCACAAAGTGTCTCTAGATCATAGCTTGTCTGAAAGTTCAGATCATAATGTGTGAACTTAACTATGGTGAGTACAAAGCATTACTTCTCATTATGTCTAATCTCAGACACTGAATGAACCATAAAATATCGGAAGAAATAGACAAACACAGCAGAGGCTCAGCAATGAGATGTGCCAAATTTGTTTTGAAAGATACAATGGAGGGAAAACACATTTTATTATAAAGAAGTCAAATAAAGCACAATACATCATGCCATCTGGGAAGTTCACAAAAAGATCTAAAGACAAGCAAAACAGAAACAGCATAAACCACAATAAATAAAAAATCCCAGATATGTATCTGTGGGATTTTGAAGCAATTAGCAAACCAAAGGAGGCATCAGCCAGACTGACAGAAAATATGGTATAAGCCACATCACATCTAATCACAAGTTAGGGGTTGTTAATAAATAAAATCCCGCCTACAATCTTAATGCAGATGGTGCCACAAAAAGAAGCCATATCAAAAAGCTGAGCAGAATACAAAAAATAAAAAGGACCAAATGTTGGGTTCTCTTACTTGGAAATGTCTTGCTGGCTGAAGCCTGAACAGCCATATACAAAAGTGAATCCTTTCTGTGGTGTTTTAATAGCAAGGAATTTTGTAATCAATTGGAAAAACAATTTATTTACTTTGCACAGTTCTTCTAAGTTGGGAGAATCCTCCCTTCAAAGTCATCTTGGGTGGGCAAATGTGGAGGACAAACCACAGCCCATCCATTTCATACTCTCTCTTTTTTGTGGGTTTCCAGAAGCAGCTGGCTAGTTGCCATTGGAAAGAGAATAGATGGACCTTTGGTCAGAGCCAACATGGCCGTTTGTTCTCCCCCCAATAAAAACACAGACACTTAGGAAGTGGCTGAAGGATTCTAAATGACTCCAGCTGAAGACAAACCAGAACTGTATGTTTGCAGCTTCAGCATCCAGTATCCTGAAACCTTCTACCCCTTTCCCCTGGCCAACATTGCTAGAGCTTTGGGTAGATTCCATTTTTTTCTGAACTCAAGATGTGCAGCATGGCTGATGTTCCAGTGCTTCACATTTGCTCTATAAATCATGCAGAAATGAAGAGAAGGCTCCAACAGGCAATGCTATCATTGCTTTCAGACCCATCTCTTCAGCAAATAAGTAATTGTTCACTCTGTCTCACAGCCCACAGACAGTTCAGCAATCCCTTTGGACAAGCTATCACACATTTTATGACTCACGGGAGAGGACAATGCCCACCCTCACATACCTGTATTTGTTTTTGTTATCCAATAGTTTTAAAGGGTAGTTTGTTCCCTACACCAAACTTACCAAGACATAGCTATCTTCAATGTATAAGTTCATGAACAACAAGCAGATGACAAGGACTCCTAGGAAGGAAACTGCAGATCGCTTTCTCAAGCATCTCATTTTGTCCAGATAATTCAGTGTGGATCTCATATGGAGAAAGGCATAGGGCATCTCCTAAGGGAGAAAAACATAGGGAAATTAGGTTTTCTGTAAAGCTCTTGTGGGAAACAATTGGTAAGGTGAAATTTTAAAAACACTACAAAACTTTTGCTCCTCATAATTTCTTACATCTCTTCGTGTCTTTATCAGCTGCTTCATGTCATATATGAAATCATAAACTGAATTTCATAGCCTAATGTTTACAAACATGGAAAAGCTTGACATATGAAGTAATAATAATAGCTTGTGTCTAAAACACTATGCCATCGTTTTTAAAAATGGCTGACATCATACACATTACACAAGGTGGTTTTCAAGAAATGTGCACAATTTACTAGGTGTACAGAGCTTTTGGCCATCCAAGTGTTGTTGAAGTACCATTTGCATCACCCCTGACTATTGGCCATGCTTGTTAGGGCTGATAGGAATTGAATGATATTGCTAAATATCATAAAAGAATGAATGAATTGGACAAGGCTTGGCCAAAAACACTTCAAAATGCCATAAACCATAGCAGCAGAACATGCAATGTAAAGCCTGCGAAAATAGATAGGTTTGTAAAACTTTCTTTAAAATCAGAAGCTAGCTGCATATTTTTTGGAAGGGAATACCACAGGATAGAAGCCACCACTGCGAAGGTCTTACCAGTGGAGGTAACAAAACTGCACACACGTTATTTTCTTGCTCCCTTTGTGAAAGGAAGAACACACAAGGCACAGACATTCCATGTCTGCCTCAGAGTAATAATAACAAAACACTACCAACATTTATGTGACTCCAATCTGAAATTGTTTACGCATCTCTACAAAATTTAGTCAAATTGTATGGGCCTGAACCTAGAGTGTAGTGTTGGGAATTGATCAGTGAATGGTTGAAAGCAGTTAGTTGTGGTTCGAGGACCCGACCCCCACAATGTGAAATGAATACGCAAGGACACATGATATAAGGTTAATGGGCAAGAAAAGGCCACAACTTTATTGATTACAGCAGTGAAAAGGTATTGGCTTAGGCATTGGATGTCTAAAACAAGGGGGTTTATTCACCAGTAGGTGGAGCCTGTTGATGCTAATCCAACTATAGGCTCTCCCCTGATGTCACCGAGGGTCGTGCCATGGCCTCCCGCCAAGCAGGCATCGGACAGAGTATACGACCGCCAAATTCCTTTAATGGAAGGCGCAGGCAATGGCCACACCTAGCCCTTCGACACACCACAACACATTATTCCAATGCCTAACCTACCCACCAATACCACAAAAGTTGTGACGATTACTACGAGGTAGGCGAAAAAACCAAAAAGCCTAATGCCAAATGGAAAAATTCCTACCAGGCCCCCTGGACAACCAGGGCGACCAACCTAAGGTCCATAGCAAGGCCAAGGAACTAAGACCCTGAGCTCAAAGGGAGTGGAGGGTGGGTGACTCGCGGCGAGACGATGGAGAATAATGAGGCCGGGGAGAGGCTGGCGCCGCAGCAAAAGGCTGCTGTAAATGCCCCCTCAGAGGCACCTGGTTGGGTGCCTGCCGAGGGGCGTGGGCGCCAGCCAGGTGAGAGGAGGAGGCAGGGGGCTAACGCCCCCTGCTAGGGGCGGAGCTCGGGCTCCCACCCACAACCACTCCCCTCTCTTCCAGGGAGGAGAGTCTTTAAGAAAACAGTAAGAATGCAAACAAGGCATGGCAAGTACAAATGGCAAGCAACTGAAGCAGAAGTTTTGCCTTAAGGATGTTTATAGCTAGTAACAAAAATGCTAGTTGGTTTCTGCTTTTAAAATTCAGCTTTCATTGAACTATCTTACATGGTTCTACCAGAAATAGGTCACGTTACCCTGCAGCATAGCAGGGTGAGTCCCATAACAAGTTTGAAATTCCATGCGAGAGACCTGAATCTGTTCAGGGTGCTTCCAGATGAGAGATGAAAATTGCAAATGCTTCACTGAGATATCACAGGTGAGTCTTAAAACTGTACTTGGATTTCCCCTGAAAAGGGTAAATCTGAATAAAATTGGGGGAGGGGAATAGGAAACGGCATTCTGATGACAACAATGTTGTGTGGACACTGCAAAAAAGAACCTTGTACACATGAAGAAGAACACCGACCCAGAATTATCACCTATCCAGAGGCCTCATTTATATGTTCATATATAAGTCTTTATCAAGACCTACACAAAGCAGCCTTCAGAAATCTACAGATATTTACAGTGGTACCTCAGGTTAAGTACTTAATTCGTTCCGGAGGTCTGATCTTAACCTTAACTTTAGCTAATGGGGCCTCCCGTTGCCGCCATGCCACCGGAACATGATTTCTGTTCTCATCCTGAAGCAAAGTTCTTAACCTGAAGCACTATTTCTGGGCTAGCGGAGTCTGAAACCTGAAGCGTATGTAACCTGAAGCGTATGTAACCCGAGGTACCACTGTATCGGGAGGTGGGAATGCAGCAAAAGATTTGTTTGGAAGAGTACATCCGAAAAGAAAATTATCAAATACAACTGGAAAGTTCAGGGCTTAAATAAATAAATAAATAAATAAATAAAATGCTCGAGCCAAACCAAGGATGTATTGAAACAGCAATGTCATAGGTGTGGCGCAGCATAATGTTGCATGTGTCAAAAAACTTATTTGTACTTTTATAATCACTAGATGGCAGCATGGATGCATATTATCTTCTTTCCTAGCTCTGTTTGCCCTACTGCTTTTTTCATTAGGTTATCTAAATGCATCACCTGTTTTTCTTTTTAGCACACTTAGAGCCAAATCTGACTTAACACTTTCCCTACATGGAGGAATCCATATGAAAAGTTTATATCAGAATCCCAAACCCACATGGATCTTTTTCTTTTTATTTGCTGTTGTTGAGGAGGAAAACCTGAAAGAATAAGATGAAAACTGTCTTGTTTCTGCTCCTAAAGTCATGCGTCCCATATCAAGTAATGAGATGACTATGTATTAAACAGAAAAGTGAAACATGGGATAATTAACATTTCCTTTGAATTTTCTGGGGGTTTTTTATTAAAAAAATAAATCACAAATTGCAACCAGGCAGAAAGCACAGGCAAAGAAAAGAAAAAGCCTCAGAGTAGAGGAAGGGTGTGTGGGTTGAGAAAAATGGAAATGTTAATTTGCTCCCGCACTTGGGAATAAAGGGACAAAGACAATGAGAATGAGTTAAACTAAGGAACACAAGTTAATTTATTAATTTGGGCTGCAATGCTAAAGCTGTCCAAAGATGAAGAACAGTTTGATGTGGCCTAAGTGCATGTCTGGAAACATAATTTTGCTGTTAAGTTCATGCCAAAAGACAAATAAGCGCAAGGCAACCCCAGCCAGTTTCAAAATAACATGCACAATTAGAATGTCTCCTGGTGTTCTTGGCTTGGCCTTCTATTTTAAAAAGACTTGGCTGGTAAAGAGTTAGAGCTGGAAAACATAAACTCTACATGGCACTGACATGCACTATTTCCCCTCCTCTATGTGTTGCTCTGGATTGTATATCTTTACAATTTATGGCTCAGTTGTTGCTCTGCCTTGCTGACACACTGGTGGTATTTAGGGGTTGACCATGTCAAAGCCCCATCCTCATCACTCCAGTAAGAGAGCATCTTTTCTGCTGGTTCTTCAGTACTTCAGCAGTACTCAGCCACATCAGCAGTCTGGATTCCTTCAAAGCTCCTACATTAACAGTTCCTTTTTGTCACATACAGTGGTACCTCTCAAGACGAATGCCTCGTAAGACGAAAAACTCACAAGACGAAAGAGTTTTTCGTTTTTCGAGTTGCTTCGCAAGATGAATTTCCCTATGGGCTTGCTTTGCAAGACGAAAACGTCTTGCGAGTTTGTTTCCTTTTTCTTAAAACCGTTAATACCAGGGTGCATCCGTGCTTCACAAGAGGAAGAAACTCGCAGAACGAATTAATTTCGTCTTGCGAGGTACCACTGTATTTAGGACCATTAGTGTAGCTCTCTGTCGTTTTATCCAGAATTAAAGGAAATGTGGCTATTCAAGGGAAATGTAGAGGGTTTTTTTTGGGGGGGGGTGTTCCCCAATGGAAACAGGGCCCGAGTATTCAATCTCTTCCTACTTGTTCTCCACATTAAACACAGTGGCATTCAAAGATGGGGTTGCCCATGATGTTGTCATGGAAACATTGCTTTCTTGTGGTGCCATGTGTGAGGTGTGTTTGTTTTTTATCCGTGGAGAGCAGACCTGAAGGGAGTCCTTGTTGGACGCAGTCAGACCCACCCGTTAGGAGGGAGCCCACCACAGGCCTGCCCACCCTTGACCCAATGGTGCAGGCAGGCTAAATTCAAGATATCCAACTGGAGCAAATGGGCTGTGGCGTCTTCCTATGGCAGGGGTTCCTGTCTGTTCCGGCTGCTATGGCTTTGGGCTGGCTTGGTCCCTCAAGGCCGCTCTTAGTGGTAATTTGCCATGCACCACATGCAGCTGATGGTGGGGCTGAATCCAACAGTGGGCAGGGTGAAAGCAGGGATGCAGTGTGGGGGCTTCCATAGGGGCCATAGTCCTGGGCATGAATTTTTGAAGGGGTGTGAAGCAGGCAGCCCCACACAGTGCCCCCAACATTGTCCAGCATTCATTTCCCAGGCATTGGAGGAACCAATGCTCACAAAGAGGGACACCAGGATGGGCCATGCTGGTAGTGCAGGCATGGGGGGGCAGGACGGATCACACCCGCCAAGTACAGCATCAGCTGGCCGGTCTCCTGCCTGCACGACAAGAGCAGCAGCAGTGCTAGGGGCTGCAGGATCCAAGACAGTGGCTCTGTGGGCAGCAGCAGTGCTGCTGCTATAGAGCCAGTCACACAGCCCCATCTATTTATCTATATCTATCATCTATCTATATCTATCTATCTATCTATCTATCTATCTATCTATCTATCTATCTATCTATCTATCATCTATCTATCATCTATCATCTATCATCTATCTATCTATCTATCTATCTATCTATCTATCTATCTATCTATCTTTCATCTATCTATATCATCTATCTATCTATCTATCTATCTATCTATCTATCATCTATCTATCTATCATCTATCTATCATCTATCTATATCTATCTATCTATCATCTATCTATCTATGTAAATCTATCATCTATCTATCTATCTATCTATCTATCTATCTATCTATCTATCATCTATCATCTATCTATCTATCTATCTATCATCTATCTATCATCTATCATCTATCTATCTATCATCTATCATCTTTTTTTTGGGGGGGTGAACAAATTCCTATGCCTCACAAATAACCCAGAGATGCTTTTTAAAATAAAATAACACATTCTACTCATGTAAAAACACCAGGCAGGCCCCACAAATAACCCAGAGATGCATTTTAAATAAAAGGACATATTCTTCTCATGTAAGAACATGCTGATTCCCAGACCATCCATGGCTGGATTGAGAAGGCAACTGGGCCGCAATCGGCCCACAGGCCTTAGGTTGCCTACCCCTGTCTTAGAGGCACTACCAGGAGACAGCCCAATGCAGCCCAGTTCAGTGCCCTCAGCCACTGCTTTGCCTCCTCTGCTCTCAGTGGCATTGTGCTTCTGGATTCCAGTCGGAGGAGAGCATCACTCTTGATTTTTGAGGAGGCCTGCAGCGAGCAGTGAGGGCTGGAATGCTGTGGCTGGCTCCTTCACTCTCTGCCCTCTGCCCCCCCCCCCCAGTGTGTGTGCACCCTCTGTTCAGAGGAAACAGGTATTTGGTGGGGGGGAGGAATCAAAGACATTGCTTTCCCTATCCCTTGCTGCTTCTGTCATTTCCCCCACATCCACCGCATTCTAATTCCTATGTTAATCACATGGGCTACCCCAGCCAACCAATGATCAAATAGCGAATGAGATGGGGTTACATTGAGTCCATTGAGAGTAAGAGCACTAGTAGCTGAAGCCATCAATCTCATCCGTTATTTCAGTCAAGTGGGTATCACACCGTAACTGAAGGCCATCACAAAGCTATATGGTCAGTTGTATTTGCCTGCATAACAACGCCCCTGAAGACAAACAACGCCAACTGAGAAAGAAACTGAGAAGATGCTGGAACTATGCTGCAAACACTGTCACAGACACTGTGGGAAATTGTCAGAAGGGTGTGGGGTTTTTGATGCAGCTCAACATTTGTACAAAATAAAATAATTAGTTTTGCCTTAGCCCTGCTTAATTGCCAGCATCAAAAATCCTAGCACTGCAGTCCTAAGCATACTAATTTGGAAGTAACATTTTGCATTGATGGAAATTGCTCTGAGGTAAACACGGTTAGGATTGGGCTGTAAAACAAATATTGAGCATCATTTAGCTTTAATAAATGCTTATCAAAAGCAAGTGACATGTTCCACTTACAGAATCATTCAGAGACTGTTGCAAGACTTGTGAACTTGCTTACAGTACTTTGCAAATGCTTCTTCCTGAAATAGTATCAACCTATTGCACTTGTCAGCAGCTATGGTTGCCTTCCTTTGTGCTTGGCCAATTTATGTTTCTTCTTTTGCTCTTAAAAGACTGCACACGATGCCCTCAGGGTTATGTACTATCTCACCTTCACCAACTGACAAATCCAGACAGTGGGAGGATGCTTAAAAATACCCACCTGAGCAACACAATCCTTTACAAGGATAATAGGAAATGTATGTGACGGTGTTCAATATTGTGCCATAGTTTTTCCACAATACATGCATTTACAAATATAGGACCTAATTTTTCAGCTATTGTTGGCATTGAACTGGAAATTAAGACGAATTAAACTGTGGTCCATGGTCACATGTAGACTTCCAGTAAAATTACTCTTTGTCCTATGGAGAAAGCTTGATAATATTTATCAGCAAGGAGCAGAACATTTTTTACCAATATACAACAGACTGGAAAATGTCATCAAGTGGCGAAGAAGAAACGTATTGTGGGAATAATGCCAGAAAATGTAGGGATGAGTGGATTATTTCTGCCCCCAAATAGAAGCAGCACGAGGAGTTTCTTCTGTTAATGGAAGAAGCATTAAAAAGTGGACTCGGCAGACACCTTCCTAAAGTCCACATTCTCATTTACTTCAAAGTTCTCTACCCATTTTGAAATGTAATCTTTATTTGCAGACACCACTACACTTTGTCACTCTTTTAATTGCCTTTGCGCACATCTTTCATCTGACATTTTAATTGATTTGCCTTTCATTGATTGTCATGTGCATATGTCATCTTCTATTCCATCCTTATTTTAAGGGCACGGAGCATTTATAAAATCACCCCTAAGGAATGAGTCATGCCAAAAATGAATGATCACAACACCTGTCAACACTTCCCATAAATTAGCTTTAAAATTGCTCTACAACCTTTTCAAGAGCTAGCACTCAAATCCTGTGCTGGATGGGACCGCCACTTAACCCAGTTTTCCCATTACTGCAGACTATAGTTCCACTTCACTTACTTCAAACCTTTATTAGGCATTATGGAAATAAAACCTTAAAAGAGAAAATAACATATAAAAGCCTTGAAATATATATAAAAAAGGCAGCAGTTTGCTAAGTACATATATATATATACATATAGAGTCAGTGGTTTTCCTTGTTAACCTGCTCCTTGGAGGACTGCTGCCAAAAACTCGGCTACCCCCGCCGTTACCCTTTGGTCAACGTCGGATAGGTAGAATCCCACACATTCACCTTGCTGCGGTTCCAGACCACCCAAAAGAGGGGACAGCACGCGTTGACGGAGCGTACTGTACAATGGGCAATGAAGGAGAATATGCTCTACAGTGTCCGGGACATTCATAGAGCATCTGCAGAGTCTCTTGTTTCTAGGAATGTTTTGATATCTTCCCCTGACAAATGCTGAGGGAAAAACATTCAAGCGGGCCAGCATAAAAGCCCTACGTTGGGCTGGGATTATTAGTTTAGTGACGTAATTGGCTCTGCTATCTAAGATATTTAATTCATAGAATATGGGGGAGCAAATTTTGTTTACAGCTGCCATAATATTTTGTCTCTCGACATCCTTTAGTCTAGTTAGGATATTATGGGAAATATATTGCTCATTAGAATTGTACAGGGACTCCAGCTCGACGCCTAAAGATTCAATCTTTTTTTCGAGGTGCTGATACCATCTTGATTTATAGGAGTCTTTGAGCAAATCAGCGAGCAGACTTGATGGAGGGCAGCGGAAGTGGCAGCGTAACCAATACTTTATTGAGGTGGACCATGCCCAATATTCCATTGTGTGTATGCCTATTTCTGCACACATTGTTTCATATTTGATCATAGCTGGGAGTCCAAGAATACGTCTCAGAAAGCTAGAGTGAATCTTTTTTAAATCATTGTTATATGCTTGGACCCATAGCGGGATTCCATAGAATATCTGGGATTGCACTTTTGTTTGAAATATCTGGTTTGCCGCAGGAATAAATTGATTACCTTTCTGATAATGAAAACGGGCAACTGCTGATGAGATGCACTTTGCCTGTTTTATGGCATTTGTGCGATGGGTTGCCCACCCTAAATTGCTCTGGAATAAGATTCCCAGATACCTATAGATTTTCACTTGTTGGATTTCTTGCCCTCTTATTTTCCATTTCTCTAATTTCCAACCATTCGAGAAGACCAAAATTTTTGTCTTCTCATAGTTTATAGAGAGTTTGTTACATTCGCAATAGAGGATCAGTGAAGATATAAGACGTTTTAGACCCAAGCTCGTTAAGGATAGTAGGACAGCATCGTCTGCGTATAGTAAGAGAGGAACTGGTTTCTGATTAAGTTTAGGGGCATGTGATTCTATTTTTTGAAGGTAATCTGGCAAGTCTGATAAAAATAAATTAAATAGAAAGTTCCAGGCATGGAACTCTCCTTCAAAGAAAGAACAAAAATGTAGGATCCCAAACTCTGAGTGCATGCCACAAGGTGAGGTTACTGCCGTCGGTGGCAGGATCCACATGGGCAGCAGATCGAGCCTCCAGTAAATGTTTCACCTGCTGCTTCTGCAGCTGTCAGATGAGCTTACTTACTTCTTGGCATGCCCCTCATGCCACTTCTACAGCAGCCTTGTGAGGTAACGCTCCACTTTGCAAAGGCAAACCTCACACCAGACATGCAACGGTGTGTCAAGGAGCGTTACGCCTGCTTTCCCTGACCTTTTGCCTTCTTGGCTAGAAAACAGAGTCCCCCCCCCCCCGACCTTTGGTCCTCTTACAATTTGTTTGTTAGACATATCACTTAGCTGGAGCATGACGGGGGGACACAGAAGTATCGGGGAAAACATTTGAGGGAAGCACCTGCTGACTCGTGTATTTGCTAATGCTGGAAATGTGCGTAGATGGAAATATGTTAAGCTCAGGGTGATTTCACTACAGTTTCCAATTGTTGACTTCTGCTAATAAAAGGAGCCTCTGCAGAGCTAGCCGGCAGCTTGCTTGTAGCACGCTTGCCAGCATGCTTCTGCACAGCTCACCTGCATTCTACCTCCTGTCCTCTCCGTTATTCCTACACAGCCTCTTGGTGAATAGGAGGTGCTACTGGTCTCTTCCCACTCTTGTTCCTGATGTAGATCTTCACTCACACCTTCTTCCCAGGGGAGGTCAGGGCAGAGAACACCTTTCTTTTTTGTTCACCACATGTGCCATAATATTGGGCCAGCCCTGATCATTGTAGCTGTAGTGATTCATTCTAGCAGCTTCACATATTTATTTCTCTATAGTAAAGCTAAATTAAGCTGACATTTGGGGCAATGAAATCCATTTTACAGTTATGCACTCCCTGCCCTTGCAGAAACCAAGCCAATCCTATTGTACTCCATCTGATTGCACAAGAGATGATCCAGTGTCATCTGTTCAACCAATATACTTAATAGTTATCAGTTTAATGATTCCAGGGTAGAACCTATTATTTTTAAACAGACATCACCAAGATAAATTTGGTATGCATTACATCCATACAGAATTGAATATATTCCACATTAAACAAGTGTGCAAGAGAGTCAGCACTTTGAAAGCGATTTATATTCTATTATGTTGCTTTGAGTCCATGGAAACTCACTGCCAATTGGTTTTTCTTTGGAGAATAAACTAATTTTTAAATCTATGTATTAACCTAGAGCCAATTCTATGTGCATCATTTTCTATCCACCCCTCCCCTTTTCTTTTTGGAATGAATTCCTTTATTGATCAGGAAGCTTCTGTCGGGGTGTTCAATAAAAGGTCTTAATGAAAAACTTATTTTAGAAAAAGATTAATAATATAGCCAGTGGAAACCAATTTCTTCATGTTTAATCCCCTAATCTATTTTACATTATTTCCCAAGAGAGCCCTGTACTTCATGGATACATGGTGCAAAGAATCAATTGTGCTGGAAAAAGCACATGGAACATAGTTAGATCTTTCAAAACCCACCAAGTTTCTACAAAAAAATACTTCTAAAATACTTTGAACCAAGGGCCATTTGGGTGCTACATAACTGTGGTGCTTTTTCATGTTGTTGCATGAAGGACATTTCCTCCCACACTCTCCCAGTGTGCTTTCTGGCGACTTCTCTGCATAGAAGGGAGTTGGAAAACCCTGGAGCATTCATGTGTATTTAGATGGATCAAGGGCTACAAAAACAAGCTGGCCTGAGACAGCTCTTACACATGCGTCTTCAGAGTGTTCTGGAGCTGCCACCAGTTGCACAATTGGACAATGTGTGATTGGCAGCAGCCCATTTTGGCAGCACAGCATTCCCACAAATCTCAGCTCTAACATGGAGGTGCCAGTCAATTCTCACCAGATCTGAGACATGATTTCCAATGCATATGTCAAAATTTGCTTACTTGTTGAGGGAAAGCATATTAATGTGTAGCTTGGCTTTTGCAAACAAAAACCAAAAGTCATTCTCCACTTTTCATCACTTTAGATGCTAATCACAGCAGAGTAGCACAACAATCTCCACTGCCCGACTTGTAAGTAGGCGGGGAACTGTGCACTCCCTGTACTGGCCTACAGAAAAGCTCTAAAAGGCAATCAATTTCAAAGGTTTGCATTGGTTTTTCTTTGACAATAGGAGGCTGTTATACTGGAGAATACTTGATTTAGTTTTATGGGTGAAGGGCCAAAGACAGAAGGGCTGTGGCAGCAGGGGAACAGCAGGGCTGGAAAGGGGAGGGGCAGAAAAGGGAAGCTGTGGTGGGTAGAGGGAGGGGAGTGCTCAATGTGTGACACAAAAGGTAACTTACTGATACTCTATTGCCCACAACCACCTGAAACTCTGATCTACGATCTCATCTCTTGGATTCTTCTCTCCCAGACTACGGCAAAGTCATGGCAGCCAGAGGGTTCAGGAAGTAAAAAATGGAATAAAAAGACTAATAAGTCTCCAAATATAAAATGTTGCTTTCATTAGCAGGCTGCAGTCTTGGCTCACTGACCTGCATTCAATAATGATTTTATTTTATTTTGCAGATTATGAAAGCAAAGGACTCTAAATGCATTCCATAGCTTGCCAAATGTAAACTCAACTAATTTATCACCACTGTCTTCAAAGACAACAAGTCTCAGAATAATATGAAAAGTAAAGGAGAAGCTGATCCCTGTTTACAGGTTTCCCATTGTAATTTCATATGATACAAAAAAAATGGAAAGGCGGGAGGAAAGACAAGTGTCATTAGGTCTATTTTAACAAGCCTACATTACTATGTCCCATTACAGTGAGATGTTTTACATTCACACAGTGACGTTAATTGCTATACTTTAAGGTTTCAACCTGTTGTAGTGGATGTTCCATTTGTGCCATGGGTGATGTTATGTGCTTGCCTTCATATCTATTCTCAAACTTGAGCTAACTTGAACTGAATCATTAACATAGCCTTTGGGAAAGAAAACCAGAGATTTTTGTATCATGCACTAGATTATCAGCTTTCCTCAAGCTGCTACCCTCCAGATGTTTTAGGATGGAACTCATTTTATCTTTGGCCACTGTCTAGGAATGATGAGAATTGTAGTCCTAAACACCAACTTTGAAAAAAAGGAATCTACATTGTGTGTATGTAATTAATTTAGTACCGTGCTGTGCTGAAATCTGTCCACCAATTTCTATCATGTTGTCATCTTCTGTGAAAGAAGTTTCCATGTTTCTGTCTCGTCCATAGAATACTTTATAATTTCTCAAGAATTTCAGTGAGTGCAGGGCTTTGTTTTTTGTTTTGCTTACCTTGTCATTGTGAGGTGGTTAAGTGTGGTGTATGTGTTTTTTGTCCCAGCAAACATTTCCCTAGCACTCTGCAGCTTTCCTGGCTACCTAAGCTTCCTGATCTGAAAAAGCCCCAAAGGAAGAGTTAGGTGATGATAGTTTCCCCTGAGGTTTGACTGAAATGCAAGCACTCAGGAAGGTTTCAAAGAGCAGACCAATGGTGAGTTGATCTGAAAATTTAAAGGACACTCACAGACACCCCTCAAGCACCTCAGAGTTGAGGCAAGCACAACAAAACCCTGCTCCCCACCTATGTGAATTTTACCAAAGTTTTCTCTTCTCTTTGATAATTTTCAAATGCAATTATTTTTCCTCACAAATTGATAGAGAATGGTTAAAATAAATGCTGGAGAATCTTTTAGCACAGCAGCATCAGTTTAATAATTATATTAAGCAGTGTTATTTTTCTAGAAAAAGAGATGTCAGAACTCACCACGAATACCTCCCTTGTTCTCTTATAATGGAAATGGTGTCCTCCTGAGAGGTGCTGGAGCTGAGTTCTGGCTGAAAAACAGCCCTGGTATTAAATGCCAGGCAGTGTGTTGTTTAAAAAAATAAACAGAAAAATTAATAAACCCAACTGCATACCTATGAATCTTGCTGTGAGCCTACCACGCCCAAAACAAGGACTGAATTGTAATTGTCCTCTAGTGAAATGGCATAGAATCATAGAATCATAGAGTTGGAAGAGACCACAAGGGCCATTGAGTCCAACCCCCTGCCAAGCAGAAAACACCATCAGAGCACTCCTGACATATGGTTGTCAAGCCTCTGCTTAAAGACCTCCAAAGAAGGAGACTCCACCACACTCCTTGGCAGCAAATTCCACTGTCGAACAGCTCTTACTGTCAGGAAGTTCTTCCTAATGTTTAGGTGGAATCTTCTTTCTTGTAGTTTGGATCCATTGCTCCGTGTCCGCTTCTCTGGAGCAGCAGAAAACAACCTTTCTCCCTCCTCTATCTGACATCCTTTTATATCCCTCCTCTATGTGACATCCCTGTGCTTATAATTGGAAATACTGTTCTCTCATACACAAACACCAAATCTGATTTGTCTCACATTATACCCAAGCCCGACAATATATTTTAGTGTCAGAGTTCCATTAGAAAGATCCATAATTTATCGTTGAAAAACTTTTGTTTTTGCTTTAAACAGATTAATTATACATTGAGATAAAGTCTTTCATGTATAACTAAGAAATCTCACTCTTATCTAATGCTGTTTTAAATCCAAAGTATCATTTCTTAGACACCCTTCACTGCACGGGGCTTTCCATATATATATCATGAGTTCTTAAGCTCTGTGGGGATCAATGAAAACCATGTTCGAGATGTTTTAATTTGTACATAGCAGAACAGATTGGGATTTCATTTGCGGCAGTGTAATTGAGATAATACCCTTTTCCAATAGGGCGGAATATTAAATTTTCATCCACGTGCCTCCATTTGGAAGGTGGCAAAAGAACCGTTTTCAAATAGGCATAGTTGCTGAGGAACATCCCTGTCCCTGAGCTTATTCACCCAGTGCATAAACCTCAAGGAGAAGGTATGCCAGCAGTTCTGTCAGCACATTACAAATAATGGGGCTAAACTGGAATTGTGCCCATATCCTAGGCAAATGTTCTACTGTTAGAGGAGGGAGATGAGGCAAGCATCTATACAAAACTGAATATATTGGAACAGCAGCTACTGTCTTTCAGATGGCAGCGAGGGTGAATCTAGGTGGGTTAAGAACATGAATTGAGGCATGTTTCTCATTCACATATGTTTCATTAGGTTTCATTTTTAATAAGCATAGTCATACAGCAAGCTGTTCTGTATTGTGATCAGACCATTGGTCCTTCTAATTCAGTACTGTAGACACTCACTGGTAGCAGTTCTCAAGAGTTTGAGCTTGGGAACTTCAAGGTGCAAAATATTTGCTCTAGCCCTGAGTTATGAACCTTTCAAAGTGAAAAGGTGGATGGTTGTTTACATACACCCATTGTTGTTTTTCTGAGGAAAGATATTACAAGAGATTATTCTTTCAGGGCTTGTTCTTGCTGAAATCTTACATTGTAGCTTCACATAAAATCCATAGTAATAAATTATATTCCATTGCATACATATCAAAGAAATGTGATACACATAAATATTTGTTCTTATCCACTGGAATGATAAGGTGCTATCTAACCCTTGGGCAAGTTTGCACTAAAGTCTTGAAATTCTACCTCCATTTTCAATCAAACTGAATAAATCATAAATCAAAGCTTATGCATGAAGGTTAATTCACGCTCTTTCAGATGGAGTTTTTCTGAGTCTGAACAAACATCACTGTCAGCAGAAGCAGCAATGCAAAAAAGAATGGCAAAGACTATTCAGAAAAAAAGATGTCCAAAATTAGCAGACAAATCCTGTAGTCTACAAAGTAAATGAAGGACTTGGCTTTTTTTTAAAAAAAGAATATATTGCAGATGGATCATAGATAATTTTTGTCTTCATATGCCTAGTGTCATTTTGTTACACATTTCATCCAAATAATTACTTACTAATGAATTAAAGTGCACCATCTGCCTATTTTGCTATGGGATCCATCTCTGCAGCTAGCCTTGAAGGCAGCAACATAAATGGCTCTATTAAGAGAGTAAATGTGATATAAGTTTGTGAAGGCAGCAAATGCAACTGATCCAATTAGAACAAGTTGCAAACTTTAGGGACTACAATTTCTTTCCTTGCATGATGTAAGGAAAATGAGATGATGCTGATGCTGATGATATCCCACCTTTCTTTAAAGGAGCTCAAGATGACATCCCATGGCGATCCTCCTCCTCTTTGCAATGAGGTATGTGAAGCTGAGAGACTGTGACTGACCCAAGGTGGTCTAGTAAGCTTCATGGCTGTGTGGGGATTTGAACCCCAGTCTCCCAAGTCCTCCTAGTCCAACCACTGCACCTGACTTACAACTGTTCTGATGTTGGGTAACTTGCAAGAACAAAAATCAAACATACTGCCATAGCCATGGAAATCAGGACCGTCAACAGTAAATGTGTGACATTTGTTTGAGCAATAAATTCAAGACGGACTGTCATGCAGGTATACACCAGGATAGAACGGCAGCTCAAAATTCAAAAAGAATGGAGGGGAGAACTCAAGTAACATCCAGCCTGAAAGTAGAGGATGGTGATGTAGGAACCAGAGCTCCGGCTTTGGTTTTATAACTACTTGTTCAAGGCAGCAACTGGAATGAATATACCCAATAACATTTTCCATTTGCGATTTGTCTCTTGTTCTCAAATGTTTGAACTGGAGCAGGTGCAATCCAGTTTCTATAGCTTTGGTGTGTTCATTGGGTAAGCATGCTTCTTTTGATTTCTCCCACCCCACCCCCCACCCCCCATTCTGGTTTTTCATCTGATTTTTCTGCTGTGGGGGTTTTAGATAGAAAGAGCATCTTGACTTTCAGTGCCTAAGTGCTGATCAAAAGGAAGGAGAAAAAAGCCAAACCAATGCACTCCGCAGGTGTTCCTTCTTGCTCTCCTTACCGATCAGTTTTAGTGACTTGGATGTGCAGAGCTGCCAATATTAAACGTAAAAGATATCACACCATGAGTACCATTAGCTTCCCAAGTTATATAGGGTGCAATTATTGATTTCTAAGACTTATTTTTAGTCTTTTATCATGGGGCAAGGCACCTGCAGGAAAAGCTTGTCATTTTTATGAAGCTGCTCAGTGATTAGGTACTCCCTATTTACTGATGATTCTTTAGTACAACAGCATCTACAACGGCAGACAAGGTGTTCCAAAATATTTCCATTGCAGTAAGAAATCCACCCCAAGGGCCTTTGTATCTGCTAGCATTTCCAGTTGCATAACCTGTTAATACTCGTGTGCATTATCCACATGTGCCCAGATTTATTTTAATCATGTTAATACATCACTGTGAACTGCTACTTTACAAACTAGGTAATTTGTTGCCTGAAGGCATTAGACTATATGCTGAAAACTTCATGTTTCAATAAGCAACACAGTTATTTCTCATTTGGAATGTCTAGAGGAGAGTCAGAGAGATAGTTAGAAGGATGTGTTACCTTCAATGAGCCTCCCATGAATATTTCAAGTGATGTGATATTCATACTCATCTAGTGAATCAACCTCATTATGGTCTTTGCAAATTCACAGAAAGGCACATAATTGATCTGTAGTCCATTGCATAGCTTAACCCAATTATTTCACAAGGCAGGGGAATCTACCTTCAGTTATTCACAAAACTGTGGCTTTCTCTTTGCTGGTGATAAACTGGATTATGAATTCTTTTAAATTTTAATTGTGGGGACAGTGAACAGTGAGTGAATGGATAAATGGGGTATGGATGGGATGAATAGGCTATCTTCTCTACCATTGACTACGCAGATTGCAGAGGATGAGTAAAAGAGTGGATCCCTTTGTCTTCAAACAATTGGAATAGGGCCCATATATGACCCCTAAATGATTATAGATTCCAACACCTCTGAATTCAATGAACTGAATTAGGAGGAATCCCAAACACTCTTGTTGAGTAACTTTGACTGGGCAAACACCATACATTTAAATCACATCTCCTCCCACAACCTATAATCCTGGGAACTATGATTTACCCTTCACAGGGCTATAATTCTCAGCACCCTTAACAAACTACTTTTACTAGGATTCTTTGGCACAGGAAATGTGCATTTAAATTTATTGTGCAAATGAAGCCTACCACTCAAATACAATGCTAATAAGAAATGGAATTGGAATTGGCACAAAATTTTCTTATAATGTGGGGGGGGGGGGACGACACAAGATGAATTTAAAGATTCTTCCTTGGTAAAAGCATCCAGTACATTTTGAGGAAAGCAAAACTAACTTCAGTAAGACTGGTGATAATTCTCAGGACATTTCTCATTCATATATTCCAAGATAAGCAGAATTTGGGCTCAGCAATCTTTATATTCTTCTTATGTATGTTTTTTCTTAGAAAAAAAACACCCAGTGAGTTCCCCTCCTTCTTTTAAATTCCCCTAAGCAATGCCATTCTGACATACGGTCCGCAAAGTGTTTTCCTTTGCCAGTATTCTTCTGTGGACGAAGAACATTACCTCCGAACTGGCCTTTAAAGGAAATGCTGCTCTTGGTTGCCCTGAACAGACAGACTATGTCAGTGTACATTAAAAGAGAACTAGTATTATATATTATGCCAGAGCTATGCAAACCAGCCATTATTCTTCCACTAAAAGCAGCCCTTGTGACCTCTGCTTCTGTGGAAGACACCTGCAACAGATAAATGCCTGCCCAGCAGAACTATCTGATTGGGAAGTTCATTGCGAATTCTCTTTTCCCTGCCAAGTTTTGGGGTGATAAAATGGTGTCAGTCTAATCACCAAGAGTAATATTATCATTCAGGGAAGGATACAAATTAGTGAATGATCACCACCACCCCTGGCTTGTTTCAGAATTAAGCTCAGCAAATGGAGGTGTTTTGCCTGCCAATCATAAAACACTTCACTATCTTCAATGCCTGATTACAAAATTCGGACTCTTTGGTGCCCAGTGATAACAGAGTGTGATTTCTGAATGAGTCCCTCACCCGTCAGTAAACTGTTGTCCCACATCGTGACAATACTTGGCTAGATGGATACATAGTCGGACACTGGGTAGGCAGCTCTCGTGGTTCCTGCCTTTGTTTTTGTTTAAAAAATCATTTTAACAATTGGGGTAAAAACCAAACAGCTCTTAGGAAAGAAAGTGACACCGAGAAAACAAGTGGTTGTTGCCTAGTATAATAAAGGAAAGGTAAAGAGTCATAATCTTGCTAAAACACTGAGGTAAGCCTGAGAAAGAGGCTGGGGCAGATTGTGTCTGGAATTAAGCCAAGGTGCATTGAAGGATTCTAATATGAATTTCTCCTAATTTGCTTGTATGCAATTTCCCCTAAAACCTGTGTTTTTGCAAAACCACGTACCCACATTTAATGCATTTGTATGTTGTTTTTATGCATACTTTCCCCTAGTTTGTGCACTTTGGGGCACATGACTTTGCTGGAGAACTGCATTGCAAAACTCAGAGCAGTGTGAATTTCAAAAGATGATTGTGTTTTGATTCAGGTATTGTTTCAGAAGGTGTGAACGAGGTAGATTCGCTTTTAAAAGTGAACTTAATACAAACTGGATGCCTTGAGCAATGGTTTGGATCAACATCCTTCACCAGAATCTGAATTCTCTCCCCTCCTGGAATTTAGTGCCCCCTGTCAGTGGCAGACTTTGGGTTCTCAAATTTGAGCGGCATCCTGTGCGATGCTAAAATTCATCACCCCCCCCCCAATGCCTCTTGCATTCCATTCTACATCATTGTTTTAGCACCCCCTGCAGCATGGTGCCCAGTCAAACTACACCAGCTGTGCCACCCTAAAGCTGCCTCTGCCTCTCCCTTTCTTTGAGATTGTGATACGCTCATTTCAAATAAACACCACTTTGCAAAGAAAAGCCCCTTTCGTGCTGTAGTCAAAGTTCTCTTTTGATTTGGTTTCAATAGCAGTTCTGTGACCAATCATATGTGAAAAATAGGTTACAACAAAGAAGCTCCAGGTCTGATGAAAGAAAGGTAAAGCCAGGGATACATGTAATTCTCAAAGCTTTCATTGTTAATATTTTATGGACCTCGCTGGTGTGCCCTGAAGTAGAAGCACACACACACACACAGAGAGAGAGAGAGAGAGAGAGGGAGAGAGAGAGAGAGAGAGAGAGAGAGAGAGATCTTCCACTTAAGCATGCAAGGCAAAGTAATAGGTTTCATCTCTAGACGGGGGGGAGGTGAAATTCAAAGCGCAACCAAAATGTCAGGTGTAAGAAACAAAACCGTTTTCCTCCATCTTATTCGTAACAGGCCTTTCTTGTGAGGCTTGGCCTTCTCTGCACAACAGAGACATCACTGGAATACAAAGCTTTACATAAAATGACCAATGGACTGAAATCTCATCTATACAATATCTGAGGTTTACTCACTCCCCATTTATAATTCCTCTTCATATTCCAGAAGTCTCCAATAATCAATGCTCATCTCTTAACCAAATACTGAAGAAGACAGTGATTAGCCCAAGAAATCTGTCCGCATTCTGGATGTATTTGCATGGTGGAAGGGTGGGAAGAATATCAAAGAAAAATCATTCTTTTCATCCATTCGCTGACCCATCTCAGTGATGCATAAGAACCATTTATTAGCCAAAAGTGAAAGATCTGTATCAGCTGAACAGCTTTAAATTAGTTATCTGAAATAGTAAGAGCTGAAATTGAAGAAGCTTTTCTCCCCATTACATGCTTCCATTAATGCATTTTTCTAAGAACACAGCTATGTTAAGTTTTTGGGTGGTCCCACTAAATGGAGACAAGTGTTAACTAAGCTTAAAAAAAGAACACCACACACACACACACAGCCTGCATTCAGTGACCCATATCACTGAGACAGACAAAGTAAGTTTGGGCAAGAACTAGGTAGATAAGGTTTATGCAAAAAAGCCTTCTGCATTGTAACTGGAGAATGAAATTAAGGACTCCAACAGTTACATTCTTCTTTTTAAGTAAGATGGAAAATTTGCCATTAACTATCACAAATATTTATGGTTCCGGTGTAGACTTCCCATCATATTTTCATGATTCTTTTTGATATCTGCAGGTGCTGACTTATGACCATACTTATTGAGGGTGGTTTCAGTGTTATCCTAGATCCAGGGTTGGATTGAAACTGTCCTCTTTTCAGCAACATCACAAGCTCAGGAATCTTTGCTTATATAACAGAACTACAGGTCATGGATATCTGGTGCCTTTCACACCTCTCCTTGTGATACTACACATTTGTCTCTTCTTACATCAAAACTGTTTTAGGGTGGATTATTATTATTTATATATTTATATATTCAGGTCTGTGCCCAGGGGATCCAGGGAACAGTCCTTCAATGGCTGCACTCGTTTCTCTCTGGTCAGGGACAGAGGGTGGTGCTTGGGGGGGGGGAACTGTCGTCACACCACTCCTTGGTGTGTGGAGTGCCGCAGGGTGTGATATTCTCCCCGATGCTTTTCAACATCTTTATGCACCCCCTCACCCAGCTTGTCCAGAGTTTTGGGTGGGCTGCCATCAGTATGCGGATGACACCCAACTCTATCTGCTGATGGATGGCCATCCTGACTTGGCCCCAGACATGCTGATCAGATGCTTGGAAGCTGTGGCTGGATGGTTACGTGGGAGCCAGTTGAAGTTAAATCCTTTGAAGACAGAGGTCCTTTGGCTGGGTCGGGATGATATGGGATTGAGGGGGCAACTCCCATCTCTTGTGGGGATACAATTAGTGCCAGCACCATCCGTTAAGAGTTTGGGTGTAATCTTCAACACCTCCCTTTCCATGGAGGAGCAGATTGCAGCTATAACAAAGGTGGCATTTTTTCATCTCCACCAAGCTAAGCAGTTGGCTCCTTACCTCTCTTGCCCTGACCTAGCCACTGTGATCCACATGACGGTCACCTCCAGACTGGATTATTGTAACTCGATCTATGTGGGGCTGCCCTTGAGACTGACCCAGAAACTGGCATGCATACTTGTGGTATGATAAAGTTAAGATAAACAAGGCCTTTAAGAACCATATTGTCAGGAAAGCAGTTTTTAATGTCTGGACAAAATATAAAGACTTATTGGAAAATAAAACTCCAAGGTGGCTCTCACCTTTGGAAGGTAAGGCCCGAAAAAGACCCAATATGGAAGCCTATTGGCCAAAATATTGGGAACTGTTAGAAAAAGACGGAGATAATTGGAAATTGCAGAGTATGGATAAAATGAAGGATAAAGTGCGAGACTGGTTACACTACGCTCAAATTAAAGAAACTTTCAAAAGTGATAAAAAGCTAGGGTTCCAGGTGGAGAAATCGAAATTGGAAACAGAATTGTTAGAACCTAAGACTAAGGTACTTTCAAGAATGTATAACTTGCTGTTGAAATGGAATACACAAGACGAAATGGTTAAGTCGGCTATGATAAAATGGGCACAGGATATTGGGCATAACATTATGTTTGAAGACTGGGAAAGGTTGTGGACCACTGGGATGAACTTTACTGCATGTAATGCTTTGAAAGAAAATGTAATGAAAATGATATACAGATGGTGCATGACCCCAGTTAAACTTGCCAAAATATACCATTTGTCTGATAATAAATGTTGGAAATGTAAAGAAAATGAAGGAACATTCTTTCACCTCTGGTGGACCTGCCCTAAAGTGAAGGTCTTCTGGGAAATGATATACAATGAGCTGAAAAAGGTATTTAAATATACCTTCACTAAGAAACCAGAGGCCTTTCTTCTGGGCATTGTCGACCAGAAGGTGTTAAAGAAGGATAGAACATTTTTCATGTATGCAACAACAGCAGCAAGGATACTACTCGCTAAGAACTGGAAAACTCAAGATCTACCCACACTGGAAGAATGGCAGATGCAACTGATGGACTATATGCAACTGGCGGAGATGACTGGCAGAATCTGAGACCTGGGAGAAGAAAGGATCGAAGAAGATTGGAAGAAATTTAAGATTTATCTACAGAAACATTGCGATTTAGTGGAATATTAAGAAGGATGCTTGGTTATAAATAATTGGCCATCACTAAATTGGATCAGAATTTGATGATAAGAGAGATTAAGAGAAATAAAATTTGTAGGAGAATTATACTATTGTATTTAAATAAGTGGTTATAAAATTGAAAATAAGATGATAATTTGCTTGACAAAAGTTTATTAATGATGTAAGTGGGAGCGGGGGATGTGAGGAAGTCTAAAGATGTTACGAAATTTTGTAAAAACAAAGTAATGCTGTTTGTTATTTCTGCATTTCTTTTATTAAAAATTCCAATAAATATTTATATATAAAAAAAGAGACTGACCCAGAAACTCCAGTGGGTGCAGAATGCTGTGGCGATACTCCTTACGGGGTCCTTGCTGTGGGATCACATTCGCCCAGTGCTATACCAGCTGCACTGGCTTCCGGTGGAGTACAGGATCAGGTTTAAGGTGCTGGTTTTAACCTTTAAAGCCCTATACAGCCTAGGACCCTTGTACTTACGGGACCATCTCTCCTGGTATGTCCCACGGAGGACCTTATGGTCTTCAAACAAAAACATCTTGGAGGTCCCGGGCCACAGAGAGGTTAGGCTGGCCTCAACCAGAGCCAGGGCTTTTTTGGCTGTGGCTCTGATCTGGTGGAACGCTCTGTCACAAGAGACTAGGACCCTGCGGGACTTGACATCTTTCCACAGGGCCTGCAAGACAGAGCTGTTCCACCAGGCCTTTGGCCAGGGCACAGCCTGACCCCCCTCCTTCGGCAATCCTCACAGAACTCTAGCCCAATGGTTGCCATTAATCTGATTTGCACTGATTTTATAATGAACTGATTTTAGAATGTTGTATCATTTTACTGTTGTTAGCCGCTCTGAGCCCGGCTTCGGCTGGGGAGGGCGGGATATAAATAATAATAATTATTATTATTATTATATTATTCCTCTGAGTGAACGTGGAAGGTCTTGCTTAGGCAAAATGTCTGTAGGCTTCCCAGGGGAAGTTAAAATTATTTTGTTAAGATTCACATGTTCCAAGAGGCTTTCCACATGTCTATGGTGCAGGGATTGCAAGTGAAGTGAACAAATTTCTAGATTAGTGTATGTGTCACATAAATATCATAACACTGTCCTTCCTTCCTTCCTTCCTTCCTTCCTTCCTTCCTTCCTTCCTTCCTTCCTTCCTTCCTTCCTTCCTTCCTTCCTTCCTTCCTCTCTTCCGTCCTGTAAAGCTCCCACCTTAGGTCACACCCCTCACTAACCTAGCTCCATGCTTTTGCCTGCTTGGAATGTGTATTTGAACTATAATAATAACACTTGATTACCTGAATGGATGGATGTGTGTAGAAATCTCTGACTTCCCATGACTGGAATGCAGCCTAATAAACAAAGGTAAAATTCGCATCTGTTGCTCTGTCCACTTTTCTTCCTGGCTCACCACTGGTCTAATGTCCCTGGAGGTTCACTCTGGTAAGCAGCAGTGATTTTCCTGCTAGGAGATCTGGTATGGAGCTCTGCACCACACCGCCATCCACTACCAGTGCCATGTAATTAGCTTGATTACTACGCAACAGACAATTTCCAAGCAACAACGAACGTGAAATGGATGAATAATGGAACCAAGAAACTTCTGAGGGATTCTGTTCCACTACTGAACAGCTCTTACGGCCAGAAAGTTCTTCGTGATGTTCATTTGGAATCTTCAGTGTGGTGTAATGGTTAGGAGTGGTGGACTCATAATCTGATGAATGTGGTTCTTGTCTTTGCTCCTCCACATGCAGCTGCTGGGTGACCTTGGACTAGTCACACTTCTTGAAGTCTCTCAGCCTCACTCACCTCACAGTGTGTGTGTTGTGGGGGAGGAAGGGAAAGGAGATTATTAGCCACTTTGAGACTCCTTAGGGTAGTGATAAAGCAGGATATCAAATCCAAACTCTTCTTCTTTCTTGTAACTTGAATCCATTGGTTTAGGTGAGAAGTGATCAGCACGCAATGGATGAGAAGACAGGAGTTCTTTGTTCTTAAATAAGTTCTTCCATACTTAGGGTTTTGAAGGCCATCCAGCAATTTTTTTAAAAAAAGTCTTCCAAAACAGATTTTTTAGCAGTGGAGGATCAGTCTGGTGTTGACTAAGCAACTATTATTACTGGACAACCAGATCTATTTCAATAATTACAACGCTAGGCAACAGAACAATAATCCCCCCAAATAAAGATCAGCAAGCAGAAGTCCCTCTGTGATTTATCCATAAATACAGTCACTATTTGGTTTACAAGAAAATGAATTAAAATTGAATTAGAAGCAACTGATATAAAAATGCTTCTGTAGAATCTGAAAGCTATGGTCACTCATACATACTCAGACCCTGGGGATATTAACAAGGATATAAAAGGAGAGCCGGCAACTGGCACTTTAAATAATAAATGATGATAATAAAGAGAGAGAGCAGTGCCAAACTGCTAGGAAATGGGAGAAAGCATAATTGTATAATTTGAAGATGAATTAATGTTCACTAGCCTGTTAGCATTCTAAGGCTGCTAGTCAGTGAGGTAAAGAGAAAAGATTCTGCAGATGTGCATTTTTGAGAGTTATATATTTGCCCAAATTTTGTGTCTGGTTTTGAGAGTGCTAAAAAAAGCTATTTCCAGCATTTTTCTTTGTTAATAAAATTGGATGATTTCAAATGCTGCTCTTATATAGCACCACTTTCCTTCTCCTTCCATACCTTAAGTGCCTTTGGCCTCATTGGTTCTCACTGCTGTTTAGTCCAGCTGGCTCTGGCAAGCTCAGTGAAAGGCTGTGATTCTGGCTTTGCAGGGGTTTGGACTAGGCAACCTTTTCGGTTTCTTCCCACTCTACAATTTTATGATTCTATTACTTTGTCCATGACATCACACTGCTGTCTCTGATGTGATGATGAAAGAGATTATTATCCCCCCCCCTAAAAAAAAAAAATCACAGGGATTACCTGGTTGGATGTAGAAACTGCTGCAATTTTGTCCATGATACCACACACTGTTGTCTCTGAGATGATGATGAAAAAGATTATCATCACCTAAATCACAGAGCTTGTCACAGGCAATCGGATAGGGATGCAGAAAAATAGCAAGGGCAGTGAGGGCAAAGGAAAAGGCACATTCCCACCCTCACTTCCTTAGCAGTGCCAGATTTCCACTGGAAGGGAGAAATATATATTCTGTTTCCTGCCTTGAAGTTTATCCTGCAACTCTTGCAGCGAGCTTCATCAGCTTCACAAAAGAAGGAGATGAAACGGGCAAAAGAATAACCAGTGTTGAAAGGAGGGGAGAATGCAGGTTTCAAAGGGGGGGGGAAGAGTAACAAAAAAGCAACAGATTGTATCCGATGCTGTCCTTCAACTCATGACACAAAGTTTGACTCCAGCATGGACTCTGTAAATGGACAAGGGGGGAAGTATCTTTTGCCGATTCCTCCTTCCTTCTGAAGTTTCCTGCACAGGTAACACCCCAGATTTGCTCCAGAGAGTTGGCAGAGCAACCCTGCAGCAAAGACTTTCCAACAGGTTTCTTTTACTCGTTTTAGAAATAGTTAGGATGTTATCTAAAAGAGTGAGAAATTGCTATTGACGATTTGTTGGTTTAGGATACAGGCTATTTAAACCTTTCATTGCAGACTTTCTGATGGGGATCTCTAGTCCCTTTTACAGTTTTGCAAAGGATTCTGTGGGAGGCTGAGGAACCCTATTCTGGAATTTCATGATCTGCCCACCCCATTTCCGGAGCAAAATCTCCTGAGTTGTATTTCAGGGAGGAAGGGAATGGGGAAACATACCCACACTAGAAAATGGGTTTGTGATTGGTCTTTTCAGAAACGTCTTCGGAAACAATCAGTTCCTTAATTGCTCTAAACTGGGAGAAAATCTATGTGAGTTTTATCCATAGAAAAATCTAACAACAAAGAAGACTAAAAGATCCTATTTTAATATCTATCTCCTCCAAAGTTCTTCAGCAATTATTCAGTTTATGACATTATTAGGTGTTAGAATACTGTATAATTGATCTATAATTTAAATGAAGGAGCATAATACAGAAAAAATGTATGTACTTATGAAATATGGGTAGTGTTCAAAAGAGAGGTTAACTTATTGCGTTTATGTGTAATTAAAATGAATTTTAATAAACTTCTGAAACAAGAGATTATAAATGGAATGAATGAAAGAAATTGTGAATAACTATGATAACAATATACCATTATTCTATTTGATAACTCATTTTGATTTAGTGCTGTGCCAAACCCCACCATCACCTCTTCACATTTCTTGCAACAACTCCCCATCAATTAATGAGAAAAGAAATTGGATTCTAAAATTATCAAATAAGTGAGAAAATTTCAGTCAAATTCATAATGGTGGGGTTCAGGGTCTTTGTCACATCTACCTTACTTTTGGTGACTGTGTTTGGTTGGGATTTTTGTTTTGTTTTGCTGCTTTCATTTCTACAAATAATTTCTCCAGCGGTCTGCACTCTGCAGCCTTCTGGGGTGTCTGTGCTTTTATTAAAGCCCTATTGAAAACATCCTTCTATGGAATATAATCCTAGTGAGCAAGGATGAAACTAGGTATCTATGTTTGTTTCCTGTCTTAAAGTTATCTTAACTAAAGATTTTCAGTCAAGCCTAACAATGCTACTTAGTATGTGAAGCAGTTAAGGACCATGGAGTTCTAAATTTCTAGAGTAGGCTCAGTGATGACATTCCATCTTCTCCAGAGAGGGAGAAAGTAAAACTTTCTTTTCCTGTTTTTTCTTGTTTCTTTGTGCCATGTGAGCAAATGGACATGCCTGCTCTCCACTCCAAGCCCAGCTTCCATATTTAGAAACAAACTTTGTACTCAATAAGTTTTTACCTGTGTTAACTTTGCTGTAGCATTGGCTGACACATGAATGAGATTTCAGATTATGTAAGTAAAGCATTTTAACTTACTAAAGTGTGGGATCTATTCACTGAGAAAGGGGTAGAGACATGGGAGCAATGGAGGAGAATATTGTAACTGTCTGAAATGAGATATTTTAAAGTCTAATAACCTATATTCCCCACACTTCACAAACAGTGCATATACTTGTGTATTTAAACTCTGCTGGGAGCTGTTTTGTTAGAGTGAGTCAAGTTCCTCGCTTTTTAAACTCATGCAGCCCACTGGTTCTTTTGTAGTATCCCACACACAGGACTTCAGGATTAAATATACTTTCCCTATTTATTCCTAAAAACTATTTGTCTGTGTGGCAACCATCCTTTAACTGGAGGTGCTCTTTAGCATTTTGTTGGTAACCAGATTATATTTGCTGATCTTTACACAAAGTATTAGGAGCTCAGGATGTCTCCTCGATGCCTTCTAGGACACAACTGAGATAAGACTGGTACCAGGGTCAATAAAATTCATAATGTGGATCTATTTCATGTTACGTTGTGCCAAAATCTATAGTAATAAACCAAAGGAAAACTCATCTATTCACACATCTATCCATGACATCCTGTTTTCATAGAAACCAACCTGATGGGGAGTTACATGTCCTTGCAGCAGAAAAAAAATTACAGGACTCAGGAGTTGTAGCTCAGTGGTAGCTGGCATAGCACATGCTATCCATGAAGAATGTCCCAGGTTCAGTCTAACAGTATCTGGAGCATACCACATAGGCTACCCCAGTATGGACAGTGTTGAGCTAGATGCAAAGTGAAAAGTCTGCATCAAAGCAAACAAAAAATTAGCAGAGATGAAGTTTTCCAGTATGTATGTTTATGCAGTTACCTATTCTGAAGGTACAGTCTTCTTACATTAACCTAAAACTGATGGCTCAAAATGACAGGCCATAAAAAAGTACATAGCTACAGGAACTGCTGATACTGTGAGGAGATTGTTTGCTATATCAGTGGCAAATCAGTGAGTGATGTGGTTCATCATTTTCCTCTAATACAGGGCTTAAGATGTTCTCACTTGCAAGATATGTGTATGGTGTCATGTTTTATGGAGTTTATCTAGCTGAAAAAGAGGGATGTGCCTACCTTAGATGACAAAGCAATATGGAGAAAGGCAAGGTTTTAAACATTTGTATTTTAGAAGTCTGAGATACACACAGGTTAAATTCTCTGGTATTTGGTGCAAGCTCAAGCTTTATTATCAGATCCTCCAGACACGGTTTTAAGACATTGAAGAGGAGATGAGTTCAAAGTTGAGGTCACATTTGAAAGCATTTTGAGTTCCACCAAACTGACTTCTCTTTTGACATTCTGGATGTCATCTTTTCCTGGCCCACCTATTCCATCTGGCCTGGAAAAGGGGTACAGCACCCAGATGCAAGTGTCTTGACATATGCTCTATCTAGATGCTAGCAGGGGCATGGGCAGAACTTTAGCCAAGTTTTTAAGTCCATTGTCCATCAGTACACTTTGAAATACTTGGAGCCTGCCCATCTGCTCTTAGGATGCAATGAACCAAATTGACAAAGGGATACATTTTATTCTGTCTTGTTTGCCTCCTCTTTCCTGCTTACCCTGGAGGATTTGTAATGACCATAAGATAGTGTGCAGGTCTCCTTTTCATTAACTTCCACCCATCCCCTGCCCACCATGTATCTCTATACCTGCAACTCAGGAGTCACTTCAGACATCTGATGAAGCACACTGTGGTTCATGAAAGTTATACCACTGTAAATGTATTAGACTTTAAAGGTGTTGCATGAGTCTTTCTTGTATGTAGGGAATATAGGTTTTGACGAGACATTTGAAGGAAGATAAATTATGTTTAGATCACCCCTTAACTGTAAGCCTATTAACAGCGGCCTGTGTGATTAGATTTCAATGGTGAGAACACTCAATATGTACAATTTGCACTCCAGCTATGAAACATAAATATTATATATACATTTCATGTGGTGTTCTCTCGGCAAAATAATACAACAACTTTAGAAAGTGCTTCACTTACTAGCAAGTGGCCTACAACAGCGTCTTGAGAACCCTGAGCAGAACATAAGATCTGCTAGAAATTACCACTTATGTTGACTTGAAGTGGTTTGTGCGATTATGAAATGGCATTCAGAAATACAGCACATACAAATGGAGTGTGTGGGGAAGCATTTTGAAATACCCTAGGCGTGGCTTATGGGGAAAACTAAACTCAGGCCAGAGAGTTCACCGTAAGAGAAAGTGAAATGAACTACTAATGATGGTACAATTGGCTTGTATTTGGGGCGAGGGTGAGGGAGAAAAAAGTGATATTTGCTTTAGGAATGCTATGTGGCCTACTTGTGGGGCTATACGTTCATTTAAAAAGAAAACGCTTGCGTGGCAATTCCACTGTCGGGGTTGCCCATTAATAAGCATTTGTTCTGATTTGTTTATGAGGCATTTTTATAACAATGAGCATTCATCCTGATTTGCTTGCAGGGTGACATCTTCCTATTATAGTCACTTGTTCATCCCACAACTTTCAACACATTTCCAAATCACGAGAGTCAGCTTCTTCTTTTTCAAGCAGGTGAGGTGTACTAGGAAAACCGAATGCTTCAATCCACTTCAGTTGTGCAAATTTCCCAGTATGCAATGGAATCTCTTGCACAAAATATGAACCATATGCAGGTACATCATGTCTCCTTCCCCCAGAGGAATTTGGTGAACTGGTGTCTCCCCCCCCCCACATTTCTCTGCCAGCAAATAGGGTGAAGAATTGCACACACTTGGTGTTCATTCTCATAGCTGTGTGAAACTTCTCATAGAAATAGAGAAGAATATATCTTCACATATAATTACTTTTTTAAACATTCCCTCCCTACAAGCTTGTTAAGGGTAAAACCCCCCAACCATATGCAACTTATTAAAAAAATTAAGGAATAAAGACTTGCTTTAAAAGCATTTGATCTCGGGATCATTTGAAATCTCACTGTTTTCAGTGGTAATGATTTAGAAGAAAAATGCTATATGAAATGCATTTCAAAGAAAAAAGAAAAAAAAATTTGGTCCATGAAAACCAGCCTGTTGTAACGAACTACATAAGGAGAGGAAAATAAATGGTCCAGAACATGAAGTCTGAATGCATAATTGTCTACACTTCATCTCAAGAACACTGTGATGGATTCTTTAACTATTTTTCTTCACAGTCACTTTGGGTATCAGTATTGCCATAAGACTCCTAGGGATACCTTGCGTCTCGTCTAAACATGAATGCAATCAAAGCAAAGCTGCTTCATTTAGGGAGGAAAAGATTGTTGTGAAAAATTGTGTAGCAGGCAGAAACGGTCTGCATTATTATGCCATCGGCTTTTAGAGTTATAGTTAAATAGTTTCAAATCATCTGTTTTTGCAAAAGTAGCAGTGTGTGTCCAGCTAAATATCCTTGTTACACAAGTGGCTACCCATGAAAACCCACAGATAACATTCCATTTCCTTCCTACTTCAAAGTCTGCAAGAACAGAATCCTGCAGCCTTCTAATGCCATCCTCCCCCATCTCACAAGTTTTGAAGAGTTACAGGAGAATCCCTTTGGAATTGGTGAAACTTTAACACAATAATATATTCATCAAACTAATATGTTTTTGATGTCATGAATGAATGAGCAGACTAAGTAATTCATGTATCTTCCAAACTATACTGGCAAGGAGGGGCTGTGTTTTGTTTTGTTTTGTTTTGTTTTTTGCTTTAGGATTCATTTATGTCTGCCCATACCCATGGAACAATTAGTCAACAATATGTGAATCTTTTCAAACTATTCTCCTGACCATTCTGCATTTTTGCAGAATGCCATTGCCTGGCTTCTCTTGTATCACATTAAATGCAGGTATCCATGTGGGTAAATAAACATTATGCTATTTGTAGTCAGCTGTCATTCATATTTCGTAACTCAGGAAAGCCCCATCTGCCCTATACATTTAAAGCAGTATTTTACCACAACCATATTTTCTCCCAAAGAATCATGGGAAATATATGGATTGAGAGTTATTAGGAGACTCCCATATTCCTGTCATGGAGCTACAATTCCCACAGTTTCCTGAAAAAAGAGGTTGACTGTTCAACCACCTGGACAACTGTAGATTGTAGAAGTCTGGAACTCAACTCATCAAAGCATTCTCTTTTTGTTTGGTGTATATGTTCTTTCTTCTGACTTCCCTTGCCCACTATGCCCAAGTTTAAAGTTGTCATCTGGCATTAATCATATTCAGAGTAGATATATTGAAACTGATGATCCTAAGTTAGTAATGTTAATTCATTTCAATGAGCCTACGTATGATCAACACTGGATACAGCCCTAAGTCTCAAGAAATATCCTTGATGTCTCTGTGCCATCCCCACAAAACTTACTTTTTCTACCCTCATAGAGGAACACAGTTCTCCCTCTCCCAGTCCACATGCTGATGGGGGAAGCTAAAGCACCTGCTGTAACACCACTTTCTTCCCTCCTGTGTTTACATCTAATGAAGCCAGACTTGACACAGTTCTAAGGCTGGAGACAGCCGCCGCCAGACCCTCACTTTATGCTTTCTGAACGCGTTGTTCCTGTTGTTTTTGTGTATTGTGAGTGTGACTGGAAATGGGGTACATACATTTAAAATCTAATCTAAGTCCAGGCATCATTATTTGTTTTCTCCTCCTCTACTTTTGTCTCTTTGCTTGCTCTGTCTCTATGAATGCCATTGGTTGACATGTTCTGATGTCACAAGGTACCTGGGATAACACAGTGTGTAGTTCCCCACTTATTTCTTTCATAGTGGACTACTGAATGCATAGAATGGCATGGGAAACCATCATAATTCTGTCCTAGCACATGTTCTTCTGGTTATGTGTGGAGGTTAAGTAGAAGGGCATTATAATGTTCCATTTTCGTAGAATTGTGTTTCACAACTTTTATGCTCTATTTCCGTATGCCCTTAAATGTATTATCCATTTTCACATTTCAGGATATGGTGAAATAAAATGTTTCTCTTTTCAGGAATAGGAAACATGGCGTAGCCTTGACATCATGTCACAAACCAGTTTATGTTTTACACTTATATCTGTAATTTATCTGCTTCTATATATAGTTGGCCCCATCTAGCTTTTAAATTAATCTGCCTAATGAGAAGCTCAACACCTTCTAAAGGTTGAATACCCTTTCACTAACTTATAAGACTATTAATGGCAAAAATAATAATCTTTCAAAGGTCTTTACTAGAAGAGATGTACGGGAAGACATCATGCATTTGAAGCCCATTCAATGCACTTTTAAAAGATGTGATTCTGTTGGCCACCCCCAGACTGTAGTTTGTTCAGAGTGTTGAGAATTGTAGCTCTGTAAGGGGGAAACTGAAGTTCCCAGGATTCTTTAGGGAAAGTCATGTGTTTTGCATGTGCTTTGGATGTGTTGATCTGCCTGTAGTCTTATGTAGCCTATCTGATGAACACTCTACATCAGGGTTGGGAAATTGTCTTCAGCCTGAGGGCCGCATTCCCTCTTGGACAACCTTTTAGGGGCCACATATCCATGCTGTGCTGTGCCGCAGCCAAAATTGAATGGAGGAACATATTTAAATGGTGCCTTTGTACAGTAGGCTAGTTTCGACACATACTTCCACACACCGCTCTATTCTTCATCCATACATTGTCAGAGTTTGACACATTCTAAACCAGGCAAAATCACCCAAGGAAGGTGAAAAACAGGGCAAGGGGGGGATGTGTTTGGAGAGGGATTGTGACCTGGGGAGAGGCAATGGCCAGATAGTTCCCTGTTCTACATGAAAAGGTCTATATGGAACAAGCGTAGGAGAAATGAGAATGTGTTCCCATTGCCAAGGCAACCAGGGCACCCTAACACATTTGAATGAACATCCCACCAAAATGAATTCTATACAGGAGCAAAACATCAGATACATTTGATAAGCAATCAAAGGCACATACCGCATTTTCCAGCTGAGTTTTTTCCAGCTTGAGCCTTTTTTTTGGGGGGGGGGTGTGCTGAAAATCGCTTACCTGCAGGACCGCCACACCCAATCGCATGCACATCGACAAAGCCACCAATTGTATGCCTGCTCGCCAAAAGCAAGCACTAGTCACCCACCTAATTGCCGTGGCAGCCAGTAGCCAGCGGACCTTGCCGCACCTACCAATCACCCGCAAAACCGCCACTGACAATCTGCTACCAGCAGCCACCAAACACCCGTCCCACCTCTCCACTATCCATGTATAAGACGACCACCAATTTTAGTATTATTTTTAAAATAAAATAACCTTGTCTTATACACAGAAAAATATGGTATGTCATTGTTCTGCACTGCATGAAGTTCAGTGGGTTGCATATTGAGATGCATATCCCTGTATATCAGTTACCTTAGCAAGGCAACCCATTTCTGCTTCTTCCACAAGCAGTAGCATTTCAGATTGGGGAAATGATGGAGGTGGGAAGCTTATTTTTAAAAAAAATAAAAGGAAAGGAAAGAAATACTCTTCTAAAGCATGGAAGATGGCTTTCTCAAGTGATTTCATATGCCCCAAATGGCAAGGTGAAAACAGAACTTCACAACACTTTTAACACAGCACTAATCTGTAAGAAATAATTTGAAAAGTGAGGTGGGGTGGGTGAGACTTCAAATTTTGCACAGTGATAAATTGCAATATGCCATTCAATCCATTTCACTTCCAAGGTGCCTTTGTTTTCCTCTTACCAACACCAGATCTGGAAAAAGCACTTGTCAGAAATAAAGACATAGTTGTGATTCATGGAGATTTTACAGAATTCTTTTTATGTTCCAAAGAATATCCACAAAAGAATATTCCCCCTCGATCCAACTTCTTTCAGACAGGAGACTCCTTGATTAGGATAATTAGTAAATACTAGACAACTTCTCTTAGTTTTATCCTGAGATATTAACTAAAATTAGCCTCAGAAATAACAGAATGACTGCATTAAAAAGCTGAAGTAATTGTGTATTCTTCCATTTAACTTCTTAGAATTCTTTCCTTCACACACGCACAAAGACTGCCATAAGTTCTCCCTCCCTGCCACTCCAATTATTTTAGCACAATATTTTAATGAGGTTTGCTCTACTCCCAATTACAGACGTGTTGACTGTTGAATATTGTCAATCTAAGAGTGCAACAATAGTGCTTAACATTGGTATAGTGTTTTCAGGTGTTCCACGTGTTTCACATCTGTTATCTAGGTGCGAGCCTTACAGTGACCCTGTCAGTATTATTACCCATCCTCCCCTAATAATAGAGACAAAGAGATGAAGTGATTGCTAAACCACTATAGGAGTTGCAGCTCCCTGGGGAGAATAAACCACTGAGCCTCTTAGGCTTGCCGATCAGAAGGTCGGCAATTCGAATCCCCACGAGGGGGTGAGCTGCCGTTGCTCGGTCCCAGCTCCTGCCAACCTAGCAGTTCGAAAGCATGACAAAGTGCAAGTAGATAAATAGGTACCACTCTGGTGGGAAGGTAAGTGGTGTTTCCATGTGCTGCTCTGGTTTCAGTGCTCTGTTGAACCAGAAGCGGCTTAGTCATGCTGGCCAAATGACCCAGAAAAACTGTGGACAAACACTGGCTCCCTCGGCCTGTAAAGCGAGATGAGCCCCGCAACCCCAGAGTCGTCTGCGACTGGACTTAACTGTCAGGGGTCCTTTACCTTTTTAAAAAACTAATAGCAGGACCTTTAACAAACTATAGTTCCCAGGATTCTTAGGGGGAACCCATGTAATAGTGCTTTAAATGTATGGTTTGGATGTGGCTTGAGTCTGGGACAAAGTGGCTTGCCTAAGGCTACCCTAGCAAGCGGAAGACAGAAATGAAATTTCTACAGCCATTACGTTGTGCATTTTTTCCCCATGTTGAAAGGGCTCTTCACTGTGTGGTGCCAGCTAATTAAAGGATGAATAAATTGCTAGGAAGGGACAGCATGTTTTGTGTGGGGAGGAATTATGCAAAACTTTTAAACCACCTTTTTAGCTCAGAACTAGAAAATAAAAAATGAACAAGTAACATCCTAAAGCTTGTTTGTTGTGTGTTAGTGTGTGTATGCGGTGAGGTGTGTAGAGTGGGGAGAAAAACCTTCCATTGACTTACTTAATTACTTCTTAAGTGGTGACAAAGATAGCAGAATGGAAAGAGAAATTTAAAATGATTTCCACCTCATTTCCCCAAGATTAACAATGTCATAGCCATGAATGAAAAACAATTCAGTGGTAGACAACCCCTCAAATGCTCCTGAATACTTAAAAAGACAGAAAATCAATGCAGCCCATAACTATTGGCACAGACATGTAATGAAGTGTAAAACTTTGGTGTAACAACAAATTAAAACAGCATTCATGTCCAGGCTAATGAAGAACATAAAATGAATTTTTCTTTGTGCAGGAGGAGGGGGTAGGATATTATCCTCTCTCCTGTTTTTCTTTTCTGCATTAAGTAAAGAGGAAAAACACTAAATCAAAAATGTTAAGGAGAAGTTAAGACTTATTATGACCCACAGAGCCTTAGCTCACCTGAGTATTGTCAGGTCAGTGCCACATTTTCAATGAATAACAAGCTTTTCAGGAAGAATTTAAGAATGAATATGAAGAATGCCACAGGCAGGTTAATTGGGTTTGCACCTTGAAGTATTTCTTCCAAATTGGTTATCCACCCATTTTTCTTGCCATTGATGCAGCACCAGATTCTACGAGGAGGTGGAAAGCATCTTCAATACCGCCTGAGAGTAATGGGGGACAGTGCAAAGTGTTTCTGAAAATCAGGTTCAGACATTTTATAAAGACAGAACAGAATGAGTCATGTGTTTGTATGTAGTTTTACATTGTTGGGGAAAAATATTCTTATAAACTTAATATGCCATATTTTATTTGGTATATACATTTGGGGGAAATATTTTTGCCATTTATTACTGTCGTTTTATGTTCACATTTAAATTGAACTTCTGACTGTGCAGGTATTACTGTATTTCTTCTGGCAATGGTACGGAGCTGTTTTCCTTGTTCTCTGCAGGCGCTTAGGATCTTTTCATAATCATTAGTCTGACTTGATGGAAGCTGTCCCACTATATTACCCAAACTAATGACCCCCAAACTGGGAAATTAGTGGTAATGTGTTTATCCTGTGTATATTGTCTGCCAGCTCAAAACTGACATGTGTTATGAGATACAGAGCAGGTAAAGCCACACATTTGATTTTTGATTTGATTTGATTATTTAATGTTTATACCACTTGATATATTAAAAATATCTCTAAGCAGTATACAAAAACTTAAGCAACGACAGATAAACAAAATATTACAATGCAGTTTTTGCATTGACTGTTCCATTAATACAAAGCTACTGATATATTCACATGTAATTCATTTCCCTTCTGATGTCCACTTCCTCCAAGTGCGCCAGCTTGCCCCCATGATTGAGGGAGGCCAGGGTAATGCGATGTGGGAAACACTAAATGGTGTTGTTCCTTTGGGGCAGCACTTTGGGGATGAAACGGGGGTGTGGGTCAGCCCCCTTGTGCTAAAATTATGGTTTTAACAAAGATGGGGTTTTAACCTGGATGGATATTTTATTGGGCGGTGGGGTTGCTTTCCATTATTTTTTAATGTTATACGTTAATTTGGATTTTGTATCTGTTTTAATTATTTTTATTATGAGTTTGGTACTTTTTACATTGTACTTTATGTTGTGGTATAGGGAAGTACAGTGGTACCTTGGGTTACAGACGCTTTAGGTTACAGACTCCACTAACCCAGAAATAGTACCTCGGGTTAAAAACTTTGCCCCAGTATGAGAACAGAAATTACATGGTGGCAGCGGGAAGCCCCATTAGCTAAAGTGGTACCTCAGGTTAAGAACAGTTTCAGGTTAAGAACGGACCTCCAGAACGAATTAAGTTCTTAACCCGAGGTAACACTGTATACAAATTATGATGATGATGGTAATGATGATGATAATGATGATGATGATGACGACGACGACAAAATTATTGGAGTGTGAGCCTATTTTTTTCTGGTAGCATCCAAAGAAGATTGATAGCTTTGCCTCTTAAAAGGTATCTATTTCCATGAGCTACTTAGTTTTATTTGGAAGTTGGCTCTATGTAAATCAAAGAAAGTTGCTCCCAAGTAAATGTTACTGTATCTGGTTCTTCTCTCCCCAAAAAGATACTGATTTGCATCCTTTTCTCCTATTACAGTGGTACCTCAGGTCACAAACACCTTGGGTTACAAACACTTCAGGTTACAGACTCCGCTAGCCCGGATGTAGTACCTCAGGTTAATAACTTTGCCCCAGGATGAGAACATAAATCGTGCGGCGGGAGACCCCATTAGCTAAAGTGGTACCTCAGGTTAAGAATGGTTTCAGGTTAAGAATAGACCTCCAGAACGAATTAAGTTCATAACCAGAGGTACCACTGTACTATTATAATTCAGCAGACTTGGTAGAATGTTTATTCTTTAGAATTGCATTTTCTCATTATTCTCATTAAGCTTTTAAACAATACAAGGCTGACTGTTCTGCTCATGTGTGTGTTACAGGTAGTTGAACAGAGGCAAGCTGCTGACAAATTAACAATGGGTTCCAACCAGCTATATTAAAATCCATTGGAGCTTTGCACACCCACACTATCAAAGCTTATGTTTGGTAATACCAAGCTCACTTTTTAAAAAAATATAACTGGCTGGAAACAGCGGAGGAAAAAATTAACTTGGGATCAGATTTTTATGATAACAACAGATTGCCTTGCTGTCTTGTAGGACTGTAACCAGCATCCAAAGTGTGCTGAAATCAATAAATGTCTCCCAATCTAATTCACTAAACTTGGATCACTAAACATTTCATACTAATTTCTTTCTGGGAGACAGCAACACTGAAGATAATTGGAACACTCCTCTCTACTCTCAATCAATGGCAAAAAAAAAAACTAATAGATTATTCTATGTCTAATTGCCCCATAACCATAAGGACAAACCTCATAAGCAGAAACTCTGACCAAAGAAAAGGCAGGGGAGACAACTTGATGAAAATGTGGGCAGTGAGAGAGAAGGGGAGAGAAAGTATGTTGCTAAAAATATTAAGATCAACAGGAAGGTTTTTAAAAAATACTTCAGAAGAATGAGATCAGCTGAAAATACTGTTTAACTATTAGGTAACGTGAGAAAAGGAAGGATCATGAGATTGCATATGCTGAATAAAATCTCATCTCCCTCCATCCCCCCCCTAAAAAAATTGTTTAGGGGTACTCTCATTTTGACTCAAGAGAATTACCATTTTATAGTTTAAATCGGGGAAAATAAATACAGTAAATGGACAAAAGTTCAAAGATTCACAAAATGTTTTGGGGTCTGCGTACCCCCAGAAAAAGCACTGCTTAGTCCTATAGGGCACCTGCATTGGAAAGAGTTGCTTCTCTTTGTGTTACAATCAAGATAACTCAGACCCCAAATTTCATTAACACTGGATTATTATTGTTTGACACTTGCATTAAATAGCTTTGTTCTTATAATTTGAATTTGTTAATCAACTCAAATTCATAAAGGAAACTTACAACCAAATTTCATACTTTGAAACTATCATTCAAAGTGCATCCTTGAAAATAAATATTCAAAATACGAATTAAAAAATATTCAACAGAATCACTCTGTGTACATATGTGGGCCAAAATTTCATAAAACAATTTCCATTTTTATAATATTTCCTCAAACACAGCCCATTTACCATGGCATAAAATGTTTATTTCAGCCAAGGCACAGTAGGATGGCCAGAATGAATAAGATTACATGCACATTTTATGCAAAATAATGGTGCTGAAAGCCCTCCATTTCAATTCTGTGTTTCAGATAAAAATCCCATTACTATGTACAGTGGAATTCATATATCTGGTCTGAACATTCTTCAAGAACTGGCCTTAAACAACAACAAAAGCAACTATGAAGTCCAAGCCCCAAACACTGACTTGTCATTTTGTCCAAATATCAAGGATGACCATACTGTTATTCAAAAAATGGATCCCATTTTTGTAATAAAGAATTCTACTCAACAATTCAAATACAACAACAATCATAGCTCCATTCAAAATCATTTAGGAATTACATCCAATGCCATTACTGTTTGATAGATGTCACTAGGACAGTTCAAAATCTTGACCTGACAGCATGTAATGATTCAAATCCCTCCATAAAATCAAATAAATGGCTTTTGTCAAGAGCACAAACCTTTTTCTCAGTACACAAACCTATGTTTTCTCTATTCTGTTTTAAATAAAGTAAATCATTTACATTGTTTATTTTCATTGCACCTACAATGAAAGGGGCATGCAAAGCCAGAGCAAATCTACTATAATTAATTCAAAGTTCCAGACTATATTTGTATTCATAAATGTTCCATAAATGAAACATGTAAATAATGCATTAGAGGGCATGTAAAGGAACCAACACAAATAGAAAATGATTTTGTTCAAAACCTTTATGCATTATGTTATTGAAACTCCCTGTGAAATAATTGAAAACAGAGCAAAAAGAGTGATGATCTTACATCTGTAGATGCTGATATAATTATAGCCATTGAAGTATAAAGTTATTTTAAATAGCTAATAGAACATCATAGTCAGCTAATTATAAAAAGAGGCAATTTTCTTCATTAAAAAGCCATAGCATTTCCACAATAGGCGGCAATTAAATAAAAATAAAAATATTGCCAAAGAGTCTCCAATGCAAGAATTTGCTATGCTAGTAAATAAATGGTAAGAATATAGCAGTTCCACTAAACACAAAATGATGATAAATGTGCAGGGACAGTGCCAATGAACTGCATACAGATATGCCGCCATGCCTGGCACAAAGGCCAGCAGAACTGGAGTTTTCTACTAAACTCCAACATCTGAGCATTCAAACAACACATACAGATAGCTTATCGTACTGTGAGAATGGACTGCAAACCCTAGGAGCTGCTACCATCCCAAATGAGCATGCAACCATCTTCAGTGCAATCTATCCTACAGTGTGTTTATACTGTGCCACCACTAACTCTTGCCTTCTCCATCCTGGTATGCAGCAGTGACTGAGCTAGAGGGAGGTCAGGTGAGCAGCACAGACCCACCATGCTATCTGGTACTGGATGACTTGCCCAAGGCCCTCTAAGTATAGCATGGATTAACTCCCTGGCTCCAGTACTAGATCTTGGTTGAGGCAGTGGCATACCAACCCCTGCCAGCGCCCTATAAAACTATAAAACTACTAATTAATAGTGCTTGATCTTCCTTCTGGGTCTCTGATCTCTTTCACCCTAACCCACATCTTCAACAAAATTTCTCACACTCACTGAAGCAAAATATGCCAGCCATATGAATGAAAAAATTGTGGAGGTCACGGAATACTGCAGTGAACTGGTATTCATCTATGCTTGGTGAACTGTGATTACTGCTACTCCCACATAACCCTTTTCAGATGATCAAGAAAATATTCAATGTGAGTTCCCTGCACAATCATTTAGAAGAGCGGAGACATCAGAAATAGAAAGAGATTTAAATTGGTTAGATAAGCTGATATGAATTATACATTTAGCTACTGTATGCTTTATTTCAGGTGGGTAAAATTAAATGTCTAAGGTTTAACTTCCTGAAAGGTTTTAATTAGAGCTGGTCAAATAATTCATGGAAGTTTAACCACCTAATAAGTTTTAGCCTTTGTTTTGCTTTTTTGCCGAGGGTTTTGTAGTAACCAATGCTGTTTTAGTGATCATTTGAGTGTGCATACTATTAAATTGTTCTAGCATGAAAAAAACCACAGTTCACTCAGTCACCAAAGTTTTACTGTTAAGCCAGAACAGCATCTCAAAGAGGCCCTTATGATTAAAACGATAATAATACATTAACAAATAGTTAGATAATTCTTATTTAAGAGTTACTGGAAACTAAGCTGTCTTGGCACTATGAACCAAGCTATACGCAGGAGAAAGTGAAAAGCAATCTGGCTATATGCACCAGGGTTTGCTCACTAAGAACTAACTGGGCTATTTCCATACAGTTGGATTGATCCAAAGTCATTGTTATCGTCACTACATTTTGCAACATCGATAGGTGATGGCATTTATACACATTCAACAAATTTCTTTCAGCATACAATATCCATGGAAATCTTGGAAGAGGGCAGGTTGTGAATCCTTTTCCATATTCATGGAAACAATCATTAAAACAGATTCACATTGTCTTAACATCTGCTGCACAGACAATATTTAATAAAAGTGGGGGAAACTGTAGCTTTTCTCTATACTTGTACTAAAGTCCTCTTTTTCTTTCTCTATATTTGTACCAAAAGTCTGAAGAACACTTCTTTTCAGAGCTTGTAAGCTGCCTCATCAACAGACGCCATTCCACTATCCTGTTGACTTACAATTCATCTACCAAGGGATTAATTTACTTGACATAAAGTTTAGCTCTAGAGGCTAAATATTGGAGCCTTGATCTACTGAGGGAAGAAACAGACAAACCAAGGCTGTGGTGAACAAAGAAATCAATGAACAGTGCTGTAGAAAGATGCCATAATGAACCAGCTGGTTACAATGGCCTACAGCCTTAGCAGGCATCCTCAGTACTAACAGCATTAAACTCCACACAGAAGAAAATGAACTGAAGTCTATCCAGTTGAATATAATTCTTTGCAGAATTTCCATATGGTCAGAGAAAAACAAATTCGAAGTCACGATAAGCCATATATTGGATGCCTAGCCAGGATAAAATATCTCCCTCAAGCTGAATGGAATTATCTCAAAGAGGACTGGTGCTGGGTTGATACTGGGGTGCCTGCCTATAGTGGAACGAACAAACAAACTGCCTTCACTGAAATGGTTGTGAGCTAATCCACTTCCAGAAACATTCTGCTGTAGGAAGTCATTTTACTCTGCCCAGAACTGTGAGCACACAGCTTCCGATTAAGGCCCGTAAAAGCAGAAACCGGGCTTGAAAATAAGTACATCTTCTGTAGTGTAAATCAGGCAGTTCCAGATGTTGAAACCTGCTGTCAATGCTTTCAGCTCCTCTCCCCATTATCATATATGAGCTGCATCTATGGCTTGCCCTTGCTGCATCCATATTGTCGTTTATGGTACTGTTATGTACAGGCATCACAATGGGCTCAAAATGTAAATATGGTAGGCAGTTAGAAGCAGCCACGGCAGCTCAGGGTCTGGATCCAAACACATGTGCTATCCCCACCCACTCCAGGGAACAATTTCCAAGCATCAAAATAATATACTTTAAAACAGGAGTATTATATGTAAGTAATGTAAATGGGAACACAATGCATCATTTATGTTATTCTGGAAAATCAGGGAATTTTGTCACATTAACTTGATAATGATTATGATTACATTTGTATTACATCTTTCCTCTATTACATTTCTATCTCACTTTTCTTCCAAGGAGTTCCAGGTAATATGCATGGTTCTCTCCCATCTATTTTATCCTGTTATGTACATTAGGCTGACTGTTAGCTCAAAGACACATAGTGAGCTTCATAGCTGAGTAGGGATTTGACCCCTGGTCTCCTAGGTCTTAGGTTCACCTCTTTAATGGTTATAGTACATTGGCTACCTTCAGGAACATGCTTTCCAGACACCACCTAATCCCTTGGCTAGTTTCCTCAGTATATCTAGACACCAAGCAAAATTTCAGCCCCAAGTAGTTTACAGATCTTCTGGCTGGAGATCTCAAAAATCCTCAAATGAGATGGGGTATTTTCATGTGGCGAATCTGATGTGTGTAATATCTCCACATCTTGCCAATAAGCTCCCATTAAAAACATGGGTGGATATATCCATGCATTCCTTAAGCCATCTGAATTAGTTAACCAAGTTCAATGTCTTTTTTTAAAAAGGGGGGGAGGAGGGGGCAGCTGTGTAGCTGTGGAGATGCAGGGTATGCCAGCCAGCCAACGAGAAGATAGAGTATGTCCCTTGTTCAAAAAATCAGGCGATGGGTTTCTCTTCAAGATGACATATCTGAAGCGAACACTTCTAGAATTTTAATCCCTTAGTTGACACTCTTATTCACTTCCGTGATTGGCAAGGCAACATCAACCTGTTTTATAACACTGTTTGTGTTATAAATGTCACCTCAATTAATGAACAGTTTATAAATTAAAGCAGAACACACATTGATATTTATTAAAGTAAACATGACATATGCTTTGATGTACTATTTCTCACCTTTTATTTCAGGTATCACAGAGATGGCAACATCATTTAAATATATTGGCTCTGGAGAATTTATGGTCTTGTCTTTCACTGACTTCCAAAGACATAAAGCAAAACAACAACAAAAACAGTGCAGCTCCTTTGAGTTATGAGAACAACAAATTTTCAACATATCAAGAACTCTATGATGACAGGACAGAATAACTTGCCTCCTTATCTAGAATTTATTACTCACAGTTTCATCCCTATACACAATGGAACCTCTGTGTCAGAAATATTCAGAGATGCTCCATAGCACTATGAAATCTGAAATGCTGCTTAAAGCATATTTCTGCTCATCTTTCACCATCTAAACATATGAAATAGTGTGCCCCCAAAGTCACTCAATGCCTCATAAATGCATTCTGTCTTTATCACCATTTTTTCAGGGCAAAGGAAACCAAACAAGATGAAAGACTTTGTCCTGGGAAACATTAGTAGTGTCGGACCTTTATTTCCTATTTAGAAAATACTGTCAGAGATACTTGTTTATTAACTTTCCCTTGTTCATCTGACCTCTGGTTAGTTGGATCACTGCTGCTTACTGGAAGGTAAAGGGACAGGACAAGGCAGCAACAAGGTTGGTGTGGTGCAAATGCACCAGCAGAGTCAATCAGGTGCTCTTCCCAGTTTGTTTGCACTATGCCAACTATGCCACTGCCTCTTCCCTCCCCCTCTACCTCCCAGTAAGTATCGGTAAATGACCTGCTAGAGATCAGTGAGTGATGCCACCACACCATTTTATACTGTCTGAACACTCTTCTGAAGAGCCACAAACAATAGTGTTGCTGCTTAATACTGGAGAGGAGGCTGCCAAAAGGGGGGGAGGGTTATGATAGAGCAAATTAGTGTTGCAAGCTTGGACATGCAAATCGCAGTGAGGGAGACTACAGATTTGTACCAGGCATGTTCTAGAGGTTCGAAGCACTGTTAGATAATCTTAGGAATGACCCAAGAGGCATGTGAAACTACATTTCCCATCATACTTCTCCAGAGCTTAATAAATGCTACAGAAGAAGGCTTTCTCAGTATTTCCACAGCTTTCAAAAACATTTTAGTAGGAAAGGATACTGCTGCATCAGAGGAAGCATCTGTTAAACCCAGAACTGAAGTAATGCTGAGCTGATCCCAAACTCCTGCTTGTGTATACAGTGGTACCTCTGGATATGAACGGGATCTGTTCTGGAGCCCCGTTCGCATCCAGAAGCAAACGTAACTAGTGAAGGCACATCTGCGCACGTGCATGTCACTTTTCGCCGCTTCTGCACATGCGCGTGATGTCATTTTGAGCCTCTGCGCATGTGCGAGCGGTGACACCCAGAAGTAACGCGTTCCGTTACTTCCTGGTTGCCGCAGAGCACAACTTGAACACGCTCAACATGAAGCATATTCAGCCCAAGGTATGACTGTACTCAGCTCATCATTAGCTAGGAAGCTCCAAACTAAGTTTAGACTCCAGACTCTGCAGTTCTGATTTTTAGCTGCATCACTAGCAAAAAATAATAATAAATGGTGCTGTCTGTCTTGCATCACCACCAGAGTCTGTTGGAAATTTTCCAAAGCAGTTGTCAAATCAAATAATGTGTACAAAAATACATATACAAGGTAAAGTGTACATTAAAGTGTATATATTATTGAAAATGGGATGAAAAAGTGCATTGTATTAGGGGAATTTTCATGAAAAAAACTTATGCCTTTGACAAACTTCTGTGTATCAGGAGAAATTCACACAAAGGTGCTGATGGATTTTCACGAGGATATTAAAAAAAGATCTCAAACATGCAGAAATGTGGAGAATTGAACATTCAAAACATAGAAAACCAGGGGGGAACAAAACAGGCAGATTTGCCCATCCCCAGTCCTCTAAGAATAGATGAGACAAATTCAAGGAAGAGAGTTCTACCAACAGGTATTCACTATGATAGCTAATTGGGTACTTCTATATGTATGGGTCATGCACTTCATAGAATCATAGTCCAACCCCCTGCAGCTGTCCCATACGAGGATTGAAGCTGTGACCTTGGCATTAATAGCACCACACTCTAACCAACTGAGCTACCCACTTCAAAATACCAAACGCTGGAGACAAAAGACAGGACCAAGTCGTGACTGTGGTACTGTGTATGTGAGAGCTTCCATGCTGTTGGAAACACAATATTTTCTCCAGTTTTAATCAAATCACATCACAGCCTTCTGAATGACAGCTAAGGGAAACAACACAAAAGGTATTACCCCCCCCCCCGAATTCTGTACATTGCTTAGAATATAATGTGGGGGAGGGATCAAGTATCTGATTTCACTAACCATGTGTATGATATAGTGATGGTCATGATGTATGTGTGTGAGAGAGAGTACGTTGATACAAACATATGTATTATTTTCAGATGGAAAGCTGTATTTCACATTGGGTGGTATGAACAGTCTCCACCATCCCTGTTATATATAATTCTTGAAAATGCATTATTGTGTGTCCTGTTTGCTCATTACATTCAATATTCATATCTGAACGTGACTCACCTTGACAACCTAGCCATAAGGCTGTGAAAAATGTAGATCTGAATCAGGGCCATTTCATTTCCAGCTTTCCCACGGCTGCAGAAGATTTAACAGCTGCATTGAAATAAACTCACAGAGTAAAATGCCGAAGGCTTTAAAACAGCCCAGGGGAAGGAATAGGTAAGGTATCCCATATATTTGGTTTTCCAATAAGAACACTATACAAACACTGTTGAAATGTGAATGCCATTATTTTAGGTGCCTAAAGATGGATTCAAGCTGTGCACCTCTAAACCTCACCATGCCTAATAACTGAATCCACCCTCATTCTGAAATAACAATATTTTGCCTGAAGCAATTCCCGTGTTTATAACTCTGTAGCTCAAGCAAAATAGAATTTTGAAATGTTGTAGGGTCAAACTCTCTGAATGGTTCAGGATAGGTTGAAAACTGTCAGCAGTATAATTCTGCAAGGTCAATTTTTTTAATCTTCATCTCCTCACATTCTTTACATCAAACAAATATTCGGGGGAGTGGGAGCTGGTGGCACTATTGAGCAATCAGGACATTTCTGAATTAAGTCCTGTTTGAATGAATTACCGGTAAAATGCTTTCATTTAAAAACAACAACAACAATTGTGATATATAGTGGTACCTCGGTTTAAAAACAGTCCTGTTTACAAACAATTTGGTTTAAGAACTCCACAAAACTGGAAATAGTGTCCCAGTTTATGAAATTTACCTTTAAGAAAGGGCACCGGTGGCAGGAGGGCTCATTAGGGAAAGTGTCCCTCGGTTTAAGAATGGTTTCAGTTTAAGAACGGACTTCTGGAACGAATTAAGTTCATAAACTGAGCTACCACTGTATAAACACATAATCATTTTTTAAAATCCAAATTGCCATGTTTTTGACCATGTGAAAGACAGTGAGATGTGTTCAGCCATGCCACTGTTATATAGAGTAATAGAAATGGAGAATTAGACGAGGTCCTGAGCATCATCTAGTCCAATCATCTGAATGACATATGGCCATTCTATGAGGGAGAGTCAATCACCTTCCAATCCATTCCATTGTTGAGCAGGTCTTACCACCAGAAATGTCTTCCTTATGTTTAGTCACCCACACCCACAAACTCACAATCAAGTTTCCAAACAGCTCAGCAAACAAACAACCTTAATTCAAAAGACACAAGCTCACTCTTTTCAGTCTCCACCACCAAGCCCTCGCAAACACCCCTGTTTGCAAGTCCTGTTCAAAATCTCCTGGTCATGAGCTCCCAGATTTACAGAAGCATACTGAAATGGATAATGTAGCATTTCATATAACATAAATAGTAGAATGACGTTCCAAGGGACTGAAATCAAAATACCAAATAATTCAGGAAAAACCCTACATATAATGAAACACATTGCATAAATGGTAAGGCACATCTGTCAATGTGATTGATACAAATTAGCTGGAAATTGCCCAATAAAAGAGTCACAGGTGTATTCAGAAAAAGCAGCTTAGCAGAGTATGGAAAAATCAAAGTCGCCTTGATTGTTGACACAATGTAAACAAGATCCTCAAAGTAGTTCAGGACTCTGACACAATTTTGTTACCACCTCACCTCCTCTGCCACCCTTCTACACTTCTCTGCTTGCTTTTCCTTCTTCCTATAAGATGTTTTGCACGGCTTGGTTGAAACCCAGCAACAATGTGGTTTTTATCTGTGATATTTTTTTTCTTACCCACATTGCCACTCATGTTCCTGATGTGGGCAAGCTAAGTGAAGCATGCTGAGGAATGCTTTCTAGTACTGCCTCTAAGGTGGGCTTTGGAGAAATTCCTTGAAATACAGAAATTTGGAGTGTTTCCTTGGCTGATCTGCCCCTCTGCTAATGTGGAGATACTCTGACTCTTTGGCCTACGTAGTTATTTGGGCAAGAGGACTAGATCAGTCTCTCTTCTTATTTCCTAGCTTCCATAGCCCTGGTGTGTGTGTGTGTGTGTGTGAAAAAGGTGGAATGTGCTGGGAAAGGCTGGTTCCCAGGGAAATGTCTTCTTAGGTTCAGCTGACATCCCATTCTAGATATCTGCTATGAAGGTAAATACCTACCTCTGCTAGGGAGCTCATTAAGCCTACTGAATGATTTGAGACCAGGGGCATTTTACTCCATAGTATTGTTAAAAGTAAGCAAGTGTGACCTAATTGTGGTGTGGATGAGAAGTCATTGAGAACACCAATAAAGCTATGCTGAACTTTCCAAAGAAGCTTGGATTTCTACAGATTAAATAATAATGCTAATTAGGTAGGAACCTTTTGTTACATGGAGAGTAGGCTATTATTGTCTATTAGTCTAAAACATATTTTTTTTGTACTAATGAAATAGCGTTCATGAATGAAAATATGAAAGAACATTTGGGGGCTTTTGATCATTTTTCAAGGAGGTTAGAACACTTTCATTATTGTTGGGTACAAAAATGTCCTCTGACTGTTCCTTCTCCAAATATCCTTTGGGTGTTTCTTCCAAAAAGCTATATTCATTTCAAATTGCTTTCTCCCCCCAGACCTTATAACTTCCCCAACCCTTTTTGCAGCATAAAACAACTCATTATATCACTAAAAGGTAATGCAATGTACAAGGTCACCTCTTAGTTGTATGCATATTTATGTGGGTGAACCAAACAACAAGAAACCTGATTTATGACGGGAAACTCTGAATGCCACCTTCATTAATGGAATTTATTTAAAAGTGAAGATCCTGTTTTATTGAGATTTCTCACCCACCCTATTCTCAAAGTCCTTACATTTCAAAATATTTTGAAGATCCAGCTAAAGATCTTTCTTTTTTTAAAGTAGGACCACTAATGGGACTCCTCACAATGAGTGCAAACAGAAACAAAAGTTCTTGAAGGACTTTTGGTGATCATCAAGGAAAAATGAATGCCTCATTTGTGACACACATACAAGTAAACCTACAGATTAAAATTAAAATTCAAAATGTTGCTCTTCATTGATAATGGCATTTTGAACAGGATAATGGGGAGGAGGTAATATCTCACATTCCAATGTATTAGTTTGGTTCGGCCATAGAGAATTATAAGACAATGATTGGCCCCTGTTTTGGTTTGCACACTCTCTCCTTCTCCTATGGAATACTAGTGAGGAGGGGTCTGGAAGCACCCACTTCCATTTCTGTTTAACCCCAGTTTGTCACATAATATAAATCTGTGGTTTGTCTGAAACAAGACGACTTCAAACCATAAGGTTACGAAACTGGCTGGTCTCAACAAACCATAGTTAAGTTTAAGTACCATTTTTACAGCATGTTTGATGGCGGTTTATCTAAAGGGAGAGCTGCCAATCTTCTTATTGTGGCCACACAAGGCGATGATAGGGATGGGGAAGAGTGTGAGCCCAGGAAAAGCATGACTCATTCTCATAATGTTAACAAAATTTAGCGTTATGAGCAAACACAGTTGTTTCATACAAATTCTTGCAGCATGCTTTGAAATTGCCTTACTTTTGTAGAGGAGCTTAAAGACTAAGAGAAAAACCAAGTCAATGCATCAACTGATGTGGTTACTCAGACAATATCAGATAGATGATAGAATCACTGCACTATTAACTCTTGCAGAAAATATTTCTACTTGACTTTGTATGACTCCCCCCTGCGGCTATGCTCAATCCACTCTCTTTAAATTGCATTTCATTTTTTGATGAACAATGTCTGGCAGGGCCTAAAATGTGTGCTACTCAATCCTGTGGGGAAAATGATACACAAACTAAAATGAAATAGAATAACTCAAGTGAATACACACAGAGAGAAAACATCATATGTATGAAGCCCAGTTCCCTGTTCTCCATGACCTGGTCCAAGACTGACATCAGAAGTAAAGGGACCCTCAGCAAAAATGCTCTCCAGTGGGCTCCCTCTGATAGTGATGGACCCTTCTGTTTGGTGGGCTTGCCAGTGTCCATGAGTGTTGACAGCAAACATCACCACTGTGACAAGGTACCTGCAAGCTACCCACCATTATGATGCTTGCACAATGCTCTGATATAGCATTCCACTGGGTTATCAACCAGTCATAGGGAAACTTATGGCTTCCAATTAGCAGACATCAACTGCTAATAGCCCAGTCAATATACTGGGACAATATACGTGTCCCAGAAATTTTTGACAAAGCAAGAATCCTGAGCTGAAGTGGGACATTTTGGACAGAATCAAGGTCTGGCCATTGTGTAGAAATAAATCTTATTTAACACAAGAAATAGGTTTTTTAAGCTTTACTTGCAGAACTTGATTTTAAATGTTACAAAAACAAGTTAATTATATATTGCAAAAAAACCAACAAGCAATTAGTTTCAGCATTACATTTTTTTTCTCACACTCATCCCAGTGTGAGGCTCTAAGCATGTTTACTAAAATGTAGCTTCTCTGCTAAAAAATGTAGATACTGTGTCTATCTCATTCTCCTGCATGCTGGCAACTGACTACATGCAGCTCTGTGTTGCAAAGCAATCCCATTTTTGCAAATGCTGATAAGATACTAAAGCTTCAGCTTGCCTGTTGAATCACAGACCTAATACCTGAGATCTAGTCACAAGGCTTAGGCACAAGGTTGTCTACCACACCCAGCGGAACAATACTGGCTATACGCCTAAAACTTACAAATAAAACATTTTATGTAAATTAAACTTTTAACAGGGTTTTCAGACAGCAAATGGAGGGCAGGAGAAGGAGATGTATGGAGGCTGCCTGCAGGCGTCTCTCTCTCCTTCTCCCTGACTTCATGTTTAAATAGAGTTTAAAACCTTAGTTAAAGGCTGTGTATGGTCCCTAATTTGGTTCAGAGCCGAGTTCTGAGCCATGTCATCCCCAGGTCAGATCAGGATCTCTCTGAAGTGCCAGATCAGGTCCTGTATTGGATTTGATGGGATTGCACAGTCTATACACACCTTCAAAGGCCTGACACAAAGTGTCAGCTTTCTGCTCCCACCATCTATCTTGTTTTCCATGGTTCAAGTAGCAATAAGTGATGGGTTAAAGCTATCTCATTTAAATCAACTGCACAACTAGCCATAGTTAAAATTGGAATCCTCTCCTTCCGTCTCAGGAGATTTGTAGTATGAAATATAGTATGAAATAAAGGCTATAATGGATATTTTAAAACAGTGCAGTTTATTTCATGTTTAGATCAGCAGATTGTGGAGAAAGGGGTTCTGAGCACCTTTTACAACAACTGAAGCATGCATATTCTCTTGGAAGCAATTTCCTCACATGGTGGCCCAATGCTGGCAGCCAGCCGCAGTTCCACTTTTTGGGTCAGGCCTGACCCGGGGCCAGAAGTGGCAGGCTCCAGTGCATGAGTGTGCCACCCCTAGCACATCCTGCAAACACCTCAGCACATGTGTGCCTGCCCCGGGCAGTGATAGGAGATGCTATTACCCTGGCTCCAGGTGAACTCAGAGGTTTGCTTCTCATCTTGTGTGTGTGAACCCAGATCAACAGTACATTGTAAAATTCCTCTTAAAATTAGTTTTGAGGAAGAGGAGCACGTACAGCTTCTGACCTGCAGTGGGGAGAATATAAGCCTCTTTGCTATGAACCCTGTTAATGTAAAGGTCAAGCATAATGCAAAGTTTGCAACACAAAAGCTCTGCTCCTTTGTTACATTCAAATGCTATTTTGTGCCCATAAATTAATTTGAATTTGGGGCCTCAACATAGACAATCCTCACTTTGATTTTGCTTTGTTTCCTTTGTAAATGTTCCAAACTTGAAGCGGGGTAGAAAATGATATGGCTGTCATCGTTGGCTTTTCTAGTTTAATTAGTGTTTATAAATCCAGCTGAAAGCAGATAACAGATTATGGACAAAGCGGAAGCATCCGCCATCCGGCATGAATGAAAGCCATTGTTCATTTCCTCCTATTTCACCTACATTAATGAAACTGGTAATAGTTTTGGACCCCATGCCATTTTGTCATGTAGTTACAGCTTGTCCTTTCACAAAAGAAAATTAGAAAACTGCTGAGTATTATAGATATTAACGGTTGCTGGAACAGTATAATAAAAGGCTCCTTTTCTAAAGCACTGCCAAGCTTTCATGTCATTATTCATGAATGAGTAATGTATTCAAAAGGAGAAGAGTGCTGATCTCCAAGGATGTGGAGCAGCAAGAAGGAAGGATGGAAAGAAAAATTCATGTAAAACACAAATGCTGGGGCTATGCATATTGAACGTTTTTTAGAATGAAGTGAAAATGAACCCTACTTACAGGGAAGGAAGGTGCCTTGCCAATCAGGGGGAAAGATTCCTGACATCCACAGAAATGTACAGGTAACTAGGCAGCCGGAGAAGGGGGAGGAATCACTAAAGCTTTGAGAATTTCCACAGAAAGAGGAGAGTTCCATCTACTCTTTCCTTCTGAGCAAAAGCTTAAGAACCCAGAGAAAGGTAAGGATGCCTATTCAGCTCTAGTGCCTAACCGTGCGCATTATTCCACAAGTTAAACAATGCTGTTTATTTATTCATTCAGTTGCTTACTTTGTTATTACTAGATGGCTGCTCATCAGCATGTGTTTGCTGTGATGCTTACAAAAAAGAGTCAAATATAATACTGAATGGCAAGATAATGAAATGCTTAAGCGTCACATGAAAATCCCCTTTCTGGTAGAGTAAATGTAATTTAATTAGCAGCCCAGTTTATGAGATCTAAAATACTTCAGGTCCTGTTGATTACATTGGCAGACTTTGAGCACAATTTGGTCCATGTTTCCTCAGAAGGCTACTGCTCTGTGTTCAGAAGTACTCACTCCTCAGTAGGGACAGCTAGGACTGGGGCCTCATTCGCAAATTACTTAGCTCTGATTTATTTCAACTGGAGATGTGCAACAGGCCTGTTCTCAAGACATTTGGCTGCCTGAGACTAAGGACAATATGGTGCCTCTTCAAATCCACGTAGAGAAACCAACTGAACCGGAAGCTGCAACTTACTTTGACACTGGTGACAGTTAGTATCCTCCAGAAAGCAGACTCGTTTAGGAGGTGCTGGGTAGGCTGTACGTCACACACAGCTCTATCATCCAACAGAAGGGATTGGCCCCTGGACTCAGGAGGAATGCCCTTTAGGTTTCTGCCACTACCCTGCCACACACAGACATAGAACATCTGGCTATCAGGGGCAGCTGCCTCACTCTATCTAATGGTAGAGCTGGTCCTGATGGAGCAGCCTTATTCTCTGTGTGATTTTTCATAGCTCTGAATGATTATTCAGAACTAGGATCCCAACTTCTATTTTTCTGCCATGATTTAGTTGTCCAATATCTCCAGCCTTCCCCAATGTACCTCCTGCTAGGTTATAATTTTGAGGATGATCACTTGGCAGCCAAGGTTCCTCTTTTGCAATCTCTTCCTTTCAGGAGCCACCAGAAGAATGAATCACTACAATGGGTCTGGAAGACAACATTGAGCTGTGCATTACCTAGTAGTTACCCAGATTCTTTGGTGGGGAAGGCAGGGATGTCATCATTCTGCAGACAGCTTCAAATACAGTAAATAAGTGTTTCCTTTCTTCTCATCTTCAAAGAAGACATAGCTTGCTAGGTAGAATGGGCTGACAGCTGTAATCAATGGCGAGGAAAGTGGCATGCAATATTCCTTTGGGCAGCCATAAATTGCATGCTACCTTGATCGTAAAGAAGAAGTTGCAAACTCTTATAACAAGGGATACATAAAAATGAGATGTGAAACTGCAGAGATTTAGGGCCTTCCTAAAGGTTTTATTTGTCACCTAACTTCTGTCACACACACTGGAAGAGATGATGATAACATGTACATATATTGAATACAGCATGTGAATTATTTCCTAGATCCAAGGGAGTCCAAGTCACATCTGATGCTATATTCACAAAACAGCTGCAGGATGAAACTGCAGGTACTCTGTTGACTTCACTATATTAAACCAAGAAGCACTGCATTATTATTAATATCACTGAGCACCATGCATTTAAGGCCAAAATGAAATTAGGGTGGTTATGTATTACACATCACTGGAAGGCTGTCATTTGGATGATGTACCGTACAACACTAAGAGCTGCTGTTCCAATGAAGTATTGCACCAAATGCCATCACTCTGGTGATATATTTCACCCTAGCATAAGAACCAATGCGAAAATAGATCGTCAGAGCAATCCCTAAGGGTAATATATCCCCTCAGCCACTGCAATACACTTAGTGTTGGATTATCGCTTGCTTGGTGTGTATGCATTTACATCTGGAATATTTTCATGTATTCCTGCCAGGGACATTTATGGAGTGTTGTTTTTTATTGTTGTTGCATGTGTTTACTTGAACCTGAAATTTCTTTACAGCTGCAGACTATTTGTGGAGAAATGTAGGTGGTCAATTACATTTCTGTTTCCCCTCCTTATTTAAAGCTGGGGCACACACAGATTATTACTACAAACACATTATGCACTTAGGGCAGAACAGCATGGGCTTTATTTAAAGCATCTAAATGCACAGTTGATGAACCACTAACTCTCTCACAGACCACATTGCGCCTTCTAAATCCTTTAGTGATACTTATGGCCAAGTTAGATGGATCAGATGCCCAGGGCACAATCCCATCAAAATAAAGCATTTTAGAATCTCATCAGTTCAATGGGAGAGTTAAGCACAGAGCTTAAAATTGCTTCACATTGGCTGGATCATGCTCACTGAGAGTAGCAACACAGAAATTATGATGGCAGTTATGAAGACGTAAGTACAGTGAAAGGCTAGCATGACTCTCTGGTATTAAATACAGCAGTGGTGCATGTGGGGATTTGGCAAAGGTAACATGGGGCTGTGCAGGTGCCCTGGTAAGGCCAACCCAGCACTCCCACCAGCAGATCCACACAGTCTCAATCCCACCACTGCCCCATCCCAGATCTGTCCACCTAAGCAGCACTCTTGCCAGTGTTAGAAGCCCAGTGCCACCCTACCGCATGCAACGCTGCTGGGCATATGCTTTTATTCATGCAATAATATTTTGAGATTTCATTTTCACTATGCAAAGCAGCTATGAAGCGAAGGCTGGAGGTGGAGGAGTTGGGTTGGAAAACGAACCTGTTAACAGGCAAATTTAGCAGCCATGGCATCTTCCCTAACACAATCAGCAGGAACTCCAAGCAGGAGCATGGAGAGCAGTTTTATTTCGTTTTCAGCTGCTCTTGGCTAGTGCTTCTGTAGCATTAAGGGTGATTTGGGCAGAGTAAACAAAGAAACCACACTAGACCATAATTAAGCAACCGTCTGGGTTCACATATAATGTTAAGCCATACTTAAGGTTAGTAAGCTAACAACAAACAATGGCTTACTTTTAGTGGCAAACCATAGTTAACAAACCAAGCAACTTGTTAAGATATTGGTCAGTTTATGCTAAACTATAGTTTATTAATTAATATTTGTTTAAACCATGGTTTAACATTACATATGAACAAAGCCTTTCTTACATTGACCTGGTTTGCATAACACAGTAAGCTAAACAATGGTTTACTTGGACCATGTGAAAAATTCTCCTAGAGAGGAGTATTGCTCCTTCCTTGATCATCATCATCATATGCTCCCATGTCACACACTGCTAAGCCATGATTTAGCTTAGTGTGTCATCTAAACTGGGACTCATGGTTAAGCTCACAAACTTAAAACTTCCCTCATGGCTAATGGGCAGGGATGGTGGAAGTTGTAGTTCAACATACAGAAGCCACCATCCTGGCTACCACTGGTGTAATCTTTATTTCAGTGCCTGTTCTCCGATTGTTGAATTCCACAAGTTAGTGTACAGGGCCAAGGAGGGGTGGTAGATGGGTGATCTTGGCTTTGGGACAAGGCATGGCATAAATGAGCTTTCATTCATTTCAGGGCTTCAATTTTCTATCAGTATTGTTTTGTAATGCAACATAATGAAAATGTAACAGAATAAAAGTCGCTTAAATCTCACCATAATATACAGTTGATATAGCAGCCAAACATTTTGTACACACTTCAGGCAGTCATATTATTAAAGTTAATGGCATCTGTAAGAGGAAGACAAACTCACCGGCTTGAGACTGTAATGAGATAAGCTTGCAGTCTGATCCAGTTGCATGCAAATGATCTCATCTGAATTAAATTTATGTCTGCATTTCAATAATACCCTGAAAAGTATGGCAGTTCTCTTTTCACTTTCCTTTTCTAAGATTTCTATAGTTTCTTTCATTTCTACTCCTCAGAAAATAACCAGAAGGTCACAGATTACTCTGAATTTCCTGGATGTATCGGCTGTGAAGCTCTTATATTGGTTACAGAATATGAACTTCAGAATCCCAACATTTAAAAAAAGGTTTTAGATGGCTTGTGTCATTCTGCGAGTTGAATAAAATGGTTTTTGACTTAAACTGTAACCATGCATTTCTAAAGAATAATGAGATGCCAGGACCTCATATTTTGATGAAAAATGTATTAACGACCTTAATTACATTTTAATCCAACAATCCATTTAAATGCACATTTGAAATGGTGAGGTGATACTGCAGAAGCCATGCTATGCAGAAGCTTGTGCTTTTTACTAAAGCTGGGCAGATAGTTTTGGTGCAGGTGGGGGCAAAAAGAAACCACCCAATAAAACAAAGAGTGATAAATCTTGCAAGTTCCCATGGGAGAAAAGGGTTTGGATTCCATTACATAAATGTTATGGCAAGGTTGTTGTTTTTTCTACTTCTAAAGTTTGATGGAAGATGCACATGTCCACAGAGGAGCATCCCATCTCTAAACTGAAATACATCACCAATTGGGGTAGCCAGCATGATGCCTTCCAGGTGTTGTGGACTACAATTCCTATCAGTTCCAGACAGCATGGCCTATAGTCATGGCTGGTGGACCTTGTAGTCCAGAACATCTGGATAGCATCACATTGGCTACCCAGACGTAGAATATATTAATTAAAAGCACACTGACCAAATTAGTGAATGTATATATTTGAATAACTACACTACTGCCTTAAAACCAACAAGAGGTACCGAAAGGAACAAGGAAAATTATGACAATAAATTATTCAGAGTTTGTGAGAAAGCTTGCCACTAATCTTTCAAAGTAAATAAATCAGTACACTGTTATATACCAATAACATATCAGAATAAATAATATGTCAAGGAAATGCAGAAAGAAGGATGTGTTGATTTAGCTGTCTTATCTATGCTGAGATATCACTTTTACTGATCTCACAGGAGAGCAAGAGAACAGAGGACAAAACAGCATACATAACAAGTGATATACATAGAAATGAAGATACTCCGAATGTCAGCAGAAAATAAAACATGGGGGAAATGCCAAATAAGGAAACAAGAAAGGTTACACCGAGGCTTTGCTTTATTATTATTATTAAAAAGTGCTAGTTATTGATAGCATAATGTTTTTATTTAATTAAACAATTACAAAAATTTATGAGGTTATTTAGCTTTCTTATGGTCCGTGAAGAGGAATAGATATTCTCAGAGGAGTAACAATTTATTGGGCTGATGTTTCTATTAAGCCTATTCTTCTCCGTCTTTATAAAGTTGGTAAAGTTTCATGGTTGGTGTGCTTGCATCTCCTGGTGACCAGTATCCTACCAGCAACTGAAATAGGCAAATGATCTCATATGGGTACAGCCCTTGAAGATAATTATATCTTCAGCATAACTTGGTGGGTAAATTCATTGGCAAGCTCTGATAATGGAAGAACAATTCTCAGCTAGCCTAGCTTGAGGATGCTGGGATGTCATCCATCCATGTTCCACTCACCATAATGCAATGTTTTCTAGAAGTATAGCTAACTATCATGTGTATTCAAACACATCAGCCTTGCTCGGCAGGGATTATTATCTTATTTCTTCCACTTTCAAGCTAAAGAACAAGTAACAAAAGTAACAGCTTGAGATTTCATGGCCTCCTTGGCAACCATGGGTCTCTCTCAGATGGTCATCAGTCCAACACACCAGGCAGGGCTCACTCTTGATGTGACATTTTCCCAAAGTGATACAAGGGGTGGACTGAAGATAGAGGGAGTGCAATGTACTCCCTTGTCATGATCAGACCATTATCTGGTTGTTTGGATTAACAGTAGCAGTTTCCCTCTGTAAGGGTGGTGGGTCCACATGGCTCACCCTTGGACATTGATGGAACCAGATGTGTTCCTGAATGCTGTGGGGGATTTTCCAGTGGAGAAAGCTAGTGATCCTGTCAAAGCCCTGGTCTTGCTATGGAATGGTGAAATGATATGGGCAGTTGACATGATCACTCCTGAGCAACCTTTCTGGTATTATGAAGCCTGAGCATCTTCTAGGGACCGCTGAACTATGAAACAAGTTGGATGAAGACTGAAGTGCAAATGGTCCAAGTCTCGCTTTGAAGCTGACTGAGCACTGGTAAGAACACATAATTGTGCCTATCTGTGGCAGTGCAGGCTGTGAAAAAAGCTCGTTTTGCAGCTCTCATTGCATTCTCTAATAGCCAACTGGAGAAGTTATCTCAGACGGCCTGAGGGTTACTGCCTCCCTATGTGGAGATGGACATCTGAAGGCCCCACTGTGACCAACTTGGCTAGACACTTTGAGGATAAAATCGCTCAACTTCAGAGCGATCTTGAGTCTCCACTTGTTGCAGCTCTAGTTGAAGTACCTAGTTCTGCTATCAAAGATGTTCTGTGGGATCAGTTTTACCTTATGCAATCAGTTGATGTCAACAAGGCATCTGACTGCATACCCCCTCAACCCTTGTCCCTCCTGGATTATCAAATCTATCAGAAGAGGGTTGACAGGTTGAGTACAGAGTGTGATGAACATTTTGCTGCATGAGGGGATGGTCCCTGCTGAATATAAGTCAGTTTTTGCAAACTGGTTTTTTTGTTGTTTGTTTTTACAAGCAAGTGGTATATAGATTTTATGAAATAAATAAATAAATTCAGACATGTGACTTGCTTAAAACTAGCATTTCTGTGTCAATTGATTTCTGTTCATCTCGTAATCACTTATCCGCTCCTACCATGTAGAGCTCCCATTCATTGAGGCTACTGGAGACTGCATAGCCATTCCAAATATGGTGGACATGCACCATGCAGTCCATGGCTTGGCAAACTAAGGCCCGGAGGCCGGATCCAGCCCAATTGCCTTCTAAATCCGGCCCATAGACGATCCGGAAATCAGCATGTTTTTACATGAGTAGAATGCGTGCTTTTTTAAAAAAAAGCATCTCTGGGTTATTTGTGGGGCATAGGAATTCATTCAATCCCCCCCCCTTCAAAATATAGTCTGGCGCCTCACAAGTTCTAAAGGACAGTGGACTGGCCCCTGCTGAAAAAGTTTGCTGACCCCTGTAACCAGGTTCTCCCAGAGATGCATCTCTAAGGGGCTATTTGTATCTTGCTGGTGACTGTAACATGGGATTTCTTCCTTTGTCTTCTAAATGGAAACTGAAAGTTGTGACCATCTGCAAACCCCAAACTTAAGTTTGCATTTTCCTTCCAGATCCCAAGGCCACAATCATATATAATATGAGAATATGCTTACTTTAGACAGAAAACTTAATCTTTTGGGTTTGGGATTTGCAAGACTACCGGAAGCCAGATGTGGTTTTTTTAACTGATGCCAGCAAAGTTTGAAAGATATCTTAACCATACAGTTTTATGGCATCCGAATTATGCTACAAAGGCATTTAGGTGGAACATAGGCGGTTGAAATTGAGTGTCCCCCCATTTTGCTAAACAGAAATCTACTAAAATTTCTGTTTGAAGAAGCTAGACTTTTTATATCACTTATCTAATTTATTCATTGGATTGATTTTTTTAAAGCTTTCTAGATGTTTATTTGATCTGGCACAATGTTCAGATTGAAGCATGGTTGTTTATTTATCTTTCTGCTGTGCAAAATTTTCACCTTTACCTTTCAGCGAGAGATGGGAATGAAATCTGTAAAGAGCTGTCTGGGTTGGTTGTGCAATCCAATGTGAATGCCATTATAACAGGAAAGTTTAACAACATTGTCATTTAGAGTGCTTTGGCAGAGCTGCAATATTGTTCCAAGAACACATTTGCCTTTGGCGTGGCAATGAGAAAGACAAGGTAGCTCAGAACTAATATCTTTATCTGACAGCTCTTGGATAAAAGTCAGCAATAATACCAAGTAAACCAGGACATAACCGGGGAAGAAGAGGCAATAAGTAACCATTTATAAAATGATAATAATGGTTTTGCAGTTCATTTTATTCCAGGGGGAGACATGTGCAAAGAAGTATTCATCCCATCCAAAACTTTCAAAAGAAAAGGTCATTAGAGTGGCTGCAAGGGCAATATTAGAAACATATTAAAATATAATGTAATCTCTACGTAGCTCTCTTTCTTTCTGGCTGAACTTTGCTAAATATTCAGACTGTGACCTAGCAACTGTGTTATGGGAACAGTTTGGGTGTTGGGGACAAAACAATGCCTGCTTTAAGGACCTTTTAGCATAATTAAAATGTGCAGTTTGCTCAGGTGCTTGGGCAGCGGCAGACTTTAACAATATGGCACCCTATCCAAGCTCAAATTTGTGTGTCTAATCCCCCCCCCCCAATGATGGCCAAGCAGCTGCACTGGTACAACAGGAGGCTGGCAGTTTTTTTGCTCTCCCCGCCTCCTATCCTATCCTCTCCTTTATTCCTCTCCTTCTTCGCAGCCTGATTTCCCCTCCCAAGCAATACAACAACAAAAACAACTAACAAAGAGGTGTCAGAGGGATTTCTGTGGATTCCCTTCCCCCTTTCCTTCTTCCTTCCCCCCTTCTGAGCCATCTTTCTCAAGCAGAAAGAAAATTTTAGTGCTTCCCCCCCTTTCCGCCCCTTCTAGTCTCCAAAACTGCCTTATTGCTCTTGTGCATTATGTCTAAGGGGGTGGGGAGGTAGCTCCCACCATTCAGTCCTCCTCCTGAGCAAAGAGAATGAGGTTTGGTTTTGAGAGAAAGAGGACAGGAAGTGCAAGTGGTGGAAAGAGATGCACCTTGCTCACTTTTTGGATTTTCTACACCTTCTCCCTGCCCCTTCCCTTTTATGACAAATCTCACTGCGAACTGGAAGGTGGAGGATGAGGTTGTTGTTGATTAGTCACTAGTCGTGTCCGACTCTTCATGACGCCATGGACCAGAGCATGCCAGGCATTCCTGTCTTCCACTTCCTCCCACAGTTTGGTCAAACTCATGCTGGTAGCTTTGAGAACACTGTCCAACCATCTCTTCCTCTGTCGTCCCCTTCTCCTTGTGCCCTCCATCTTTCCCAATATCAGGGTCTTTTCCAGGGAGTCTTCTCTTCTCATGAGGTGGACAAAGTATTGGAGCCTCAGCTTCAGGATCTGTCCTTCCAGTGAGCACTCAGGGCTGATTTCCTTCAGAATGGATAGTTTTGATCTTCTTGCAGTCCATGGGACTCTCAAGAGTCTCCTCCATTACCATAATTCAAAAGCATCAATTCTTCAGCGATTAGCCTTATTTATGGCTGAGTATGATACGGAGACTCTAAAACACAGCTCCCTTTCTTGGCGCCACCTCAGCTTTATGTGGGGAACTGCCCTCACCACCTTAAATGTGGCTTTTCTTTGAGGTGAATCTACCAGTTTCGTTTCTCACATTTTCCCAATCTTAAATTCTGCTTGCCACATTTCCAAGCAACTGGAAACTATTCTGGCAAATGGTATATCTGTTCCCCAAACTGTGTTTGCTGAAATGATGCAAAGAAAGGTTCTTCTCATCATAAGTGATGTTTCCTAGTGTGGGGATTGGGGAGTAGAAAAACACAAAGTTTCCCTGACTCCATATTTACAATGCTAATGCAGAAGACAGAGGGTAGTATTTGCAGGCACCAAGAGGAGTGCTCAAACCATCCTCCACATGCTAATTTCCTCTGGCCACTTTTAGCTTAGTTTTGCCCAGTCAAGTCCAGCAGGAAGCCTGTCTGGGGAACAATAACCTCAGGAGATGGGGATGGTATTTGCTGGAGAGAATTGGCAGGTGTGGGACACTTAAGCACCTTCTTATCTTGCCTAGGGATGGACAAAATTGTCAATTTCACTTTCTTTTGGTTTCCCGTTTTCCCAAACTTAAGTTCAGGGTTGTTGTTTTTTATGTCCTTATGAAAATTCATAATCTTTTTGGTGCATATTTCTCCTGGTATATGCTGTTGTTGGTTTTTCATGCAGTCTTGGCTAGTTTGCACATTTTATAAATCTGGTATGAGCGATGAAGCTAATATTAATAGTCAAACCCTCATATTTATTAGTTAAAGCTAAATTTTGTTTTGACTGCTAAAACAGGGGTTGGTAACAAAGGCTGTTTCCCATTTATGTCTGGTTGACCACTGTGAGAACAGGATCCCTGATTGGATGAGCCATTGGGCTGATTCAGGAGGGCTATTTTAATGTTCGTAATGAGGTGCCCGTGGGCACAGAGGTGCCCTCAGAAGCCTTCCCTGGAGTCCACAGAGTATCCCCTGTTAGGATTTATTCCCCATGTTGCAGTCATGGGATTGTTTTATCTCATGATGGTGTATGTTTTCATTCCACATTGTGGGAAGTGACGGAGACAGGATGTTTTTATTACTGTGTTTCCGTGATGTAGGATTTTTGTCCTTCTGTTCTTTCTCTATGCTGTTTGATGCTGAAGAGGAAGGAGCTGAGTTACGATGCTCCAAGTGTTTATATGTAAATAAATGTAGTTTAGCCAAATTGCTGCGCTACTGAGTCTGTATGCTGACTACCTATACTCTGCAGATCCTGAAGTGTGCTGATACCTCTTAGGTATCAATTGCTGTGATGTTCGGGCTGGAGAAAGATTTTGAATCTCCCAGCTGACCAGCTGAACATGCCAGTCCGGCATGTGTCTCTGCCGGACTCCTACTCATGTGTATTATTATAGCTAATAGGAAAAAAGCTGCCACCTGTGCTTCCCACATGGTTCCCACAAATGTGGTTGCCACAAATAGTGTTTCTTGTTTACAAATGTGCCCATGGATTCTCAAAGCTCAGCATTATGTTTTCTATTGGAATTGTAAATCTGAACTCACATCGTATTGAAAAAAGCACATAGGACCCTCTATTTTTTTTCTTTGCAAAAAATGAAATACATGGTCCATTTTGAAGATGTTTTCTTTAGCCCATGACACTTACATCCATACAAATCCTAAATTTCAGTATCGATACAAAGGATAGATCTGATCACTACTGCCTGGTGGCATTCTAGCAGCTTGTACAGTGAATTGAAAATGCAGCAAACACACAGAGAGGTGAAAATCCAATCTTCTGAGTTGCACTGAAAAACAACAGATGGCACAAAATCAGTGACCCAATGTAGTAGCAACTGCCATCAAGCCAATTGTCACACTGTATTTATTTTCACTTTGCTAGGTGCCCTATTTCTATAGGTTTGGCAAATCCCTTTCCTTCATGGAAGTCATTTATTTAATTCTTGCCCTTACTGGAGCCAAGTTGATCCCTGACAAAAATGCACTTCTATAGAAAGCAAATCTGTACATCTGTCAGCCAAGTCTCTTGATGCAGGTCTCAGAAGTGTATTAAGAATCAGATCCTCACCACACCCATTGATTGGTTTTATGCCATCTCTGCTGTCAACTCCGTTTCATTTCATTGAATAATACACATCAGCACTTTATAACCTCCAGCATGTGAACCACTGCTTGTCTTATGGAATCCTGCCCTTTGATTGTAATACAGATTTTCTCAGGCCACAACCCCAAATGCCTAAATTAAACTACAAATGCCTAAATATCACCTATAAAACATTTTTCTGTGCTCAATTTATCATTGACTGTTTCAGTATTCCCATCTGATGAGCTGCAAAATTTACAAAAGTGTTGAATATATATTCAAAATCCATTCATAGTCATTCAGAATAAAAGCTCCTTTTCTCCCATCCTCACCAATGCCTGAAAAGTGGGGCTGCATTATTATTATTTTAGAACAAATGTGATAATACTGCTCGTCTGCTGTAGCCCACTTTTTCCAGTTTCAAACATAAATCAGTTCATTTATGTGCTATCAAGGTTACTCATATGGTATTCAGGTGAGTGCTACTAGATATAAATATCACTATTAAAGTTTGAATGCTAAAGGAACGCATTTCAAAATGGCTCTTATTATAGCTATATTTTCTTTTTGAACACATTAAATGCTGATGCCATTTTAAACCTGCCTGAACTGCAAGATGCCTCGGGTCTGTTAACTGTAACACTACCACAGACTTTTCTAGCTGACATGTTTTCTCTCATGTACTGTGCAAGGAGTGGAAAGTGGAATTTGCATTCCACTGGAACCTTGGCGTTGCTTGATATAAATGAGAAACACAAGCGATAACCTGATAATCAGACATTACTTAAGCCCTCGACATGCATAAGCAGATTTGCATATGGCAAATAGTGACTCTACTTTTACAAACTTCTTAGGGGTGCCTTTTCAAACAATTCCAAGTAATGGCTATTAATGTTGCAATGGTCCATAAATTCCCAGCTTGTGTATTATGCTGCTCACAGAAATGGCGATGTCAGGGTGACTCCCTTATTGGAACAGCTGAACTTCTTTTAAGTTAAATTTACATATCTTTAAGCGAATTAGCCTTATCAGTCTTCTGTTTAGTATTAACTGACTGATACGATGCTGCACGGGTAGATTTTATATTTCCAAACCATTGTATGTTCTGCCCTGCAGCCCTTGATTTAACTGGAAACCTGCATAGCACCTTATGGAGCCTCTGCTGCAACATCTCCTTAGTCTGTGACCAGATACAGGACTGCTGTCTTTTTGCAGGTGTATTTACACCTGAAATCACTGATGCAATCAAAGGGCTTATACTGAACTGCCCATACAATATCTCAGTTTATTAGTTGTTCTGTGATGCTTCCCCAATGACATACTGCTATTGCCACCTGAAGGGGCACCCATGCGCTCAGGTGAAACAAAAGGGGAGCAATTCTCACCTATTCCCCAGTCAGCTGAGCAGCGCAAGAGGGAGCAGGGAGAGGACAGTTTTCAACCTTACCTCCCTCTCCCATGATTCAAATGAAAATCCCTCCCTGCTGGTATTAATTAAGCTAAAGAAAAACTGAATAGCAGCATGGGAGTCAATAATAATGGGAAACTCTCCTCTGATGCTACCCATTGCCATTTCTTGTACTGCTCAACTGACTGAAGTGCAGGTCAGAATGGTGATAAGGGGATTGGACTGCAGGCAAAAAAGTCAATTTTTATTTGGAACCTTATCACTCCTTCCTGCTGCAGTTCTAATTGGTGGGAGAAGATGTTGTGGGCCAAGTAAGATTAGGCAGTGGACAAAAAGCAGCCCAAGGGGTGCAGATACAATGCCTCTGAACAAGAGGTAAGGAAAAAAAGGGTGTGTTTCTTGGAGACCATGCATACCTATTGGAGAATGTGCATATTGCCTGCAAGGTATATTGTGTTGTGTTGTTGTGTTGAACAAAATCTTTATACCACTTGATTTTAGTGAAACCTTTAAGTGGTGTATAAAATATGGTTGAGATACATTCCTCAAGCCCTGCTGAAGATTATGCATAAAGGCTGAAGAAGGTGCAGAATTTAGCTGATATATACACATTCCCCAAAGCCTGCTATCCTCAAGAACACACACACACATTCACAAATAATAAAAACATAAAACAAGACCTAAAGTTAGAAGCATGCTTAAAAGTTATAACATATCATAGTTAACATCTCTGTCTCAGTCTCCAGTCCTCCTTCCTTGGGAACTTGTACATAATGTGTTAAGCTTATACTATAAATATTAGTAACACTGTACAATATATAAGTTAGTTTTGATGAGAATTTACTGCCGACAGTTTATTTAGGAGTGGCTTTTGCATATGCAGCCCATCAGTAAGGTAAAGATATTCATGTCATTAAATTCTTTGTTTATGGAAAAGCAGATGCTATCCCCTGTAGATCATTGAACTCTACAATGAAATATTCATGAAAAGGAAGGTGTTGTTTATTATTAATAATCCTGCTGCTTACTATGGAAATAAGGAATACATTTCATTATACCATTCTGAAAGGCTTAACAACTTTCAGGGTGTCTTTCCCTTATAACTTTGCTTTCGTTAAAATTGTAATGAATAATCTGTGCCACAGGACCTGAATCTCAGTGTGGGAAAGTGTATTGTCTAATACGATGCATTACATTATAAAACAAAATAGCATTTTGCACTGTAAAACATTGCAGCTGTGCTCAATTTTTTAGCATCAAAGTGGGAAATGCTAGGGGCATATAAATGGAAAAGATTAGACGCCACAGCAGCTTTGCTACACTTACTACAGCAAAATACCCTTACTGTAGGGGTAGACAACATAATGCCATCTAAATGCTATTGAACCACAACTTCCATCAACTCCAGACAGAATGGCCAATAGTCAGGGATGCTGGGAGTTGTAATCCAACAACATATGCAGGACATCACAAAGGCGGGACAACCCCCACCCACCCCCAAAATTGTGGTCTGGAGTTACAGGATATGCACTGACATGGCAACAAATCAGTATAATCGCCCCAAAACTTTTGCAGGCAGAAATAGTATTGGAAATGTTGTTGAACAGTATATGACTGCTCCAATAGCATTATGGGGGGGGGGATCATCATGAATATGCAATAAAAAGAACATCTGGAGAGGTCCCTGGTATGGATTAGAGCCTAAATATTTGACACAGATAAGTGTTCATGTGTTACTCGTGTGCAGAGCATAAGTGTGTAGAGAAAGAGGAGTGGGACACCTTCTAGCAGGTGTCCCCAAGTCCTGAACATCATTTGTAAAAATAATGAATGAAGGTAGCCAGGAGCTGCCTGCCTCTATCACCCTCCCTCTGGCTAGTCTTTCCAGGGTGAGCTGGTTTTCTTCTCCAGTCTCCCAGGAGAAATAAGGCAACCAATGTTCCAGGAGAGCCTTCCAACTGCTCTGAGTATATTCAGTTTTGCAGTGATGACTCCAACAGCGACTCTAAAGTGCTGGCAGTCACTGGGACATCAAAGACAGGCTGGTAGTGAGTGAGACGTGGTCTGGAATCAGGCTACCTGGCATAGGCTGAGCTCTGCCTTTGAAGGGCAGGTTTGAATGAATTGTGGAGGAAAGAGAGACATTTAACTCTCTGGTGAGTCTCTCCATACTACATACATTGTTTGTTTCTAGCAACAAGAATAGCAAACTGCTTTGTTTTTCCTTTCAGTCCCAGGCTGCACAAGGCAGAATTGGAGGTGAAGGCACAAGAGGTGCATTGATGTTTGAGAGGGGTGGTTTTCTGGTTACCATTGTGACTACACAGGGTCTTTTTTAAAAGAGAAAGAAAATGAATAAGTTCAATTTTAAGTTCCTGGTAAAAACAGCTTTAATGTAAAATGGCATGGTTTAATCATGAGTGAAGGGAGGGGATGAAGAGAGTTTATTCTCTTATTTATTTTTACAATTACCTTATTTTTTAAAGACCTCCTTCATAGGAGTCTTTTACCATATCCAATATGATAGGTATTGGTCCTTTCCATATTTGATTACACCATGGAACTACAACCTCATTGTGAAATACGGAAGAGGGGGGTTGTCATTTTCCACGATAAATATGCAATTTCTGCCACTGATGGCTGGATGTTGCACTTGCTGTGTGATTCTGTTTCCCTCCCCCTTCAATGGGATTGTGTGGTAAACATGAAATTAGCATTCCTTGCATGCAAAAGCAAAACTACTTGAAAATGGAGAAACTATTTATTTAATAATCAAATATAATAGCTAAGCAACAGCATAAGAAATAGATCTCAAGCGGAGCTCAAATACCAAGAAATCAACAGCCTTGGAAATTTCATGCCTTGGAAATTAAGAGCTCGAGAAGCAATTTGAAGGAAATATCAGGTAAATTCAATCCTAAGTGAGGTTAGCACTTGAATTGTTCCAATCCCAGAGGATATTAATTGCCTTGCAAAGCCTGGTAAATTCATCATTAAAAGTTTGTTTGGGTCACACAGAGACACACACACACTCACAACAAGTCCACTTACCATTTTTGGTGGCGGCAGCAGTTGTGGCCTGGTGTGTCTATGGGGAGTCAGCAGGCGGAGAACAAATCTTCCCACATGGCCAACAGATAGCTTTCCTCTGTTGGCCATGATGGTTGACTGGACATACCCCAGGAATTAGTCAATCATAGGTGAACTAAGGGGTGGATCATTATTCGGCAGACCTGGGTGAAGTCTACCCTGGATGGGCTTCACTCAGGTCTGCCTTCTTTTTAGTTGAACTGACTGTGCTCACAATATCATCAGATGTCCTGTCCTAATGTTTTGACACTACCCATGCAGTAGGCATGTTGGACAGTACATGCTCAGACCTTGCTGTGGCATTATTCAGTTACCATATTTTGGGCCAGGGAGGAATTCACCTACAAATTTGAGGGTTTGCCTTCCTCATAGCAATTGTCACAACTTGCTGGTGGAAAAAGGGCATTGAGTTGGATGCTTAGTCCAAGCATTGAGGGAAGATTGGTGCTCTAACCCTATTTCTCTCTCAAGGGATCTGGGTACCTCAGAAAAGGAATCCAGGGGGACGGATTCTGTCTGAATGCCCAAACAGAGGTTAATGGGCCATAGAACATTCTGAATGGCATCCTGGAAGATTGGTCCAATTTGGTGCACATCATGAGGGTTAGGGTTAGGGTTAGGGTTGTGACTAGAATTGACCCTGGAGGAATAATCTTTTCACCAATAAAGGTTGTATGATTCAGGATTCACACTCAATGCCTATGCCAAAGCCAACTGACACCTGCAATCAATAAAAGTTGTGGCCAGTTTGATCCCGGTATGTTGCCCTGTCATTATTGATTTCCACTCTCTACTCTAACAACATTAGACACACTGTGCCTGGACACTAACTAGTAATTCAGGAAGTAAACTATGATACTGTGTACCAGGTTTCACCAACCTGGTAATGGTACTCTCCAGGTGTTTTGCACTACAACTCCCATGATCTCTGACCATTGGTCATGCTGGCTGCAGCAGATAGGAGTTGTAATCCAAAATATGCAGAGGGCGCCAGACTGGAGCAGGCTCCTGCTGAACACTGGCTTTGGTCTTACTACCAGAGTCCTGGGCACATCTTCACTGCAAATGTAACCTTGCCTTTTAAACTAGTTTAGCACCGTGGATTTTAAACAGACAAACTATTTTGAACTAGACACCAGGAATCACACATAATTCCTTACTAAATCCCCAGGGATGCTTGGAGGAGTTTGTACTGGTTAGACCGGTTGTGACTAGATTTATATTTGTGGTGTAGATGTGAATGTTTTATCCTAGGCAATATCCTACTTGGAAGGTATTCTGTTTCTTCTCATTCCTCTCTCTCTTCTCTTTCAATTCTCCTTGTGCTTGTTATGGACTGAGCTTGGATCCTAGAACAATAGGCAGGTAGGATCCTAGGAGGCAGCAACCTGATTGGTCTGCAGGAGCCACCCAATCCGACTCCAGGAGGAAGTGAATCAGCAACCTGATTGGCCTGTCAACACTCAACTCCGAGTATATTTCAGTGCTCCTCTAGGCTAAAGTTTAGATTCAATTCAAGCTATGATCAAGAACCAATGGGATGCAAATAGGAACATAGAAAGGTGCCTCAATCTGTTCCAACATTCATTCACGTTGCCTTCTGTCCCATTGCAATTGGTCTATCAGTGGTGGACTTTGGGCTCTCAAGTTTCAGTGGCACCCTGTGCAATGCTAAAATTTGGCGCCTCTCGCACTCTGTTCTACATCTTTGATACAGCGTCCCCTGCAGTGCCAGTGACCAGTGTTGCTACCTTAAAACAGCCTCTGGGTTTATTTTGCACAAGTATTTGTTTCCCCTGTTTCATCATCTGCTGATGTAGAAATAGATGTACTTTTTTCCATTTATCATATTACACAATAGACACAAACATCTCAGCCATCCATAGATATTTACAAATAAATTGCCTTCCTTGTCCTTTCAAAGTTAGTGCATTTCTAGAAGTGTCGCCCTGTTATAGTCTTTTGTACTAACAACAACAAAGAGTCTTGTGGCACTTTAAAGATAAAATTAATGAAGTGGCTAATGGCCTATCACAAAGGCATCTATGGCTGGCATTCGAACCGTGTCTACTCACAAGTAAGTCCCATTCAATTACATGGAGCTTACTTGCAGGTAAGCGGGTATAGGATTGCAGCCTCTCTCACGCATCTAACTGCGTAAACAGCTTTTTTATTGCAACACTTCATTTCACAAATGTGTATACTTTACCAAAAAAAAAAAATGGTCAGGTATGCGTGTCACGTTTAACACCTACTGCAAAGCAGTTTGTGTATCTATTTACGTACAATGTGTGTATGTTTAAGAAAATGCTTCTGTTGTAGAGAACTAAGGTGAAAAGAATTCATAGCAAGAGTCTGAGCTGTGATGGGGGTCAAACAAAAATATAGAAGAAATTCTGCTTGGTAGTCCATGTTCAACAGATTCCTCTGACATGCCGAGATACAATTGGTGTTCTTAAATATTAATTTTCATCAGCCAGGCTTGTAGGAGTGTTTACGAGACGAGTAGATGAAAGGTTGAGCATCAGAAGCAGGAAGTAACTGCCTACACCGTTTTTAGAGATTTGAAAGATGTAGTCTGAAGCATCTTGAAAGATATATATTCCATGACTTAAGGGCAATTCACTTTTTATTTCAGTATAGATACGCAAAATAAATGAGGCTCTCTGCAAATGTGAACTGTGCACACAGACATCATATTTGGAATACTCCTCTCAAAAATACTCTGAAGTAGCAACTTGGAAAAATATGGACTTTGCTTATGAGTATTTAAATGAACATGCCCAATTGTATATGGAGGTATTCCTTCCACACTTGATCAAAGGTATTTACTGTACTTGGGTAAAAGGTAAAGGGACCCCTGACTGTTAGGTCCAGCCGAGGACGACTCTGGGGTTGTGGCACTCATCTTGGTTTATTGGCCGAGGGAGCCGGTGTACAGCTTCCAGGTTATGTGGCCAGCATGACTAAGCCACTTCTGGCGAGCCAGAGTAGCGCACAGAATCACCGTTTACCTTCCTGCCGGAGCGGTACCTATTTATCTACTTGCACTTTGACGTGCTTTCGAACTGCTAGGTTGGCAGGAGCAGGGACCGAGCAATGGGAGCTCACCCCATCACGGGGATTTGAACCGCCAACCTTCTGATTGGCAAGCCCTAGGTTCTGTGGTTTAACCCACAGCACCACCTAGGTAGCCATTCCCAAATACAATTGTAAAACAAATGTGAGTCTTTATACAGTGCCAGATTTAGGGCAGTGTGGGTGCTTTCTCAGACCAAACAGAGCACTTGAGAGCATGCACAGAACAGAAGGCAAGAAGGGGGAGGGCACTTCAACAAACTCTTTTCCAAAAGGAATTATTGTGAAAAGAAGAAATAGAGAGGGCTCCATATTTTGCCCTCACTCGGGGCACCGTATTACCAAGCTCTGCTCCTGCTTTTACTTTAGTGCTGCAGCTGACAGACATTTGGAATTGGATATTTCCAAATTCTTCCCAAATTGTAGAGTTCAGTGAATGGTCTCAGACAAAGCAGCAAATCTAAACTATCTGGAGAGGTATGGCATCTCAGACCAAAGGCACACTTTGCAGGAAGGTTGTTGTTAATCAGCATTCATTTGTAGACTAAGGTTATTGCAGATTTGGATTATTATTTTTCTGGATGAATCTGCTAGTATCTTATGGTGGTAAGGGAATTCAGAAAAAATGGGAGAAAGTGTGGGAGAAAGCTCCATTTCATCAGCAAGATTTAAAGAGAATTGTTTTAAATTCATAGGTAATATCTGACTCCTCAGTCTCTGAATAGGATAACACATAGTACCAGTCCCAATCATTAGACGTTGTGTGGAGGACTAGGTCATTTCACAGTGATTGAGGAGCTTTGGAAGAAGGTTTTCCATGAGCTCCAGCTGATTATGGGGCAGCTGCTGTCACCAGATCCACTTCTGGCACTGTTGTCCATTTTAGATAACGGAAACAAAAAGGCACTTTATCAGAGTGCATTGGTTTCCTTTTATATTGCAACCTGCATAGTGGTATCCTGAAATGGTAAATTAGCAGAATAGCACCTAATTTGAGGAGTGGTATTCTCAGATTTGGTTGGTGGCCCTAAATGGGGGGCGGGGGAACCCTTGTCAATTAAGGGAATGGAAGACTCCAACGAGGAAAGAAACGTTTTAAACAAAACAAAATGGTTTTGTTTTATTAAATATATTTCAGTCAAAGAGCATAATAGGCTCCTCCATCAACTCATGTGGCTTTATGGAGTGATGTTATAGGTTGAATGACTTAATTTTCCTTCTTCTCTTTATGCTTGGCTAGATGATTACTTCTGTGGCGGTTCCCTGATTGCTTCGCTAAGTGTTGATTTGTGCACATGTTATGATTTTCTGTTGACTACTTGTTTTGCTCTTATGTTTGCTGAAACCAAATGCATATGCTTTGAGTTCTTGTTGATTTTTTTTGCTTGTTTTTCTTTGATAGGGAAACATTAAAATAAATATAATCCCTTTTAAAAAATCTACCAAGAATTCCAGTTCAAGTAGCTTAGTGTTTTACAAGGGATCAAGTTATTTCCCATCTGCGTCACTTTCACATTTTTTCATTCCTAAGTCTGTTCCTTTCCAGTTCTGCATTAATGTGTGTTACATCTGCATGAGAATTCACACTTAAATACTTATTTTAAAATATATTTTGTCACACAATATGCAGTTCTTAACATATTTATAAACACATTTTTGGGGTGAAGGCATCCTGAAATTCAGAAAAGTGTGAAAGTGTGAACCAGATCACTTCATACTGGTATTGGCAAAGAGTTTGTCAGGCAAACCTATGATTTACAATCCTTTAAATGTTGAATGAGAGAGTTTCCATGCAAATAGAAATAACGGAAAACACTATTTAAACTGAGTTAGACTTGTGGACTTTGGCAACGTTCCTAATTTCGATGAACTGGGATCTTGCCCTAACTTTGAACAATTCCTCCAGTAACTTATGCTCTCAAATGATTTAATGGCAACAATAAATAATAAGCAGCAGGTGTGTCTGGGATTCAAAATTCATTACGCAATAAATCTGGGCAATAGAAATGTTTGTGTCCCCAAACTATCATGCACTAAGCTGTTTCTTGTTCGATATCTTAAAAACCCTGTTATTTAGCATAACAACAGACCAGACATGCAACAAACAGAATTATGCGGATGAACAGAGAAACCCGTTACAGAAAGCAATTAATCCTCAGCAAAAAGATTTCTTTTGAAACCACATAATGATAGTGTAGCTAGAAGTATTTATAATAATTTTTGCTGGGTTCTGCTACTTATGCTGAACTGACTCTCATCACACTGTTTTTCTGCTTTTTAAAAAAGATGCTTGATACATTGTGATTAGGGAACTGGATAGAAACTTGTCTTTTTGCTATGTGAAAGAGTAACCTGCTGTTCTAGACAATCACCTTTATTGTATTTCCTGTAGATGCTAATAAGCATGGAGTGAGAGTGAATAAAAGCAACACTTTGATACACAAAAAAGGGGCAAATGCATCTCTGATAGTCCATATGGGGTAGCCAAGAGAAGAGCTATTCATGCTAATAATGACTAGAACATTATTAAATGGCTGAGTGATTTAACAAAAGATTCTGGCTTGTGTAGCTTTCTAGGTGCAAACTGGCTGCTGTTATGTAAAGGTAAAGGTAAAAGGGAGTCTTGACCATTAGGTCCAGTTGTGACCGACTCTGGGGTTGTGTGCTCATCTCGCTCTATAGGCCGAGGGAGCAGGCGTACAGCTTCCAGGTCATGTGGCCAGCATGATTAAGCCTCTTCTGGCGAACCAGAGCAGTGCACAGAAATGCCATTTACCCTCCCGCCAGAGCGGTACCTATTTATCTACTTGCACTTTGATGTGCTTTCGAACAGCTAGGTTGGCAGGAGCAGGGACCAAGCAACGGGAGCTCACCCCGTCGCAGGGATTCAAACCACTGACCTTCTGATCAGCAAGCCCTAGGCCCTGTGGTTTGGAATGCTGTTATGTACTTTGCCTAAATAAAAATCCCCACTCTTAATTTCTTGTCATTCTTTCATTTGTAGCTTGGGAAATTTTCAGGAGACATTTTTTTCTATATCCTTATTTTTGCACTAGTTGTTCATCCAGGGTTCCCCCAGCTGTTTTTGGACCCCAACTCCCACAATCCCTCACCAATGGCCAATAGTAGTAGTAGTAGTAGTAGTAGTAATAGTAATAATAATAATTATACCCTGCCCATCTGGCTGGGTTTTCCCAGCCACTCTGGGCGATTCCCAACAGAATATTAAAAACACGATAAAACATCATGATAAAAAACACGATAAAACATCACAATAAAACTTCCATAAACAGGGCTGCCTTAAGATGTCATCTATAAAGTCAGCCAGAAACCCAAGGTTGAATAACACTGTACTAGAAGGTTGGAACACATCACATTATGTACACCTGTGTTGTTCCCCCCTAAATTAGTGCTTGCATGCGCACATGCACACACACTCTTGTATATCTTCGAAATATTTTGCTGAATTGAATGATACCTGGACCTCTGTATGGTGCAGCCATCACCTTAGTGCCAGTTCCACCTTTAAAAATGCAGAAGACCTTCCTTTGCAGATTTAAGTAAAGGCACCAGTACACTAAACAAGAAGACCAATATTTTGTTGTAACACTCGACAGCAAAGTGTCATGGAACCCTCAACCAAATAGATCTGGGCCCAAGTTCTGATTCAGCCATGAAATTCAATGGATAGCAGTGGAACAACAATAAATAAATATTCTTTTAAAGTAATTAAATAAATAAAAACTTCATGCAAGACCAACTCCAATTCACTTTTCAAAGCTTGCACAGTCCAGCTGGGAATTCATGGTAAACACAGCGAGCTACTCCTACTAATCCGTCATTTTCAGCCTTTGTTTGTTGATATTCAGTGATGCAAACTCCAAACAGTAGCAATTTAATACATTTTCATCCAATTATACTCCCCTAATGTTTAACATTACACATCCCTAGTGTACTATGTAAAGTCTATCGCAAGCCCAATTTTAAAATGATGCCAGGCAAGCGAAAAGAGGAGGAGAAAAGGGGGGGGACCCTACCCATGCAGTATACCACATGCCGGCATTCTCATTTAAAGTTGACTCTCAGCAACTACACCAGTGGGGTGTCTGCCTGAACCACAGATCTCTGGCGTGCTAATGCTGCAAGTGTTGGTGAAACAACAACATTAAATTAGTACTGTGCTGAAGAATTCTCCTGCACTCTGCCCCCCAACTATTGCCTGTCAATTAATGAGAAAGGAAATTGCATTCAAACATTACGATAGGGGAGAGAGAATTATAATGGGGTGGTTGTTGTTGCAGCACTTCCTTTACTTTTAAGTTAGATGAGAACTGTTTGTGCGTGTCGTTCCTTTCATTCTATAAATCATCTCACCATTGGGCTACACCAATGGGCACCATTGCTGTGATGCTTCCCAGCCCAACAGGCTTCTGGCACTTACCAAGAAGGAGAAGGGAGGTGAAAGGTGCAGGGAGCTTGGTGCCGTGTAGCATGTTGTCAAGACTTAGGGAAAGCTATTCCTCCCCTGGTTGCAGAAAACCAGAAAGCAAGCTAGAGTCCTTTTTAATGAGTTTATTCATTCATAATAGCGAGAGACAAAAGAACACATCAAGCCCTGACAATGTTGTTGCTCCAACTGGTCTCCTCCTCCCTCCTCCCTAACAATAGTACATCCCTTTACGGTGGCTGCTCATGGTCAGTTGTCTCTGAATCCTTTGTTCCTGCACTCTTAACGAACAATGAGTCCAGTATACCAGAAGGAGTATCTCCACCTCAATTGTTCTGCCCAGACACTGAGGTCCAGTGCCGAGGGCCTTCTGGTGGTTCCCTCACTGCGAGAAGCCAAGTTACAGGGAACCAGGCAGAGGGCCTTCTTGGTGGTGGCACCCACCCTGTGGAATGCCCTCCCACCAGATGTCAAAGAGAAAAACAACTACCAGACTTTTAGAAGACATCTGAAGGCAGCCCTGTTTAGGGAACGCACTATTGTATTTTAATATTTTGTTGGAAGCTGCCCAGAGTGGCTTATTATTATTATTATTATTATTATTGAAGAAGATGTGTCAGCTGGCTGCTCTGCTTCTGTCTCCCCTTCCCTTTCTGCTAACACTTCCCAACTCTTCTGTTCGCCTATCTCTGAGCTGTGATCTTCCTCAAACTCCTGAAGCCCCTGCTGTAATTCAATGCTGCATTCCTCTTCTCCTGGGAGGTGGTCTCTACCATTCCTCCTCCACCTTGCCCTCTTGAGTCCAATCCCTGACACATGTGGCAGGAGTGTCTGACCCACTGTTTGGGGAAGCCAGGAGAGCAACTGAGCCTTACCCCCTTGGCTGAACATCCATTAGACTCCATTATCTTCTGATAGTTGCCACCAAGAAATTCCCAAGGAGTCAAGGACAGAGGTCACCAGAGGTCAGTAGAGGTCACTTTGCCCAAACCCCCTCAAACCTAAAACACCCCGGTGTGGATAAATCCTTGCCAAAAGGCAAAACTCATTTTTCATTTATTCTACAGAGTCGGTTTTAGCACAATATTTAACTTTGTGGGCTTCCCCCCTTTCCGATTACATTATTAGCATAACATTTCACTCCATCAGGACTACGATTTGGCATTTAAAAGTGTCAATAAAAAAACCCCTTTACATAAATACATTCCTTTTATTGTTTGACTGATAATTTACTGACTATCATAATATTTTGTAGCACAGCATAAATAACAATTAATACAACAACCAAGTTTATGACAGAGTATGATTTTATACCCTGTGGTCAGGGTGATTGTTCCATGAAAGGCTTTTCTGTTGTCATCCTTGCCATTTTCATTTTTTTTAAAAAAAAACAACGAGACGATGTTCAACTGAGCGTGCCTGTATTAGTAATGTTTGGATTTTCTAGGCTTAAATTTCCAGCTCAAACTGAACAGGGGAAACAAGCCGAAAACCTGGGGCCATTTTGGAGGGTGGGAGGTTTCATATGTGGAGAATTCATCAGGAGGCAGGTTTCCCATTGCATCTAGCTCCCCTCTTTTAAATTTAAATTTATATGCAGGTGCTGAAGAATCTCCTCTTGATAGCTACTAATTGGTGGCTGCCATTTAGCACTTCCTCACATACCCAGTTCCTTGTAACAGTAGTGCTAATTAAGAGCTCCTACAACATCTTTGACAATGCCACCTAAATATTATTTAGGTTACTACATCCACCTATGTCACATGTGTCATTATGGAGAGGCCTAATCCAACACTAATGTATCTACAGGTGTACTTTAACTAAAACAAATGTCATCAACAAACTGATAATCTGTATTCCAAGTTTTGGTTTGTTTCACTTGTGTTATTGCTATGTTGTGTGAGTGTGTGTGTGTTGAGCTCTATATAGTTTTAATCTGATACTGTATATCTGCTGCAGATTCTTATGCTTTTAATATTGTTTTGTTGATGAACCTCTAAATGATTTTTATCTGAAGAATTGCACAAACAGACTACTGATTGCATGGTAGGACAGTGGCTCTACTCCATGCGCACCCACCCCAGACAACAAGGGAGCCACAGTGGTTCAGAGGTTAGTGTCCTGGACTAGTACCTGGGAAACCAGGGTTCAAATCCCCATGTAGTTATGAAGCTCACTGGGTGACCTAGCGCCAGTCACTACCTCTCAGCCTAACCTACCTCACAGGGTTGCTGTGGGGATTAAAGCAGCCAAGGGAGAACTAGGAAATAAATATGTATAAAATGAAATAAACTTCATGTGCATTTGAATTTATGTTGGGATGAGTATAAATCTCTCAGTTGCTCCTCAATCTTCTTAAGATTTCACAGTGTTGAAAATGGCTTAGAAATATAGCCAATCTGTGGGGAAAGTGTGAATTGTCCTCTTGTTAAGTACCAACATTTGCTCCTGGAAAACTGAATTGGAGCAACAAACATAGCGCCGAGAGCGACACTTTCAAAGTGAAAAGATGAAAGGTTGGAGAAGAAAGTAAGTGGCAATCACAAACCAGACACAAATGAAATTGGACAGATAGAACTAGTGCGGATTGCAATTTGTAAATTATTGAGTGGGACTGGGAGCTTCGTGGATGAGAAGATGTTAGAAACAATTTAAATTAACTATGGTATTAAGATGTTGCTTTTTGTAACACTTTCAAAAAATCTGCTGGGTGCCCTGCCTCCAGTTCTATTTAGATCATTTGGAGCATTGCCTTTGACTTTGCTCGCACTATTCCCCAAACTTTTCAAGGTAGGTTTTCCCATTCCAGTATATTCCAGATTTCAAACCATTCCTATTTCTTTCTTTTTGTTTGCATTTTTTAAAATTACAAACTGTAAAGCAAGTAAAAGGTTCTGTGAAGCTACAGGGAACCAGGCAGAGGTCCTTTTCGGTACTGTGGAATGACCTCCTATCAGATGTCAAAGAAATAAACAACTACCAGACATTTAGGAGACATCTGAAGGCAGCCCTGTTTAGGGAAGCTTTTAATATCCGAAGGACTATTGTATTTTAATATTTTGTTGGAAGCATTCCAGAGTAGCTGGGCAAACCCAGCCAGATGGGTGGGGTATAAATAATATCTTTTGTTGTTGTTGTTTTGACTGTACAACTGCAACCTCTGAGAATTAAAAGTGTCCAAGTTCAATTCTTAATGCACAGAGTTAGTATTTGATGTTAACTCAGGTGTTATAATTCAAAATGGAGTCACTACCACAAGTATTCCAAGTAATATGGCAACATCCACCTGCAGTAATAAAAAGATTCTAAATGTCTCTCTGTTAAATGCTCCCTTCAAGATTCCCTCCCTGTTGGGGGTCCCTTTCTGCATATATCAATTATGTGCAAAGTCCCCAGGATGCATTTATTGTGTATGCACTGGGGCTATGACTAGAGTGCACATTATCATCTAGGATGGACCAGAATAACTGAACAGGGTGAATGAGAGAGAAAGAAATCACTATGCACCCAATACCACTTTAAGTTAACCAAAAACCACCAGAGCCCAGTTTATTTTGCTGATTTCATGCATTTCATAAGAAGCTTTTCACAGTAATGTGAAATGCAGTTTGCCACCACATTTGAAATATCTAAGCATTGCTGAAGGCACCCATAGGAAGCTGAGCTGCTGGAGGAAAAAGACTGCTCATTGCATGCGAGTGATCTAAAGTGACTGACAAATCCTCATATATTATCAAATGCCTGAAGAAGTAGCTTAATCTTTGCTAAAGGAAAGGGGGGGGGACCTAATTAAATAGTTTGTATTTGCTAGGAGCATGCTAGGCTATGAATATGGAAGTATATATAAAGTAATAATACTCTTGTTATATCTTTTCAGAAACACACAAAGACAACTCATAATCTGCTATTATTTTACTGGATTAACAAAAAGAAAGTAAGGCTGCATACACATCATGTATTTAAGGCACATTCATGCCCTCCAAAGAATCGTGGGAACTTTTGTGGGTGCTGGGAACTGTAGATTTTTGATGAGTAAACCACAGTGCTCAAGATTATTGAGGGATGTTTTTAATATATGGTGTATACACAGCCTATGATTAGAATTTGAATGAAGACTAGATAGACTCTTCCTCTGGAACATCTGTTCATACATAATAACCAGGACATCAAATATAAAAAATGCAAGCGTTTCCTATTTTAGGCTAGGAAATGTCAAGACCCACACTCACATATGGTGTGCATAGCTTTCAGGAGGAAACCTACCTGTGCTTATTTTTTCGAAACATGGTCATTGGCCAGTGTGCAATTGATTCTGGAACCAATCCTGTAAAATAAATTGAATGACTAACTCAATTCTGTTGGGTTACACCTGCAGGCATTTGCATCTGTGCACACTGCGAGCAGCCATGTTAACACACTCACCAAACTTCAACACTCACAATTCTTGGACAGTTGAAAAACTAAGGCTTGCAGGTTTTTATTAAAAAGGCAAAAATCCTAAACTGCTCCCTGGGAAGCGGGATTGATTGTTGAACCACTCTGGAAACTAGCTCTGCGAAGGGAATAGGGGTCTCTTAACAACTCTTAGGGACGCGGGTGGCACTGTGGGTTAAGCCACAGAGCCTAGAGCTTGCTGATCAGAAGGTTGGCAGTTCAAATCCCCGCGATGGGTTGAGCTCCCATTGCTCTGTCCCTGCTCCTGCCAACCTAGCAGTTCGAAAGCGCGTCAAAGTGCAAGTAGATAAATAGGTACCGCTCCGGCGAAAAGGTAAACGGTGTTTACGTGCGCTGCTCTGGTTTGCCAGAAGTGGCTTAGTCATGCTGGCCACATGACCTGGAAGCTGTACACCTGCTCCCTCAGCCAATAAAGCGAGATGAGCGCCGCAACCCCAGAGTCGGCCATGACTGGACCTAATGGTCAGGGGTCCCTTTACCTTTACCTAACAACTCTTAACACCCTTTACAAACTACAGCTCCCAGAATTCTTTAGGTGCAACCATGACTAGCAAAAGCAGTATCACTATGCTTTAAATGAATGGTGTGAATGTGATGCAATTGTAGGTGGAAATAAAGCCAATGACAAGCAGAGCCAACTAAATTCTAGTTTTGTCCCCATCTGCCTCCCTGCTGAGTTCTATAAGGGGCAACAATGAGACTAAGGAGAAGGAAACTGACAAGCAATGCCACTCCCTGTAAGGAAGAAAGCAGGCAGGCATGTGGAGGTGATTGAAGGTGGTCCCCCCTCTGCCCTAATGGACCAGTCTTCATGGCAGATAGACTTGCCACTGCTTTGTGAGGATTATTTCCAGGCTGCTGCCAAATAATCCTTACTTGCAAAGGTACAAATCACATGGTAGAGTCAATTGTAAGTTTGTACATACAGTCATTTCCCGGCATGGAACAACCACATGGAGGCAGCATCCAGAGGCATTCTATACAGTGGTACCTCGGGTTAAGTGCTTAATTCGTTCCGTTGGTCCGTACTTAACCTGAAACTGTTCTTAACCTGAGGTACCACTTTAGCTAATGGGGCCTCCTGCTGCCGCTGCGCCGCCGGAGCACGATTTCTGTTCTCATCCTGAAGCAAAGTTCTTAACCTGAAGCACTATTTCTGGGTTAGCAGAGTCTGTAACCTGAAGCGTATGTAACCTGAAGCGTATGTAACCTGAGGCACCACTGTATTTCCTCAGTCAAGTCAGAATGTGCTGCTTATTCACACAGCTCATGTACAGATGATCTAAATAGACTTTTCCCATCGTCCTTAGAGTATTGTCTTTTAAAAAGTATTTATCTTATTTTTAGAATAACTATTTATGCCCACTTTTTAGTCTGAAATCCACATGTAGCAAAATGTCAAAAGCCAAACTATGGCTGGCCATTTCTAATTCCCTACATCAAATTCATTTTATTTCTCTCCCCCTCGTGGCCTCAGTGTTTTCACCAAAGATGTTGACCTATATTCTCCTCCCAGCACCAGCCCCCCCCCCCTTATTTAGAGTAGACATCTACATGCGGCAAAAATAAAAATCCCAATTAATATCCTGGTTTTGCCTCAGTGGTAAAAAAAAGGCATCTCTTGAATGCAAATAAGCAGTGATAAATTGTCAAATATTCAAGAGGTGGAAAATAAGCTATAGAGCCGGGCAGGATTTTGTCATGTCTAGAGTACAAAAACGTCTCTCTCGGAGCTGCGAAATAGCAGGCTGTCACATACCACATGTACAATTAAAGTTGGTAATGTCCTCAAGCATTTATGTGTATCTGTTTCAAAGGCTTAAGCATAGATTTCTATTTAACTAGATGTATGGTTGTATTTCTCCATTGCATCCAGGCATAGGAAGCTGGATGTCCCAGTAAGAATGCGTATTGAAATCATTTAACAGCATGATGATGTGAAGAGATTGCAAATTCCAGCCATTTGGGGGAATGAAGTTTACGCAGCTCACTCAAGCACAGAGAGAGCTTTCTGGGGAAAGAAAAGCAGAAGTGAAAATGGGATGTGTTGCGATGTCTTGGTGTCAGAGGACAAAATAAATTGTGAGCCAATGTGTTTAAAATGCTCTTAGAAGAGAATACATTATCTCCCCATGGCCTGCCACTATAAAGGCCAAGCATATGTGAAACTTTGCAATGAATAAAAAGGCACCAGTACTTCTTTTTATAGCACTGGATGGAACGGCAAACAAATCAGATCCAAAAGCAATGCAGAAACTCTCACCACTGTGTCTAAATAGGAAATTGCTAACGAACTGAAAGCACAGGGAAAATCATAATAATGAATGTATCTTGACTAGGTGTATGTGTCTCTCCAATTCAGTTCATTATTTGGGACTGAATTAGATACATTTAAAGCAAAGCTTTGTCGTCCCCCCATTCACTATAATGGGGAATCTAAAAATGTTGTTTCCCCTTTTTCAAAGTAGATGGCATTTACAGGCACACATGCCCATCCAGAGTGGATCCAGGCTGCCAAATTGTAGGCAGAGACATACAGGTGTTTTCATGCAGGGATGCCTTTAAAATCAATTTGTTTTAAAGCATCTTTATTTTCTGCCAGCATTAGATTCAGTTTACAGGCATGGCTGCCCCTTCTAAGCGTACGAAGCCTGCCATATTTTACAATGATAGCTGTAGCGGTTCTCCCTGGTAAGAATGGAGTGGGGATGGGGGGAGGAAGAGTGTAAATTTCCAAGAAAGATTGGGATTGTGGGAGCAGGGATAATGCCATCTGCCAGCAAGGGGGACGAGATGGGTAATTGGCCTAATCCAGCAAGCTCTATTTAGTTTTTATATTCAGCTCAAAAATGTACATTTTAGGTGGAAATACACTGCAAAGCATACAAGAACATGTATTTAAGGAAGAAGAATGCATGTTAAATGGATGCAGTGTATTTCCCAGTAGGAATATAAGGGGAAACCTGTGTTTCCAGGTAAGTTTCACCTTTCCATAATATTAGAAGCCACAGAAACTCAGGGCTGGGCTTCCAGGGCTTCATCAGTTTCTATGGAAAAGTATCTCCATCAAGGTACAACAGGTGTCTACACTGAGTAGTTTCCAGAAACAACTGAAAACATTTTTGATTCAACAAGCTTTTCCAATTAGATGAAAAGGTATTTTCCTTTGCTTTAAACCTGTCTTTAGTTGTTTTCTGTACCTTGGTTCTTGAACAGAATGCTTTCCAGGAGTCCATTTAACTGTTCAAAAATGAAGACTCGGCTTCCAATTGGCTGCAGGAGCATCTTGCAGCCAATCAGAAGCCGCGGAAGCTGTGCTGGACATTCATCGAAATTCATTCGAAAATTGGAACACTCACTTCTGGTTTTCGATCTATTGGGAGCTGAAACGTATGAGTTCCAAGGTGTTCAGCAAACAAGGTATGGCTGTACTTTCTTAAGAAAAAAATCATACACATTAAGATGAATGTAAAAGGAAATTTATAACTTAATACAATAAATACAAAATGTGTACAATTTAAAGGTGATCTTTCATACTTTTTAAAAAGTATAATCTATACGACAGAGAATTGAGGCCATACTAATGGATCATGGAACGGAAACTGATTCAGATGTACTTATGGATTCTGGGTGCAGAGTGCCAGTTAAAAGGTCTTTAGAAATAAAAATTAATTCCACAATATTTTTCCAAGCTTCCCACTGTATTACCTCACTCTGCCCTCACAGTAGCAGAGCATGTTACTGTTTGTCACAGAGATGCCACAAAAGATTCAAAGAGAAAGAGAGAGAAATGAGCTTGCAAGAGGAGTTAATGCATTCATTTCAAACCTGAGAGTCAACACTTCACAACTGTGGTAATAGCAAGTGTCCAGTGGCTACCCACTCGTAAAAATAAAAAAAAGTGTCAGAATAAGATCAAATGAACAGGGGGGAAAGGCAGCTTTGCAATAAAGGATTGCATTGGAGAGAACAAAGGCACAAAACATCAAGACTGGAGATGTGCAATTGTTCCTTTAAAAATCTTTGCTTTTCCTGACACAGAATATTAAATAGTGAAGTCTCAAATCATAAAATCAATCCAATTGCTATGGTAATAATAAAGAAGAATCCTATTCAAAATGCTGGACACAGAGCAGATGAAATTATACCTTTTGGGACTTATCATTTGCTTAAAATGCTTCTGGAGTCATCTCTTATTCATCCAGAGCTGGTATTCAGAACAAAACATAAAAATAGATTTTGTTTTTAGGCTTGGGCTTACAGTTCTCTGGCTGGGTCCAGTGCTCTTACAATGAAGGTGGTGAGGATGCAGCGTGGTAATTGGATTATAGATAATAAGGCTTTGTTCAGAGAAATGGTTGAAATTTCAGTTCACTTTGATACCAGAAGAATGATAGCCAGGAAAATGCAGGTAGCAAATCAAGATGTAATTAATCATTAGCAGAGAAGGCATTTCTCCATCTCTAACTCCAACCAGAACCAGATCTCAAAGAAACTTTGAAAGGCAAAGAATGTAGAAGTGCAAAGTAGTCATTATATTAGCAGAACTGGGGATGAATTTGGAAAGCAAACTAGGTAGGGCAAGTGTCAAAGTGCTGACACTCAGAAAAAAATGCTTCATTTGTTGAAATTCTTTTGTTTGAGAACTACAGTACATACCAAAATGCAGGCGTAAGCTACAGTTTATTTTTAAATGAAGAAAAACATGTAATTATTTTCCTCCCAGGGAATACGTAATTGGCTCTTGTTGATGTGTGTGTCTGTGTGTTTTTAAAAACCAAGCAAACAGTACACAGTGACAAAATTTGCACAAATTAGCATTCTTCTTCCTTCTGAATTAAACATCAGACTTGCACTTACGTAAACCAAGGAAGATCTGCTAAATCAATGCAGACATCCTTTTTTAGATTGGGAAAACAGATGCACCAACATGTCAACGCTCCATTATGTTCATCCCCATACAGTTGTTTCATCAATTCTCATTTATTACTTCTTTAAAGGACAATTAATTCCAGTCTGTAGATTCGGGTTCACCACTGTACTCCCTTTGCCTACAGCCTGAAACTTCATTCTTCCCTTTAAACCTGTATACCACTGAAACATTTATTTAAACCTTTCTGATCACAAGTGAAGGTGTATTTTTACAAATGTGAGATGTGAGTTGATCATTTCCGATTCAGCAATTAACAAATTAGACACAGAATGATCTCCCCACCACAACCAAATGGGTTGCTATAAGATACCCGGTGAGGTCAGAAGTGTTCTGGAGGTACAAGCATAGTCTTTACAATATTTTTGTTCACACTGAATGTTTATCTCCACCCCCCTACGTTTGGCAGTATTCTCATTGCTCTGAGCAAAGCTATGCTATTTGCAATCCATTTAATATTGCCCCTCTCAAAAATGTTCTACTGCTATACATTAAATTCAGGGTGGCTTGAAACACTGCAAGATGCAACAATCACCACCTCCTGTTTGTGTTTCATCACTGCACCCAAATTAGGGAGAAGCATGCACGACTTTCCACTGATAAATATTTGAATTACCTATGTGGCTGCGTTTCATCACAGTGGAAATATATAGTCCCTCTTTTGGATGGTGCAAAAATGGCATACATTATGATTTATGCACACTTCCTGAAGTCATATTCAGGTAGGTTGCCACCACCCTAGAAACTTCCAGATATCTTTTCTTATTTTATGTTTGATCTGAAGTTCTGCTTATTTGTCTCCCCAGGGAATGCATGGTACATGAAACAGAGTTACAATGTGTGGGCAAGATAGTAGGTGATATCCAACTAAATCTCACTCAGGGCAGACTCAACAGCTCTACTCTGTGTATGCCTAATGCTGGATGTCATCCATTGTCCCATTTTCATTGTGTTCCGAAATGTAGATCTTCGGCTATGCATTGTATTCATGTGTGCTGCTCTTGGAGATGAGAAAAGATTCCCCTGAACCTCAGCTTGTCCCTTTCAGTTCTCCCAGTCATCTAATAAGTAGGACCTTTCAGGTGCCACACCATTTCTGTGCTGATTCACAGCAGAAAGGATGACATTTTCTCAGACAGTAATCATAGCTTCTATCCAACAATAAAAAAAATAAGACAACCTAATGCCGGAAGACTGGAGGAGCTGTTCTGCTGCAGAGTTCCCCCTTGAAAGAGATGACACTTGATGAGATGGACTAACAGCAGATTCTGAGGGAACTCCAAATATTAGTTCACCTTGTAGTGAGACTAGCAAGCATTCAACTGTGGCATGGCTCAAACACAGCTTGACAGTATTGTAGATGTAGCTGCTGATTTGGATTTCATTACTTTGAGTGAGACGAAAAGAGGGAGCAGGGGGTGCATTTTTTTTTTCTTTTTAAAAATATATATAATCTAAGTTTGGCATGGCAGGAAAACATGAGTCTGAATGTACAATTTACCATGAGCAAAAGAACGCACAAGGTCTGGATGAAACCTGGTAAACATTACAGTTAATTTATAGCCTGAAACAAAGGAACAGGTCTTTTAATTGATTGACAAAGAGAAGCTAAGGATAGGAAAAGTAAATGAAAACACTCTAGAAATGGACAGGTTTGTAATTGGAAATGGGAAAAGGTCACTCAATGCGCTCTGCGTAATTTAGCTGAATGGAATCATTATTTTATAGAAATCTTTATTTGGAGCCCAAGCCGAATAAAGGTGGACTCACATCTTGTTTACTCCTAGTAACGTGCTGCTTCTGAAGCCTAACAAGATAGCAATTGTAAAAGGTTTTTTTACAGGCAGGCATCATACCCAAGTAGAAATGGAAAACCCTCCACATTTCCAGTTAGGATTAGCTGCAGAGATTGGCATAGTTGGGTATATACTGAGGTCCATGAAATAGCTGTGGTGGTAAGGAAACCACCAAGAGCTTCCTTGACCTACTGCTTCTCCTACTCCTACAACCTCACTATTGTCACCTGCTTGCAGGTAACCTTCAAGATGGAAGGGGGAAATCTATTGCAGCCACCTGGGCTGCACCAGTAACCTTATCATCTGGTTGGATCAGAGACCTCATCCTGGGACATGGAGTGCTCTCTGCATTACAGGAGGGAAAATGTGTGCACAGTGAAGGGATGGTAAACAATGGTCCTCTCACTCTACTGCAGCATGGCCACCAGCATGTAAGGTCTAATGTAGGGGTAGGGAAGCTCAGGCTCAGGGGTCAAATGAAGCACTCTGGGCTCCTCTGTCATGGCCTCAGAACCACTCCCCTTCTTTCTAGTCCATACCCTACACTTGCCTCATTTCACATCCTTCTCAAGTCCTGTGAACTGCATAGATCTCTGACTTTAGTTTGGCTAAAATGCAACCTACTATGCAGTCACATCCATTGCCCCACCCACTTTTTGTCTCTGGCCCCACTCACTATTTTCATGTTAGAAAATGCAGCCCTTGGACTGAAAATTGTTCTTCATGCCTGGTGTAGTGCTAGAACCTTCACATCCAGCAAGTGTTCAGGAAAATGCTCCTGCATAGATGCTGAGTCAATGACAGAGACCAGATTCCATATTCTATAAGCCACTCTGGAGTTTGGGCAGGGCAGCAGGATTCTATTTTCCTCTCTGCTCAAACTCCACAAAGTGAAGCCATCTAATTCCACTCATCCCTGCTTGTATAGTGTGTGGGTGCACTATTTGCCTCTGTGTGTTGGGTCGTGGGGATTCTAAACAGAGAATGTGGGACGGATACACCAAGGCTACTAAACAGAGAGGAGGATGTCTCAGGGCACAGGCTGCAATACGGTCTCCCAAGTTTTATCAACTAAGGATACAAATTGACTGTCACTTGTGTAACATGCAAAATGCAAACAGAACAAAAGAGAGCAATAGAAAAACTGCCCAGTCCTACAAATCCTTGCTGAAAAGGGGACCATAAAGCAGATGTTTGCATTCACTGCATAATAGTTATATTAAAGAAATCCATACTCTAGCAATGTATAATATATACATTATATAATGTGCACTACAAAAACAAGGGGATAGAGCAAATTGTCACACACTTTATACCTTTTATTCCCCCCACCCTAAAGCAATGTGATACTGGAACCCAGCTGAGAAAGTTAGCAGTGGAGAGTGATGTGGGAGGATAACACACCTAAAACACTGTGAAATCCCAAGTATGGTAAAATTCATAGTATCAAATCCTACCTGAATCCAAATCTAAAAGTGCAACGTTTTGCTAGAAAAGTAACAAGGAGTGAAATATAAAATCTTGTAAGCTGTCATCAACTGTTAGAGGTGTCCTACTGATATTTAACAGTGTGCTAGACATTATAAAGAACTTTATCTGTGTTCCCGAGCTAAAAGGACAAACTTAAATTTGGTCTGTGGTTTGGACTGGGGAGGAATTTAACCCTCTGCCTCATCTTGGACCAGTTCCTCCAGAATGGCTAATTTCACCGATGACAACCGCACCCCAAGGAGACAATGTGGCTGCAGAAAGGGAGACTCAGGCCAAATTGGGACTCTTAAGTCCCTCCTCCTCCCCTCTGCCACGATGCCCTGATCCCAATGTGGAATACTCCTCCAGCTATTACTTAGGGAATAAAAACCAAGCACACAATGGCAAATCACATGCTTAATGAGACATCTCTGTGGCAGGGGAGTTCATTTTTTAAAGGGATGAGTTCCAGTTTAAGTTCACCACCCCCCTCCAAGATATCATTTAATTCCACTTCTGAGAAGCTGGAAGATCAGCCTGACATGCCTCATCTCAAGCATGGGAGGAGGAGGGACTTAAGAGTCCCTCGGGCACCCACTAACCCCTGACAACTGATCTTTCCTTTTGTCCCCTGGACCTCAATGGTAAAGGTGGCTGTGGACCTGGTGGGAAACCCAGAGGCTGTGAAGGAGACCCTTTTGACTGAAAGAAGGCTTTATCCTCAGAAGGTTCATCAAAATGAAGACTGTGCATGGGAGAAGGGGTAAGATCATTGTAGCAGAAAAACAGGAAGAAGAGGAGCTGGCAGTGAGCTATAAGCCTATAAGTCTCACCTGGATCCTTGTTGGGTCAATGAAATATACTCGGAGTCCAGAGTGGATTTCATGCTCTTTATTCAGCTCATAGTGGTGAGGAGGAATGGAAGTTTCCCCACAATATCTGCTTTATAGACATTATTTACACAATGTGCTGCATGTGATTGGCTAATTCCGGGATTCTCCTGTAGGCCAATCAGGTTATGGATTCACTTCCACCTGGAGCTGGATTGGGTGGCTCCTGCGGACCAATCATACTGCTGCATTGTTCTAGGACCAATCAGACTGCTGCATTTTGGATCCTATTCAACTCAGTACATAACAGTCAACAACCTGAGTACACCCTTGCTGAGCTTCCAATACCGCAGTAAATGCTCCCCATGGACAAAGAGCAATGCACAAGCTCCAGGCTAGGAACTTGTGAAGGTCTGACCCCACAGGTTCTGGTCATCCAGGAGATTCTTCCTGTGGTTCCTGTCAAAGAGCCTCAGGCATGGTGCTCTCCTGATCTCCAGCAGCTGGATCAGAGTCCTGAACTTGATCTTGCTCTTTAGCTGGTGTCCCTGCGACCTCCAGCTCTGTGTCTGCATTGATGCTAGATTCAGGGATCATGGCAGTTTGTCTAAGGACCACATTCCTTTGTGGGTAACCTTCCAGGGGCTGCATCCCAAGTTTCTATCAATAAACCCTTGCAAGATCTGGAGAATATCATCCTCCCCTGTCGTTATAAGAAAGAAACACAAATACAATTCAATTTTCTCAACGAATGTGAAGAGACATAGCAAGGGAGGAGGGAGTTGGTAAGGCCTTTCCTCCTTCCGGAGGAGAGGTGTTGTGAGTGGGAGACGATTCCCGCATCACGCAGGGGGCGTTCTGCCCCCTGAATGGCCTAGTTATCTCTCATGATTGGCGACCAGACCTTGTTCCAGGATGACGGGGTTCATCTTTCAGATCAGGGAAACGACATTTGGTTGGCTAACATCGTCAGTAGTCTTAGGGATTGGTTGCAGCTGTGAGGGTATTGGCGGCGAGCCTCTTGGGCTCGGGTGGCGGTTAGGCGTTGGAATGTGTTGTTGGCGTTTGGAAGGGCAAGGTGTGGCCATCGCCTACCCCTTCAATTTTGGGTATTCCGTTAAAGGAATCTGGCGGTCGTGGATCCTGTCCTATGCCTGTGTGGTGGGGGGCCATGGCACGACCCTTGGTGACATCAGGGGAGAGCTTATAGTTGTATTAGCATCAACAGGCTCCCCCGACTGGTGGTTAACCCCTCTGCAGACTCACCCCTCTCCAAGTGGGTGGAGTCAAATCTTCTGTGGTCCAATGCCTAAGCCAATACCTTCTCACATGCTGTAATCAATAAAGTTGTGGCCTTTTCTTGCCCATTAACCTTATATACTATGTCCATGTGTTTTTATTCCCCCAAGCGGGGATCGGGTCCTCGAATCACAATCTTCATTTAGAAGTCAATTGCATTTGACTATAGAAGTATTGGGAGACAACTGTGCTGCTCCTTCAATATTCCTGAATGCCCAAGACTTCATGATGAAAATAAATTTCAGATTGCTGTGAGTCAATAAAAGGTATGTTCCTTTAGTGCTGGTGAAGCTTGCCTGACTGCTGGGGAAGAAATGCCTGCTCTTGCCTTCGAAGAGGTCTATAAACTTTGTCTTTCAGAAAATAAAAAGGCGTTCAATTTATGTATTCCTGAAAAGTGACTCTGCCTGGACAAAGATGACTCTGGGGACTGTGTACCATCTCTTCCCCACCCTTGATAATAGCTGAACTAGCACTAGCTATTTGTGCTAGATACCAAGATAAATTGGTGGCTGGAGGTTATCTTTCTAATTTACTAGAGATTTCCTGATAGCCTTGCCGTTCTAGTATCTAGCATTACTGATCTAAATTGACAGATCAATCAGGCTACAGCAACATGCTCTCCTATATGTCTGACCAGCAGTGGAACTGAGCCCTTTGCTGTCAACACGCTGCTAAGGCTGCTTTTCCTGGCTAAGGCCACCATCAGGAGGAATCCATAGAGAAGGCCTGATCAATCCCTCCATGTGGAGCAAAAGAGGCTGCTTCCGACGAATCCATTAATGCAGAAATTCAAACTCAAAATGTGAAAGCAGGCTATAATAAACATCTTCTACCCTTCTGTCAAATCCAATTAAATTAGAAGTGACACAGTAAATACAAGTGGTATACTATCACACTGTGCTGCAATGGCATTTCATGTAATAGATTTTTATCCTTTAGTACAGAAGGGGCGGGAATAAAAAAACCCAAAACCTATAGACAGCACTTTGAGAAGTTTGATATTGCTTATGTTCTCAATACCACTAAATACAAAGTGCTGAGGAGGGCAACAAAGATCATCAAGGGTTAGGAAACCAGGCCTTATGAGGAACGGTTGAAGGAGCTGGGTATGTTTAGCCTGGAAAAGAGGAGACTGAGAGGAGATTTGATCGCCACCTTCAGATATCTTAAGGGCTGTCACATGGAAGAGGGAACAAACTTGTTTTCTCCTCCTCTGGAAGGTAGGATTCAAACCAATGGCTTCAAATTACAAGAAAGTTGATTCCAACTAAACACCAGGAAGACCTTTTTGGCAGTATGAGCTATTTGACAGAGGAATGGTCTCCCTTAGAAGGTTGTGTACTCTCCTTCCATGAAGGTTTTTAAGCATAGGTGGGATGGATGCTTTAGCTGAGGTTGGACTAGATGGCCCTTGGCGTCCCTTCCAACTCTACAGTTCTTTGATTCTATTACAGCCAATTTTATGGTTGTTGTTGCAGATCTCTCTTTGGGACCATGGCACCTCATAGAGCAATCCTATACCTTGTTGCCTTCAGAGTTGGTACAGTGCTGCCTCGCTAGACGAAAAGAATTCGTTCCGCGATTCTCTTCGTCTAGCGGTTTTTTCGTCTTGCGAAGCAAGCCCATTGACAGCTTAGCAGATTAGCGCTACAGCTGTCAAGCGGCTTCCAGCGATCAGCTGTTAAGCGGCTTATCAGCAGAACAGCTGATAAGTGGCTTAGGAAAAGGGCAAAAAAGCAAAAAAAAACCCGCCGGGGGACGCAAGATTTTTTCGTCTTGCGAAGCAACCCCATAGGGAAATTCGTTTTGCGAAGCTCCTCCAAAACAGAAAACCCTTTCGTCTAGCGGGTTTTTCGTCTTGCGAGGCGTTCGTCTTGCGGGGCACCACTGTATAATATTGTAAACTGATTGCTTGTCTCAGCATATATACTAAGGATGGGGAAGGAAACAATTCACTCTACTTTTCTCACTGGACTTTTCTCAGTAGACCAAAAAATTCAATTTCCCTAGACTTGCTTGAGAATTAGAACAAAACTATCGATTGCATTGCACATTTATCTGAATTCTGTGCTGCAGTTTTTGTTGTAAATGCTGTTCTAAAAAAAACCATTTTAAAAAGTCCATATAATGCATATTTTGGGAAATGCATTGAAAAGCTTTGAAATGAATTTAATTGTTTGTGTTCTAGGGAAAGAGTGTGCACAAAATGTGTATAATTTACTTGCAGCTTTTCCAGAGAGTCTGAAAGAAGTATAATGGAATAGATCTATGTCTGAATACCAACAAAACAGATATGGGAGAGACTTAGACTCGTCCGTTCATCCCTAATGCACATTTGACACCAACATATTATCATGCTTTCTGAAGCTGTTGTTGCTGTGATATGAACCCTCTTAATAATACAACTATATCAGAAGATTTTGCGTGCTAAACAGAGCATACCCCTGCATATAAAGCAGTGTAATATCTGTTTCAGGACATGGACACACACTTACATACACTATATCCTTTTCATTCATGGTTATTTGTGCTCATGGGGCTATTGGGGCAGTGACATGTAATCCCACTTTCAGTGCTGTTTGTGCCTGCAGAGGTTTAGGGGAGGTCACACTGCTTCATAGAATCATAGATTTGTGGGGCAAGGTCCCAAACCCTCCCAGGAAGTGGAATAAAGGCACATGAAACAGTATTTTTGGTTAATGGGCAAAAAAAGACCACAACTTTATTGGTTACTGAATGTGAGTGGTATTGGCTTAGGCATTGGAAACCACATGACTATATCTGACTCCTGCCCATCTGCAGGAGTCTTGGAAGGGTTAACCACAAGTAGGGGGAGCCCTACTGATGCACATCAACTAGGGACTATCCCAGGGTCATCACTAGGGGTTGTGCCATGGCCCTAGCCCCCCATCTGGGGCTTTGGATGGAGACCATGACCCCCGGATTCCTTTAACGGAATACCCTTGAATTAGGAGGGGTAGGTGATGGCCACTACCTCCCTTCACCTTCAGCCTAATACTCCAATGCCTAACTGCCAAACCTTACAAAGTTGTGACGATTTGCCATGAGGCAGGCGAAAAAACCAAATTGCCGGTGCCAATTTGCCAAGTGGAAAAATTCCTACCAGGCCCTTTGGACAACCAAGGAGACCAACCAAGGTCCATAGCAAGGTCAAGTAATGAAAGAGCCGAACCTAGGGGAGGGGCAGGAGAACTGGCCAAGCAGGGAGAAAAACAGGGGCGAGTCCTCGGCCATGTTCAGTTTAAATAGCCTGTACCACGACCCCGGACCGTCCAAATTGGACGGCCTAAGGGTGACGTGGCTGAGGACCATTCAGTGTGGTGTAGTGGTTAAGAGCAGTGGACTCGTGATCTGGTGAACTGGGTTCGCTTCCCTGCTCCTCCACATACAGCTGCTGGGTGACCTTGGGCTAGTCACACTTCTCTGAAGTCTCTCAGCCTCACTCACCTCACAGAGTGTTTGTTGTAGGGGAGGAAGGGAAAGGAGATTGTTAGCCGCTTTGAGACTCCTTAGGGTAGTGATAAAGTGGGATATCAAATCCAAACACCTCCTCTTCCTCTTCTTCTTCTTCTTCTTCTTCTTCTTCTTCTTCTTCTTCTTCTTCTTCTTCTTTGGCACAGGGGTGATCCCACCCTGCACAGGTGGGGAGGACTTGCTCCGAGCCTGCAACGACATCTCCCCGGTAACGGGAAATGGCTTTGTAGAGTTGAAAGGGATTATGAGGGTCCTCTCGTCTAACTCCCTGCAATGAAAGGGTCATTTGCCCAATGTGGGACTCAAATGCATGACCCTGAAATTAAGAAACTCATGCTCCATCCACTGAGCTATCCCAGGTCCATTTCCCATTCGTGCAAATCCCCTAACTTTCTGATGAATTTACCCGTAACTTTTTATATTACAAACATTCTGGTTTATTTTTTGCCCTCTTTTGTTGCACTTTAGCCCCTCTGGACAACAACCATGGGTAGAATTGTGGAAGCATCACAGAACAAACTAAAGCAGGATAAATCCACCACAAATGCACTACTAGTGCACCAAGAACTTGTAACAGAATACATCTGCAATAAAACACCAGCTTTTTATTGGCAGGGGTGGGGGCATTCAGCGCAGTTTTTCCTAGACAAATAACTTAAAAATCAGGGTGGGTGTGTGGGGGTGATGTTCCAGCTTAGAAGTTTCACTTTGTTTTTATGCTCCAGAAATTTTATTACAATTTTCTGGCCAGTGAAAGGCTCCTTAGAACTTCAGCCACAGGTGCAGTAAAACCTAACAATTCATGTAGCCAATATTTCTATTCTAAATTCATTATCCACATGCATTTTGCAGATGAAAGAGAAAGAGGTGATGATCCTTATTAGTCCAAAGGTTGGTTTCGCAGAATGAACAACCTTAAGGGGAGATCTGTTATGATTAAATGAATATTCAATTCCGCAGGAACCTAGAGAAGATTGAAAACCTCAAAGCTCTACCCATTAATTTCTCATGCAGGCCAGACTCATCTCCCAGTGGTAGCACATAAACTTTTCTTGCACATGGTCCCAGTTTCAATCTTTGACATGGCCAGCTAAAGAATCTCAGGTAGCAAAGCTTAGAGAAACATTCTGCCTGAGTTCTTGATTGACAGGAGAGCTGTGAGCTGGCTTGATGGCCAAAGGCTACTTCATATGGTTTGTATAGTAGCAGCTTCTAGGCTTTCTTACTGGGATTTCCAGAGAAGTGGGGTAGGAGAGCTGGAAAAAAATGTTTTCAGATCTGGCAAGCAATGTGCCCCTTTGGTTTCAGATAGTACATGGGTAGACAAGTCTAAAATGCCCAGTACAGAAATTTTCATGGCCCTCTGGGCTTATCATGGCTTATTTACCAGAAGTAATGTATTTGCTTGGACAGGCAGAGTCCCCCAAATCCTGAGCGGCCCCCGTGTGGAATAAAAACTCAAGACAACGTGCTATGGGATTAAAATTGGCCACAACTTTATTATGTTTCAGATGTGGATAGACCTTGGCTCAGGCACTGGGTGTTTATCCCTCCCAGTCTCCCGCCAGGGATCTGGGGAACATCAGGGTTATCCAGTGGGGGGGGGATGGGCTGGCTCTGGAGAACATATGTTCAAGCAGAGAGAGCCCGCCCCTGATACGCCACCATCGCAGGGGAAAGCAACGACAACCTCTAGGCGTACGGCCAAAGCCTCCCCTCAAAACAACCCCTTTAGTGGGGAACCCTGGTATCGCCACCGTAAAGAGGAGGGGGGCATGAGTCACCGCTATATATATATATATATATAATATTCACTCACTCACACTCACTCACTCACACACACACACAGTTTTCTCCACAGTCCTTTTTCACTTGGGATGTCATGCCCATGGAATAGGTATTCTAAACATGCAAATCCCCCATGCGCAAAATAAAAACAGGATTGCTGCATTGCCTTCTTCTAGCAGGAATAATTTTGTTGCTAGAACACCAAAGGAATCTGCCACATGCACACAGGTGTTGACCTCATGGAAACGGTCACAGTGATAGTGTCTCTGTTCTTCCAGCCTAGACAGTGACATCAAATAACATCTCACAGGATTCTGCATGTCAGTATCTCCAGATCTATCCTAATGTTTTCAAGTACTGTATAACATCTAAAACAAAGCACTCTTGTGACTAGCTGTGTATCTAACAGCGCAATCCTGTGCATGCCTGCTGAGAAGTCTCATTATGCTCCATGGGATCTTACAGAAGCAGTGGAGAGTATATCCCATTGAACTCAATGAGGCTTACTTCAGAGTAAACATGCAAAGAATTGCACCACATCTCTCCTAAAAGTTTATTTCTCATACTTCCCTGTTTAAAGTCTGAGCATGCATTATGAAAAATGCATAAAATAAATCATAAATCCTTTCACATGCCCATGCTGTAACGGCTAAAGATTTTATCGGACACAGCAGTTAGTTGCATGCCATAATTATTATAAAAACATTTTTCGCCCTCAACAACCAGCATAAAGAGAAAGGTGATTTGGATCTGCAGGAGTTGAATGTAAAATCTGCATATCAGGTCATGAATATATATTTTTTTTAAGAAAAAAAGTTTTAAAAGTGCTTTTCTACCTTCATTCACTTTGGCATACCAAAGCGCTTATTTAGGCCCGTTTTTGCTAAGAAAAAATATTACTGTATTATTATTAATATTATTGGTACTGCTATAAGGCACATTTGGAAGGACTGTCCCTTGATAGTTCATGTGCACCCCCAGAGATTAGCAAAGCCATTGTCAAGAAAACATGTACTAGTGGCTCACACTGGGGACATTCGTGACCTGCATATTGAACTGGCAAGACAAAACAATTAACCTGATGTTTTCTTTCATCATGTTGCCCTGCAATGAACAAACATTATTCCAAAATTAATATGCATTTATGTCTTTGAAATTTCAACAAAGTACACTATAATGAGGGAGACTGCTGTAGTATTAGTTATATATCATTAGTCATTTAAAATCTAATTACAGGAAAAGCTGCATGTCTGCAGGTTATTCATCTGCTACCTACACAGGGTAATGTTCCATCACTGTGATAGTGTGCTTTGTCTGCGGAGGGCTTGATTTTAATGATATACTGGGCAGAGATACTGGCTGTAAGAGAACATTGCAGGAAGAACTTTCCAGGTGCATTCCTTATCCAGTGTACAAAGGAACATAGGAAATGGTGTTATACCTTCAGAATAATGCTCCACCTCGTCCAGTATTGTCTATACTCTCTGGCAGCATGTCTCCAGGGGTTCAGTTAGGATATCTTTTCCAGCCTTACCTGGGCATGCAAGTGGTTGAACCTGAAACCTTTAGCATGCAGAACAGATGATCCACAGTTAGAGCTCTTCCTCAGGTGTACTACACACATGCCTGAGGGCTGAACTACTCTTCATACTCCACCACGTATAATTTGTGTTTTTGTTTGGGTGGGTGGATAAAAACTAGAGTGACGGCTACATTTTGTTGCAAGTCTCCATTCATTAATTCCTTACACTCTGCAGTGAACAACATACGGAGAAAAGACAAATGTTAAAGAAGCCTCAGATAGGATGTTGAGAGGACATATTGCCCACAATAAGGAACCTCAAGATCATGTCATCAAAACAGGGACTCAACTATGCTGAAATTTTACTAATAAGACTAGCTGCGCAGCTAAAGAGATGGGGTCACTCTTTCTTTGTTATTCGCATTGTGCTGTCATCACCCAATTGTACTTTCTTAGAGGAGATGGATTGGACTAGGAGAGAAAGTCAAGCCATCCATCACCCACGTATGTGAAATAAAAAGGTACACAGTAATTGCTTGCACCAGATCTGTTGTAAAAGATGTTTCTGAAGGTTTGACCTTTATCAGATGCTTGCTTGCTTCAGACACATTTCCTTTGGCTCTTCTCTTAATTTATGTGTGAAATGGAGCAAAGACAGAGCCACTGGATTATGAACAGGCCATCTCCTCCCTTCAGCGTTAGCAGGTGTATTTTTTCAGGGTCAAAACAATCAGCGGTGGCAAATGGATAAGCGTGCCACAGCTGAGGCGCTAGCCTGACTCACTAAAAAACCAACCTGCCTCTCAGCATGGACAAAAATCTCCAGAAATCATATGGTTCTTTCCAGAATGCTCAAGTTGTGAAGCAAGAAACATTACTTCAGAAAAGACAAAGTAGGGAGAGTATGAAAAACTCATCCAAGTATGTGTCAGTTTTTCACTTACATGTGATTCTGCACTGTGTTCTATCTGCATAGGGTAGGAACGGAGGAGAAATTTGATTCAGTTCACGTTTAAAGACAAACCTACCTAATTTGCACTTTCTGAAATAATACAAGAAACTAAAACACAACCATCACTTGAATTCACACTTCTTTGAATTTTGCAGTGCAGGTTTCCAGCTACGCAATGTGTAAAAAAAAATGCACATCCTGAGGTAAAGTGGACAAATGTAGGAGCAATTCACACTCCAATGCTGGCAATTGCTCATGAGAACTTGGAAAAAAATTAAATAAATCATAAACTAGTGTGGGAGGGGAACAAGGTTCAGAAAGGCTTAGAAGATGAATGAGGGCTTCCATTTGGTGGCTACTAGGCTTGGAAAGGGGGTGGGAATAGGAGTTGCCTGAAATCACCTATGCAAAGCTATTAGGCTCAGTGGGTGGTAGCTTGGCTCTCAAGACCACAAACCATCATGAGATATGTGGAAGGAACTGGGAAAAGCCTCTTCATCACTCCTGAAATCAGAGCCAGGCTGGGGTACCCTGAATCTTGTGAGATTGGAGCAGACAAAAAAGTAGCACCTATCATTTCAACATCAGGGTTATACCCACACTTGTGTTATCCCATGGCATAACATTTAAACTAGGGTTGGCTCAGCTGTGGCAACTCTAGAAGATGCTGGACTGCAACTCACATTGTCCTTGACAAGGCTTCCTCAACTTCAGCCCTCCAGATGTTTTGAGACTACAATTACCAGCATCCTTGACCACTGGTCCTGCTAGCTAGGGATCATGGGAGTTGTAGGCCAAAACATCTGGAGGGCTGAGGTTGAAGAAGCCTGTCCTTGACCAATGGCCATGTTGGCGGAGCCTGATGGGAGTTGGAGCCCCACAGTATTTGGAGGGCCACAAGTTAGCCACCCCTAAGGTAAACCAATTAACAAAGTTGTGATGCTTATTTAATCCATGGCTGGTGTCTTGCCCCTTTTCTTTCCCCTTTGATTCATAAATATGCCATTACAGAAATCACATTTGGCATTTTTTGGAAAAGGAATAATGATGACCATTTTGGGACACAAATCTCTTCTGTCACTGATTTATTGAGTTTAGTGTGAATAACAAAAGGCATCTCAAGTGTTCTGTATAATCTCCACATTTGTAGAATCGCCTACCATGAAATACAAATCATATCCCAAATTTTCATGAAATAGAGTATTTTATCACTTGTGGCTTATGGACACAATATTAAAGCACATCATCTAATGAAGGTATATTAAGTCAGTGTTCGAGTAAAGTAAGGTACAATTTAGGCAGGCAGTGAGTTCCATCTAATCTCATTCATGGAAATATATATATATATATATGTAGAGAGAGAGAGAGAGAGAGAGCGCGCGCGCGCGCAGTGGCAGTTATAGTAATAACCAAAGTTCTTTTCAGTACCATCCTAAGATAGCAATGGCATTATCATGCAGTAATGTAAGATAATACTTTATCTTTATCATTGTCTGCTATGCAGACAGACAATCTGAAGGCAGCATCTAATGTCATTTTGTACTGGCTCTGAGAAAGAAAAAGAGCCAGATTCTCCATGCTTCATCATTAAGCAACAGAATTTTCTTCTAATAATATTTCATTTAATGCTTGGGGCAGAAGATAGTGTTGTAAGAAAGAGTATACATACGCTGAATATCTTATTTTTTTTTAAAAAAATAAATTCCTCAGTTATTTGTACTGAGATTTTCATGAAATGCATGGCACAATCAGGACTGTGATGAGTGCTTATTTTTGGTAAGAGAAAATTACCTGTATATGAGAGTTCAAGGAAGTAAATAGGTTATCCAAAACATCTGTTCCAAAACAGGCTTACTACAAAATACTACAGAGAACCTGAAAGTGTGAAATATAAATGGGACTGCATATTCACTGATAACTAAATTTGAATACAGAGGAAGTGTACAGAAATTTCATTGCTCTGTGCCATGGATGGCTAACTTATGGCTCACAGATGGCACCTGGTTTCTGTGTATCTCTTTGAGAATCAGGCTGACTGACCATGATGAGTGACGTGGGATTTTCCAAATGTTGTGCTTTGACTTTTGTCAACTCCAGATGGTATGGCCAATGGTCAGGGATGGTAAGAACTATAGTGTAACAACATCTGGGTGGCCTCAGGCTCCCAATTCCTGTTCTGTACAGTATTCCCCAGCCAATTTAATTTACTTAAAAAATTAAAAATTACTTTAAAAAATTGCTTAGTTACAGAATATACTTTAGTTGTTCATCATCAGCAGATCCAAGGGAAGCAAACCATTTACAAGTATAAAGCAAATAAAAATGCAATGAAAGCATGGGGACACAGAACCATTAAGAAATGAAAGTAATAAAGCAACAATTAAAAACATCTATACAAGATGCTGAAATGCTGGACAACCATAGAAGTTGGTAACTGGCACCACATGAGCTTCTCTGAGGAGGATAGTCTAAATATGGAAAAAAGCCTGATCACTACCTGCCTAAATATAAATAAGGGGTGAGGAACCTTCCAGATGTTCTTGGACTCCAACTCCAAGCAGTCCCAGCCAGCATGGTCAATGGTCAAGACTGGTAAGATTTAGAGTCCAGCTACCTCTTGAGGACCACAAGTTTCCCTCCCTGGTCTTAGATGGTAGTTGGGCTAGATAGACAAATCAGATGGAGATACGAAAATTTCAGAAGATTTGTATGGTCAAATATTTCTGATAGATTAAGAGTAGGTTCTTCCATGGGGGTAAGTATTATGCCCAAGAGTGTATTTTCTACTTAGGTTGCTCAACTGCACTAGCTTTTAACCCTCATTGTTGTAGATTTGTGTAGATGTCTGAAACAGTTGGCACTATTTCAGATGGCAACAATTATTGAAGTGCTAAGTTTGAATAATGCTGTTGAAGAAAAATGAAGAGGTGTGATTCTAATGTGCTTTTCGGTGCACTCGACTCCTCTATATCCAACAGTCGAGAACTGAGGATGAAGGCAGACCAACACTGTTGGATATACAAGAGTCAAGTGTGTTGAAATGATATTTTAAAAGATATAGAAACCTTCAAATCAGGCCATAAATAGGCCCTGTCTCCAAATTCATTCTTCTCTCCCCTCCTAGACAGATGCTGGGAGAGAATGTAGAACAGAGTTCTGTAGAACAGTACGATTACTACACCCACTCTCAGGGGAAATATAAAAGGACCATAGTGCCTTTGAAACAGCTGAATCCTCTGTCCTCTGTGAGAAGCATGCTTGCTATCATTATTGCTAGAAGTCAAGCTGATCTTCCAGAAAGATTCACAAAGCAGGTGTATGCCTCCGCCTTCTTCCCTTTCCTCCAGTTGTGATCTCACTGGCAGATGGTTCATATAGAGATAGTGGAAGACAAAGGGTGTCTTTTTTTGTCTCCCTTATTTACTCCAATACATCAGCTACTACATTCTCACACTTCCTTGACCACCTTTCTATTGTGAATGACAGACAATGTGTTGAACAGAAATACATGGTAAGAAAAAGAAATACACACCAGGAACAATTCTGTAGAAATGAAACACTTTTAAAGCCCACTGATTTCAATCAGAGAATTAGGCTTAAATCTCTTCTGCTGGGATTTGAAATGTGTTTCATTTCCACTGGATGGCACCTCATTGTGTTTTCCCCTTACTATTCTTAAAAACAAAATGTGGTTTTTCACATGGATGTTTCAAAGACACCGCCTTTAAGAAGGGCTACCAGTTATTTTAAAATTCCACCCAAGACATTGGGAAGGGGAGTATATTATGACAAGGATCCAGAAAGCTGCTTGAGGCACACCCAAAGTCTTGGGCATTCCCAACCCAATTGGATTTTTGACTACCACCATCCTTTTAAAGAGGAAATGATTTACCAATGTGATGCGAAGGCAGAGTCCTACTTGGGAACTCATTATGCACTTGGGACAATTTGTGCAGTTCGAAGGATCCTGGCTCACGTTTCTTTGATCTGTAAGAGTTGAAAATACTTCCTGTGCTTTTTGTGTGTGTGCTTCCAGAATTTATTAAGCACTTCACTGTTCCGTGTCTTAATATAATACGTAGGTATTCATATTTTACTTATAGCTTCTGCAAATCAACAGGTTCGCCATTCATAAATTCAATCTGTTCTTCGTAAAATAAAATTTAAAAAGCAGACATCAGACTATTAAACGATAGCACATTTATTGCTGCCCGGAAGAACAAATTCTTTTACTAACAGACCCAGATCTAGTATTTCCATGCTGCCCCATTTATCTTGAAAGTTGTTAAAATGCACTTAAGATTCAATTAAGTTTCTCTGTTCTGTTATATTATCAAGCACAGTTTTCAAAGCTTGAATCAATCCTTTTCCATTCAGGCTTCTGATTGGGCATTAATATTAATTGATCTGCCACTGGTTCCCAGAACTTCAAGCATAAATGATGAATTTTTTATCGTATCCCAAGTCATTAATCTATCTTTCTTTTGCAGTAACCAACATCATATGTAATCAAGAGACTGAAACCAGCATCTGAAATATTAATGTGCTGACCCCTATCACTGAAGTGATGGGATTAACTCTTCATTTTGCTGATTATAGCAGAATGTTTTTCTCTAAGTGCTAAGTAAGGTAAGCTGTAGAACATAAACTTGCATCCTATCCTAAACAGCTTACGGTATTTAGAAGTCAGTCCCAATGTCTTAAAAGGACCTTGTTGCAATCAAATGAGAACACCAGACTGTAGCATGTATAACTTCCTACTGGATTTTTTAAAAATGTGAAATTTGCCACATATTGGCAAATCTACCACAGAGAATCATAGTATTTGGACTAGAGGTGGCAAATCTGTGGGCAATATTGGCAAAATAATTATAATGTAACTGAAAGCATATTGCTACAACAGATTCCCAAACATGGCCCTATCGTTCACTTTTTAATAATAATACTTTTCAAGAATTCAAAATTATAGAAAGATAAGCACAGGGAATATATGTCTGTTCTGGGGAAAGTAGTGGAAAATATTGTCAAAGATAGCTTTATCAAGTGTATGGAAGAACAAGCCTTACTGACACAAAACCAGCAAGATTAAGTCCCATCTCACTAACCTATTAGAGTTCTTTTGATAGTGTCAACAAGTATATAGTGGTGATCCAGCCGATGTTTTCCACTTGGACTTTTAAATAGCTCTTTACATTACCAAAGAATCCCTAGTAAGTTAAGCAGCCATGGAATCAGAGAGGTCCTCTTGTGGACTGGGAAGCAGAGAGTAGGAATAAAAAGATAGTTCTTCCAATAGAGGTATGTAGAAACTGGAGTCACCAAAGGATTGAAAGTGGGACCTGTACTTGTTAACTTGTTCATAACTAATCTGGAGTTAGGAGTGAGCAGTCAGGTAGCCAAATTTGATCATACTAAATTGTTCTGGGTGATTAAAACAAAAAGGGATTGTGAAAAGCTCCCAAATGACCTCTCCAAATAGAGTGAATGGCAAATTCATGGAAAATGTAATTCAGTGCAAACAAGTGCAAAATGATGTATGCCAGGCGAAAATAACAACTTAATTTCACATATATAATAATGGTTCTGAACTGGCAGTGATGGACCAGGAAATAGATTTTGAGGTGGTAGTGGATTGCTCAGGGAAGATATTGACACAGTGTACAGCAGCAGTGAAAAATGTGAATTCCTTGCTAAGGATCGTTAGGAAAGTAGCTGAAAATATAAATTGCAAATACCACAATGTCCTTATACATTGTGGCATTTGCAATGGTGTGACTTCACTTGGGATACTATGTATAGGTCTGGGCACCTCACCTGTAAAAGAATATTGTAAAGTTTGGGGAAAAGTGTAACCAAAATTATCAAGGGGATAGAAAAACTCCCAGGTTATACCAGAGCTGCTCCAAAGCACCAGATCAGACCCCAAATTGAATCAGGGTGTCTTAGAATCATAGAATCTTAGAGCTGGAAGGGATTCAAGGGTCATCTAGTCCAACCCCCTGCAAGGCAGGAATCTCAGCTAAAGCATCCATGACAGATGGCCATCAAACATCTGCTTAAAAATCTCCAAGGAAGGAGAGTCCACAGCCTCTCGTGGGAGTCCTATTAGACAGCCCTATTAAATACATCTGGCAAAGGGGAGCTTACACCCTCCTGTGGTAGTCTGTTCCACTGTCAATTAAATTCTGCTTTTAGGATTTTTCTTATAATGTTGTGTTGAAATCTCCTCCTTTGATTCCCTTCAATTTCAACTCAATCCAGTAAAAATAAAAATAAAATATTCAATATAAATGATCCTGTCCGAGCCTTTTCGCTCTTCTGTACTAGATTCAAATAAATATATAACTTTTAGGCGGCCACCCTACACACATCTGTACTGGAAGCGAGTCACATAGAGCTCAGGCATGTATAGGATTGCATATTACCCATGCCTATAAATACACACACACACACACACACACACACACACACAATTAAGACACATAAATCATTGTGTGTTGATGAAACAATTCATATTATTCACCCTTGTCACAGTGACAGACACATTTCTCATGAAAGGTTAAGGTGCTGTCGGCATAAGATTTCTTTTTTTAAAAAAATAATTATTTCCCCTTTCATTAAATATCATCTCCAAGCCCTGTGCTTCCATTTTCAGTAGAAGGTCAAAATAATGGCAGGTAAAGCATCCAGGAAAGAACGCACGGCTGCAGTTGCCACAAAATATTTATTATTATTGTGCTATTTCTGAGCTGTAGAAGCATACTATGAAAGATTATCAGCAGGCATATACTGTGTGTGTGGGGGGGGAATCTGTTATAAAAAAGTAGAATTGAAGTTATCATAATTGTTGCATCTGTTAAGATAAATTTTAATTAAACCTATTTATTGTCCTTAAAATGACAGCACCTCTGCTTTCCCTTCCTCCATATATACAGGGTTCCCCCCTGTATATATACTGAGTTCCGCCATCCCTTTGGTGCATTCTGGGACCTCTTTGTAGTGGACCAGCAGCTGTATAGCAACATAGTGCCCAGAGCTGTGTGTCGGGAGACTTCTGGCTGCAGGCTGCTCGTGGCTTTGTGTCTGATGTTTTGGGGCAGTGCATCTGAGCTGACGTGGTAAGGGCCCAGTGTGCCTTTTTTCTCAGCCAAAATTGAAGGATTTGCCTTCCCCTCCAACTTGGCTTTCCCCCTCCCCCCATGGGGAGGGCCAGCTTAATGCATTTTGCTGCTTGAGGTAAATGAGAAGATGTGTTTTCTAAGCATGTAATCTATCCATGCAGTTAACCAACCCAACTGGTAGCTGAATTTTACAGCATTGCTGGTGACGGAGTAGTATCCTGCACCACACTTGAAGATAGCAAGGTCTCTTAGGGGTCACAGAGCAGGCCAAATAGAACACAGTCTCCTTGTCACTACTTGCCCACTGCTCATCGTCTTTGGCCCGAGGTATCTACCTCACCCTGCCTAATGGTAGGGCCAATCCCATTCATGGGGCGCACACACACACACTCAAATATATATGACAATCTTCATCGTAACTTCCATTATAAAGTATTGCCAACAGATTAAAACCACACGGCAAGTGACAAAAGGAAATATTCTGCCAATTTTTTTGTTCTCTTTTAAATTTTATTCATCCAGTCTTTCATTTATCCAAAACTGTATTCCTCCAGCCTTAATTTTCTGTCTCTATGTCAGGCTGCATTCACACAGACATTCTGTTTTCCCAACATTTCCCTAACAGTTAATTTGTGCATTATATTAGATCTTTCTATTAATGTTTTTTTAAAAAAACAAAACACTTCCAGAAATTTAATGGAATATAGTGCAAGTTTAGCACACATTTCCATGTTTTTGATTCTGGAAATAATCCTTTTGCTTTCCTGGAAACCTGGAAAACCATGGGAGTGTTGCTTAGGCCTGGCCACAGCCGCTGAAAAAACGGTCAGCCTCAAAGTGAACAAGCACTCTGACCTAGTCATCCTTTGCCTCACTCCTGTTCAAACCTGCAGGGTATAGAGATTCACCTTCCAGGAGCTTCTGCAAGCACCTTGCTTTTAGGGTTGGCCTTCACTCTCCCTGCCCCGCCATCTTGCTGGGGATGCTCTGCAAATAGCTCTTCTCTGCTGTTGAGCAGAGGGGATTATTGTAAGGGCAGTGCTGCTGTCCCGATTTCTAACTTTCATGTCACACTGCAGGACCTACTAGTGTGAATGAAATTAAGCACAACATGGTACTGCAGTGTGAAAGGAATGTTAGAAAAGGGGACAGAAGCTCTAATCTTATAATCAGTAAAATGAACAGAATAAACCCCGTATATGAATGCAACCGCCGCCTCTCTTTGGAACGTAAACATTTTTAAGTAGATAGACCTCTTGAGAGTTAAAGAATAGTAAAATTACCAATAAAACACATCCATAGCACAATCCTAGCCATGTCTATTCAGAAGTAAGAAATCCTATTTATTTGTGAGGGTTCCCCCAGTAAGCAGTGTATTGTTGGAAGTAATCAGTTCCTATTATCTTTTCTTGTGGTATATGGGATTGGGATTGCTGCCTATATATATATATATATATATATATATATATATATATATATATATTCCTGAAAGGAAGCTAAGAGATGCTGCAGAGGCAGATATTATACCTTATATTGTGAATCCAAGAAAACTTGCCAACCTCAGTCTAATGATTCTAAAGAGCTATAAGAATATCAAAAGCTATGATTATCACCAATTCCTTTAGTTAATGGATAGTCTTCTCTAGTAGATAGAGAGTTTTATCAGTATATTTTCAAACAAATAATTATTTACACAATTTATTCATAACATCTACTGTGAAACCTACTTCATGAATCTCAAAGGCTCTTGATGCTTTCAGAAAGGAGGTCATGACAAAACTCATGATACAATTATTTTACATGAGTCATACACAGTAAATAGTGAGAGGAATCATTAATTTAGGAGTTACATTGCAGAATTTGATTTGTTAAATGATGACATCTTCATGCTAAGCGTTTTCTCAGTTTGCTTCCAAAAACCCTGACAGAAAATTCAATAGGCTTTCAGTCTACATATAGATGACAGGTAAGACTCAGAAATCAAACGTGTTTCTTTGAATATTGATTTATTCTTCATGGGAAACGTTTACACCCTGCCCTTCAAAATAAATTTCCATGGCAGCTGAAAACACAATGTCAAAATACAACAAAGCAATTAAAGTCCATAAAACAATATTCTAATAGCAGCCAAGTCTATAAAAGAGCCAAGCTCAAATGTTCTGATTGAACGATCTTCAAAAATCATGAGAATGTGGGGAGGAGGGGCTCCTTTGCAAGTTTACCAAAATCTGGCAAGTCTAAAAGATATAACTACTTCCACCACATAGTGATAACCATTATGGTTTATCATAAATGACTCGTATGTTATGTGGCTGAAAGACACAATGAGAGATAGAGACAGGCAGACCCCATTCCATTCTAAATACGTCTTTTGAATCCTCTCTGTGGACCAATATTTTGGAGTTGTTTGCTGTCATTTTTCTATGAGTTTAACTGAGTGTGCCAATGTTTTCAAACTTTGAAAATATTAATCCATCTGTTAAATTTATCCTACCATCTAGCAACCCACTTTGCCAACATTTTCTTCCATGCCAGGACATGTAGAGATCCTTGCACCTTATTATTTTTGCTGCAAGGAGTTGAGGCACTAATCTGTCAAGGGCAATAGAAAGGCATTTACTTCTACCCTTCCTATAACCACCTATGCAGAAACACCATTATAAAAAATAGCAATTATTCTCAAATCATGCTAGGATGATGATGCAATCGGTCCCAATAGAATATTTCTGTGGTATACCAGCATAGCCAAGTATAAAATATATGCACCATCAATTCCAATGCAACAGCCATTGGGGATCCATTGTATAGTTTGGCCTTTCACAACATCCAACAGTACCCAGGCCATGTGCAGGTGCAGATATTTTTTAACCCATTCCTTCCTTACTGTGGTTCCAATGACCATCATCATCTGCTGCTATTTGCATTTCAATAGAAGCTGCCAATGTTGTTGCTATTTGCATTGCAATAGAAGCTACCACTGATGAAAGAGGGATAGAGTAAACACAAACACATACATACACACACACACACACACACACACACACACACCATAAACAATTACCTTTCACAAGGTGTGTTCGGGTGTATTTATAAGTTAATTGTGTATTGACCAGTACCCTGCCAAAAAATTCTCCAGGGTTTTCTGCTCCATTACTATTTTCCATCAATTAATGAGGAAAATCATTTGCATTTGGGGAGAGGTGGGGAAATGGTGAAATCCTGAAGGGTCACATGAAGGATACTGGTTGAACTTACTTTGTTTGTGAGAGTCCATTCTCTCTACAAATTATCTCATCTCAGTGGTCCGCAATCTGCAGCCTTCCCATGTGGACTTCAATTAGAGTCCAGATAAAAACATCACCATGGAATTCCTCCAGTTGAGCATTTTTTCCCCTGCTCTGGAAACACAGACAAACAAGGAGGCTACACCCCACACAACCACCTCATTGTGGTTGCTCAAAACCCACCAGCCACGAACATTTTAGAAATTCTCCTGCGCCCTAAGAATGAGGCAGAAAAAATCCAAGGAATCAAAAGCACAGAACTGGCAGTGACTCTTATTTGGAGTGTTTTAGTTGTTCTGTATTCTCAGACATTGGTCCTTAGCAGGGATGCCAACTTGAACAAAATAGTGTGGGCACCAGGTGAGCCCTGCCTTGCATAATCAATCACAAGAAGTGGAACCCACACACTGTTAGAATGGAAATGTCCATCAACTGAGGGGGGGCTGGCCCCCTGAAATATTGTATTGTGGGGGCAAAGAGACTTGGTCCCTAGGAGTTGGCTCCTATGGTCCTTAGCATTTCCTGCTCCTCCTAACATTTCACTCTTTTGTTTGCCCTCTGCATCCTGATCCTGCCTGCACTTACCATAGGTAAGGATGCTGTGAAATCCGCCAACATTCTGGTTCCCAAGAGTTCTATGAATGTGAGAAGGAAAGCCATCAATGCTAGAGAAGCACAACACACCTTTGATGGTGTACCTGGCCATGGCCCTTTTGTCATTAAATGCCAGCATAGGATTTTACAATAAGACGACCGTGACTCTTCATGGATTCCGTGGAAACAGAGCAGGACAGATGCCAAAGCTTTGACTGTGTTATTTTATTCATTTCCACTTTTCAGGGAATTATTTATCTACAGGATGAGAACAGAAAGGGAAAAATCTCATTGATCATCTCCTGTCTGCTAGCATTAGGTGGAACATCTAAAATATTTTGCACATTTCTTCTGTAGTTTATGACACCTGTTCAGAATTGTAAGTATACAGGAAGGGGTGGTGGTTACAAGCACATCTCACTGTGTGGAGAGATACAAGTAGCAACTATAGTAAAAGCCTCATAAAAGATGGACTCAACTTTCTAACTGGCCTTAGTGAGTTAATATCCTTCAACCTTGTCATGGCACCCTGTTTCGCATGGATATCATAAAATATGAAATTCAAGGTTTGCAAAGGGTTTTAAGGTGTGCCTGATATTTTAAGACATGCAGTGTCTACTTGTAAAAGCTACAGCCTGGTTCTATGCATATTTACTCAGAGGTATTTCTCAATAATCAGTTGAGACTTACTCCTGATAAGTGTAAACAGGACTGCAGTCTCAATTTGGAATAACCAACTGGGATATAAATCCCAATAGGATTGGGCAACACACAACTTAAAAGACTAGTACACTGACAGCATGGTCCAAAGCATGCTATCTTGGAAGTTGATCCCCATTGAGTTCAAGGGGGTTTACTCATTAGCAAGTTTACTTAGAGTTGCAGATTTAGAAACAGATGTGTGGGCATCATGGAATGATTATGACTTTATTTGCCCAGGCAGGCACATTATGGGACCCATGAGAGCAGCAAAATAACCAGACTGTACAATGGTGATGGGGTAAAATCAGGCCAATTCTTTCTTGGCAGCAGTAGGCAGGCAAGGGTTGGCATAGCACTGGGTCCCAGGATCAGTTCATCATTCCACAAGCCCCATGTTGATGGAATGGATCTGCTGGGTTTTGATCGCTCCAAACCTGTATGATGGGAGTTGGTCAGTGTTGAACCTTGCTGTGATGCAAGCTAAGCAAGCAAGTTCTCACTGGGGGACCAGGGTGCAGATTCCAACCAGGCAGATACCAAACCCACGCTTGGGTTTGCCGTAGTCAATTTTCCCCTCAGGTCCCTTATGGGAGCCCCCCTATACTATGTTGATCCTGACCAATGCCATTTCCACCCTCATACAAACAACATTCTTCCACCAAACAAAGGAAAGCCATAATTTCACTGAGGGAAAAGCAGGGAAAAAACCCAACCAAGTGCCAATCAGGTTAAGAGAAAAAGATTCCTTTTAGGCCCTGTCAACCAGCAACCCAAAATTGCTCAGTGAAGGCTGTAACCTGAGGGTGGGCGGTGAGGGACGGTGGGGGGGAAGCTCTCAAAGCAAAATGGCTAATTCTAGGGGAAGCAGCCTTATATAGGCTTTCCCCTCCCTTCTGCAGCAAGGACTCATGGGACAGCTTTTTCCCATGTGCCCTTCACACAGAGGAGATACTTGACAAAACCTTGCCCAGTACTTTGCTGTAATCTATGGGCCACAGAGCCACTGGACAAAGGCGTCCTGTGCTTATTGGTCATGGAACAGGACATATCACTTAACACTCAGATGGCTTCTAAACAGTTTATAAAACATAAAAACCAATTGCAGAAACTGATAAAATGCAAAAATTTAAATATGCCACCATTAAAATACACAATACAATAATCCCATTATAACATTAAAATATAAGTGTCCATGTTTAATATATAAGCAATAAAACAATCAAAATAAAACACCACAGCAATTAAAATGGGAGACTTGGGTCAAAAGATCAAGGGAATGAATGTGTAAACAGGTATGTCTTCAAACGCAGGTGGAATGCCAATACAGATGGGGCCTTTGGTATTTCAGCAGGGAGTGTGTTCCTTAACACTGGTGACACCAGTGAAAAATCCCATTTCCATATCATCACAAGCCAAAGCTGATGGAGGGCACTTCACATCACTGAGGCCACCTGAGCCTCAAGTGACAGAAATGGGCCCAGGAGTACCTGAATTGAGGGTGTGGACAAGGTGCTTTGATCAGTCAAGGTGACCACTTGTGTTCTGGACCTTTGTCCACCTTGACTGATAAAAACTAGCAAGGAGGGGACAGCTGGCTAGACCAGAAAGGTGATTAATGCCTCCTTGTGAGAGGGGGTGGTCCCTGCTTGCTTGAAGGCGGCAGTGGTAAACCCATTCCTCAAGAAACCCTCCCTGGATTTGAACATCTAAGTCATTACTGGCCAGTTGTCACACTCCTCTTCTTGGGCAAGGTTCTTGAATGGGTGGTAGTGGACCAGATTCAGGAGTTCTTGGAGGAAATCGATTTTCATCTAGATCCTTTTCAATGGGCCCAGTTTTGTTTATGTATCTTGTTTTTAGATTGTAAACTTTCCCTATGGTCTTCAGATGAAGGATAGTATATGAATTAAATAATAATGGAACAACATCTGTGGAAAAGATGTGGAAAAGGTGGATTTTGAGGAGGAATTTGAAAGAAGTGATATCACACATGTTTTTGGAGTGGGTTGGCAACAAGTTTAATTTCTCCCAGTCTGAAGAACTACACAATGTTTTAAAGTTTTAATATATTAATGACCAGCTGTTTTAATTGTGTGGTTTTCTTTTAACTGTTCGCCACTCTCAGAAACCCTTGGGGTTGAAGAATTATAGATTCAAATGGTTGTACATTGAAAGTTGCCCCAAGGGTCATCTAGTCCAACCCTCTGCTGTGCAGAAATCACAGCTAAATAACCACTGATGGATGGCCATCTAACCCATTTTAAAACTTCCAATGAATAGTAAAATGTTTGTTCTCTATTTATTCATCTCATAAAATTTATACACCACTTGATTGTTCAAAAATCTCAAAGTGGTTTACAAAAGATAAAACAATAATATAAAAAAAACCTTTAAAACATACACAAGTTAAAATACTGAAACAGATTTTAATCACCTCAATTTTCTAAGTATTTGGCTTATCTAAATGGGCTGTTTTTTAGCAGGCATCAAAAAGAGCACAGTGAAGGCACCTCACCTGCTGGATCTCAATAGTAAAGGAGTTCCAAAATGTAAGCACTAAACACTAAACAATTGAGTTCTTACCAATACAGAATTGGTATTATAAATATGCATGTGTGAAGGGATACAAAAATATACATTTGTAGTTGCCAGAAATAATCAGTTTAGCTTGACAATAAACGATCCATCTATAGGGACTAAGTTTGGATGTGCAATGGTTGTCTCCACGAACCCATGCCCATTTAAAGCAAATGAAGATTACACTATTGCTTGCCATCTCCAAAGGGGTGTGTGTGAGAGAGAGAGAGAGAGAGGGGGGGGAGGGAGAGAGAGACAGACAGACAGACAGACAGACAGACATAAAGGGAGTAACCATCCACACAGAAAACCTGAGATTTGGGAATATGAAGAATCAATCACTGCACACCTAAATTCAATCTGCATTCCCATTTTCAGAGTTGTGTGAGTCTTCTGTGTTTAAATAGTCATCCATAAGTGCCTTTGATTGTTTTTGCTATATAAAGAATGGGAAAAGTTGTTCAGTCACTGAAGTTTCTGTTCTAATCTAAGACTATCTACAATTTCATTCACTTACTATTTCATTCACACATGGCATTGTTTGGGCATGTATGCACCAAAAGAGCTAGATCAGAAGTGGTAAGTAATCAGAGTTACTGTTAAAGCACTTCTGAGATAGAAAAAGAAAAAAATGTAAGCAAATACAGGATAGGCAATAAACCCATACTATCTTTTAAGAAACTCCTGAGCTGAAAGTCAGCACATCTCCTATATTACTGATACTTTAACACAAATCTGAGACATGTAGACAGGTGATGAAATTACAAATAGTACAATAAGAATGAGTTTTATGAGTGCATGCTATCAGAGATTATTGAAATTAGAAACAATAAAGACAGATGTTAAGTGGTAAATAGTCAGTGGATTCCAATCATTCCCATCTAAACAACTGTCATCAGCTTTTATATTAACCTCAACCTGTTATTTAGTTCTTCTCATTATGCACATTATTTGACTACTTAAACTGGTTATTGGATTGTTCATACAGTAGCCCTTCAACTCCCTCAGTCAATTAAACCATTATTGTATCTGATTTGTCAGAGTCAGTGTCACTGCTAATCTCCTAAATCCACATCAGTTCCGGAGCTTTACATGTGCTTACTATCTTGCAAAAGAGGGAAGGCGTATAAGCAGGACCCCACAGAGAACAGCCACAGAGCTGAACAGCAGCTCTACTCTGCCCAAGATGGGCACAATTAGACATTTTTATACCAGACCAAAAAAAAGTAATTATCAGAGAGAGAGAGAGAGAGAGAGAGAGAGCGCGCGCACACACACACACACACACACACACACAGTAGATCAATATTTTTTTGCTGACATCAAGTTGTACAATCTGTGTTTTTCTCATTTCACAACAAATGAAAATAAGTGCATACAACTTAATCTTGGAATCAGGATAATCTAAATATTAGCCTGTGCTGCTAATGCAGAAGTACACACCAACACAAAACTATTCCGGAGCATTTTAAAAGTTTGATCTGATCTCAAATTCTCTGTCTTCCTGCACAAGTGGAAAGTAGCAAAACCTTCTTTATATACCTCTTCCCCCTTCCCCTAAATGCTAAACGTCTATACATAAAAAAGGGGAGAAGGATGGTAAATTATTGATCAGGGTTACAGCTTCGTCAATCCAGTGCTAAATCTTAAAACACCCACAGGCTGGCATTGCAATTCTATATTGTAAAGTAGAATTCCAGCCAGTCAGCCAGATAAGACACACACACATACACACACCACACACGTGCTTTTCTCCCCCTTTAAATAACACCCTTCTTTACATAACAAAGGCTGCAGCTTACATATTAAAACAGCACAACCCCTTGGATTCTAAATACGGTTCCCTTCCCCGTACAGGTTTGATCCATCATCTCTTTTTCTGAAGAAAGAGGAAGTAAAACAAAAGAATCTCTTACCACCAGGAGTAGAGAGAAAGCAATTCGTTCAGCTACATCCAACAGGCTTTGTGCATGCAGGCAGCATGAGTGATTCTTGGGCCTCACACAAAAGCAAAATAATTGGCTCTCATGAAGAGATGTAAACATCCATCATAATGGCACTAGTACTGAAGCTGAAAGCTACCTCAGCTGTTCTATGTACTCTGACTGGGGGATGATGTCACAAACATCAACTGGGTGTACTCTCATTGGCTTCTGTTACCTGGAATCATATCTTAACCCTAAACTGTCAGATGCACATTTCAGTGTGGATCTCTGTTCCTTGGGAGAGGGATAGGCAGCAATCTCCCATTCTGGGAGAGACAGAGTAGCTGGCAGGTGCACATTGATTAAAAATGGGAAGGAGAATGTGTAAAAAAATAAAATCTATATCTATATCTATATACCCAAACTAATTTGCCTAAATTATTAAATTAGAGCCCTTGGGAACTGCATTTTCATAATCTGTTTACTAAATGGCAGTAATCATCAAAATATTGTACAGAAAGGATATTAAAGGAAAGGTTAATGAATACAGCATCTGGAGGATTCAACCATAATGGGCTTACATTGTCTCCTATTGTGCCCAGGCTTTCTGATAGATATACGCTTGGAAAAAGGGGGAGGGTGTTTATTTTGTGATGTTTTACTTTGTTGTAGCAAGCTTTGGAGTTACATTGATTTCAAAGTTTTAAAAGATACATTGTGTGCCCAAATAATACATATATACTGATCTCTAAATAGGAAGTAGAAATTTGGGCATTCTGTAGTCAAATAGGAATGCAAGATAATGCTTTGATTATGATGATTTATACAGAGGAGCTAAATATGTTATAATACTGGCAATCAGACAAAAATGTGATTTTAAAGCCAATTATAAATTATTTGTATTTCTCTTTTAAAACTCTCAAAAATGCAATTTTCAACTACATTTGACATAATCATGGCAATACTTAAAAAAGTTATTAAGCTACAAAAACACACACGCACTTAAATATTTCCTTCTGTTGCCAAGGTCTACCCCATTACATTTATCTGAATGGAATAAAGCCTGTGTTGAATAAAACATCCAACACTCCAATATATTTTTGAATTCAGAGTTTCTTTTTCAAAAGCTTACAACTACCCTTATTCTCTGAGAAGAAAAACCTTGAGCTGAACACAGTAAGGTGGAAAATATTATAGGAGTTTGGGAATTAACTTGATAAACTACTCTGCCTTTGCCTTGTGGTCCTTTCACAAAGTTGTAAAGACTTGGGAGATTAAATTCTGGGGACTTAATAAACAGCAGCTCTGTGTGGAGATCCAGACACTGGCCTATTAGTCAAAATGTACTTTAGGCCAAAGTGAAAACCTCTGCTCATTTATTTCTGCCTCAAAACATAGGAGTTCAGATGGAAATGTATAGAGGGGGTGGGGAAGATCCATTGCCATGCAAAGTGACACAAGACTGAATTACAGATCAGAAAGATGAATTTGGACAATGGGAATGCCAACTTTGGTTTTGTTCATGATTAATGGTAAAGGTAAGACCCAATAATTGCTAAGGAGATATGAGTCATGAATAAAAGAATTATTTATGAAGTAAAATCTGCTTAGGCATTGTGATGGGACGATGAGCTGCTTGTGCGTAAAATGCAAGTCCCTCAGAGTTTGATCAGGTTTTCAAACCTCTGCCTGTGACGGAGCCCCTCCAGCATGGCTGCGTCAATCACTAGTAGAATCCGAAAGTGGCTGCTTTCGGAAACGTTTCCAACATAAAAGCTCCTTAACGGAAACACGTCGTCTGGCCTCTCGGCGTGACAGTTTCCGTCGAGGTGTGGGTGTCCCTATAGGAGGTCCTGAGACCTCCCCACTGGTTTCGCTTGAAGCGTCTCTGAGCCATCCCTCCGACTCACTTTCCCTTGGAGTTCTTGCTCGCCCTCTACTGGTTCCCTCTTCCGCTGCTACTGCTCTCTCAACCTCAGGGAGCCTTTGCACCTGCGGCGCTTTAGATGTCAGTTCCCTGACATCCACCTCCCCTCCAGGGCCCCCTTCACCCCCTCCCGTCTCCTCTCCTACTGGCGGTGAGGAGGTAAAACCCCTGAAAGAACCTCCCTCATCTTCCGACGTCGCGAACACTTCCTTCCACTTGTTGCTGTTCCTACTCTCTAGGTACTCTTCGTCATCAGAGTCCACTCCATCTTCCAACTCCGACTCCGCGAACCCTTCCATTTCCTCTTCCTCATCGGTGGTGCCGAAATACTCCCTCCTAAACCTTGCTATAGGCTGAGGTTTCCTCGGGAACCTTTGGTGGAACGTTTCTGTTAAAACCTCGTCATTGACTTCCTCTGCACTTACCCAGGTGTTTTCTGACTCCGGTTCCCCTTCCCACGCCACCAAATACTCCACCTGATTACCCTTCCACCTGGAATCGAGGATTTCCGCTACATGGTTGCGGCGTTCCCTCTCTTCCAAGGCTGGTCCCCTGACGTGCTCCCCTTCACGTCCCCCCCTGTATGGTGACAGTAACGACCTGTGGAACACTGGGTGCAATTTCATGTGGTTGGGTAATCGGAGTTTGAAAGCTACCGGGTTGACCTGCTGAATCACCTCAAAAGGTCCCAATCTTCTGGGCCTCAGTTTCTTACAACCCCCTTTGAACGGCAACCCTTGGGTTGACAACCACACTTGATCCCCCACCCTTATGGTTTCACCTTCCCTTCTGTTCTTGTCTGCCTGCTTCTTATATTGTGCCTTGGCCCTTTCTAAGTTGAGCTGGAGCTGCTGATGGATGGCTTCCATCTCTTCTACAAAATGTTCAGCCGCTGGAACGCTCCATCTCTCCCCTCCTTCCCCTGGAAATGCCCTGGGGTGACACCCGTAATTAGCCAAAAAGGGACTCATCCCTGTGGACACATTCTCCGCATTATTGTAGGCAAATTCTGCCAACGCCAACTTTTCGACCCAATCGTTCTCTCTGTCATTGACATAACACCTAAGATATTGTTGAAGAATGCCATTTGCCCTTTCCGCCTGCCCGTTGGTTTCAGGGTGCCGGGCAGTTGAAAAATTAACTTCCACGTGTAGCAAGCTCATGAGCTTCCTCCAGAACCTGGAAGTAAATTGTTTGCCTCGATCTGAGATCACCCTCGAGGGAGCCCCGTGCAACCTAAAGATATGTTCCACAAACAACTTCGCCGTTTCTTCCGCTGTGACTGCATGTGAGCATGCTACAAAATGGCACATCTTAGTTAACAGGTCTACTACTACCATGATGGCTGTTTTCCCCTTGGACCTTGGCAGATCCGTCATAAAATCTATTGATATCGCTTCCCAAGGCCGTTCTGGTGTGGGTAAAGGTTCTAATAACCCTGCCGGCGCCCTTCTTTCCCCTTTGGCTCGCTGACATTGGTCACACCCTCTTACATACTCCCTTACATCTTCCCTCACCTTAGGCCACCAAAATTCCCTGGTAACCAACCACGTGGTTTTGTGTTGCCCAAAATGTCCCGCCGTGGGGCTATCATGCAACTGCTTGAGTACTCTCCCCCTCAATTCACCTTCGGGTATATACAGTGCCCCTTTGTAATACAATGCCCCATTTCTTTCCTCAAAACCTCCGGGGCTCTCGCCCTCCCCCCTGAGACCTCTGAGCTTATCCTGGGCATATTCATCATTTTCCGTTTCCTCCACCAGTTCCCGTTGCCCCACCAGCGCCGCCCCACACACCCAGCGGTCCTCCGGGATGACATGTCTCTCTTCGATCACCTCCTCCCCTTCCCAATATTCTGGTTTGCGTGAGAGCGCATCCGCCCTGACGTTTTCTGGGCCTGGCACATAACAAATCTCAAAGTTAAATTTGGAGAATTCCTGTGCCCATCTCACTTGTCGTTGGTTGAGCACTCGAGCTGTTCTCCAATACTCTAAATTTTTGTGGTCGGTGCACACTTGCACCTTGTGTTGTGCCCCAATTAATAAATGTCTCCACCTCCGGAATGCTTCGTGAATGGCAAGTAGTTCCCTGTCATACACCGTGTAATTCCTCTCGGACTTATTCAGTTTCCGCGAGAAGAATGCACACGGTCTCCACTCCGACGCACTCCTCCCCGGTTGAAGAAGGACCGCCCCTATAGCCCGGTCGGATGCATCTGTTTCCACTCTCATGGGTTTTTGTAAATCCACATGCAGAAGTTGTTCTTCCGAGGCGAAAGCCCTTTTCAGTTCTTCAAAGGCTCGATCCGCCTCCACCGTCCAAACAAATTTCTTCTTGCTGCTGAGGCAGTCGGTGATGGGCGCCGTCAAGTGGGCAAAGTTCTTGATGAACTTCCGATAAAAGTTCCCAAACCCCAAGAATCTTTGCACGTCCTTCTTGGTCTTCGGTGTCTTCCATTCCAGTACCGCTTGAACCTTGCCTGGATCCATGGCCAATCCCTTGTCTGACAAGCGGTACCCCAGGAATTCCACCTCCTTGGTATGAAACTGGCACTTCTCCAGTTTCACCCACAGCTGGTTGGCTTGCAGCCTGCCCAACACTTCTCGAACGTCCCTCACATGCTGTTCCTCATCTTCCGAATACACCAACACGTCGTCTAAAAAGGCCACACAGTTCTTGTAGAGCAAAGGTCCCAGAACGTGGTTTATAAAAGCTTGAAAACAGGCGGAGCCCCCTTGTAGACCGAAGGGCATAACGAGGTATTCAAAGGCTCCCAAAGGGGTAAACATGGTGGTCTTCCATTCATCTCCCTTCCTTATGCGTATCAGATTGTACGCCCCCCGCAGGTCCAGTTTTGTAAAAATCTTTCCCTTCCTTACTCTGGTCAAAATGTCGTCAATTCGGGGCATAGGGAAAGCCAGGGGCTCCGACACTGCATTGAGGGCCCTGAAGTCACACACCAGTCTCGGTTTGTCTGTGTTCTTTTTGTCCACAAAAAACACTGGGCTGCCCCCCACCGCTCGGGACTCTCTGATGAAACCTCGCTTCAAGTTTTTGTCAATGAACTCCCTCAGCCCCTGCATCTCCCTGTCTGACATGGCGTACAGCTTGCCTACTGGGAGTTGGGCCCCTGGGAGTAGGTTGATTTGACAGTCAAAGGGTCTATGCGGTGGCAGTTTGTCTGCTTCCCTTTCGCTGAATACGTTGCTCAGATCTGCGTATTGCGGGGGCACCTTCCCTTTGCCCATCACTTCCATCCCCGCTAGGGTGACTCTGTCTCCTCCCGAGACCTTCCCCTCCTTGCAGTGTTCTAGGCAATGCGCTGACCCAAAGGAGACCACCCTCTGATGCCAGCCCACTAGCGGATCGTGTAGCGCCAGCCAGCTCATCCCCAAAATGATGGGAGCTCCTCCCAGGATGGCCACATTAAACGCTATCTGTTCGGTGTGCCTTGCCACTCTCATTATCATCTGGACAGTCTGTTGGCTAACTTCTCCCCCCAACAGCTCTCTGCCGTCAATCGTAGTCACCTGCAAGGGGTTACTTAAAGGGATGGTCTGTATCTGGTGCTCAGCTGCAAACTCCTTACTCATGAAATTACAGGAGCTGCCTGAATCCAAAAGCGCCTTGACCTTTAGTGGGTGTCCGTTTGGCAGTTCTAGTAACACCTCTATCACTAAAGCAGGTCTGGGAGGTTCTGGCATGGGCACTTTCATTGCTCTTTGGCCTGGCTGCTGTGCCCCGACGGTGGCAGCCAGACGTTGGCTTTTACTTGCTCCTTGCTTTCCTCTTCCTTTCCCCCAACAGCTCCTGCCATCCCTTGCCATTCCTTTCTTTGTGGGCAGACTCTGGCAAAGTGCCCTGGCTGTTGGCAGAGATAACATCTCTTGGCGCTCTTTCCCTCCTTCTTCCGCCCTTCACTGGGATTTGAAACTGCGCGCGCCCGCGCTGTTCCAACTTCCATCGGCTCTGCCGGCGGGAAAGATGGCTCTGGAATGTCTGGAATGCGGAACTCCCTCCAACGGTCTCCTTTCCCTTCCCGCCTTTCCAAAGCCCTCGCCTCCTGGCGCGCTCCTATGGCCAGCGCAGATTTGGTTAATTGGTCCATAGACTCCGCCCTGGGCCCCCGGGAAAGCTCATCTTTGACGGTTGAAGAAAGCCCCTCTTCGAAAAGCATTTGGATGGGCTCCGCCGATAGGTCCCACCCCAATTTATGAATCAGCATAGTAAATTCAGTCCAGTACTCACGGACAGATCTGCTTCCTTGCTGGCAAGCCATTAACTGCCTTCGCACCACCCCCTGCTCAATATCGCTGGAAAACATCAGGTCCATGGCACGAAAAAACTTCCTCGTGTCCTTTAAGATCTCATTATTCGCTGCCATCAGGGGTCTAACCCAATCTTTCGCCCCGGATTCGAGATGGCCAATCACATACGCCACTCGCGATTCCTCGTCGGGGAAGTCATCAAACTGCAAGTTTAGAGCGTATTGCATCTCTGTTCTAAAGGCATGATAGTTCCTGGGATCCCCCCCGAATTTCTGCACCAATCCTGGTACCTTTCTGGCGAGCGGGGTGGTTTTCTCCTTTCCCTTTTCTGCATCCTGAGCCCTCCTCTCCTCAAGCCTCGCCGTTTGCAGCGCCAACTGGATCTCCAACGCTCTGTACCTTTCTTCCAGGCTTGGACCCCCTCCAGCTGCTCCTGCACCCCCGGTTCCGGCTGGGTTGCTCATGATGCTTCTCTCTGCACAAGCTGGCTTTCGGTGACTTTCGGATTGCTGTGATGGGACGATGAGCTGCTTGTGCGTAAAATGCAAGTCCCTCAGAGTTTGATCAGGTTTTCAAACCTCTGCCTGTGACGGAGCCCCTCCAGCATGGCTGCGTCAATCACTAGTAGAATCCGAAAGTGGCTGCTTTCGGAAACGTTTCCAACATAAAAGCTCCTTAACGGAAACACGTCGTCTGGCCTCTCGGCGTGACAGTTTCCGTCGAGGTGTGGGTGTCCCTATAGGAGGTCCTGAGACCTCCCCACTGGTTTCGCTTGAAGCGTCTCTGAGCCATCCCTCCGACTCACTTTCCCTTGGAGTTCTTGCTCGCCCTCTACTGGTTCCCTCTTCCGCTGCTACTGCTCTCTCAACCTCAGGGAGCCTTTGCACCTGCGGCGCTTTAGATGTCAGTTCCCTGACAGGCATATAACATGTATAAATTATATTCCTCTGAAAATTTAATGCTATAAATAGCCAAGATCAAGCAGAGAGGCTCTCTGTGATAGAAATCTGACTGTGTGCTTTAGGTCACTCAGCAACACCTTCTAAATTTCTAACCCTAACCCTTTATGAAAGGTGGTTTAACATCTCCTGTTTGTAAGACTTCTATACAAGGCAGTGTGTTTTCTCCTTTGAGTAGCTACTCTTCCCTAAGGTTGGGTGAGTATTCAGGTCACTCCACAATTAGGAGCGAAGCCCCCCCCCCATCTAATGGATCATGCTTGGATCAGGACAGAGATATGTGAATTATATCACATGACTATGAACCTTCCCAAGCATGATTTGCTACTACTTACAGATGTAAGAAGGCAAAAATTTCCATTCTATTCTGTATTCATCATATGCGATGTTGTTTCCATTCCCCTGCAGATCAACTCCCACCAAAAACTACATCCTATCCTGGTTCCCACTAAAGGAAGAACTTGAACTGAATGGAAGATTCTTCCCAAATGCTTTTATGCTCAAGTCACTGCAATACATATGCAAAAACACAGTTCAAAAGCTCAGCAGGCAATACACATCTCTACTCAAGGCATGGATAAACAAAGGCACAGCAGGTGATGTGACTACTCAAAGCAATGGCACATCTCCTGAAATCCCGTTATAAAGGAATGGGGCAGGCACAGCTTAACATGGCAAAAGTTTCTGTTCCTTAGCAAGCAATCTAGTACTTACATTGTAGGCTGGATCTGAACCTGAACCTGATCCTTCTGTCCATGCCTCTCTGTTGACCCAGGTAACAGAGAAGACATCTCTATCTCTTAAGAGGTGGAGGATGGAGGTGCAGTACCCCCTCTGAAGAGGCAGGGCTAGACTCAGTGTCCCACACCTCTGTAGGCAGAGAGGGTGGAGAAAGAGGCCCAATGGAAACATCTGAGACTGACTAGCAGCTGTGAAGAGGGAAGGAGGGGCTGGTGGCTTATGTCATTGAGACTGGCAAGGTGTGAGAGCAGATGGAGTGGTGGGCACCCACCCATAATCCTCAGCATCAGATACCCCTGGATCAGGCAGTGACCTCTCTAGCCCACAGAGACATCTTCTGGGCCCTCTGCAATTCTCTCCCACTGGGCAACATCCTAACTCAGTCAGCCCATTATTTATCTCATGGTCTGATGTGGCAAAATTATGAAAGTTACATGAATTGGGTAAGTTATGTTGTCAATACACAATTCTCCATTCATTTTAATGCAAAGAAAACGCAATAGAGAATGGGGCTGGGGACATAATCAATTGCATAACATTTGCGGAATGAAAGCAACAAGGCAGTAAATACCAATTGTATTTCTGCTAAATTGATTTCCATTCCAAACCATGGGACAAATATACAAACAGTAGCAATTTCCACTTCTGTTTTCTTGGGACATTTCACACACACATATATGAATATTCATATATATCCCTTTAATGTATGTTATGATTGTTGTGATGGACCACCATGTCCTGGGTTCAAATGTCCATTTGGCCATAAATCCCACCTGGTGACTCCTTTCTCTCAGCCTGACGTAACTCACAAAGTTGTTCTAAGGATAAAAATGGGGATATATACATAATAATAAATAAAATGCATAATGATAAATTGTATGGCTATAATGATGGCTGCACCCAAACAGCTGCTCCAAGCAGCTAGAAAATGATTTTAAACAGCAAAACGTAGAAAGACAGAAAGCCTTTGGGCCACCTCCTAAATGCTTTATATTTATATTCCATTCCCCTACATTTTGAAAGTGCATAGATTATTTTAAGCATTTGCCCTAAAAAGATCTGCATGGATATTTGACAGTGAATTTACTGGTCTACGCCTGTGCAAGAGACACAAACCAGATTAAGACCATTTGGCCCATTGCTTTCGTTAAGACCAGCATGCCAGGAGAGGAATTTGAAAGAGGTAATTGGGTATGTGCACAGGGTGGCCAATCATCTGTCCTCTCCTGCCTCCCTCCCTCCAACAAAACAAACAAACAAAAAACCCTATTGACCATTTGGTTTCACGTTGCTTTCAGCTGGTTGCCAGAAAAAAATCTTTTTAAAAAGCACACCACAATTCCTTAGGTGAATAACCTGAGCTCTGCCCCTAGACATGCCAAAGTTGTTAGGTTCTGTCCCTAGACCTAGGGCCAGTTTCAGCTTTTATGGGTCTTACTCGGCCTTGGCAGTTCAAATAATTTGTGTGCAGCACCAGGCAGCTTGGTCTAGCCATCATTTGAATTGCACAGTGCCCATAGTATCACATCACTCAAGAGTATTTTTGAAAATAAACATAGCAGCTACTGCTGGGAGCTTTAAAATGGAGAGGATGCACTCAGCTGGTATTAGCAGTGGGTCCTGCCAAGCCATTGGGACCTTGACAACTGCCCAATAATGCCAGATACTTATGTCAGCCCTGTCTGGACCTATTACCCAAAGCTGTGCTGTCAGACACAACAAAAACTGTTCACCTGTGTCCATGGCTCCACTGCTGAACTGATTCTGGGCCCTGTCCCCTCAGGTGCCACTCAGAAGAACTGCAAGATCTTTCTTTGGGAAGTTGGCAACCTTGTTTATGAACACCAATGGCAATGAAAAAATGTAATCACTGATGGGGGCAGGGGAGATGAAGATCAACTCCAGGTGCCAGAAATGTGAGCCTAACACATATTGGAGATTTCCTTCTTCAAGGATGTGATTTTAACACTAGTTCTCAATACCGTGCAGTAACATGAATAAGAGGTCATCGGGAATTAAACTTTAGCAGCCTGGGTTCTTCCTGTCCCCCCCCCTCTCTCTCCACCTCCTCTATTCATGCAAATTGCCTTCATCAAATAGTCTTTAACTGTAAGCAGTCTTGAATCTCATCAGGGAAAAATGCAGGGCATAAATAAATACATAATAATAATAAAAGGAGGCTGGTCTGCTACTACAAAGGGCTACTACAAAATAGCCCTCCCAAGGAGAATAGCAAGCCTAATAATAATAATAATAACCCAAATCTCAAATCCAGGTACTCCTTCCTGCCCCACAAACATTTTATAATTCTATTTGAATTTTGAGAAGTGCTGCAAACATTTCTGTCAATCTACTGTTCTCTGACCAACCTGGTCTCTGGAGACAATCCTAATAGAGAAATATAGCTATGGAAAAGATTCCCTTCTCACGCATCTCTAAACAGAAAAACCATGGAGCTTATCAGACTACCGGAAAGCCAGCCCAACATGGAAGGCTCCTCCTTGAACCTTCTTGCCTTAAGTCTCCACCCCTTGTCCCCATATTTGGCCACCTTTGGTCAATGATGTGAGCAATGCATGGCACAAAGGAAACTAAAATAAAAAGGCCATGGGGGCGGAGTTACAGCTTTAAATCACAAGCTTATACATCTTCTTGGCATTAACAGAAATGACAATTTATGAACAACACAATGGAAATATTGATGGTTATAGAAAGAACTGGCTGGAACAAAGCTTAATGAAGCAGACATCTCATGATCATAATCAATGCAGTGAGGAATCAACACAGCAAGTTTACATGGCCAACAAGGGAATTAGCAGCAGTTCAGTTGCCTGAATTGAAGGGAACAAATGAAAATAATAATAAAAATAATGGGCTGCCAAAGCTCTATGTCTCCTCTATGCTGTAACTGCATACTAAAATTCAGAAATAGCTGCTAGCTATTTTCTTCAATTGACCGCTTGAGTGAAAAGCAAATGTAGAAACACTTAAAGTAGTTCAGAAAATTTTTAGCCCTATTATCTCAGTTTTTTGGGGTATTTTTTTACATTATAAAAAACAGAAGAACCTGATATATTGTATTAAACAAAATACAGTGCACATTCCTATTATACTTGTATAATGGGAAAGAGTTTTTTGTTGTTCTTTTCAGATTAGGTTGTGCTGATGTGAGTCTACACAGTAACATAGTATATAAGAAAATCAAATGATTCCTTCCCCCTTTCCTTGCCTGTGGCCAAATACACTACTTCTGCCTGGATAAAACATATAAAGAAGTATTGTATCAAAATACAGGAAATGGTTTACAATGTAATGGTATGGAAACATGGGCCATGATGCAATTAACACACACACGCACAAACAATTAAGCACTTGATTTCAAAGGGAAACTTAAGCAAGTGCTTAATACTAACCCATTGAAATCAATAGGGCTTAAGTTGCAATGTAAAATGTATTTACTCGGGAGCAAGCCCCTCTGAACACAGGGCTTGCTTCTGAGTAATCATGCAGAATTTTTTTTTCTACCAAGTGTGTTGGTGTATTATGCCCTCAGTTTTTTAGGAGCGAATATGTCACAGGAGTTGAAACAATTTCTTTGCCTGACCCTTTATTCAGGTATACAAGTTTAACGACCAAAGCAATCCACAATAAAAGGATCTGGTTTGCACTGATTAAATGAAAAGGTTTGTTGCATCCTAAGTCAAGTGCAATTGTGAACATAATCATTTCATGTTTCAGCCGAGTCACCAAATGGCTCCTTATCTGCTCATTCACAAGATGGCACCTGTATTGACATGCTCATCATGACCATTTAAAAACAAAACTGGATAATTTCAAAAAATTTCTTTAAAAGGATATGATTTCATATAGATGCCTTTGTAGGCTCTTTTATATGTTATGATCATTTAAAGCTGCAGGGCTGTGAGGCCACAAGTCACTGAAATAAATGGATCAGATGTGCAGTCAGAAAATGTACACATTGTCTCTTCAAATGTCAATGGCAGCCCTCTCCAGTTCCCATCAGTCCTAGCCAGCATGGTCAACTGTCAGGGGTGCAGGTTTTCCTAACTTGGTTTGTGCAAATTAAATGCATCCCACTAGCCACAAACTTGGACCTCTCAGATAACTTTGCCCACATCTTTTTTTTTTCTGGATTCCCAGGCACAAAGCAAAAGCTGGGTGCTTATTGAACTCATATGGCAGCTCATGAGTACTAACCATTATGGTGATACTATGCCTCTACAGACAGAGGCAACATGGTTCAGAATATCAGTTTCTGGGAAGCACGGGAGGCAAGAATGCTGCTGCGCTTAGGTCTTGCTTGCACACTTCACATGAGCATCTATTAGGCCCAATGCCTCATGAATATGGTGGCAAATATCATTGTAGCCTTGGAAATTTAACTTTAGTATGGCTTGCCATCAGCACTTTTCAGCAGGTTTCTTCACTGAGACCACAGCAGAGTCTCCTTTAACTTGGTTTCCTTTAAAGCATCTAATCTTTTTAAAAAGTCATTACTATTAAAAGTCTGCCTTCTTGAAATTAGCATTTTCTTTCATTCTTTATATTTACGTGGCTGCAGTGTTTGATCCTATCAGAGAACTAGACTTCCCCGTTTCTAATTTGATTTCCCCTGCAGCAAGTCTTATTAATTTCTTCTATATAATATACTGAACAACCCCGTGACTTTTTTCTCTCTCTAATGCATTTTGTGCTGTCTTCTTCAAAATATTCCAGCAGCTTTCACAGTTCAATGCTAGTTCATTTTATTCTGGAATCTCCTTGTCATTTTACTGCTCAATGGGCAACAGGAAGGACTATTTGAGGAGGGGGCTGCCAGTCAAAATAGACAATACTGGTATAGATTTACAAATAGTCTTTATGGCATAAGGCCTTTGTTCCTAGTACATCAATAAGGTGTCGTCTCTATTGCAGTGTTTCCCAACCTTGTGCCTCCAGCTGTTTTTGAACTACAACTCCCATCATCCCTGACTAGCAAGACCAGTGGCAAGGGATGATGGGAACTGTAGTCCAAAAACAGCTGGAGGCACAAGGTTGGGAAACACTGCTCTATTGTATGTTTTTAGCACATCAAAAATATTTACCTGGAAAAGGTCTGTGAAATTTCACACCACTGTGTTTTACATTATGATTATGTTTTACTAGGGACCTGCCCTGTTCACATTGCTCACCAATCTTACCTGCCCCTTACCCCCGGCCAACCTACTCCTCCCTTTACACCTCACCCAAACCTGCCGTTCTCTCACAGTTGCTTCAAGCCCCAGAGCTCCTTCAAGCCACCTTCCTCTCATGGCAGGCTCATCTTATGTTCTTCCATTCTTATGCTTTTTAGAAGTGTACTTTATGGGTTTTATTGTCTGCTATACGTTGAGCCTATAGCACAGGGGTGAGGACTCTCAGGCTGAGTTGGAGTGGATGAATGTGGCCTACTAGGCCTCTTTAGCCAATCCTTGGGAATTTTTGAGGGCACACCCATCTCTAGTCCTGCTCCATGTCCTTCTCAAATGACTGAAATATGTCCTTTAACTGTGATAATGGTTCTTGGTTGCCTTGATGGAATATGGAGAGATGGGGGGGGGGGCTTTGGTTTTCACATGGTGAAATGTATCCTACTGTAGAAAGGTAAGAGTCACATCCATTGCTCTGCTCACTTTTGCCTCTGACCCAAACCAAAACTTCCAGAAGTTTGCTTGAAAGGGAATAGAGGCCTCAAACTGAAAAGGTTTCCCTATCTCTGATATAGAGAAAATATGTTATTGGGTGACTAATAAACACAGTGCTTTTGCAGATCAGCTGTTCCTGTTAGATAACTGCTTGGGGGCAACCACACCTTCCAAATGGATTTGAAAGATTAAGGCAAATTGTAGGCAGAGAGAGTCTAATTTGTAAGCAAGCATAGTATCTGAGACTGAACAAAGCCAATATGAAAGTTTCTCCCCTTTTTACTATGGAATCTTCTTGAAGCCTATAGGATCTTCTGCAGTATATGGAATGCAACCAGTAATAGTATGTGCACTTAATTACTACACCTATCTCATCTGAATAATTTAGGTACAATGTGTTTTGCATGCTGTGACTGCTCTAATTGGTCACAGACATTGCTTATGCTCCCAAGCTCTTTCATGCAATCCTTTTCACTCTACATGCATTATTCAGCATCTGGTGGCAATAGTTGAAAGTCACTCATTATGCAAAAAAGATAGCAAACCCCAAATTTGGAAGGATTAAGCCGGAAACAGTTCCATGCTTTCTATGTAAAATAATCAAACGGGTCTCTGGTCAGCCATCAAAACAGGATTCCTTCCCTTCCCTGCCCCGCACACTTCTGATTACAGATCACTTGCATCCACCGACAAATTGTAAGTCCAATTAGCAACGTCATTCTTTGCCTAAGGGTTCTTTTGGTGCCAAAATGGTTTGCAGAAATACAATAAAAATTAAGGGGGACCTAAATGGAAGTCAGGGGCACTCAAAATACCTCACTGAGGACTGAGCATGCTCAGAGGACGTAGAAAGTTGACTGGCTGTTGGAGGGAGAGCAAAATGGAAAACCAGGAAACATCCTGGATGAGGGCAAAGTTGACTTACTGGAAAACTGAATAGGAGCACTGCACAGTATAATGTTCACTTTAGCCCCTGCTCAGCTAAAACATTTGAAGAATTTAAGAGGAATAAAAAATAGTATTGTTAAAGCCAATTTTATCTGGGCACATTTTTCATGTTTATAAAATTATCCTGAGTTTCTTCTAAAGCCTTCACGTTTCCTCTGTCATCATGATCTAGGTTCCAGAGGCAATGTAAGAGCAGAGAAAAAGAAAAAGGCTTCCCATGGTTGTTAGGAAGCTGAGGAGCGCCATTTTATTAGGCAGAGTGAGGTGGCTGCCTCAAGAAACGGGTACTGGGAGCAGGGACAGAGCAGTGGTGAGTTGTGGCCTACCCTGAATGATCTGCCCTCAGATTTGGTGGAGGTTGCTGTCCAGTTGATAGTGCTGAAGTAACAGTCAATTTCCACCCTGGATAGGAACTAGGAGAATTCATTTGCCTCAAGCCAGCCCTAGTTGTTGACAATAACTATGGGTTTATATGGCAGCTAACAGTGAAGTGGAGGGTGTACCAAGGTGTAGAAACAGACATGGATAAGCTGTGGTTCTTCATATATTGTTGGACTACAACTCCCATCAACCCCCACCAGCATAGCCAATGGACAGGGAAGATGGGATCTGTAGTCTAAACATCTGGAGGGCCACAGCATAGCCACTTTAAGAACTCTTCAAAAGTGGTTTACCTGGAAGAGCGGATTCACGTGACAAATGTCTGCCAGCGACTGACACTTCCATTTGCACTTAGCAGTTCTAATGTGTTCTAGCTGTCCACTTCATCTGGAAAGCCAAACATGCTGAATGCTGCAAAATTGACCTTATTTTGTCAGAAACAAAGAGAGATGAGTTTTCCAGTGAAAATAGGCCACCTCTTCCCCATTCTGCGGAATGCATTGATGTTGATCGTTATTTTTTTGTTCCTTACTAAAAAATGAACAACAAAATGTTTTATAGCTGCAATTCTAAATGGATCACCCAGAAATAATAACATAGCCAAGAGCAGCTGACATACGTATGTATGATATCACTGAATTAATTGTAGTTTATATTGCCTGTGTTTGTTGCTGTGGTTTTTTGTGTGTGTGTGTTTTATTTATATTTTTCCAAAGTCTGCTGTTCCATTCTATTTGACCTTAATTAGTATAATTGATAATAGCTTTAGAACTGCATGCCATTTTAATCATGTAGTTACATCTTTCCTGACAGAAGAAAAATGAAGAAGCAGCTGGGACCCATCTATTAATAGTTAGGCAACAGAAAGGTAGAGCAGCAAAGCTCTTCTTTGTGGAGAGATTGGGTCTTCTACAGGATAAGTAATGAACAGCTACTGTATTTTAAAGAGGGACACAGCGATCTCTCCAAGGATATGAAGAACAACAGGAGTGAAGATCAATGTACAGTGGGAATTTGGTATCATTAGAAAGGTGTGTGGCTAGAAATTGGGACACCAAATCGGGAAGATAATTCATGCCATGACATTTTCATACCCCTCGGACTCAATGCATTGCACACACAGCAACTCGACAATTTTTAAGGTTTTGGAGAACCAGGGGGATCAACCAACACATGATATTCAAAATCACATTCTTTCCTACAGTGATTTTTATACCAAAGCGCATAATTTATGCTTAACAAAGGAAGATATTTTAGCAAGGTGCCTCTGTATAATTGAAAAAGAAAGAAAGCTATCTGCTGCATTTCTGGGTAGGGATTTATATGGAGAAATGAGTCTTTTGGTCTGTGATTCAGAGAAAGCCTGGCCCTAGGTGGGAGAAATAAAGTGGGAGAATTTCAGAGCAGGGAACAAAAACGCCCCATTTGACTGTCCAGCATTTCCTTTAAGTGTTATCTTCTTGAAGGTTTCTCCATTGACGCTAAAAGTTGCTCTCCCTGGGTTTCCAAGGATGTGGATCTTTTGCAACAAAGAGAACCTCTTGCTCACCAGGTGGGTTTTATCCATCTCTGACTGATCTAGCAAAAAGAATAGTCTGCCCATGGCACTTTTTCTCACACCATACTGGGAGAAAGAAAGATGTCTGTGTAAGTGCCAATTACAGATGAAATATTATGTCCCCCTGTGTTTCTCTATGACAGTATAGCTGAGGAGCCTGGTGCTTTCTGTTTTGTTTTTAGAAGTAACTGATCTAATTCATATGAAACAATATTTCTTAACCTGTGCTCTCAAATAAAGCCTGATCACATACTATCTATCTATCTATCTATCTATCTATCTATCTATCTATCTATCTATCTATCTATCTATATCTATCTATCTATCATCTATCTATCTATCATCTATCTATCTATATGAAAAGACACTGTACCAAAAACCAATTGCTGCATTTTCTTTTTGCTGTACTTTTTTGGGGGTAGAGACTGGGAGCTATTTGATTCCTGATGCATGAGTTGAGACGACATCAATCATAGCCCTGGTCACACTGTGAAATATGGAGATGATTCAGGTACTTGATGTGAACATTCACCTCCATCCCTGCAAAACCCTTGGTCACAGCTTTGGTATTCTGTAGAAATGACGGCAAGGAATTAGGAAAGGAAATGGCCAGGATGCAAGTGAAGGAAAGATCACCAATAGTCTGACCATCACCTCCTCTCAGTGCCATCTAGCAAAACTTGTTCTTTTGGGAGTTGAGGGGTGGAGTTTGTTTTCACACCATTGTTGCAATTTAGCCTTCTTGGGATGCCTTCAAAATCACATTATTTGATATGTTCACGGGGTACCTTGAGGATGAAATAACTCCTGCCTGCTGTGACTTGGATATTATGTTTGGAGGGCAACCTATGAAGGTGCCCAGATATTATTCTGCCCTATATTGATAAATAAGTAATTGGACATGCCTATGCTCAACTCCTGTCCTTCTAGGGTCATATCACTGAGAAGGAAGAGTCTGACTGGCTGGGCTCAGGTAGTGATAAATGGGAAAGAGAGAGAGAGAGCACTTAGTCTCCTATATAAGCACTACTATGGCCAGTAGGACCATGTGAGGTGGGGCAGAATTTCAGAAGCACCCTCACAACACCAGCATCATTGCTGCTTTCCTGTATGGACCTGAAACAGGGAGGTTAGGAATGCATGATTGCTGTCATGGAACCACTACCGCCACCATTTCCAATGGACACACCACCCTGTCCCATAGCCCTTTCTTATAAAGCAACAGTGATGCTAGTGTCGGGAGAATGTCTTTTCACCACCCAAAAGCCCTTGCTGGGTACGACTGCTTCTGAAGAAATGTACATTTGACCCAAAATATTATATATAATCCAGTTTCCTGGCAATGTGTTTGAGGATGTGGATACAGCTGATTTTATGACTGTAGATTTGCTTTTGGTACAGAAGTGCCATCCTGAAGAATGATTTATGCCAGGGCAGAGAGAGAAATAGTGGCATCTTGTTTTTGCTTCTGGATCTCTCAGCAGCTTTCAGTCACCAGGCAAAAGCCTCCCCCCCCCCCAACCTTTGGGGCTTCTTAACTTTTGTTGTTCTATTTTATTTTCATCCTGCTTTTATAGAGTTGCCATTTTTAGCTCATTTCAACGTAGTTATTTTATGGTGCTGGTACTATTTTATTGGAAGCCACCTTGATAATATACAGGAGCACATGGTATAAATCTAAGAGGTCAATAACAAATCCATGCTAACACAGTTGGTTCTGGGTATTCTTAAGGCAGGGGTTGTCAATCTTTTTGGGTACCATGGGTAATAGTCATAAAATAGCTGCCACTGAGGACATGTCATGACACAAAATTAGAGAGTACACTTCTTGCTTCATCCCCTACAGGACAACCTCATCCTTACCACGGGGAGTAAGCTATATCCTGCTGATCCCAGTTCTGGAGTTTGCACAATGTTGATTTACACACACACACACACACACACACCAATAGTGTTGCTGTCTAACAAGGAACATATCTTCACAATACAAATTTTTATCTTATTTCACATGATAAAGGGAATCTCTTCAAATCCTGCTGTTTCACTGGAATGAGAAATGACATTTGTATGTGTGAACTTCAGAAACAGCCGCTTCCTTCCTCTTGGACTCCTTCAGCAACAATCTCTCTCTCTGGAAAGCTGCAAGCTTCTTCATGCTCTAGATCTCACCCTGTCTAAATATATCAGAGATGAATGGATGCTTTTAAACTTTTGCTCTCACTTGAACCCATTTGTGCCTTAAAGGTTTGGAAACAGGCAACATTGGTAAACTACTCTGTTGTTGCATTCCATAAAGTGATGGTGGAAAGCAAATTAAGCAAAGTGCATAGTTAGCTTTGCAAAGTGCCTTTTCTTTTCTTTTCTTTTCTTTTCTGAGGGGGTGTTCAAGTATCAAGAGACAGCTCACAGGTAAAGGTTCCCTGCCGCAAAGAACGGGAAGTGAGATGGCAGCAGCAGAAACAGCATTTTAAAGGTATCACTGTCTGATTACCAAAATGGCAATTTAATGTCCATAGGGAAAGCAATACAACAGAAGGGTGCAGAAAAAGTATGCAGTATATATAAATGTATCTACAGATGAAGTTGATTGCTCAGCTCATAACTGAAGTGAGCCACCCCAGGGTGACAGGAAAGTTATCTACCAACATTCACACCTTTTTTTGAATTGGTCCAATATTCTGCACAACAGTTGGCTGGTTATTACAGATCAATATTCAACTGATTATCAAAAACAGCCATCCACCCCAAGTCCGAATTTCTTATTTCCATCCCTGCTTCCCATCACTACTGTCTATTCCATGAGCTATATTCGATGCTAATCGTACTTAGATCAGACACATTAAAGTTAATGGACAATAGTAACTTGGGTACAACAATTTCAATGGGTCTAAGTAGGACTTAGTTGAACACCACCCTCTGCCTTCAAACTCATGTCCTCCAATTCCCCTGGTGCTTTCTTCCCACCTTGGCATTCCTCTTCATGCCTCTCCAGTCTTAAGCTCTGATGCCTCCCAGGAAGTTACACAGTGCTTGTTTTTCAAACACCATGTTAGGTCTGCCTCCACACTCACAGCACAATCTACCTGCTTCCTACACAATCTCTACCATGACTAAGCACATTCTGTGATGCTCCTTTCCCCATACAACTTGAATGTTTGTGTGTTTGTTTATTAAGCTCAAAGGCAATAATCACCTCCCCCCCCCCTCATGGATTATTTATTTATTTGTCATCTATATTTAATGTTTAAAGTATTTGTATCAGCATGTGGATAATGTCATTATATGCAGGGGGGAAAGTCAATTTGTTGTTTGCGGTTGTCAAACAATTGGAAGTCGGATAAATCCTTCCAGCACATCACTGAGTCTACCACCAATCTACCAACTGCCCACCCCTGGTTTTATCACCAGATGGCACTGGACTTAGGGCAGAACCACACCTTACATTAAAAAAAACACCCAATGCACATTTAAAGCACATGGCTTCTGTCAAAGAACCCTGGGAGCTGTAGAGTAGTAGGAATTGTGGCTCTGAGGGGAAACATCATTTCCCAGAATTCTTTGGGGAAGATATGTAGCTTATATGTGCTTGTATGGTGTGAATCTGACTTTAGTTATATCTGGCTGCAGTGACAAATCCCATGCTGCTATTTTGTTCTTGTTAGAAAAAGGCAATGTGGTGTTTTTCTACCTTCCTCTGAGTGTGGCCTCAGCCTTCCATGTCACTCTGCCTTTCACGTTTATAAATATCAAGAAAGATGTGGGGCTGCTCAAGTTAACTTTATAGAAATGGAATAATAAAGCAAATCTCCTCACTTCCCTCCACTATATCAGTTGTAGAGGAGGATAGCAGATCTTAATTGTGTTGCATGGTGGAAGTGTGGTTGACATAGGACTAAAATCACGACCCATATTTCAGCTCCAAAAGATTGTGTCAGTGATATATCACTCATGCTATGAAGGGTAATTCAAATGGCTTACAATGTACAAACAAGTGAGTTATATATTGTTTTCCCCAATAAACAGGCAATGTTTCAATGAAAACTACCTTGCATACACAACTAAAGGATTTATGTCAATAAAACATGCCATTTAGAGGTCTTTATGGAGAGAAGTAGTGAAGAACTAGATGGGGAACCCAAGGCGGCTGGTTATGTAAGAATGGGGGGGGGGGGATGCAAAAAATACTTCTTTGGATGAATAAGGAGATTCAGATGGGTACATATGGAATATCACACAGTTACTCAAACCTTCCATAAAATCTGTTTCCAATCCAATGACAATTAAGTGCTTCTTTTTTGGTGTCCTAGACAACAGACCAAGTGTAAGAAAGCTCCTTGATATTGTGCACCACTGCAGTCTAATTAATTGAAACCCTCCCAGTTTTCAGACAGTCACAATATACAGTATATAGAAGACCAGGAAAACACACACACACACACACACACACACACACACACACACTGCTTTTACATACTAAAATGCACTAGAGAAGAGCTGGCAACTCTTGATTGTAGCAATGAGTTTGATTATAATTAATCACAATTAAATCTGAACAAAGCAACGTATGCCAGCATGGTTTTTGAGCAGAGATTTGACAAGTATAATGAATAAAAGGATGAGAGCTTGAAGAAAACAAAGTGTAGAAAAGAGAGCAGAGATTAATCCACCCAGAAATGCATCCCATATGAAATGAAATATTTATCCTATCAACATATACTAAATAGAATGACTGCAAAAGATTGGTTATTTTCAGCTTTCCCCAGGGGCAAACTACACACATGCAAATATATGTAATGATGCTCAGACAGATTTTCTTTTTCAATGCATAGAAGCCTCAGGAGAGAGCAATTCCAAGCAGATGAGTAGGAATAAGCAAGCTCTTAACCTTCCCGGGTGCTATTATTTTCCCCATTCAAAATGGCTTCCCTAAGTTCAAACTTCATTGGGGGCGGGGAAGCATCTTAAGGGAGTAAGAATAGCCAGTAGGGAAATGGTTAACCTCAAAGCCACCTTACAAGGTTGTGGTGGCAATTATTTAGACAATATCTCTAAGCAGTGTACAAGGAACACAACACAGTGCAACCAAGAACGAGTTAAAACTCTAAAATCAGAATTCAGTTGAAATGCTTGCTGCTTTTTTTTTTAAGTCTTCAGTAGGCACTGGAAATTGAACAGGAAGGGGGCCTGTCTGATCTCCAGTGGGGATTCTATAAAATTAGGCCCACAATACTGAAGCACAACTTCTTGGGGATACAAGCCATGCATCTGAGGCATGTCTTATCCGTCAACAGTCCTGATTTGACTGGGACATTCTGGTATTACAGAAGCCATCCCGGCTTCTGATGGGATGTCCCATTTTTGGTGCTGAGCTCTTATGCAAGTCAGGTGGTTTCTGTGAGAGCTGGGCACCAAAAGATACACTGAGCAGGAATTGCCAATGATTGAGGAGTGGCAGACAAAGATGATGGACTATGCAGATTTAGCCAAGCTGACCGGTAGAATCTGGAACCAAAATGACCAAAAGTTTCAAAGAGACTGGAGTAAATTTATTGGGTACAGTGGTACCTCGGGTTAAGTACTTAATTCGTTCCGGAGGTCTGTTCTTAACCTGAAACTGTTCTTAACCTGAAGCACCACTTTAGCTAATTGGGCCTCCTGCTGCTGCTGCTGTCGCACCACCGGAGCACGATTTCTGTTCTCATCCTGAAGCAAAGTTCTTAACCCGAGGTACTATTTCTGGGTTAGCGGAGTCTGTAACCTGAAGCGTATGTAACTCGAGGTACCACTGTATATGAATATTTCTTGTAAAAATGTGAAGACACTAGCAGGATTGAAATAAATCCTGCAACGAAACTTAAAACATTTTATAACTTTCTAGACCAAAGAAACAGAGTTGACTCTAACGACATAAAGGTCAGAAATGGAGGTTTTAAAGTGCAATATAAAGACTTGAAAACAACAACAACAACAACAACAAAACCAGCTGAAGGGATGGAGGGAAGTCATGAGCTCGGCAGAGCAAAGAGTGTTTTTATTTGCTATTGTAATGTTGGAAATATTGTGCTAAGAAATAAAAATTATATGTAAAAAATAATAATACACTGAGCAGGAACTCATGGAGGGGGAGGAGAGGGAACTGCTGGTGAGACAGGTCAGGTATCCCCTGCTGGACCCAGGCACCACACCTCCTCAGCCCAATGCTACCCCCATTGGAGAAGAATATGACGGTGAAGACCAGGAGAACAATGAGGACAGGGAAGAAAGGGGGGAGGAGAAGCTGGAGGTGCCGGTCTGGCATTCACTGAGGGAGCCAAGACAGGGGACCGGGGCAGGGAAGACCCAGCTGGCTCATATAGGAGTGCAGCACCAAACAACATGCATCCCAATTTTAATCGGTGGAATGTTGGAAGGTATGATAAGTGATATGACACTATCAGCAACTCCCCCCAAACCTTTGGAGATCAGACAGGGATATTAGGGATCAGGTAGCTCCTGAGGTATCCTGGGCACAGGGGATTGCAAGTTAATACAATAATTTTCGTTGTAGTCCTCTGCTGCCAGCCATGGCAGAGCTCAGTGGAAGGAGAAGCCAGCCAACCAGTTGAGACTCAGGGAGGTACTTGCCTGGAGGCACAGTTCATATACAAGGTTCAGTTCAGTCCTAAGGTCAGGAGTATCTCAGCTCATGTAGTCAGATGATCCGGGGGTCAAGAAAGCTGAAGGTCCAAGGTCATGAGAAACAAGAAGCAGTGAGGTCTGGCCAGGAACAACGAATGTTGTTTCCAGCAACTGACTAAGACTGGAAACCCTGCTTAAGAAAGCTGGAGCCATCTGGTTCTCATCAGGAGCAAGAAGGCTGATCAGCAGCAGGTGGAGTTGCTTTGCCTTTTGCTCCTTCAGGAAGCTGCTCAGCAGGTGAAGTCGACTCCTGGCCCATGACAAACTTGGACCCAGTATTGTGATGTCTACCTGCACAATTTGACTATGACTGGCTTTCTATAATCTTATGGTGCTTTTGCCCCACCCTGAGTTAGTGACTGCTATGGCCCATTCCTCCACATATTGTTGCCATTCCTTTCTGGCTCTTTGTTTAGGGAAGTAGATAGTTAATGTATTCTCGCAATCTGAACAGTTTATTTATGCTGATAATGGTGCTGTTTCAAACAGGTCAATAAAACATGCACCACTCTCTTTAGAGTTATTCATTTTCTCTCGGGAAAATTGTCTCACTTGTTTTTAAAATGGCATTATTTTCAAACCCGTGAAGCCAATCTCTGGTGTGTAATTTCATACCTTAAAATCAAGATTAATCATATATACGCGCACTGCACTCAGCTCCCGCATTAGACAACACAGAGAATCAGATCAGAGATATGACTACAGTTTATCACATATTAATAACAACAATAATAATAATAAATGTAAACCCTCACACAGACTGAACATTATGGAGCTAAATTTAGTATCTTGTATTACTGTGGACTGTAGCGAGACTCTGGCTTTTGACTTATTTCTTTCTTTCAGTTGTATTCTAGGAACAAACTGCCGGTTCTTAGTCTGCAGTAAAGTATGTTATTTATTTATATATTAAAAGATGTTCCTATCAAAACACAATAAAAGAGGCTGTGAATCCAGATTCTCTTTTGACAGTGGATGGGTACTCGAGTGGCTATGCGTAGCAACAATGCAGTCACTGTTCCAACAGTTGATGTCCATCAGGATCTCATCTGAGGACCACTTGGGAGTAGTTTGCTGGTGTATCTTTATCATGGCAGCATCAGCTGGTGACTGAACCAGACATAAGTTTAAGATGATGATATAAAATTGGAAGGGGTAGCTTTCACTGGAGTCGGTCCACACAGATCCACAAGTGCAGAGTGATCAAAAGTAGAGAAACCCAGATAGACACATTGGTGGGGGGACTGAGTATTTGATTGATTCTCTTGTGTCAGTCAGTCTCTTGGTTGTATTCAGTTTGCCAGGCACAGAAGCTGGCCCAACATGCTCCTAGAAATTTGGCTCACATCAACTTTGGCTATCATTCGGCATGAGCTTATTTATATTTAAGTTGTTTTTCCTAAAGAAAATATGTTGAATTCCTTGCGGAAATCTATTATACTGAAGCTAAGATAACTTTTTCATTATTATTTGACTTGATGGAGGAAAAACAATAAAGAGTCTATTATGCATAGCCCCATCTTAACCTGGTTTAGATAGCATGCATGAATAAGCAAACATGCAAAATTGATGGATTATCTGTTAACAGCTTCCCTGATGAAGCAAAGAACCAATTCTAAACACAAACATAAACACAAAGAAGATGGTTGTTGAAAAAAACGAAAAAGGATCCATCACCAAACCAGGCATCCTATTCCACAGCTCATTAAGGCATTCTGCAGCCATCTGTTTTTCTAAGTTTTCACCTCTGCACAGTTTTTTACAGACATGCAAGGTGGTAAATAAAGGTTTTATTTCAACTTCTGCAAATTATAAAATTAGATTAGCTTTTATTTAAAGTTGAAAAGTGTGCAATTTCCGGGGGGGGGGGGGGGGGGGCGAGAGATCTAGTTAAAAACCAAAGCTCCTCGGTAGGAAAGGAATTAAAGTGTGTCAGAACATAAGATTCTGTTCTTGACGGAGTGGAAATAGAGGTGGGGTGAATTCCTCCATTCAGGTTTGGAAGCAGATTTGGAAAACTAAACTATCCCATTGCCCCAAACTCAGAAAAAGAGGGACACCTCCTGAATCCTACACAGTGAAACAAAAATGTATGGAGCTGAGAGATATTAGCTGAACCATGACGACAGCAACATATTTAGTTGAATTTAAGTGCAAATAAATCCTCTCCAAAGATATGTACTGAAATCAAATGAATTTAATCTGGGGAATGCTCATGATTTTCAATGCCTCGTTGCACATTCCATCTGCAACCTGAAAAACAGGAGGTCAACACCAGAGTACTTGTCAGCTGCAACAGGAATGCCTTGCAATGTCAAAATAAATTTGTAGCTTTTTTATGTCCAGTTGGCACAGCAGTCACTACTGCATCTTATCTCAAGCATTTCTTAGAAACAGGCTTTTTGTCTGAGTGGGGAGATGGGTTTCGTTATGAATAGCCCTTAATTTATCATGAGCAGCCACACAAAAAAATGTTTACTGTATTATGCTTTCCAAAGAATTTCCTGATGCTTTTCACCAGAAATCTACCACAGTCTATTTCACAGCACTATGTTAGACTGTAGATATAGGGTTGTGGTTCTTGTTCCCCCACCCACTTCTGAATTTATTCTATCATTCAGGCCTCCACAAATTAAAATTGAAGAATTTCCTCTTTTTTTACCAGCTAATAATGAGCTGTGTACATTCAGGTTTAAGGAATAGACACAAAACTTCCTGCTGGATATTGCCTCCTCTTTGGGCTGTCTTTCAAAATCCAGACATTCAGCTTCCCAGTCACAATCAATGGCTTATATGCATGTTGCTGAACTCTGCATGCTCCCCAAATCTAGGCAAATCCATTTGCAAGACAATGTGTATGAATTTCCATGCATTTTTAAAATCACTACTGTGTGTGGCAATGGGATGAACTGAACTTTAGAAGGGGGAGAAATAGAAACTGAAATTGAATAATTTATCCTTCCCTCAAAATCCAGTACAGTGGTACCTCGGGTTACGGACTTCATTTGTTCCAGGGGTCCATTCTTAACCTGAAACCATTCTTAACCTGAGGGACCACTTTAGCTAATGGAGCCTGCCACTGCCACCGCTGCACAGTTTCTGTTCTCATCCTGAGGTAAAGTTCTTAACCCAAGGTACTACTTCCGAGTTAGCAAAGTCCGTAACCCGAAGTGTTTGTAACCCAAGGTGTTTGTAATCTGAGGTAAAGGTAAAGGGACCCCTGACCATTAGGTCCAGTCGTGGCCGACTCTGGGGTTGTGGCGCTCATCTCGCTTTATTGGCCGAGGAAGCCGGCGTACAGCTTCTGGGTCATGTGGCCAGCATGACTAAGCCACTTCTGGCGAACCAGAGCAGCGCACGGAAACGCTGTTTACCTTCCCACCAGAGTGGTACCTATTTATCTACTTGCACTTTGACGTGCTTTCAAACTGCTAGGTGGGCAGGAGCTGGGACTGAGCAACGGGAGCTCACCCTGTCGTGGGGATTTGAACCGCCGACCTTCTGATCGGCAAGCCCTAGGCTCTGTGATTTAACCCACAGCGCCACCCATGTCCCCATGAGGTACCACTGTACTAAATATGGAAACTGTGATTCCCTACCTGTGTCTCTTCCTCCTTTCCCTCTACCTTCAAGTGCAGAAATCTTACGTCTCTAGCTCCAGCATGTTCAGCTCGCTTTCCCCAGAGATGAAGGAGGCACAGGTGATCACAAAGTGGCAACAGCAGTAGTCAACCATGGAGCTAGTAGAGAAGGGCAGTACTGAAATGCTATCAAGCAGTGCTTGATTTGCTAGCATGGCTGACAGTTCATATTTGAAGGTGGGATCAAAATGCTGCAAACACTCTCAAACCTCATTCTTTATTTTTTTTTTTTCAATCTCATGCATTTTTTAAAAAAATCTCAGCCTGTCTCTCCAGCCATACAAAATGTGATATCTACTGTATTTTCTGGTGTATAAGACTACTACTACCCAGGAAAATCTTCTCAAAAGTTGGGGGTCGTCTTATACGCCGGCTACAGCAGCAGCTCCTGCAGCAACTCCCCACCAAAGGATAAAATGACAGCAAATTAAATCAGAGGACACCAAGCTCTCTAGATGAAGCAGAAATATGCTTGAAAATTGGCCCCAGGAAAAATGGGAACCAAAAATGATTTTTAAAGATGATGAAGGAAGATACCTGGCAGTAGAAACTCAAATTCAAGGGGAAAAGATTTTAATTGTTGGGGTTTATGCTCCTAATGAGGGGAAGGCAGAGTTTTTCAAGAAGTTGCATGAGACTTTAATGGACTTTATGGACTCTAAAATCATATTGATGGGCGACTTGAATGGAGTTGTCTCCACAAATATGGACAAAGCTCAAAGACAAGTAATATCCAAGGATGGGAGACTACCAAAGACCTTCTTTGAACTCACTGACACCATGGACTTGATTGACATTTGGAGAACAAGGAACCCTCTGGAAAGAGAGGGAACCTTCTTCTCTGAAGCAAAAATGACCTGGACTAGAATTGATCAAATTTGGATCTCTAGCAATCTGGCACCAAGAGTGAAAAAAACAGAAATCTGCACAAAAACCTGCTCCGACCACAATGCAGTTAAGATGGAAATGAAATTAACAACGGCTGGAACCTTTAGATGGAGAATGAATGACACCCTATTTAGAGATGAAGAAATTTATCAAAAGGCCCAAAAAATAGTGAAGGACTATTTTGAGATAAATTTGAGAACGGAGGTGGAGAAAAGAATAGTATGGGACGCAAGTAAGGCCGTGATGCGCGGTTTCCTAATCCAGCAGAATTCTATAAAGAGGAAAAAACAAAATGAGAGAAAGGAAAAGATTTTGAAACAGATAAAAGAAGGAGAGAAGAAATTGAGATCTAAACCAAAGTCTCAGGAGATCTTAAGAGAAATAAAATATTACCAGACACAATATATGGAATTGATGAATCAAGAGATAGAATGGAAAATAAAGCAAATGAGACAAAAGACTTTTGAATCAGCAGATAAATGTGGGAAGCTGCTATCATGGCAATTGAAAAAGAGACACAAGTTGAATACTGTGACATCCTTGGAAATAGATGGGAAGCTTGTTAACAAACCGAACGAGATAAGTAACTGTTTTCAAAGCTTCTTTAAAAAATTGTATGCACAAGGGCCCGTAAACGAACAAGAAATGGAGGAATTTGTTGAAAAGTATGGATTACCAAAAATTACAGAACAAAATAAAAGGATTTTGAATGAAAAAATTACAGAACAGGAAATAGAGGGTGCCATTCAGAATATGAAATTGGGGAAATCACCAGGACCAGACGGTTTAACTGCGAAATACTACAAAGCCCTTAAGGAATGGTTAATACAACCATTGAAGGAAGTATGCAACCAGATACTAGAGGGGAAAAAGGCTCCCGAATCGTGGAAAGAAGCATTCATCTCACTTATACCGAAGACAGAAACCGAGAAACATCAAGTTAAGAACTACCGCCCTATATCACTCCTGAATGTGGATTACAAAATTTTTGCAGACGTTTTAGCGAAAAGATTTAAGAGGGTACTGGTAGAGGAGATTCACAAGAATCAAACAGGCTTTCTCCCAGGGAGACACATGTCAGATAATGTGAGGAATATTATAGACATTTTGGAGTTGCTAGATGTGGACATTAACAGAAAGGTAGTTCTGATCTTTGTGGACGCGGAGAAAGCCTTTGACAACATTTCTTGGAAATTTATGAAGAAGAATCTCCATGGGATGGGGGTAGGCCAAGGGTTTGAAAACGGTATAGGTGCAATATATTCTGAACAAAGAGCTAAATTAATTGTGAATAATGTGGTAATGGATGAAATACCAATAGAGAAAGGTACACGACAGGGATGCCCTATATCCCCTTTACTGTTTATATCTGTCCTGGAGGTTTTACTAAACATGATTAGAAAGGACCAGCTGGTAAATGAATACAGGTCGGAACTAAACAATATAAGTTAAGGGCATTTGCAGATGATTTAGTGTTAACTTTGCAATAGCCAGAAGCTAGCAACAAAAGAGTTTTGGAATTAATGGAGAGATTCGGCCAGGTCGCAGGATTTAAATTAAACAAACAGAAAACAAAGGTGCTGGAAAAAAATCTAACAAATGAGGAGAAAGATAGGTTTCAGAGTGAAACCGGGTTGGAAATAGCAAAAAAGGTTAAGTACCTGGGGGTAAATCTAACATCTAAAAATGTGAATCTATTTAAAGATAATTACGAAAAATGCTGGTCAGAAGTAAAGAAAGATCTAGATATATGGTCCAGGCTGAAACTTTCCTTGTTAGGCCGAATTGCTGTTATCAAGATGAATGTATTGCCAAGAATGTTATTCTTATTTCAGACGTTGCAGATTCTGGACAAAATGGACTGCTTCAAGAAGTGGCAGAAAGATATATCTAAATTTGTCTGGCAGGGCAAAAAGCCCAGAATAAAATTTAAGATTTTAACTGATGCAAAAGATAGAGGGGGCTTCGCCCTGCCAGACCTAAGACTTTATTATGAATCAGCAGCATTTTGCTGGTTGAAGCAATGGCTACTTCTTGAAGATACAGACATTCTTGATCTGGAAGGATATGACAATAGTTTTGGTTGGCATGCATATCTGTGGTATGACAAGGTAAAGGTCTATAAAAGCTTTAAGAACCATATTGTCAGGAAAGCATTGTATAATGTTTGGAATAGATATAAGGATTTACTGGAAAGTAAAACCCCTAGGTGGTTGTCACCAATGGAAGCGAAAGCAGTGAAAAAACTTAACATGGACTCTAATTGGCCTAAATATTGTGAAATTTTAGAATATGATGGTGAAAAACTGAAGCTTCAAAGTTTTGAGAAGCTAAAGCATAAAGTTCGAGACTGGCTACATTACTGTCAGATAAATGAGACATTTAAGCAGGACAGGAAACTTGGTTTTCAGAAGGAGAGGTCAAAGTTAGAAACAGAATTGTTAGAATCCAATACTAAGAATTTATCTAAAATGTATAATTTGCTGCTGAAATGGAACACACAGGATGAAATGGTGAAATCAGCTATGATTAAATGGGCACAGGACATCGGTCATGATATTATGTTTGTTGACTGGGAACAGTTATGGACCACCAGTATTAAATTTACGGCATGTACTGCCTTGAAAGAGAACATAATGAAAATGATCTATAGGTGGTACATGACCCCAGTCAAACTTGCAAAGATCTACCATTTGCCCAATAACAAATGCTGGAAATGTAATGAGGCTGAAGGTACTTTTTATCATCTTTGGTGGACCTGCCCAAAGATTAAGGCCTACTGGGAAATGATCTATAATGAAATTAAGAAAGTCCTTAAGTGGACATTTGTAAAGAAACCGGAGGCTTTTCTCTTGGGCATGGTCGGCCAATTGGTACCAAAGAAGGATAAGACATTTTTTATGTACGCAACCACAGCAGCAAGAATCCTGTTGGCAAAGTATTGGAAGATGCAAGAATTACCTACTCTGGAAGAATGGCAGTCGAAGGTGACGGAATATATGGGATTGGCAGAGATGACCGGCAGAATCCGTGACCAGAGGAAAGAGACAGTGGAAGAGGACTGGAGGAAATTCAAAATATATCTTAAAAATTATTGTAAAATTGTGGACTGATAAGATGTCAAGGGGCAGGAAACAAAGAATTACAGCTGTAAATCTTAAACCTTAAGTAAATTTAAAAGGGACTTGATTAAAAATGGACTGATGAGTTGCTCGAAAAAATGGCAAAATAAGGATGTAGCGAAGGGAAGGTATGGGGAAGTCAAATTATTGTTGTATGTTTTCTATGTTTGTGTTCTGTTTTGTATTGTATTGTCTTTGATATGTGTAAAAACCAATAAAAATACTATTAAAAAAAAAAGAAAATTGGCCCCAGAAGCCCCCAGCCTCTCGGATTTCCGAGCCGTACTGGAGACTGTTTTTTTAAATTTTTATTTGGTGTGCATTGGAAGAGGGGTAGTCTTATACGGCGAGTATATCCCAAACTGTATATTTTAACTGGAAAATTTGGGGGGTCGTCTTATACGCCCAATCGTCTTATATGCCGGAAAATATGGTAATAATAACAGGTTGCAAATCACCATATGGCTCCAAGGCAACTGTCTCAAGGCACCTGTGTTCTTTATATGCATTCCCTGTACTATATGGTCCTGTAAAGCACCAATGTTTTGTAATCAGTTAACCTTAGCAAATAGAGTACCGTATGTCGAGCAAGTAAGCATTACTGTTTAAATCACGTTGTATTACAGAGTACAAATAAAGATACAGACCACATTGCATCTGTATCCCTAAATATGTGTAGACAAAGGGAAACCGAGAGTGCTCTCCAATGTTTCTTGTACTCAGAGTAGACCCATGGAAATTAATGGGCATGACTAACTGAGGGCAACTGATTTCAGTGTGTCTTCTCTGAGTAAAACTCAGTTGGATACAAATCTGACGCTGCCAACTGATATATATTCCACGCAACTCTTAGCAATGACCTTTGCTCCAACTAGGTTCCAGCAGTCTGTTAACTGAAACTTCAATGGAGAAAGGTACTCCTTCTTTAGAGTGCAACAAGCCATTATTCAGAGACTGTATGCAATCAAATAATTAACTGCAAATTGGGTAATTTGCATAAACTACTCTACCAGCTCAATAAATGAGCTCACTATACTGAATTGTGGCACCAACTTTCATTTAATGACTTTTTAAAACCACAGAAGCATGTAATGTACCCAATAAATTTTAATATGTTATTTTTGCTTAAAAGCAAGCAAACCAAAAGAAAAGCAATTAATTGATCCTGGTTTTGATGGTATTGTATATAAGCACACTAAATATTTATTTAAAGTTGAGTACAAAGTATGTAAACTTGTCCTCTCTGTAGGCCACAGAAAATTTTGCTGCAATCAAACCTTTACCTACAGATCTCTATAAAACCTTTCAGTTTCCTTCCTTCTGAAATCTTCTTGTATGGATCTGTAAGGTGTTCATGCCTGCCACTCCACTCCACAAGACCATAGTTTAATGCTCTTGCATTGTGAGTGTGTGCAGAGTAAGCAGAAGTTTACACAGGGCCTGGTTACAGCGAGTAAAATAATAAGAAAAAGCCCCTATCTTTCACAAACAGTATAACACTTCTCTCTTCGCCATGCCTTTTGCCATCTATATCTGTTAGACCCTTGGACTCAAAGCTATGGGCAGTAATCTCATTCTGCCAGCTGCTTTGGAGAAGAACCTTAAGAACTTCCCATTTCCTGCTCCAGCCAGCCTAATTTTGGTCCACTTCTCATGTACATGGTAAGACTTAATTCCCACTGGTTCCCACTGGTGGGATTCCATGTATCCACGGAGCGTGTGCCAATATCATACCTATGACTGTATGGGTTTCCTTTTCTACCTGATTATCGCTCTTCATGAAAAACATAGGGTTGTATCCAGCCAAGTCATCCTCAAGGTAGACCCATTGAAACCAATGGATTTAAGTCAGTGATGTGGAATAGCACACAGGGGAGCAGTTTCCATGCTGCTATGTCTGCCTGAGACCACATCCACACCATGCATTGACAGCGCTCTTATAGCACTTTCACCATCATGACTTCCTTCAAATAATCATGTAACTTTGTGCAGAATTATAGTTTAAAACACACACACACCAAGCCACAAACATTGAGAAAATCTTCTCTGTTTGGTGCCATGCATCTTCTGAATGCCTCTCTATAAACACAAACAATCTGGAAACCCAGAGATGCATGCTATGAGCAGAGAATCTGGAAATGTATGATTTACCAGCCTCCTCTCAAATGGGTGCAGTTATGAAGCTAGTAAATAACTGCACTTTTCTGCTGGAGATCCTGGTTTGTAAAGCTGTCACCATTTGCACTTGGTTGATAGCACTGGGGAAATGACCGCTCACAGCACAACAAGAATGCAGATGGAATTGCTTTGACTATAGGTGCCTGGGGAGCTTGCTAAACATTTTATACAGCAGCCACATCCTGTCACTTTCCTCAACAGCCAGGAATAGCTGCTCTATCATATAGACCTCACAGTGCCCATTTTTCAGGCTGCTCATCTCGGGTGTACTCAGGCAAGATGATGTGGTAAGGACAGACAGCTGGCTCCAAACCCCTTTTACAGGATAATCCTATCTAAACTACTTCTACATTACCTATGATCCACTGGGGAAAAGAAATAAAATATTTCATCTAGTCATAATCCTAGATTTTGGCATCTATCCCGATATATCAAAAGGTGGGCTTGTCAGCAGATTAAGGTTTATTTTAGCCATTTTAAAGAAAACTGGCTAAAGCTTTAGGAAGGGGCTATAGCTCAGTGACAGAGCTTTAGATTATTTATTTACTTACTGCAATTGTATCTAGGATTGCCACTTTTGTTCTGGCAAAATACAGAACGGGGTGGGGCAGGGCGGTTGGGGTGATTTTTTCTTTCTTCCTCAGGTGCAGAAGTGACTTCAAAGCAATCAATAATCTATTGTAGCCTAACAGGATGGCTCTTCTACAATTTGTCACACATGCACACACACATGGATTTGTAAATCTGTTTGTGCTTAAATACACACTCCCTTTCAAACACATGCATTTGGAGAGGATCCCTCACTTGGTGGGGGTGGGAGCTTAAGGCAACAAATATTTCTCTCCTTCTCCCCCAACACACACTGCTCCTGCTTCCACTTTATCCTCACAACAAAACTGTGAGGTAGGTTAGGATGTGACCCAAGATCAGTTTGTGATTGAGTGGGGATTTGAAACTTGGTCTCCCCTGTCCTAGCCCAAGAACCTTCCACTCAGCCCCCTCTGAAAGTTTTTCTAAGCCAGAAAGGACAAGGATCAAGCATAGGTGTACAGGTCTTAAAGGTAAAGGGACCCCTGACCATTAGGTCCAGTCATGACCGACTCTGGAGTTGCGGTGCTCATCTCACTTTATTGGCCGAGGGAGCTGGCGTACAGGAGCAGGGATCAAGCAACGGGAGCTCACCCCATTGCGGGGATTCAAACCGCCGACCTTCTGATCGGCAAGTCCTAGGCTCTGTGGTTTAACCCACAGTGCCATCTGCATATCTATATCTATCTATATCTATATCTAGTCCAAATTTATACAGATATGAGCCATTTTATCCATGAAGTGCCTTGCAAATGGGTCACAGTAGTCTTTATCCCTATATTATACATCAGTATGTAGGTTGCCCGGGACCACCTGAAAAAGTTCTATTCGATTATTCTGCAGATGCAATGTAAAGTTCTTCCAACTGCCTGGTCATTTTCTGTCTTAATATGTTTTAATGTAGCCTTTCTTGGTGTCTTTGTTTGGCTCTATGTGTTCTAATTTTGTCTTGTTGATAAAGTAATGTTAAAGCACAAACACTTCTCCCAAGAGAAAGAACGATTTCTCTTGGTTTCTCATGTGCTACCCTATTTTATTATATTATGGTCATGCAAGGTAAGGGTATGATTTTTTAAATAGGAGCCAAAGATACCCCACTCTCTTCAGAAGTTTGCACACACACAAATGCTTACAACATTTGTTTTCCTCTTTGACTCCCAAATAATTCTGCTTGTCTTATTGAAATTCCTCAAGTGCCTTCATTGCATACAGGTTCAGTCCCTAGTGCTGCCTCCTTAGTTGAAGATGATGCAAAGACCTTCCTGCCTATAGTTCTGGAGAGCTGTTGTCAGTCAAAATATGCAATGTTAGGGTAGATGAATGAATAGTTCGACCTGGTAAAATACATTGCTCCTATGTTCTAACTGGAATATGAATGATACTAAGGAAATACTCTTAATTACTTGGTTAATGTTAATATATTTATGTTGGAAACTGATCTGATACTTTACCCCCTGGGGAGAAATGCTAGTTTCTGATGCTTTTGCAAGCTGCATTTAACTATTTAAAAATAATAGGGACTATGGACTTGAAGCACTGGATTTTCTTTTAAGATACAATTTCATGAAGTAAGGCACCATCTTGTGAAGGGCTTCTTATTTCACTCATGGAATTAATACTGTACAAATGTGCTAACATAACTAAGAAAAAGAAATGCCCTGTAGAACACATTTCTGATGTTTTGGGGGACAGTAAACCTCTCAAGGAATTACAAAGAGAGTTCATCATTTTATTAGACAACAATTGTTTTGCAGGGCTTTCACACATACATAGACATTTATTTGAAAATCCTTTGTAACTGGAATCTGTACAACACAATGGATTTTCAAAAATGTTACTATTGTACTAAAGGCACCTGACAACAGAGATATTGTAGAATCAACAGTGAAAGCACTCTAAAGGCTACCTAAGCCAGTTCACTAAAATGGGAGGCATGATCCTGCATTATCAAACCTTTTAAACTGCCCCATTTTATCTTGACCCATTCAATGAAGTCTGGAAGACCTTTCCAGGCCACCAAGACATATTGTATCCAACAATGTTGGCTCTTTTTGGAAACTTTATAGAAGGATCTTAAAACAAAGCTTCTACTTGTGAGGACACTTTTCTTGAATTCATGATAGATTCTGTTGTGTATTCCTTGTTCAGAGCGCTGGTTGGTGACTATTGAGACTGGTAGGGTGGAAGGCAGGAAGGCCAGCAGAAAGTGTCAATGTCAGGCAGAGCCATCTACTTATAGTGTTGTTGCCATCTTCATCCCTGCTGATTTCTGGAAGGGGCAACATTGAGCCTATGGAGAAGGAAGCAGATAGGCAGTGCTACCCCCCTGGACTGGTCAAAAGTGGTTTGTTTTTTTTAAAAAAAGGCAAGCAGGTAGGGGCTGGTGACAGTCAGCTGAGGATGGTGAGGCAATGCACCATTTGCCCTAATGAATCATCTGCAACTGCTTATTCATTTATTTAAAAAAGTATAGTAGGAATCAGACACAGCACTTAGATCAGTAACCATAAAAGGACATCAGTGGTTCTCAACTGGTAGTCTGTGGACTCCAGGGGGTCCACAAAACCCATCATAGAGATATCAAAATTTTCAAAAGTAGGGGGTCCATGGCTCGGCTTTTGAAAAACAAGGGGTCCACAGTACTTACCTAATGGGGAACCATGGCTTTAGATAATTTAGAACTGACTTTTTTGGATTTCTGTGGCTGGCGAAGAGGACAGCAAAATAAATATTTGTGTGTGGCTGTAAGCAGCAACATCATGAGATTAAAAAAAAATACTTGAGGTTTTTAGAGCAATCACAACATGGAAATATGTTCTATATGGATCAGTGCATAAGAAAACTAAAAAATCAATTTTAAATGACCCATGAATTTTCTCCTCCACTAAAGCTTGCTTGAACAGTAAATTGAAACCGTAAATATACTTCAATAGTCTCATTAACATCTCTTTGTCACTTTCTTTCATCTATTGATGGTTAAAGTCAGTCAACTGTTAAATATTGCTAATTCATCTTCCTTTGATTAGTAGGCTGCATAAATAAATAGAGAAGTGGTCAATGGCTGGATAATTTTTACTAAATATGGCAGTGTATCAAAGTTCTATCATGTAAGATTATATAGAGCAAGTATCCATATTGATTATGGACCACTATGTTAGTTAATGTACCATAATTAATTTGGATGGGAGTGAAAATGTGATTACATTGTCAAACATGCAAAGAACATCTCCCTCTCTGTTTGCTCATTTCTGCTGTCCTGCTAGAAAAGTAGAGAAAGCAAGGTGTATAGTCTGAATTTTGGCTAATATGTTGCCCAGCCCATATGACGCCAACGTACTCATACCCCTGTATGTCGCCATGTTATTTGTTGGACCAGTAGGCACATTTTGAGTTTTGAAAGAGTGCTGTGAATGCCAGTCACAAAATGGCTGCTGTGGGAGCTAGACATAATACAGTATTAGACAGTCATCGTGAAATTTTCCCCTTAATTGTATTTCAGTGCTGGAAAACACTTACCCTGTTGTGTTTCTGCCTGCCATACAGGTACTAAAGTATGACAGTCCCATTTCTCTGCAATGTCAACCCTCAATCAAAACCCAGGATGCCCTATTAAACATGAAGAGACTAACTTCTGATTAGATACAGTATACATACTATTAGCAATACAATAAATATCTGGTATTTAGTTCCTGAAGAGCAGGAGACATACCTAAACCTCTTTGGCAAAGTTTAAGCATTTGCCTTTGTAACCAACGAAAGAAGACTGGCAACTTAAAATGATGGAATATGCAGAAATGGCAAAACTTACAGCAAGATTAAGAGATAAAGGCAATAAAGACTTTAAACAAGACTGGAATTTATTTATATTATATTCTCAGAAGCATTGTAAAGAATTAGACTCGGTAGCAGGGTTTGAATAAACACTTATAACAAAAAAATGGAATGTTTAAAATATAGAAGGATGAAAGGAAAATAAATAAGTAGAACATGTGATTTTAATGGTTTGAGATAAAATTTGTAAGAAACCAGAGTATTTAGGTAGAAGAGTGTGATGTTAAGATATATTAAAATATGCAGAATTGACCAAATAATAAAAGAACCAGAAAGGAGGCTGAGGGAAGCCGTGGGGTGGGGGAGAGGGAAAAAAGGGATTTATGTTTATCTTTTTCTTTGCAATCTATGTTGTTGGATTTTGTTGTTTATAAAATTGTAAGATTCAATAAAATTGTTTTCTATTAAAAAACCCCACTTGCCTTTGTGGGGAGGGGAGATTCTGTAACATCCACCTGCACTTGATATGTAGTATTATTTGTACACATAATTTATAGGGAGTACCTGATCTCAGACAAATCCACCACAAGAAAGATGCACCCTGGTTGTTGGGCAAAAAGGAACAGCAAACCAAGGAGATTCAAAGGACTGTGAAATAAAACAGAAGTAGGAAAAGGTACATTAAGGCAGGGGGCAGCAGCTCATTAGCATCCCAAGGATTCCAATGGCCTGGTGTCCAAACAACTTACTTATCAGTCACAGCTATGAATCTCCTCATGCGCTAAGAACACTGACAAGTGGGAACATTCACAGAAATTGCTAAAAGGGTACCTACACATTATGCTTCACAGCTTTCTTTCTGGAGGCCTATGGGCGAAAGAAAGAACGGGAGGGAGGGAGTTCAGAGTCTGGGGCCCCTGCCCAAATATGTCACTGAATGACAGGAACCAATAGGCACCAGGTTGGTGACTCCCAGCCCATAACTGGAGGAGGAAATGTAATTCCAAAGTGGAGCACACATGTTTTGCATTGAGAGAGTCCCATGTTCCTCCCCTGCACCTCCAGTTAAAAGCATCAGGTTTCAGGTGATGGCCTCGGCCTCTGCTTAAGACCTTGGAGAGGCACTGCCAGTTCAATAGAGGCAGTGCCTTGGGCTCTATGGACAAACAGTCTGAAATAGTATAAGGCAACTTTCTGTATTCCCCAACAAGAAGGAAGACAGATTTGGTGCAATGTGGAATAGAACTATTTCAGAAGAGACGTTCACATAAAGTTGCACCTGTTCTGTTCAGACTGGAGCTGAAATGTAAGACACTTAAAAAACAGCATTGAATCAGTGACATATTGTTTCAAACATGAGAGTTTGGGGGTATAAAATCTGACACCATGTACCAGCACCTTTTCTTTTTGATGGACCTGCAAGGCCGAAACAATCTAATGAGCTTTTCATTTAACTACGTCTTAAAGCTTTCAAGAATGGTAACATTTGTTGTGTTTTGAATGTACAGTCTGTGTTAATATATAAAAAAGCATTTGACGCTCAAGAAGACAAAAACAAGACAACCTTGGACTGTTATTTCTATTAAGCTGGCAAAAGCATTTTCATGGTTACGGATGCCTCGCTGCCTTAAACCTTTCACAGCATAATCCTATCCATGTTTACCCATTTTTTGTAAGTTCCACTGTGTTCAGCAAAGAAGGACACCATCACTTCTCATTGCACACAAAAAATACTGCTTCTCCCCATCACCAAAACCATTAACACTACTTTCCTACTTGACATTTGCTTCAGTCTATCTAACACAGTTTCTCCCCCTTTCTTCACCCCTCTGCACCTGAGGCAAAGGCCAATTGTCCTTGATCATGTCCTGTACCCATTCTCCTTCACTTGGTCCTCCTACATCCCCAGCCAAACAGCTCTGAGATGGCTGGCCAGTGGGAGGGCTGTCCATAGTGGGAAAAAATGATCCACAAGAACCTTTAAAAATGTGTTTGGCATCATGACTGAAAAGGAAACACTTCCTATCTCCTGTGAAATGTAATGAAGGGTAACAAATATTTCCCTTAAGTTTGAAGACACAGAAGGCTAGTACGTCATTGTGTGTACAGGACTATGTGGATGCTGCACATATATGAAATGGATGCAGAATGTAGCATCCTCATCTTTCCTTTCTTTTCAAGTATGCTTCTTGCTTGAAAGTATGCAGGCATTGTTCACGAAATCTCAGAAGGTTGGTAATATAAGGCTGGGAACCTAAGTATGTCTATCAGTGTGCATTTGGGGGAATACCCATGCTCTAAATCACTCTTTGTCCCACCAAACCACAGCATAATCCTGAGAATTGTGCAAAATAAGTAAAACTATGCAGATATATTTGGCTGCAGAATTTGCACCCACAGTTGCATAATGGGCCCTATGAAACGGAGCTGGAGGCCAAAAACGCTGGAGGCCAAAAACGCACAAATACCTGAGTCATTCAAAATTCACTGAGCCCAGTAAATCAGTTCCTACGCCCTGGAGGTTTCCTCTCTCCTTTTGTTCAGACTGGATCACATGACCACAGGAGAGGAATCATAGCTCAGAGGGAGAGCATGTGCTTCACATTCAGAATGCCCCTGGTTTAATACCAGGCTGCTCTTGATAGAAGGATTTGGTAGCAGCTAATGTAAAAGGCTTTGATGCAGGACCTTGGAGAGCTGCTGCCAACTAGAGTAGACACTACCAGACTCAATAGACAAATACTCTGGTCTGATCTAAGGCAGCTTCTTTTGTTCCTAACTATTTGCAAGGAAAGTGGTGGTGAGGAAGCCATTGCTCAGAAAAGGGTTTTAGAAATGAAGACCTAAAAATAAAAATAAAAAACTGTTCTTGCCCCAGATATGTGCCAATTGAGATTCTTCTAAATTTCTTCCTGTTTTTGCTCTGAAGGACTAGAGATGGAGGGATGGAAATAACTATCCTCACAAACTTGTATTTGTGGAACACATATACATCTCTTATTCCTGTCTGTACTATTGGAGTTGTAAGGAAAATAGTATTGCCTGTTCTTACATGATTGGTAATAAACTAGGTTGGGGAGGGAGGGACCAGAAAGCCAAAAGCTATCAAGGCAGCTGTGGCCAACCAGCCCATCAGTGTCCAGCAGCTCAGCTCACATCTCTCCACAATAATAGTGATTCATGCTATAAATCTGAGACTTTATGCTATTCCGCCCCATCTGTGCTTGTCGAATTCATCTGTTACCATGTGATAAGATTGTTTATCCTGGACCTTAAAAAGGGATTCGCCTGAAAAAGACAAACAGGCACATGCACATTGCAGGCCAGGGAGAAGTGTGAAAACCTCAGAGGACCAAACAGTCATCACAATAAACTTCAATCTAGCAAACAAGCATGTAAGCGGCTAATGAGATATGGCTCTGACGCCCGTTGCATTGAATTATATTCTGTATTATGGAACAAATATCTTCTGCCATAACTCCATTTGTTTCACTGTTTATACATGAAGATTTCATAAGCTTGCATTTAATGAATCTTCAGCAGTCTGACTAAAGACAATGTTCCAGCTGGATGGAAATCAGCAGATCTGTGCTAATGAAAAGGCTCACATTTCAAACAATTTCTAACATGAAAGAGGATGACTAAATATTTATGCTTTCGGATGAGGAGGAGAGTGTGTTTTACGTGGCTGCAGAGGCTACTGGGGTAGATAACGGAACTTGGAGAGATCACACATATTCATATCTTCCAAAAAGTGGCCTGATGGATTTGAAGCACCATACTTCTTAAACCCCAGGGGAAAGGAGAGTAGTCAATTAATCAGTCTTGTTGATTGTGGTGCTTTTAAATTGCTATGGGTCTAAGCTATTAAATGTTAAAGTGCTGCTACCTCTGCATAAAATTCCCCACATTTGATGGATGTTGTTTATGAGTGAGCAGTGCAATCCTATGGGTCTGCTGAAACACTTACTGCATGCTCAGCCAAATGCATCCCAACAACATACTAGTAATGATGGCAGAATAATAAATACAATATCAAATAGTATTGAGTACCACTTGCTTAAAACCACAATTTCTGAATACCAGTTGCTTGAAACCACAGGAAGGGAGTAGTAGAAGAATCAGGGCAAGGAAACAGCTATGCTTATCAGGGCAGTCATTATCAATTGATTGTGTGAATTGACTGAAGTTTACCACATTGAATGAACACATGGCATGTTTGTCCTTGATTGCGAAAGAGTGCTACTTTAATTCCACTACAAAATGGCTTCTTCATCGCTCAAACAATTAATGTAGGGATTAAAATGTATTAGGAGTTCACATTATCCACGCATTAATGTAATGAAAGCTGCCTTCATTGTTTAGATTATCCCTTGTGGCATTTTCAATTGTTCAACAGTATGTCTTGTGTCAGCAACCCAGTAGCTAATTTTAGTAATCCAGATAGATATTTCCAAGGGCTGTACATTACAATACACAATTCCCTGGTAGAAAACTCTGTGGTGATAGACAGCATACATCTATATATTTGAATTATTTGAAAAAGCATATGTAGGAAGTACTTTTTCAGCATATACCACATAATTACAAAATGTAACTTTATTTTATTATTTAGAACAGTTTTGTATATGACATTTTATATATAGTTTATAGACATTATTTATTATGAAGTTTGTGATCAATGTAAACTATGTGTGCTATGAGACTATTAGTAATGTACTTTCAATAGATATTTTAATGGAAAGGTATTAAGAAACAACAAGGTCCACTCTCACCAAAAAAAGGGGCCAACCTGTTGCCTGTTGAGACTCAACCTGTATTGCCAGAAATGGAATCTACAATTCTTCCATGAAAAGTATATAAGAACTATACTGACAGTGGAATCCTAACATCTGTGCTGTTCCTAAGGCAGTATATTGAAGGAAATTCACTGCTATTCCCTTCAAATCCATTCAGGGTGTTGCTGCAGTGAAGATATCCTTGACTTATGCCCTCTGAAATCTGTCTCTTTTTACTGCACTGGTTTCCACATGACATTTCTAATGCTGGGTATGAAGTTGATTCATTGCTTCTAACAATAACTAAAGCTGATTTACCACCAAACTGCAACTCGTGTCATAAAACCATTACAGTGGTGGTGATGGAGACTTCCCAATTCTAGTTTCAGTAGTAAACTTGTGGCAGAGTACTGAGCACACACAGTCTCTGTCTCCTATTTTTCGCCAGGATTTCTTGACACATTGCACTTGTGCAATGTAATTTGTACATTGGATTTCAAACTGGCAACTTAATCTGCTGTGAATATTGCAACCATACTGGTAATTTTTTAATTAAAAAAATCCAATAGTTTGAATATTCTAGCCACACTGACCTATCTGTCTTTGATAGCCAAGCTTAGACAACAAACTCAGAAATTGCTTCAAAGACTTACAATATCAGTCTGGTATACACAAAAGGCAGAAACAGCTGGAGTGTTTTTGAATTTAGGCAGGGAGAACCTGTTTTCCTGTTTCTGTAGCGGAGTTCTGAAATGACCTTCATGGTGTGACTGTCACTGCCTGCAGTGTACACACAGGTTTCTGTTCATCAGTGTTCCTCTTTAGCCTGGCAGGAGAAAAAAATGCATGATAAAAAGCTAACAAGGAAAGTTAGCCTGGGATTAAAAGTGCAAACTGAATGAAAGTTCAACTTGATTGCTCAGGAAATATTAAAAGAGCCTGTGTGTGTGTGTGTGTGTGTGTGTGTGTGTGTGTGTGTGTGTGTAAGAGAGAGAAAGAGAGAGGGAGAGAGGTGCAAATTCCATTTTCATAAAAGTTTAAGTTTTATTTCATAAAACTTCCCATCAGACAGGATGCTGTCCAGCTGACACCTTCACATTGCCAAGAGCTATGACATAGGGATGGACAGATAATTCCCTCTCACTTTTGCAATGATGTTCATTCCTGGATCCCTTCCATCAGATTTCTGCATTAATCTGCATTATATATATATATTTCTGAACGAGTATTCTTTAAATTTATATTTATTTATTTAATACAATTTTTACACTACTTGAATGCAGACATAACCTCTAAGGCATAACCTTAATCAAAAGCAGATTAAAACACATGCCAGGTGCCACATCTTTAGAGAGGACTGCCTAGACAAAATGTTTTTAGCAGGCAACATAAAGAGTAAAGTGGTACCTCGGGTTATAGACGCTTCAGGTTACAGACGCTTCAGGTTACAGACTCCGCTAACCCAGAAATAGTACCTCAGGTTAAGAACTTTGCTTCAGGAAGAGAACAGAAATCGGGCGGTGGCAGCAGGGGGGCCCATTAGCTAAAGTGGTACCTCAGGTTAAGAACAGTTTCAGGTTAAGAACGGACCTCCAGAACGAATTATGTTCTTAACCCGAGGTACCACTATAAAGTGATAGCACCTGATGCCAATATTCCAAAGTGTGGGTGTTGCCACCCTAAAAGATAGTTTTATTATAGCTGCAGAACAAAGACTGTGTGTCATGTGTAACAAATGCCAAGTTCCACTGACTGAAGGGGTCAGCTGGGCATACATGGGGTAAGGTGAACCCATAAGGAAGCCTACAAGTATATACTAATAGTATCACCTTGAACTTGGCCCAGTTTTTGTTTTAATGTTTGCTATTTCTAGTTTTGTCCTGTACCTCCCTTAGAGACACTAACAGTGTAAAAACTGACAAATAATCATCATCAACTGCAATTTTTCTTCAAATCTGTAGAAAAATTCATACTTCAAAACACATTTGCCTCAGAACACACATTCCTAGCCATATTTTACATTGAAGCACAGATTCTAAACTATTTTATCCTAACATATGCATCTGAAAGTGCATTTTGACACAGAACTGCACCACAAAATTCAGAAAAGTGTAAAATGTGGAGGATAACCATGTTCTCACAGAGTTGCTTTCAGTTGTGCCCCCCCCAGCTGTATGTGGAACACTCTTCCAGTCAGATCCTCTGAGTGTCTCTGTTCACACATTTTTGGTGCCAAGTAAAAGCTTACTCCTTTTCCCAGGCTTTTGCTGAACTAGAATAATGTTCTTTGTTGTTAGTTGTGCTGCCAATTATACTTTTAAAGATGTTGTAAGTCACTTGGAGACCTTTTTTGTGTACCAAGCAACTGACAAGTTCAATTAATCATCATCAACAACAAGAAAAACAGGAGCAGCATTCACACATTAGTCCAGTGGAGGTGGACCAGGTCAGTTCCTACTGGAATTCTCAAAGAACAAATTGCTCAAGCATCCCTAGTTAGAATGGTCTGGATGGTATAAGATTTGTAAGTCCCTGTGGTGTTTTCCCATTGATCCATATGCTTGGCTAAAACCATTTATCTTTTGTGCACAAGGCAGAAAATGTAAACCCATTGGCAAATGAGCATAAAGGTTTGAAGGACTTTGACACATAACAGCAAGGCCAATTGGCGGTATCTGTGACAGCACAGAAAGGAAAAGCAGGGGATATGAATAGACCTTTCTCATTTTTAATAGAATTTTTATTCGCAAAGATAATAGAAAGAAAGAAAACAACAATAAAACATTGACAGATGTCATTGACTACAAAATATTCCATCAATCCTAATAGAAATATATAGCTCTATATATGTAGTCTCTATGTCCAAACTGACATTTATATAAGATTGACAAATATAAGGTATGGGTCCAAAAGTTGAAATTTTCAGATCACTGAGTAGCAGAAAGTAGATAATTGTTCTTCCAGCCTTACAAAATAACTTTATTTGCCTCTTAGAATCCACTTTTATTACCCATTTGATAGTCCCAAGTAAGGTTGCCATGTTTCAAAGAGTAGAAACCAGGACACCCTGAAAGTTGCTGAGAAAATTCAGATGTATGGCCCTAATCCCAAGACCACATGGATATAATTTATGACCATTCACAAATACCAAGGATTTCTACAAGACAATGCAAACAATAATTTCTGACTGAAGGAGAGTTCAGATCAGGCGGCTCCATCCAAATCCCTCTGGTTTCATTGCACTTTCTAGAACAGGTGTTAGATCCCTTGGTGTCTATGAATATAGGCACATTTTCCAGGAGGCTGTTGGTAAAGGAAACTTTTGAATGATTCATAAAAATTTGACCTCCAAATTCATCCTGGTGAGAATATAAATTTTCTTGCTATATTTCAATGGGCACCATGAGACAGATTGGCTTGAGGTTTTTTGTTTTTTTTTTAATCCTGTTCTTTTTGACAATGCTGCTTCACCCAATTTGTTGCCATAAGGATGAACAAGGAATTTGATTTATGTACTTTCTGCCGCAAGCTGACCTGATCTGCCCCTGTTGTCCTACTGTGCAACTTGGGACATAACTATCCAGGGTTGTATCCAACTAAACTATCCCCAGAATAGATGCATTGAAGTTAATGGATATGAAGTAATTTAGGTCCATCAGTTTCACTGAATCTACTCAGAGCAGAACTTAGTTAGGGACAATCTCCAGAGTTCACACATCTCCAAACATTGTGATAAAGCCTTTGTCTCCAAAAATGTGCCAGGATGCATATGACATGTGTATGTTTAGGATTAAATATGTTTGAAATGTATATATCAAGATAAACATACATGTTGAAATGTGTACTTTGTGACAAAATAACATTTACATATTAATTTAAATAAAAAATGTGGGCATTTTAAAATGTAAATTGATGTGGAAATGGCAGAAAACAGACATTTGAATGAACATATGTGAAATTGACATAATCTGGAAACAGACTGATCTATCCATCCCTACTTGCCAATCCCCAAATCTAATAAATATGGATATTTTGGAAACTATTCCTCCTCAAATAATTCACTTCCATACCATTTTGTATATAAAAAGAAATGCCCTGGGAAAGCAGCATTTGCAAACTGATGGTCAAATAAAGAGACAGACAAAGAGTCTGGGTTGAACTTAGGCTGCTTTATTTAAGAATAAAATCCACACACAAAAAACCCTGCAGAGGGAAAACACTATTGGTGAGAGAGAGCAAACCTAAATCTGAACAAACTGCAGCCTCTAGGGCAGGGGTCAGCAAGGTTTATCTTGCCTGGGCCGGATTGGTCCTGTGGGGTTCCCTCCACGGGCTGGATTGCATTCCCCTGCATGATTTTTGGTGTTTGCACATGTGCAGATGCAATTTTCAGCACGGTGGAAGCGAGTCCCTGTGCCACACCACACTGGTTTAGTGCAGTGCTCAAGCAGGCAACTCGGTTCAGGGGCAGCTCATGGGCCAGTCAAACCGCTTCCGGCCCATGGGCCTTAGGTTGCTGACCCCTGCTCTATGAAGTGCTTCCCATTCCCCTGTCACACCATGAAGGTGAGTAGGAAGATATGTGCTGCTCCACTACCACCCTGAGGTCCCACAGTTTCAGACCAATGATGTAATTCAGCCTCACGAGCTGCTCTCCTACTCCAGAACCCAGAGAGTAAGCCTCAGGGCCAGCCAGAAAGGTGCCGAAATGCGGTCAGTAGGCTGAAACACAAATACTCCCCTGAACTGCCAAAAGTGACTGAATTGAAGACCAGATTGACCTAATTAACAGTACAGCTGACCATCTAATGCCCATTACCCAGCTATTCAGTATGGAGTAGGCACAACAACAACAACCCACTAAGAGGCTGGCTGGCCAAAAATTCCTACACAGTTATGAAGTGAAGGGAGGGAGGGTGCGTGCTGCTCCCAGAAGAGGTAAAAAGAGCCTGGAAGGAATTTGCGCCTGTTTCGAGGTTTTGCCTTCCTCATAGCAAATGTCACAACTTTTGGTGAATAAGGCATTGAGGGGAATCCTAGTCCATTAATTGGCTTTGGGTGAAGTGGTGAAAGCAGGTACCATTTCATGGTGCCCCATTGGGGAGGGGGGCTAAGTGGAAGTCTCTGTCGAGAAGCCAAGTGTGGAGCAGACAGGCCATAGAGTTTCTAGCAGCAACCAAGGATGGGCCATGTTGGTGGAACTGCATCTTGACATGGCCCCAAATCCCAGGCACAAGCCTGCTTAAGCTTCAGCCCTTCCAACAGGAGTCTGACAATGGATATACACCCAGTGCCGGAGCCAAAGTCTAACCTACACCTGCAGTCAAGAAAGTTGGGGCCAAATTTTGTCAAGTTTGCTCTATCACAACCTTGCTGTTGTCTTCTCCCTCCTTGCTTCATTCTACAGTAATGAGGTTTTACCTAATGGTCAATTGCATTCAATTCACTAGTTTGTTTGAGTTACATTAGCCTCTGTTAAAATGCTGAATTAATCAACATATTCAGACTACAAGATAATTATATTCTACTATCCTTGCTATATGAAGATGTACCTGTTATATATTTCAGGTCAGGACTGAAAAGGGGAGGAGAAGAGATTTAATAGTTATCCCTTTGTATGATTTTAATAACAATGCAAGTGAACAAATAGTCATCACAATTATTCTGGAATCAGTAGTACAACTCAAATCCATATATTTGCTTAATATATTATCATGCAGAGAAGATTCTGAATGTTAAAATATTCAATTTTTCCTGGTATTCTTGAAAAATAACAAAGCCTGCCAGTTCTACCATCTTTAGTACCTCTAAAATATTGCATGGTTGTAGCTAATGTTGCGGTTGTGTTAATTTTTCAAATCTTACGTACCATTTCTTTGCTAACAACTGATATGTTTGACACAGCGTGTTCTCCATAGCAGAGAGCACGTGTTGCGGTTGGGGGATACAAGCCACCCCGTTGTTGCTGGGCAGATTTGGATAAAGCCCAAGCAGCAAATAGTTAAAATTGGTCGCTGGGGAGTTTTGATTGTTGCCAATTTGGAGGAGGGGTCAGAGTCTTTGAATACAGGACGCCCAACGTTGGGTGTCCTCTTGGCCATTTTGCACGGAATCACCCGCCCACCCTCCCTTAATGGGGGGGGGGTCTTGATCACTTGACCTTGCTATGCCTGTCATGGGGTCGTCTGCCTTGGAGCAGGGGCCTGGTAGGAATTTTGCCATCTGGCTGATTGGCTGGTACCATTTGGTTTTTGCCTACTGCGTAGCAAATCGTCACAACTTGTAAGGTTGGCGGTTAGGCATTGGTTATAATTGGTTGGTGGAGTAAGTGCCTACCCCTCCAATGGTGGTGCGGAAAGGGAATTCCGTTAAAGGAATCCAGGGGCTTGCCATTCTTTTCGTCCTTGTCCCTGGCATCGGACTTGGGCCGTGCAAGCCCCACAGGAACATGAGGGTGAGAAGTGAGGCACTGAGGCCCAGCTTCATTTTCTCACCCAATACTTGTTTCCCACGCTGGCTTCCGCTGGAATCCAGAAGTCAGTTCTGTCCCTGGGGCAAGGACAGATAGTCATAACCAATGCCTAAGCAACCACTCACATTTTTTGTATTTGAATAAAGTTGTGGCCAAAATTATGCCAAAAAACTTAAACAAAAATTGATGTGTGATGTGTGATCTTTTTTTGGGGGGTGGCATTGAGAGCCTCAACACGCAACTATTTTCTTTCATTGTTTCTTGGAAGCTAAAGTAAACCAGCAGTAATCATATCAGAAAGCTTGGTGCACTATTGATTCCTTTGTTTGATTAAACAAGAATGTATTTCAAGTGACAGCTGGAAGCTTTAGTGTTAAAAACGTAAAATGAATTATGGCCAAATTGCTTACCATTTCACAGAGTTTACTAATACATCTGTGTCAAAGGCAACTTCCAATAAGAAATTTGGGGAATTTCAGAGTCCACTGTATCACTTAGTACTTTGTGATTCTCCCAGGGCAATGGATATCTACTCAGAAATAAGTTCCACGGAGTTCAACAGAATTTACTCCCAGATAACTGTATTTCAGATGGCAAAAGTATTTTCCCCATGTTAAATCTTACTGATGGGTATACAGATAATATGGTTAAACCAACCACATGGAACACAGTATACCACATATAAGCACATATAGACCTTAAAAACTGGAGGGATGGTACAAGTCTGCCTGCTCTCTTGTCAATCACCTGCTTTTTAATGATATTGAGGCTGTCATTTTAGGTGCTAGGAGTGAGATACCTTGTGGCCATCAATCCTGACCATTGGCCATGCTGGGTTGTGCTGATGGGAACTGCAGTCCAACAACATTTGGAGGATCAAAGTTTTCCCCTCTGCTATTCACTAAGGTAGGCAAACTTTTTTTCCCTCTCTGTTGATAGCCACATTGTTGAGACGGGAGTATTCTCTGTTGGGGGCTGCATGGCCCTGATGAGTGGCGTCAAAGCCAATAACGGAGTTAAAGAAAAAAATATTCTGGATCAGCAAATCCAGAACAAAGACCACCTTGTTATGATTTTTCACACCAGCTAACTCAGATTAAAATTCCCAGTCCCACATCTATTCAGAAGTAAACTTCACTGGGTTTGATGGGATTACTATCAAATAAACACAAAGAGGTTTTGAGGGGTTTTTTAAGTACAATAGACAAATATTTCTACTGCTCTAGAAAGCAGTAGTTCCTTTGCACAGGTATCCCTTCTTAATCACAAGGCACACACCAAGAACTGACCTACTGATTTGTCCTCAAACACATGGGAGGGGACTTCCTTTTGCCCAAGCCATGCAACCAGGAATTATTTTTAAGGAACCCATCAGTTTATTTTTATCAAATAAAATGCTGCATTTTTTAATTGTTCTGAAACTGTGTAGTAGGAGGAGAAAACATTTCAAAAGAAGGCAGAAAAAATAGGCAGGGAATGAAGGGTACCCTGACAGGATGGAAGAATGGGATAACTTCAAAAGGCAAAGAGGCCACACAAAATTAGGTCCAGAGAGGGGACATCCACAGGTTGCCCACCTGTGCTCATTTTCAGTTTAATCTTATATATATTCCTTTTTCTTCATCTCCCTTTGCTTCTTCTTAAGGTTCATTGGATCTGGTCTAGCTTCTGTATTCATAAATAATTACCAGTTTGAGGGAACACCCTAGGGCTATTTTCCTCTATCAGAATTGGCAGGCATTGGGCTCCATTTGCAAATCACAGACAAGTTTCTCATGCAGTGAATTTCAGGTCATGCTGCCTTGCTCGCCTCATCACTCAAGTTGGAGTTTTGGCAAAGCAAAGTAGCAGCTTGCCTTCTGCAAACGAGCTCAATTTAAGAATGTCTATGAATATGAATGAGTAAGTACACCACCGGTATGGACTATTTAAATAAGAATTAACAGGAGTAGTGTTCTCTTATGAGGTCATGGTATCCAATTATATGGCAATCTCAGTACCACTGGATTTCTCTTCGTTCACATCTATATTCAGCTAAAATGCTGTATAGTTAACTCATAGATAAGTTCTCCTTCCCTGTCAGGTTATTAGAAGAAAGATTGTTTGACTGCTTTAAGGCTTCACTAATGCTTTTTTAAATTTATTTTTATTTATTAAAATTGTATACCGCTCTTCACAGTACAATCCTCTCTGTCTCCTAGGAGTTAAGTCGTGAGGAGTTTCGTGGGATTTCACTCTCTCAGAAAGTGAAGTAGGCAGTCTGAGGTTTGCAATCGTATGTGCATGTTCTCAGGAGCAAGACTGCTTGAATCCAATAGGGCGTATTTCTGCATAGACATGCATATGCTTGCCTATACTAGCATTTAATGAATGTGGTTCATCTCCAGGGGTATCGCCATTCCATGAAAACATATCAGTGGCTACAAGTCATGATAGCTGCAAGAAAGGAGATTCTGATGAAACTTTCAGACAGTAAGAGCTGTTTGAAAGTTGAATGGTCTCCCTCAGGAGGTGGTGAATTCTCCTTGGAGATTTTTAAGCAGATGTTGGATGGCCACCATTCAGTTGTTGGGTGGCCATCAGTCAATGTAGTTGAGATTTCTGCATTGCAGGGAGTTTGACTCAATGACCCCGAGGATGGATTCTATAATCTACAGTGCCAGAGGCAGCATACCTCTAAAATGGTGTATACACCATACTTCAAAGCAAACCCCACAAGAATCCTGGGAACTGTAGTATATCAAGGGTGCTTGGTAAATTACAGTTCCCAATATTCTTTTTTAAAAACCCAACAGTTTAAAACAATCACAGAAATAAGGTCCTATCAATATGCAACTCAAGTGTCAGAAGCCAGGGTAAAGAGGTGTGTCTTCAGCATTCACCAGAAGCTGTATAACTGAAGATGCCGGGCACTTCTTAAGGGAACGAGTTCCACAGCCTAGGGATTGCCACAGAGAATGTGCTCTCCTAGGCCACTCTCCCTGGGCTTCTGAGGACAACACCCAATAAGGCCTTTTGTGCCAATCTTAAAACTTGAGAGTTTCAATAGGGAAGGAGGAAGTCCATACCCTCCAACATGTCACAGCAGACAACCAGGACACAGGTCTTTCAGAATGTGCTCCCATGCGAGTCACGTGACCTGTGCAAGATTGTGACCCGAATGTCTTTCAGGGCCGCAGCACCCAAAACACCCCAATTTAATCAGGGTTGTTGAAGAGTATAGAAGCCTTGCAGGTATTTGGGACTTTGGTAGCTTAGGGTTGAAAACACCAGTGTCAGCACATTGAATTGGGTCCAGGAACAAGCTGACCCCCCCCCCCGCAGATGTTAGTCATCACCTAACATTTAGGAATGGGGAGTAACAGTTTTACAAGAAAATTTCTACTACACCTGTACTGTCTTATGGTAAGAGCTCAAACTTGTTGCTTTTCAGATGTTGACCTTTCTGGAAACAATCCAATTACTCTTTTTTAACACAGAGCCAACTGTTTGTTTGAAACTTTTTCCAGCATGCATTTGATAAAAGAAACTTTTTAAATGAAACAACTCATATGAGCCACAGTTATTTCTACTAAAGTCAATGGCAAATTGCTTCAAGATTGTTATGCATCTGGGTCGCACTCCCAGAACATGTATATTGGCATTCCAGAGCCACATCAGAATCCTTCATTCCAGAGCATTCTTTAGGCTACAATGTGCACATGGAACTCCATCTCCCCTTTCACAAGGTTCACATCATTCATTTCAATTAAAGGAGCAGATAAGAACACACAAAAGGAATGCATTCACAAATCCTCTTCTTTCATGAAATGAATGGAGCAGCTGTAAGAATCAGGAAGGAGCTTCCCCACCCAGAAAAAAATAGCTGGATCAGTGTTAATGCCAAGGAATTGAATAGCATTTTTGATCATGTGTGTTATTTGTTTTGCTTTAATTATGGGGATAGAATTCCTTTTTTCTCTCTTCAACCTGGCAGTCAAATGAATACAAAAAGTATAAAGAAACTAGTTAAACTGCAGGTGCAAACCTTGAGAGGATCCATATCACATTGTTTTTGTTAATTTGATACCAGTGTGTGTGTGTGTGTGTGTGTGCGCGCACAAACACACACACACACACACACACACACATCTCCTTTTATATAGAAAGTGATATTTGAAGAAATCTCCCTCTTAAGAAGTGTTAGATTGCCAATTAAACATTGTGAAATGTACTTACTGCATTGGATACCACTATTCATTAGAAAGTCTCACAAGGTTTTAAGGTCACTGCCTAATTTACAGATTACAAACTGTGAAGCATCTCCTCTTTTAAATGTTGTGAATTCTGCATGATTGATCTCATCCTACTTCCTCGTCCTCCTTAAACTGGTGCTCTGTATCCTTAAAAACTGCATTTTTTTTTACTTTGAATACTGGGCAGTCTTATCACTAACATTGGTGCAGTTCCTTAAAATACCTGGCTCCCTTTTGCACACCATCACAGCATGACTGTGGTAGAACAATGTCATGCCATGTGAAATGTTTTCCACTTTGTTTCCACTTTGTTTTCTTGGTTAAAAAGCCTGCCTTGTGGCAGCCAAGTGATTGTGCAACACAGACCAGATGTGGGAAGTAGAAAGCAGAGGCCAGATTATGGATCCTCCCTTTTGGGTTGCGCTCAACATCTTTCTAGACAGACAGATTCATACGGGGTCATGTAGTTCTTAAAGTCCCCTAAGTTCCAGTGATTGTTGGAGCTTGACTGGTGGGCTTGAGAGCAAATAAGATCCAAGTCTAAGACCTCCTTCTATTGTGCCTGTTCTGTTTTCCTTTCATTTATGTTCCTTATCTGACTTCAGATGTAGACTTCGTTTTAACCTGTTTTGTTTGTGTTTTACTTTGTTTAGACTCAGTTTTGATCCATAGTCATTTTATCCCTGGCTTTAAATCCCCAAACACACAAGACATTATATCAGCTTGTTTGTTTTATAGTGAATTTCATCCCATGTCCTGACATGGTGAAGCGTATCCACTCATGTTTGCTTAAAGAGGGACTTCGTTTTTAACTTAGTTTTATACTAGATTATCTTCATGTATTGTCTGTATGTATAACTTTATAATTCTAATACAACAATTCCGCTAAATATGATAACTTTCTCCATATATACATAATAGATTGTTCCCCGCTTAAACATATTTAGAAAATTAAGAAAGTGTTTATCTTTCAGTAGAAAGCGATCATAATAGATTTTCACCTAGTCGTCTTTTTTAGTATTTTAAATGCTACTATGCAATTTAAATTCCAGTATCCCACAGCCCAGAGTCAGCTAAAACTGTGGGTGGCAGTCAGCCCATTAATCACATTTTAGGAAATGCAAATAGAAATCTTATTACCATTTGGTAAAGTGAATAATCTATCTTTAAACACCACCACCAAAGGTGCAAGTAAAGGAAGCTGAATATAATTATTATTATTTCATTCCTTTCTTTCTTTTTCTTTTAAAAGGCCTGGCACACTCATATCCACCAGCCACTCATTCTGCTTTGCAAGACATCTCATAAGTGCTACGCAGCACAAAAATAGCTTATCTACATTATATTTTTAAAGTTATCTGCTTTTTCCAGGAAAAGGCAAGAGCAACATCGCTAATTAGATTGGGGATTCAGCTGCCAAGATCGCAAACAGGAGTGCTTCTGAACCGAGTGTGCTCTATCCAGTGGCATGGCTCGGCTGACCCCCCAAATGTGACCTGTTCCCAGTGGAAAGCAATTTAATGCTTCAGCACACAGCAAGTGGGTATATACGAATGCAAAAAAGAATATACAGATAAATTAGCAAAGGTGCATGCGAATAGGACAGCTTCAAGCCTGCTTATCTGGGGTCATGCAAGCTTGCCCCACCTCCATTTAAAATATAAAGCCAAAGGGCAGCCTGCCTCAGGAAGTTCCCATCAAGCAAACAGCCTCCATTGTCCATTAGCAGAGAAGTCTCCCTATTATTTAAGGGAATGTGACAGCAATAAAGGCAAAGTGAAAGCTATCTGCTGGTAGGAAATTCATCAGCGCTTTATGAACCTTTGTGCCTTCTGGATTTTTTTGCTGGCTTTTTCTGTCTTCCACTTCGGCTGTCTGACAGTTCAGATACCCGAGGGTTGTAGTCATGGCAAAGTTCAAGAACGTAACAGTAGGGCTTTACAAAAGGCACATTCTGAGTGGGGGGAACTGTCAAACATTAGCAAATATACCGAGAGGCAAATAATGAAGCCTGTGATTTCAGCAATCTTATCTCTCTAGCACAGGGGCTGCTGTTGTTTGCTGGATAGCATAGTAAAATGTTCAGAGCAGTTTGAATGTGTTTAGATTAGCTACCACCAGAACGCCACACTAAAATATTAAGGCAGGGACCTATGCCACCCAAATGGATGGGAGGTTTCTGCAGTACATAGGAGATTATCCACATTATTCTCTATCTAAAAAAAGAGGAGAGAAAAGATTGGGCTAGATATCATCTCTCTGCAACATACGGGCATAACAGGAAGAAGAACTGCTGTAATGCCTGGACAGGAGCCTTTCCCAACCCTACCAAGAGAAGCCAGGAATTAAAGCTGCAACACATGTGTTCTAACACTGAGCTGCTACTCTTTTCATAGGACTGAATGGGTGATCATATGATGTGCTATAAAGGGACCGTAAAAGTCATCTAGTCCAAACCCCTGCAATGAAGGAATCATTTGCCCAGCATAGGGCTTGAACCCTCAAGCCTGAGATCAAGAGTCACATGCTCTATCAACTGAGCTGTCATGTGAACACTGAAATCATTTAATGTTCTTTCTTAGGTGGTGTCGGTACATGAAAGATGTGCTGGTTATCCTTAATGACAAAGCACTTACATAACTACACCCAGTGTAACATACTCAGGAGCTGCTTCATCAAGCAGATTTTCCAATCCATTCAGAGCATCGCCACATTAAGCATTAAGCCAACAGAGGGATTTTCCCCCCAAGCCTAACTGTGGTGATGTGATCCCCACCTCCTCAGGCCTGTGTGATCTTCCTGGAGAATGCACGTGAGGGAGGAAGGTTAAGACACACCTATTTTCTCTCATTTATCGCTTGGGATGTATATTTTTTTAGGACCAACAACAACAACTCGTGGTTTTCCAGGCTGCACTTTCCAGGAAAACCACCCACTATCCTAACAGTAGGATAGGCTTCCTTGACAATGTTTGTAAAGTTCACAACACAGATCTCTGTTAAACCCAGTGCTTTTCCCCCCTAAATAATTGTTTAGGGGTACTTTCATTTTCCTACTCATATTGAAATACTGCCCCTCAACTTAGATTCACAAAATATTTAGGGATATGCGTACCCCTGCATCCCCCCAGAAAAAAGCACTGGTTAAACCAAAAACTGATCGAAAACAGATGATATTTCTGAAGTGCTGAAAAGCTAGCTTTTGATATAATTTCTGAGATTTTTATTTACTATTTCTCTAACACCTTCCTAGAGAGGGAGGTCACTTAGCTGATGACATTTCCTTCCCACAATTCCCTGGCATGACACTAGCACCAGGGCATTGTGGAGGATGCAAAATGGCGGTCATGCTGAAAAGATAGTAGCTGCTGCCACATGCTGTGGTGAGGGGGGACCTTATGAAATATGACAGAAACTGTGCTGCTGCTGATGTTCAGAGTGACCTCCAAGAAACCGTTGGAAAATCTATCTACCCACTGGAGAAATTGGGTGAAATGATCCCTTCAATTCCTCTGCTCGCAAATAGTGTGAAGAATTTCAAGAGGTCATTTGATCACTGCTCTTGAATGATAGTATTCTAAAATCTTCACAGAATTACATGGTGAGGGGGGAGCTCTAGTTCCAAGGTTTTCTGAACTCCATTCTGCCTCCTTATTGTGGGGTCTATCATGAAGCAAAGTGGATTGTCTCCATAAACCAATTGATATTGATTCTTGAAACAGTAAATTGAGAAGCAGACGTTTCAGCCTATGATCACAATTTTCTCTCCAGAAATGGCTTCTCTTGGCTTTCTCATGATGGTTATGTATGTCTCCAACTGCTGAACCTTGAGCACAGATGTAATGAATAAGGAATAACAATGCTTCTTAGCGCTAGTTCAGTAACACCAAGGGGGAAATATGTGTGCAACAAATTTTAGCTCCATACTGCAGTCATTGAAAATTGTAGTTATTGAAAATTGAAAACCATCACTTTGACTATTTAGAGTCCACATAGCAAGGAACATTAAGGTGAAAGGTGGGTAAAACAACAACAGTTTTTGTTGACCAGTTTGCCTCAACCTGATACCCTTCAGATGTTCTGGATACAATTCCCATCAGCCCCAATCTAGAAGGAACTAGGTTGGAGAAGGCTGCTATTGACAATTGTTTATCATGTCATCCTTGGTGAAATGCTGGCTAATTTCAAGCTATTCCCTTTCCTGTGGTTTTCTTGTTCATTGCACAGTGATATTAAACTATCAAACTGTTGACAAAATTGGAATATATGGCAAAATGCATTTTCTCACATCTCTGCCTCCTGAAAGGTTGAAGCTCTATGAGCACATTCTCTTGAAAGTATGTTCTTATTGAACTATCTGTCTGTCTGATTCTCTGTGTGGTTGGGGTGTCCATACTTTAGGCTTAGTGTTACTATTCCTCTATGCATGCAAGCATAACAATCCAATATGTGCTCATTGGGAGTGGGACAGGAAACTGCAAGCCCAATTCTGCCACAGTGAGTGCTCTTGAACATCTGCATAGGGCTACCATCATAAGCCAGCATGCCTTCAAAATTGTGCTGGAAATATTTGTAGATTAATATAGTTTGTGTTAATTTCACGCTTCAGGTGGCAGTATATTGGGGTCAAGGAGAAGAGTAAGTGGCAATGGATTTGCAATAATGAGAAGGAAAGACATGGGCCAGAGGAAATAGGTTGCATAGGAGAAAGGAAGCTAGGGATGGCAGAAGGTGAGGAGAATGACTGGGAGAGAAATGTGCTAGGGAAAGAAATAAGTATGATTTCCTTGCACCAGTCTACGCACCTGAATACTAATCCTTCCCATTCATATATATGGTTTTATGTTTGACTGACACTTTATGTATGTTGAGATGAAAAATGTCTTCAGAGAAATATCAGTTTCATTGTGGCTCACATTCTGAATTAACACCTTTGCTAACCTGGTGCCCTCCAGCTTTCCCAGCCGGTAATAGCCACACTAGTGAATGTTTATTCTAGTTAAGCAACTATTAGTTGTGACTATTTCTGGAAGTGTGCCACTGCCAGAAATAGGTATATTAATAGACATAAAGCTATCACTACTATTGATTATTTGATTTATTAAAAAATTATATACTACCAATCATTAAAAACATGAAAGCAATTTACAACAATATCTATATATAATTAAAACATGTAAAAATAAAATTATAGATCATTAGCTAACTATAGTTTTCAGCAGTCGTGGTTTTCTTTTAGGGTATTAGAAAACCATTAAGAGATTATCTTTGAAATCTGAAGTGATATATACATTATCCAAATAATGGATAACGTATTACACAGAGATTTCAATGGAAAGGACACTTCAGTTGTCATACTTGGGCATTTCTTCTTGCACCACATCTGTGAATACCTATAGGATCAAAGAATTTGACCATATTTCTTTCTTCTTCTTCTAAATGTCACTCAGCAAAGAGCGAAGCCTGGATTTTGACAAAGCTTATAAGAAAATCAAGCATATTCTATAATGAACAGGCCTAACCAATATCATTTTAAAGTTTATGCTTCCGCAGACATCAAACACAGTGCTTTATAATAATAATGGACGAAGATTAATGTCTATTCACAAGCCACTTTTTAAATAATTGCTAGCTACATCCAAATGAATAAGACACGACTAAATCTACAAATAATGGCAAATTAATGAACAATCATTTCCAAGGGGATTGAAAAGGGAGGGTGTAAAACCTTTTCTCTGAACTGTTAAAGATTATTTCTAATGCTGTGAATAACTTGAACAGACACAAGCCAATAATTCACAGTGATAATTTCACCCTTCTAGGAAATATCGTATAAGTTTGTGGGTCAAATTAAATGGCCACATGCTGCTAAGTCCTTCTCGTTTGATAGAGAATAGCTGTTTTTTATTATTATGATAACAATAATACATGACAAATCTTTATTACCAGATTAAGTCTTCACTGCAATGTTATTAATCATAATGATTTAGCTTGGTAGTCATGCAAATGAAATATTACATTCATGCCGCTTATTTTCAATTATTGTATAAGGAGATTAATTTCAGTTTAGCACTGCTGGGTAAATGGTTTATATATGTGCATAAAAACCAATGAAGGCATTGGTGATTTGAACTGGGAGATGTTGTGGAAGCCTCTTTTATAAATACAAATAGACCTTGAGTCTATGAATAATTATTTTGACTTTATCAAATTGTTTCCTTAAATATCTGTGGGTAGGCAAATATGTTTCTAGGAGTGAAGCAACCCATAATCTTGTTCTACATCACTTTAACAGAATTCCTGGCAACCCAATGAGCTAAAATATGCTAGGGAGAAAAATAGAGTAAAATTATAGACATCACTAAATAAGCTACCGTTTCAAAAGAACCACAAGTTTTCAACAGCATACAGTATCTTTTAGTTATCACCTTCCACGCTTCCCTCTCTTGCTCCTTTGAGTCAGATGTAATCTAGGAAGATTCCTCCCTCCTCCCCTACAAAGACATTCAGCCTGTCTTCTGCATTCTTGATGGAAAGCAATGACCTTTGAGAAAGCCTGTGTCTTTTTGTTGAGTGCCGGTGCTGCTAATGAGGAAGGGAATGCAACAATCCAAGCAACACTAGACTCTTCCATGCACTACCCACCCAAAAGAAGTAATCCACAACCTTGGAATGGCTGAAAGGAAAAGAAAGGCATGGATTCACTAGCCTTATCTAAGGATAGCACTCTTGCATTTTCGAAGCTTCGCAAACGCAACCCTTGCTGTTGGCAATGCAAAATGTCCCCATTGTTTACATGATATGGATAATAAACAGTCTCCAGATACAATGGGAAAACGTTACCTTGCTTAAGGCATCTTAATTCCTTCTAGAGCGAAATCCAAGGAAATTCAGAGTAGAACATCAGTGGTAAATAACAAACCATAACTGCAAAAGCACTTACAGTAGATATACTACAGAACTTGCACCGTTGTTGTCACTACTACAATCCATACTGCATTGCAATTTAAGGGATTGTCACTGCCACTGCTTTTGTACACACTTGATGATGGTGGTGACGACGGCGACATAGCTGAGCCAAAATTCATGATATTTTTTTTCTTCTGTCTTTTGCTCACAAAGAAATTTGCACTCGTTTGCAGATTTTTAGCTGAATATCCTCCACCAATTTTTTGTAAAATGGTGGCCAGGCTGCCAGTACAGTTGTTGCTGCTGCTGTGGAGGGGCCTGTGTTGTAAACTTAGGGTAAAAGAAAGAAGCTGTGTGATTGCTGCTGTTTGTCTTCTTAGAAACTGTTGAAGAATTTCCCCCATTTCTGGAGAAAAGCGATGAAGTGGTATTCCCCACCACCACCCCTCTTAACTTGTCTGTCCACAACTAGGGTGGAGAATTTCAAGAAGCCACTTGTGACCAGCTCTGTGCAGTCATGAGAAATTTGGGGCCAGTGCCCAAAATATTATGATATCACTGATGTGTAGCAAATCAGTGATCATGCAGGTGCTATACAACAATGAAATGTCACATTGTTGTCAAACAATTTGTGTGCCTGATAGCAAGCCCCCCTTTTAAATGAACACTGGAGAAAGTAAGTGGAAAATGGAAATCAAATGAATAATAAAAAAGTGGCTGAGTAGTTTTTACCTATTATAACTAGGACTGAGATGACAGTTAGTTATTCCATTCAATTCAGTAAGCGCCTGCTTGATCAGGACTGTGATCTATTGAGACCAGCATGTTCCTTTGAAACAAGCATTTACATTCTTTGGAGGCATGCAGAAAAATGAAGTACAGCGATCCTCTAAATGGCAGAAAGGGAAATAATTTTCCAATTGCAGCTATAACCACTGAAAAGATAAGGATTTCTCTCTCTCCATCTTCTGTTCCACTACTGCCCCATACTTTAATATTTCATATTTCTTTTTATCTTGAAATAACTGTGTAGATGTAAGACCCATTTACTTTTCTATATAAGGATTTTCTACACAGTAAAGATCAGGATGCTATTATGATCCTTAGAAAAGGCATCCTTCTAGCAGATTTCTACTGAATTGCATTATCAGCCCAACTTGGCTACAAAGTGAAAACATCTTACAAATGTCAACCATTTTTTCCCACAAGACAGAAGGGGGCAGCCACATTACTATAATTAGGTTTTCTTTAAATAAATTAAAGGGTAGGGTCTTCCTCAGGCTAAACACCTAGAGAATATATAGGGAAGCCCAATATGTTTTGATAAGGTAAGTGATTTTTTTCCCAGAGGGTTTTTGAACATACTCGTATATTCAGTCTGTAGAACAACCTTCCTCCAAGCTGGTGCTCCCTAGATGTTTTTAGACTCCCATCAGCCCTAAATAGCATGGACAATGCTTGAGAATGATGGAGTTGTAGTCCAGAAATACCTCAAGGGCACAAGGTTAGGAAGGGCTGCACTAGAAAGTGAAAAATGCAAGGTTGAATCAAATGTAGTGCTTCCAGGTCAGTTGGAAAAAAAATGAGGAATTTTGAGAAGATGGGGGGGGGGGTTGATAGTATAGAAGCATTTCTTGAGGAGAAGAGGATATATCCATAGCTATGAATTTAAGGAATGTGGCAGTTCTCTATCAGTCTACACAAGCAATAAGGAGGGCTTCAGGGGCATCTCAGTATGCTTTAGGACAGGCATAGGCCAACTTAGCCCTCCAGATGTTTTGGGACTACAATTCCCATCATCCCTGACCACTGGTCCCAAAACATCTGGAGGGTGGAGTTGGCCTCTGCCTGCTTTAGAATGCCTGCCTGCTTCTTGTTTTGAACACAGAGAAATTCAGAGGGGAGGAGTTTCTTTATTTTATTAGAATCCTTCTCAATCTTGCAGCTGTGCACCACAATGCATAGGAATGTTAGTAATATTATGCAGGTGTACCCACAAGGAAAGGAGATCTATCTATCATCTATCTATATCTATCTATCTATCTATCATCTATCTATCTATCTATCTATCATCTATCTATCATCTATCTATCTATATCTATCTATCTATCTATCATCATCATCATCTATCTATCTATCTATCATCTATCTATCTATCATCTATCTATCTATCTATCTATCTATCATCTATCTATCTATCATCTATCTATCTATCATCATCTATCATCATCTATCATCTATCTATCTATCATCTATCTATCTATCTATCTATCTATCTATCTATCTATCTATCATCTATATCTATCATCTATCTATCTATCTATCTATCATCTATCTATATCTATCTATCTATCTATCTATCATCTATCTATCTATCTATCTATCTATCTATCTATCTAATCTGTCTATCATCTGTCTGTCTAAACACAATGTGCTTTTCAACTAGTAAAACCTATGGGATAAAGAGGCTTCATTTTAGGACATATTATATCATTTGCTCACCAGTTACCTCTGTCTTTCAGTTCTTTTAGAACAGCTTTGGAACAATCATAATTAATGGTTTTTACACATTTCCTGCTCCTTTGCAAAAAGGGGGGGCTATTAAGAGTGGGAGAAAATTTTGATTTTGTTTGCATTTTAATGAAAAAAAACCAATATTATTTACACTTCTCAAGCCAATACACAAACCAAAACACAGCTGTCCATCAAAATTCACACTGATGCAGATCTCCAAGGAGAGAGTAAGTACAAAATATGGATATGTATGAAATATGCCTCAATGTGGGTATGTTCGGGGAATGCAAAACACATATGCTGGTGAAAGCAACATTATATTAGGGGGAAATTGTTAGCAAACATGTATATTAGTCAACATGCATACAAAAATATATTCCTGTGAATAAATCTGCACCCAAAGGCTGATTAATTTTCAAGTGAAATTGACATATTTATCCATCCTTAGCCTGTATCTTACTTTTACAGAATAAAGTGCATGGTAGAGGGATGCATAAATGAAGGGGGGGGGCTTGGAGCGGTGACACAAAACATATATGAAGCATTATGATCTGATGACGAGGAGGAGAGGAACAAGCAAAGTAGACTGTGGCTTAGGAAGAGAAGAGGAAGCAAGTTTGCCAGAATCGTACTGTGAAAAGTTCATGTTCCATGAATAGGTGTTCAGAAGGGGGAAACTATGCTAGCTTTTCATTCTGTCCATCTGGTAGCAAAACAGAAGAGCTTGCAAGGTCTGAACCTTGAAATCCTAGAAACGTAAATAGTCCAGAAGGTGTTCATTGAATTTTTCAAATTATATGCTCATAGATTACCATTTTATGACAATGATGATGTGGCCACCTTCACTTCTCTCCTGCTGCTGCTGCAGTCTCAGTGTGAGCATTTTATCCCACATCTCCAACAGGTGTGTGGTATCATAGCCATCTTAAAAAAAATAAATGCACATTTGTGTTGTACTTGGAACATATATAAGAAGTGCAACAGACTAGAAACAGACCCATCTCTCCATCCCTTCTTGGAGGACCTGATTATTGTCATTGTCTCAAGATTTCAGGGGTAAACTGAGCTTAAAGAGAAATTATTATTCTAGCTCTGGGTCTTCCAAAGAGTTTTGTAATTAGGATTGATTCAGTTTGCATTTAAATATGAACTTGTCTAATTCACACTTTCCTGAACAATATGCAAATCAAAACACAATTTTGCAATGCAGTTCTCCAGTGAGGTAATATGTAAAAAAAGAAGAAGGATATACTAGGGTAAAACATACACATACATGCATATATTAGAGGAAAATAACATGCAAAATGCATTATACAAAATGGTAATTGCTTTGCCAGAATGTCTAAGTTGGGAAAAATTCTCACAAAAAGCTGATGAACTTGCATGATACTTAAAAACAAGGACACCAAAGTGATGTGGAAATGTGGAGAAACTGAATTAAAGATTGGAGAAATGAGAAACTGAGAGAAACAAAAAATAACAGATCCCTATATGAAATAAATATTTCCAAAATTGAACGCAGGAACATCTTAGATTTTCTGTTGCTCTCACAATGCAATAAACATATGGCATTATTTAATTATTGCCCCCAAACTGATGGAGATATATCAATGCAAATGTTAGACCAAGGCAGATGTTGGGATCATGATTATTCCTAAAAGAGAGGGAAAGAGAGAGGGAGTGCCAGACATAGAAATAAGTGGAGCTACTTTACTTTGAGACTTGTTCCGTCTAAAGTTTCAAATGCCTTTAAAAAATGAAATAATATTAGCCACAATTCAGCAGATTCCCATCAGGTGTCATCACTCATTATTATTCCTATAATTAACTAATCTCACCTCCAACTGTGTGTTTCTCAACCAAAACATAAATAAAACACTTTTAAAGCATCACACCCTTCTGTCATCTCAACATGTTGCCCAGTGTTCCAAACTTCACAATTAAAAACCGATGATTTGCTCAGCTTTTCATATAGCAAAAAGTTAAAGTACAGATTTGTTTACCCTAGTTTTGACAGCAGGTAACCAAACTTCCTGATCTTCAAATTCTCTCTAGAATGCCATTTTTGCAGTTGTCATACAGGTGCCCTTTGAATTAAACCTTTGGAACAAACGCACCAGCCCCAATTCTCAGAACTATAAGCACAGCAAAATGAAAAAAAAAGAAAAAGTAAAGAAAGTGGTGTGCTCAGCAGTTTCAGAGTGACCATTTCAGAAGGAGTGAAAGAGGAGAAATAAATTTTGAGCATCAGTTCTGCTGTCTCCAATCCCCACCAGTTCATCCTCATGGTTCTGAGCAGAACTTCTTATAACATCAGTCACTAACTATGCTAAAGAAGAAAGGGACACTGAACTGCTCAAATGCTCTTGACTTATCCTAACTCACAATCTGACAATTAAACAAGGTATTTAAAGAAGTAATGTTTAGATGTAGTCTCCAGCAGGACTAAATTTATATTTTAAAAATGCATTTCCATTAGAGTTATCCATCTGTGCTAGAGCTACTGCAGGAATGGAGCTACTAAATATTTCTCTTATTTTGTGAAGTTGCTAAATATTATTCTAATATCTCCAGGCCGTTCATAGACAATATATATATATATGCACATACTTCCTTCTCTTATTCAGCATAATGCTCGAATTATAAAGGTAAAGGTAAAGGTACCCCTGCCCGTACGGGCCAGTCTTGACAGACTCTGGGGTTGTGCGCCCATCTCACTTAAGAGGCCAGGGGCCAGCGCTGTCCGGAGACACTTCCGGGTCACGTGGCCAGCGTGACATCGCTGCTCTGGCGAGCCAGAGCCGCACACGGAAACGCTGTTTACCTTCCCGCTGGTAAGCGGTCCCTATTTATCTACTTGCACCCAGAGGTGCTTTCGAACTGCTAGGTTGGCAGGCGCTGGGACCAAGCAGCGGGAGCGCACCCCGCCGCAGGGATTCGAACCCCCGACCTTTCGATCGGCAAGTCCTAGGCGCTGAGGCTTTAACCCACAGCGCCACCTGCGTCCCTGCTCGAATTATAGCTCCATACAAACAAGGACTTAAAATGAACACATTTGCAGGTCAACGAATAAATACACTAGGCAAAAGCAATTTCCGGCCAAATCATCTTCTGATGGACATAAAAATTGTTAAATGGCTATAGTGTTCCAGCACATGAGAATAAACATGAATGTTGAAAATGATCTTATATTTGTCTTCATCTTACATGTGTCCACATTGTAAACTTTCCAATGTTTAATTGAGGGCTTAAACACTGATTAAGTTTTGCTTCTGTTGCAGGTGAATATATTTCAAATAAACAGTTTTATCATTGTTGTAGCATCCAGCTTCCTGGGTCACACACAGAGGCTTTTCGGAAAGACCAATGTGGGAGAATATTAATATTTAGCTCGCCTGTTCTCTTACAAGTTTCCAGAATTTTAATATGCAATGATTGGGTGCATTAATTAGAGCAACAACTTTTTTTTAAAAAAAAACCCAAACACCCTACTCTGAAATATTTTGGGAATATATATATATACACTATATATACACTAGCCTGGGAACTTCCTCTCTGCCCAGAACATTGGAGGCTATACACCACACCCCCTCAACAGTATTTATAGGAACTCAAACACTGAGATCCTGCTCTGTTCCAGTAACAAGAAGCCGAAAGCACCAGCCTGAAGATGACGAGTGAGACCTCGTCGAAACGTCGCCTAGACACCCCAACTTTTACACGGGAAGACACCCGAGGACACCAAAACCTGCATTCCTGTACCCGTGAAAATCTACGAAAGCATATATATATATATATATGAATGTTGTGTTTTCTTTATTATTAACTTGAGATGGGTAGTTTGAAGAATACAATCATGCATTTACCTTTCAATATGACTGCAGTCCAGTTAATAAATGTGTAGCAGGAGGAAAGGGTGGGGATCTTGCCAGTGTTCAATAATGCCACAAGCACAAGGTTTGACAAGTTTTTTGTGAGGTTTTTTTCCCCTTCCCCTTTTTGGTTACCGTGAAGTCAAGCATCAAATATATGGTAAGCAGATACCCAATGGTCACAGGAGAGTTGACAGCTTGAATTACTTAGTTATAATGAAGATAAATAGTGTTCCAGACACAGACATTTATTGCACCCTGAAGAAAAATTGACAATGAGCTTGTTGCCAGGCAACCCCTGTTCAGCATATAAGACATATACTTCCTCTGACTTGATAGCTATCAATGCTTAAGAAAGGGGCCTGGCATATTCTGTGTGCTTATGTTGCAAGAATGTGGCTGAGGACAAATGTTTGCATGTACCATGAACATAACAGAATGCTACAATTTTGCTCCTAAGCAAAATTAATGAAGTTAAATTAATATGGATATTTATATATATATATATATATATATATATATATATATATATATATATATATATATTTGCTTTCGTAGATTTTCACGGGTACAGGAATGCAGGTTTTGGTGTCCTCGGGTGTCTTCCCGTGTAAAAGTTGGGGTGTCTAGGCGACGTTTCGACGAGGTCTCACTCGTCATCTTCAGGCTGGTGCTTTCGGCTTCTTGTTACTGGAACAGAGCAGGATCTCAGTGTTTGAGTTCCTATAAATACTGTTGAGGGGGTGTGGTGTATAGCCTCCAATGTTCTGGGCAGAGAGGAAGTTCCCAGGCTAGTGTGCCTTTTCTTCTTTTGTTCCTTAATTACTTGAGGGATATCTTGAGTGATTTCTTGAGTGATATCCTGAGTACCACTTAGGTGGGTCATTAGGTGTGGATTAGTTGCTAAAGTCTTTGTGTCTTGACCTCTTGAACTTTGTGAAGAGTTTTTCTGAGAAGATGGCTGTACTGCACTTAGTTGTGCTCTGGCTTGGCTTCGTGTATAGGGGCGAGCTGTGGTTTTGTGGCCTGTGTCAGCCAGATCTGTGTAGGGATTGCAGGGGGGTGCAGCATCCGGAGGTGCCACCATGGTTTGGCTACTGGATGGTGTCTGTAATTTGTCTGTGGAGAGGGTCTGGGTTTGGGTCTGGTGTGGTTGATTGGTGATAGCGTTCTGTGTGCCTCTGGATCTGGTGTCAGTTTTTGTGGGGAGGGCTAATTTCCAGATGTCTGGCAAGCGGGATGTGTCGTCACGCTTGTTCATGTTGTGAGGGTGTTTCTCTATCTCGATGGCTTCCATGATTATTCTCTTGTGGTGATGTTCCATGTTAAAGAGCAATTTGGAATCTGCAAAATTAATTTCGTGTCCTGTTTCTTTCATGTGTTGGAAAAGAGAGGAAGTTTTTTCTTCTTTTTTGACGGCATTCTTGTGTTCTGCGATACGTGCATTTATTCGTCTGTTTGTCCAATGTACGTGGCTGGGCAGACTTTGCAGGGTATTTCATAGACCCCTTGGTTTTCCAACTGGATTTTATCCTTGGGGTTTCTGAGGATATTGGCTATTTTTTGGTTGGTGCAAAAGGCTGTTTTGATATTGTGTTTATGGAGGATTTTGCTAATTTTATCTGTAGTGCCCTTGATATAAGGAAGGAGGGCCGTGCCATTGTTTTCTTCTGTGTCTTGGTTTTTGGGGGGTGTTTCTTTTTGGATTAGCTTCGTAACCCTGTTTTGCTGGTATCCATTGGCAATTAACACATTTGAGAGATTCTGTAACTCAGTTGTCAAGTGGTCTTTGTCAGCCAGGCGTTTGGTTCTGGAGATGGCTCCGGATGCTGCACCCCCCTGCAATCCCTACACAGATCTGGCTGACACAGGCCACAAAACCACAGCTCGCCCCTATACACGAAGCCAAGCCAGAGCACAACTAAGTGCAGTACAGCCATCTTCTCAGAAAAACTCTTCACAAAGTTCAAGAGGTCAAGACACAAAGACTTTAGCAACTAATCCACACCTAATGACCCACCTAAGTGGTACTCAGGATATCACTCAAGAAATCACTCAAGATATCCCTCAAGTAATTAAGGAACAAAAGAAGAAAAGGCACACTAGCCTGGGAACTTCCTCTCTGCCCAGAACATTGGAGGCTATACACCACACCCCCTCAACAGTATTTATAGGAACTCAAACACTGAGATCCTGCTCTGTTCCAGTAACAAGAAGCCGAAAGCACCAGCCTGAAGATGACGAGTGAGACCTCGTCGAAACGTCGCCTAGACACCCCAACTTTTACACGGGAAGACACCCGAGGACACCAAAACCTGCATATATATATATATATATATATATATATATATATATATATATATATATAAAAGAACCTTTCTACTACTAAAAGCATTTTTTAAAGCAGCTAATTTTTGAAAAGAATACATTCTTTGGGAAGGGAATTTATATTGTTGAGGATATTTTTAATGCACTGCTAGAGCATTTAAAAAACAGAATTGTTGCTACAATGATTGCAGAGAGTGAAAGAAATGAGTAATTTAAAAGGAAAAACTGGATAGAGGTCTATGTGCAATCAGGAGTCCAAACTCCCTTCCCCGCAAAGTCATGGTGAAGATCATTTTATTTTACTATCAGTAACAGCTTACACTTTGTTCTTACATGGACTGTTTTTAGCCGGGATGCCAGCAGGATTTTCTTTGCCTCATTTGCATAATATGAAACAAATCTGCATCAAATTTGCATTTACTTTCTGTCTTATGTAATGTCATTTTCAGGTGGGTTGGAGGACCCAAAAGCAAATTAAAGCAACAAACAAGTAACTCGAAGTTGGACAGATAGAAGGTCAACCAGTGAAGTTTTCTCCATAATCACATCCACAAAGGTGTAACCTGTTGCGTCCTTTCCTAGCACATAGATGTGAAAGGCACAAGTGCTCTGATCTCCCTCAATTCCAACCCTAAACCATCCAAATACCTCAAATTCTATGAGTTCTTACCCATTCATATTACTAATTATATAGTAATTATTAATTATATAATAATTATATTACTATAGGTGTTTCATCAATTGACCTCAGGTTGGCAATAGAACATTCACTTCAAGACCAGGCTTGGTATCTCAGGTGGTGCTGATGCTTATGTGTAGATAAATGTAAATTTAATTTGTTATAAGGTAAGAAGTACAGTATATTCTAAGAGCACTTGTGGTCATTATTTATTTAGATATTATAATAAACCACATCAATGTTATCAGCACAAATAAAAGATTCACCCTTTTCCTTTTTTGAGCGAAAAGGATTTGAGCCTTGGACATGGATATACTTACTTAACAAGCAATATTTCCCTAAAATAACAACAATCAAACAAGAAGTCACCAAGACAAGTAACAACCACGGATTGTACCCAAAGGGTCATCTAGTCCAGCCCCCTGCAATGCAGGAAAGGTGTTGTCATACACTACCCTTTTCACACACCCCAACCCAAAATATTAATATAATAACACTGGACTACTTTGCAGGGCTGAAGTAGCCCGCGCTTTCTCTAAGTGGTTTGAGCCACTAATGATTTTCATTTTTGCATTTATAATGGCAGGATATTTTAGTATGCTCTCATACTCAGAATATGATGATGATGATGATGATGATGTTGATGAAATTAAGCTGGAGTTAGAAAGTTAATGAATTTTATTTGCTCCTGCCTTTTTCCTTCTAGGTGGACATGCCTTTGCTCAGCCAATGATTCTTCCCCTCTTTGTTCAAGAAGCCCTCCCTCAGATATTCACTTCTGGTCCTCTGGGTTCAGCCAAAGTCTGTTCAGACTTGGTCTGCAGAAACCTGGCCTCTGGTTAGCCTGGTTGCAGCTCTTGCTGCAGGGCCACTCATTGCTGGAACTGGTAGTTAGGAAGCCATCACGTATGGCATTAAGCCCAGCAGTTCCCCATAGTGGTTAAATAACTGGATCTGGAAAGCTGTCATTTTGATCATTCCTTAATGGGGGAATATAAAATCAAGGAAGTTAGGGAAGGGAGAGTTTATTGCTCATGCCCCGAGCAGCAAAAGATGTAGAAGAATCTTGGGACAGCAATCATTGGATTTAATCCAGAGATGCTCGAGCAAAGCAGATGGCCATATGATAATAATCAGCATGCACAGTCTTTGGATTCTTAAATGTCTATCTCTTTATTAAAGTCATTCTTATCAAAGCTGTTTTGTGCAGCTCCACCTTTAATCTCCAGCAGCAGCTTTCAAGCAGACATTTTCCTCTACAGCACATCACTGTCATTGGCTTCAGACTTCTAACCCAAGGCAAGTCTAGAGTTCCAGACCTGGCCTGGGTCCAATCTGAAACCCCTGGAGCTGCCATCAGCCTCATTTTGCAATGTACCATTTGGTGAAGTCAGCACAAGATAATCTCCACTTAACTGAATCTTACAAAAAGGCTGTTGGAGTGGAGATCCCTCCAACGGAGCTTTTTAAACCTGAAGCGCTAATTGCTTAGTAATGAAAAATTCAATCATGGGGCTATTAAGATGTTAAGTGCTAAGCAGATGGATAGAATCCAAGCTATTCTAGCAGAGACAGATAGAAAGTTTTGCTTGAATAATATATTGGACAACCTTCCTCCACAAAAGCATCTTGTATCCAAATTTTGACCTTTAAGAAAGAGGATTCTACATTATTTCTGTTCTGCAGGTATAGACAAACATCTTTTCCAGGATTGACGTCTGTCTTTAAGTAAGTCGTACCTGGAGTTTAAATCAATGCACTCAAGCTAGTCAAAGTATTGATTTCAATGGATCTACTTTGCATATGCATTTGTTGGATAAAACCCAACTGTTCTCCTCCTTGAAAGATGATTCATTCTCACCCCAGAGCTGCTTCACATACAGTAAAACACCTGCAGGGATGCCACAAGTATACATAGATTTTTGTGTTCTGTCTGAAACTTACATGTGCATGATGCACCATGCACAGGGAGCAGGTCTGAGAATGCTGCAATTAGCAGAAAAGGTGGTGATGGACAAGCTGAAGTACAGTGCAATCAATTGCAATTAATAATAACCATACAATGTGTAACATTCATCCATATCTGAATTGCAAGTGTCACATGTTTGTTTTGTCCTTCACACATAACAGCAGTGTGTGTGGGAAGGTGAAAATACCCATAGGAAGAAAGGTACAGGTTTTACAAAATCTCTCTTCATATGCCATGCCTCTCCAAATATCCCGAGCTTCTTTCACAGATATTTAAGAAGTTTGCAGCGGGGATCCTGAACTTGAACAATATGGAATTTCTTGTTTGGAGTGGCTTCAACATTATAGCTGCCCTTCTTCCTCTGACCAGTGGATTGGACCAGGTTGGATTGGACATCCTTTTGTGCCTGAACTCATAGGGCTCCTAGCTTTTGCAGTAGAGTTCTTTGCCCTTGAAGGCACGTGATGTGACCCATGAGAGCAGCAAAATAACCAGACTGTACAACAGTGGTAGGATAAAATCAGGCCAAATCTTTATTGACAGCAGCAGGCAGGGTAAGGGTTGGCATAACATTGTGGCCAGGATTAGTTCATCATGCCACAAGTCCCATGTTGATGGAATAGGTCCACCGGGTTTGGGCTTCTCTTACATTAGGCAAAGATGACTACTTTCATTTTCCTTCTAGCAGGGAAAATAAGGAACTCCTATGATGAATGTGAGAAGGTCAACCAGTTTCCATTAGTGAAAGTTTCTGCCAGAAGATGTCTGCTCAGTTTTAAATCTCATCAACTTGCACTAACAGCTGCACATTAGCATCACAGTGGAGACCAGCATGCTCTACACAGCATTCTGATAGGTAAATATTAGCTTGAGTCTGCCAAAGTTTTAACAGAATAGCCAAGTTTGCTGAAGTTTCTGACAGATGGAGAAAACACTTCAGCTCCCTTCTCTCTTCAGTGCCTCATGACAAAGATTTTTTCTTAACTTCTTCGATTTCTGCTGTAACATTCAGCCTAAATCCCCACTGAATAATCACCTGATGGTGTATCACAGGCAGTCAATTCATTCCCCATGACTTTCCTGGACTGAAAAATAACAGCACTTTGGGGAGACAGCTGCCATGTCTCCTCTGTTTTAAGAATCAAATTCTTCCTGACTTCTTTTTGGCAGGTTCTATAATAATATTTTATGAAATACTAAGGAGAGAGGGCTTTTTAAAAAAGTGAACCATTCATCTTCTATTAAATCTCTGTAACCAGCTCTATCCAGTTTTCTTATTTTTTCCATTATTTGTTGAAGCGGTCCTGCAATGTCTGTCCTTGAAAAGAAAACTCTGAAAGTAAGTAAACTCCATTTCTAAAAATATATATATATATATATAAATGGTTGTTTGCGTAATGCTTTGAGCTAATCAATAGTTCTATAATCCACAAACCATGTGGTGGCGTCAATATGTGAATGAACCATCATGGATCAATCACCAAAGATTGTCATCTAACAACGAGCAGACAGTGTTTGGGGTGTGGGGAGCAACATTAACTGAGGAGAGGAAGAAAGAATAAAAGTAAATGTGGCCTTAAAAGGAACAGCAAAAATCTGCAACCCTCTGGACAATGGAAATGAAACAAAAAATAATTGAATAAGGAACCTTGGAGATCTTAACTAAAAAATTATTCTACCCTCTGGACTTTCTGAGGTGCTCAGGGAAAACAATAATAGCCTGATCTTCCTTAGATTACTTTTTTCCTTCAACTGTACATCTTCCTCTCTGCACTGCACCACAGAATGGATAGATGATGGCTTTCAGAGTTTGACACTGGCCAGAAAGATTACCAGTATTGTTGACATTGACAAATTAGATATATTAAACCTTTGCCACAGGGAGTCCCACAATGGTGGGATGAATCAAAGGAATGCACCACATTTACAAGTCTGTTGAAAAAAGAAATACTGGCTTTGTATGTGCTCACATACTCATAAACATTGGTGGCATCATCACTATCTTGTAGAAGAACAAAGGTTTGTGTGTAGTTCTGGCAGAATGCTGACTGACTTGTGTTGATGTAGCTTCAGAATGTTGTACCTTATGCATGGTAAATTCAGGGGCACTCTGAATTTGGGCATGTGGTTCTTATGGGTACTGAATGTGTAAAGGCAATCTTTGGAACATGTCTGGCCAGATTGGTCCCCTATATGCTGATGTGCATGATGACCATGTGCCTTCAGGTCAAAGTGCAGACTGCATCAATCCAAAGGGGAGCTTACTTGCATATGGATATATCCCTTGTGGATAAGAAACATGGTCAATCAGGGTTCATTTCCTTGTGAATGGAGTACTAAGTACATACAGCATATATGTATATCCCACACTTCAGACTGATGCTGATCATAAGCTAGCTAGAAAGCTAGAAAGCTAGAAAGCCATGGCTGACACATCAACATCTGGGGGATGACAGCCTGTCGTGAATTGAAGTTTCTAAATGTCTTTTATTTCAAAACATGCATTTCCAAATCCGTTTCCTCTCATAATGCCCATTTTTATAATGCACATTGGTATGTTCTTTGAGCTGAAAACAATGTCAGATATGGGAACAGTAAAAGCTTACAAATACTAAGATCCAATCTGCTTATTAGTTTGAGAAGTGGGTGTCAGGTAAGTTTGTAACTGAACTCAAAAAAATCAAATTCTTCAGGCATCCCAAATTTGACCTTTATAGGTTACAAGTGGCACGTTCAATGAAGGTTGAAGGAAGGGAAACATTAGAGAGTTCCCCGATGCATCTAAATAGTGAAACCAGCAAACCCAGGGCTTACCAGCTTGGTTGGTGCTTGGTTAGGAAGACTTTATCAAAAGGGATAGGGAGACCTGTGGCCCTCTAGATGTTGTTGGACTCCCATCAGCTACAAGCTGGATGGCCAGGGGAGATAGGAGTTGTCATCCAAAATATCCAGATGGCCACAGGTTTCTCGCCTTTGCACTACAGCCCAACTTAGCCCATGGCTAATGGATTGACATTACTGACAAACCAGATTGCCCTGACAAACTTTTAAGTGCAGGGGTTGTGAAGAAAAAGAAAGAAACCCTGATGGATAGAGTCAGGTTGTAGTCATCCACACACACCAGGCAGGAGAAGATGCTCGCTTTCACCTTGGTAGCACACATATCTAAACTTTGTTAAGGTTTCTGGCTTTAACTAAGTAAGACTGCTGCTGATTAGACATTTAGTAATGATGTCTCATAGCTCAATAGGGAAGGACAGTAGCTCAGCATCTGCTGTGCATACAAAAGGTACAAGGTTCAATTCCTTGTGTCTCCAGGTGGGGCTGGTAGTTTCTTGCCTGAAAACACTGCTAGACAGTGTTGAGAATACAGACCAATGGTCTGACTTGAAGGCTGCTTTCTAGGTTCTCAATCTTTTTGTGCATTTCATGTCTCTGTTTTGGAAGGGACAAATGGGACAAGGATTGCTGTCCTTTTTTTAATGAGGGGATGTGAAGATAAAAACAAAAACAAAAAACTGTACCCGTAGTGCAAATATAGACATTCAACAGGAGACCAGATGGATTACTTTTCCCCACAAATAAAAAATATAAAAGAGCAAAAAAATCTCATATCGGCTCTGGTCTCAGTAATACAGTTACCCACACTGCAGTGGGAAATAAATATGAAAATACACATTTCAAAAGGCTACAAGTAATTTCTCTTCCTCTTTCTTCTCCTCTGCTTCACATCATAATCCTATTAAGGAATTTCCATGACAAAATCCACCACCCTAACTGTAACAGAAGAAAATTATTTTCATATCAGAGGGGAATTAGGGGCTTCAGAATTTAGTTAAATGAGACAGATCTGCAGGGAGGGAGACTTGGCTAATCTCCAGGTCCTGCACAAAACCTGGCTCTCTTTAGAAGTGTGGAAAACATTCACCCCAGGAGCACTTGCATGTTAAAACAATGCTACGGCATTAGGGCCATTTATGCTACATTTCATTAACATTGCATAGGTTGATACACCTATGTCTTTGACTACACCAATGCTTGCAAAGTGACAAACTTGTAGACCTTCATACACATTGTCTGTCATGAAGTTTCTCACTTTGTATTTCCAGTCCAGAGAAGACAGAATCAGAATTGATGGTCTAGAAATTTTCTCGGGGGAATCTAGTTTATCCCCCATTCTTCGAGAGCTCCCACTGAATTTTGCCCAATGCGAAAGTCAAGGTGATTTGGGAGGAAGGGGTTCTGCTAAAACCTCTGTAAGGATTTCAAGGAAAGTGAAAATGAAAAGGATTTCAAGGTCAGTACCACATTCATGCTTCAAAGCCAATTGCAGTAGGTGTGCCAGCTTATCCCACAGCATAATTCATTCTTAAACAGTCATGTGGACACATCTTGAAATGATTATTTGGCCAGGGTTTTCAGGTAGAAGTATAACCATAACAAAGAAGGACATTAACAAATGCCTGTTTTGTTTGCTTTTCTAGAAAATAGACACTTCTCCTGAAACTTTTATGCCATGGAGACTACGAAGATTGCCTTTTAAAATTAATTAAATGCCCACTTCACATTATGAGCCAGGAACCTAGTGGATGGGAAATGGAAGTAAGGATGGACTTTCATTTTTAAAGGGGCTGAATCTCTTCAAGTGTTCAAGTGAACACATGAAAAAGGCCCTGTTGCCTTCCCCTTTGCTTGCCCCAAACCAAAAGATTTACCTTACATCAGGGGGAAAGGGAGGTGGGTGCTTCAAGCCCAGAATTAAACCTCTTTAACCACTGGGGTCTAGAACTACAATCCCTGGTGGGAATTCCTAGCTGGAATTCTGAGACATAGTATTTCACTCCCCAACAACAGAAGGTTGGGGATTGGGAACACCACCACCTTCCTCTGTTCCATGGTAGGGTTTTGTTTTGCTATCTTAGAGCACTGGGCAAAAAAGTGTTCAAGTAGAATTAAAGTAGCCATCATCTACACACTGCAGGCTTTGCTGGTGTCTTTTCTGCTTGCAAGACTTTAAGTCTCGATGCTCGCTTGCATGGTTTGACACCATACACTAGTCATATTCATTGTAATTGGTTAAGTAACATGTAGCTGAATGCAGAAAGAGGCTACTAAGTGGTTTACGACATATACAAACAAGCTGCACCAATGTGAAAATCCCTAATGAAAATCCACAACAAAACAATCTTATTTGAACGTTAAAATATCCTTGTGTTATTTAAAGCACGGCATTTCTGTTTGGATGGTGGAAGAGGCTTTTGCTTTTAGCCTCCCTCCCCCCCGATTTTCTTCCTGCAACCACCATGGGTTGAGCATAGTTGTTTGAAGTAATACAAACCTATGTAAAATATTGTTATTCATCTAGAGAAACGCGTGTCACTGTGCCCACAGAATGATTGTTTAATCATGAATGAGACAAGCAACTCCTACCTCTGAAGGAGGTGAAAGGACTAGAGCAAAACTTTGGTTAAAGTATGCATGTCTGTTTTGTTTTCCCGTGGTTTTTCATTCTCCCAAAGTTCCACTCAACATATTTCCACACCACTTTGTAATCCTCCTCCTGCTCATGAAATTTCAAAGCGAGTATATACATTTTGCAAGTGATTTTAACTACATAATGTGATTTTGTATGTTTCACTAATACATGCATTTTAATACTATTCACATACTTGTACACATTTTGTGTACACATTCTGTGTTTTGGGAGCTGTATTGCAATATTCAGAAAACTGCCAAGTCTGAAGGTTAACTGCATTTCAGTTCACAAACTGGGAAGTGAGAACTGGGTAGGTTCACATTAAAAGGCAAACCAAACGTCATTTCTGTCTAATTCCTAGGTTAGCTCGGTATTTTAAAAATGCAATATGATAGTTCTTTGAATCAAGGGGACAATGTGAAAGAGCTGGGGGGGGGGGGAGTATATAGCAACCAGCTACAGTAACTGAAAATGACAGGCTTGTGAAGCAAACATAAATAATAAAGAGGCAGTGTTTAGAAATACAAATGACCTGTCCCCTGTTACACCTCTTTCATTTCAGCTTCAGTTACGATGTGACAGAGAAGACGACTAAAATCAGGGGAGGGTTGTGCGTGTGTGTGCATGTGTGTACATATTTAAACTGCTGCTGATCATAATCTCTTGGACCGCATGAATAACTAAAAAAAATTTGGGTTTTTCTCAACTGCACATCAATTTTGTAGACAGAAATCCCGAGAAACAGCAGAATCAAATGAAAAAGCCATGGTAAACAGCATAAAACATACTGTGGCCTGGTTTTCACATCACATGAAACCATGGTTAATGTTCAACTCTGGTTTGATGCAAGTAAGCAGCGTACTGTTGCATAACAGATAAGGCCCTGCTTTGCTGCTCCCTTGCCATGCCATACAAAGAGCCACAAACCTCAAGCCTTGGCTTGTTGCATTGGCCAGACCTAGGCTCGTGGTTTGTTTGTGGTTTGTTGCTCTTGGCATGGGACCCTGCAGCAGGACTGTGGGCGGGGTAAATTGAGCACCAATCAGCAATCTGCTCATTCCTATTAAAACATAATTAAAACATTAACAATGGTTTAGAATCATATGTGAACATAGTTAGTGTGGCAGATCCAAAGGAAAAAAAAACATTTCTCCATGTGATTTTATTGGAAATTGAATGTTCTCAGCATTTGTTGGGAAATGACCCATTCCCATAACTTGTCAGGTCCTCCTCCTCCTCCTTTCTCAGATTTACATGGTTTATGGCAGTTTGTCTAAGGCAGTAATCCTATGCATGCCTACATAAGAAGACACTCAACTAAACACAGTGGGTCTTATTTCTGAATAAGTCTGCATAGGCTTTTGCTGCATGTAATTTTGAACTACTCCCCCCCCCCCAGTGTTCCAGAATATTTCAGAGTTTCTGGGGTGGTTTGTCTCCTCTGTTTTCTGATTACATTTTAATTTTAAAAGTTAGCTTAAAATAAGGAAGAGTGTAAGTAAAGGTAAGGGCACCCCTGACATAATAGAAATATTTTTGCAATGTTTTTAAAATGTGCAGGAGAAAACTATGTGCAGGAGAAGAATTTTCCTGACTCCTTTCTCTGTTGTTTGGTTTGTGAGAAGTAAGTGGTCTCTTTTTGGGGAAAGTAAGTAATGCTCTGGCTACATCCATCTCTCTCTCTCTCTCTCTCTCTCTCTCTCTCTCTCTCTCTCTCTCTCTCTCCTCCCTCCCTCCCTCCCTCCCTCTCTCTCTGCATTTCATTACCTCCCTAGAGAAGCTAGACTGTCTCCCTCATTGTCCTTCTGCTGGCAAGTGAAGAGATTTTTACTCCAACAGACTTTTGGGAACTGACTGCTTTTAATGAAAGGACTGGTTGTTATTATAATTATTTGTATGGGTTTCATAGATTTTATTTGTGTTTTACTTCTATCAAAGTTTAATTGCTTTTTTATGTAGTTGTTTTCCATGTTTTTAATAGTTCTCAATTTTATATGTAAGGTGCCTTGAGTCACATCTGGTAAAAAGGTGGGGCATTATTATTATTATTATTATTATTATTATTATTATTATTATTAATGCAACTGTCTCCCAAGACAACAATATGTGTGATTATTTGTAGGTCATTTAAAAGTGATACGAAGCACTATATGACTTGCAAATCATCAAGGTGTGTAATATAAACACTAATAATTAAAACATCATATTCTGACATATGCATGTGTAGCTATATTTTACTTTGATCTATGAAGAAATAATCCAATCTATTTAAATTGAAATGATTACTGAAAATTTCAGTGAAGAATTCCTGTTAGATCAAACTCAATGTAAGGTTGCATTGAGTTCTGACAGTGCTACAGGGGAAATATGTCTATGAAGTGAGGGCAACTCCTTGGCAGATAGTTATGATTAGCAAGAAGGAGATCTACTCAATAGCTAGGAAGTTCTATAAGGTCAGTAGAAAATGAGTGTTATTTTTCAAACACTTGTCACTCACTGAAAAGACTTTGCACTTCACCTACATTTATTGTTAGCATACTGAGGATTCAAATGCCGCCTGCATTTACACACAGAGCTGTAAATGAGTTGCCTGAGATTACCATGAGGCCAGAAAGAAAGTACTTCTTTACCTGGTGCACAGTTAAATTATGGGATTTGTTCCCACAAGATGTAGTGATGGCTGTCAAAAGAGAATTAGACACATTCATGGGATAATACCTCTCCTCCTTCCAGAGGGGAGGGGTTGTGAGCGGGAGCCAGCTCCCGCATCAGCAGGGGGCCATATCTGGCCCCCTACATCAGCCTTCTCCCAGCTGCCATGCCAAGCTTTTCAGCCAGCCAGTAGGGCTGACTTGGGGGCGGGGTTTAGCTGCCTTTAAGCGGCCGTGGCAGTGCTGGGGCACCATTCGGGTTCCAGTTTCAGAGAATCTCCCTTCCTCCCTTTAGGTATTTTTTATGCTTTTGACCTTGCTATGGACTTTGGTTGGTTGCCTTGGTTGCCCAGGGGGCCTGGTAGGAATTTTATCCATTTGGCAAATTGGCACCAGCCTCTTGGTTTTTGCCTACCTCATAGCAAATCATCACAACTTTAGGATATTGGCGGTTAGGCATTGGAATATGTGTTGTGTGTTGGAGAGCTGGTTGTTCGGGTATTCTGTTAAAGGAATCCGGGGGTCATGGATCCTGTCCGATGCCCTGCTGGTGGCTAGGGCCATGGCACAACCCCTGGTGATGTCAGGGGAAGCTTCCACAGTTGTATTTGCATCAACAAGCTCCTCCCACTGGCTGTTGACCCTCAAATGAATCCCCGCTGAGGGGGGTGGAGTCATGTATAGATTGTTTGATCCAATGCCTAAGCCAATACCACTCACATGCTGTAACCAATAAAGCTGTGGCCTTATTTAGCCCATTAACCTAAAATACATGAGTCCTTGTGTCTTATTTATCCCTATGCAGGTGGCGGGTCCTCGACTCACAAAAGGCTACTGGTGATTACTAGCCTCAATGGCTATGTTTTACCTCCACTGTCCGGGGCGCCACCAAAGCCTGCAAGCTGGACATGAGTGCAACATCACGCCATCACCCTGCAATTCCCAGCAACTCATATTCAGAGGCATGGTGCCTCTAACCGTGGAGGCAGAACATAGATATCATGACTAGTAGCTTTCAGTAGCCTTGTCCACTGTGAATTTGTCTAATCCTCTTTAAAGCCATCCAAGTTGGTGGCTCCCACTGCTTCCTCTGGGAGTGAGTTCATTAGTTTAACAGGACAATTACACAAATTCACAGAGAATAAGCCTCTAGTCTGCCTCCATTGCCAGAGGCATTTTGCTTCTGAATTTTCAGGCAGGCAGGGTGTTTTTCTAATCATGTCCGACTTGCAGGTTTTCTACAGGCATCTGCTCAGCCACTGTTAGAACAGGATGCTGGACTAGATGGGACATATGTGGCCATTTCACATATTTTGGTGCCCATATTTTGGTGTCCACCAGGGGTAAGAAATGTGGAGGCCTTCACATTCTTTAATTAAATAATTGCTGTTATGATTGTTATTCATTAAATTTCTGTACCGTCCTTCATCCGAGGGTCAAGGGGTGGTCTACAATATAAAAACACAAAAATACATAACATGGTAGCAAACAAAAACTACATAGAATATTTGTAAGACTGAATCATGTGTTTGTTACTACTGTATTAATAATGTTTTGTTCACTAGAACTGGTCTTAATGAGTCTCTGTTGCCATTTCACAGGAGACCAATAGGTTTGACCTGGCTGAGGTCTACGTGTCACCACTCTGATAAGATAAGAACAACAAAATCTTGTTTTCTTGTTTCCTTCAGCAACTGCCCCCACTCTACTTCTCATAGTCCTTTAATTTTTTTATATTAACTTTCTTCCCAAAGATGCCCAGATGTGTTAGAGTGTGTGAGAGACAGCAACACTGGAATTAAAGCTAAGAAGGGAAAGGGTTCTAGGCAACCTCTCAAAAAGTATGTGTTTGTGTCTTAAGATAGACCTCACCAAAATTAGAATCATAGAATTGTAGAATTGGAAGCGACCCTGATGGCCATCAAGTATAACCCCCTGCAATGCATTTGTACTCAAGTTGCACTTACTCAATAATAATAATAATAATAATAATAATAATAATAATAATAATAATCTGGTATATAAAGCCTTGTGTACTCCCTTTGAACTGATGACAAAAATGTTCTTGCCAAGATGTTTGCTGTTCACATTCTTGAAAGCATGGGTTGGTTTCATTCCCACTCTTACTTCCTTTAAACTTGAGTAAAAATGAGGGAATGTTTTTGACAGGAAGTTAAAATTATTCCTGGCTAATTGCTGTCCATACAATTTTGGGTCACGCTCAGGAGAATATAGCTGTCTCTATATTTTGAACACTTAAGTTCCTTTCAATCATAGTTAGTGAGACTTTTGCCTAGGCTTCAAAGGCAAAGAAAATAGTATGTTAATTTATTCTATAACAGAGACTTCTGGACAGAGTTTTCAGGCTCCAGAGGCTATAGCTGGTGATGAAGCTGTCAGAAATCGCTACACTTTCTCCACCCCCTGAAGGATATATGATGTCTCTGGTAAAATCAAAAACATATTGCTGCCACTGAAACCTTGTTAAGATTGCAAAGAATTCATAGGTATTCTTTCCCCCACAGCAAGTGGTAACTATGAAATTATTTTATTAAAAATAAGTCTGAAGATACAAAGCATAATCTAGATTCTGAGCTATTTATTTCTTCACTTCACTTATTAAAAAGATTTATACTTAGCCTTTTGATTAAAATCTTCAGAGTGGCTTACAAATTTTCTAAAAACAACACACATTTAAGCCACATTAAAATACACACACACACATTAAAAAAAATAGTGCTATAAGAGTAAAACGCTAAATAGCAAAACCAATGGAAGCAATTAAAAAAAGAAAAAGCATCCCAAAGGATTTCAGAAGAGAGATGCCTGGTCTGATGCCTAAAAGTGCAGTAAACCTCTCTATGGAGGGAATTTCACAACCTTGTTGCCACTATGGAGAAAGTTCTGCTCCCACAGCCAGCCTCCATGTGTCAGATAGTGTCAGATGGAGAGGGGCCTCCAAGGAGGTTCTTAATGTATGAGTAGATTTGCACAGAAGCAGTTGGTCCTTAAGGTATCCTGCGCTCAGATTGTTTAGCACTGTGCCTTTTCAAACATCAATTACAATGGTGGCACTCACAAGGGCACTAGGTTTCCCAAGCATGACCAATCAGCTGTTTGTCAGCATGTACAAAGCACTGTGCCTTTGCCTGAAGTGGTTTGATTTCAAACCACACAGGCAAAGAGAAACTGGGTCACCTGAAATCATTGTGACATCAGGTGGATAACAGGTGATCCCTACCTGCTTGATAAAGTTGGCCTGCAATTTAGTGTTTTGAAGGTCAACACGCCAGTACTTTAAATTGGTCCCCCAAACCATCTGGAAACCGAGGAAGTAAATTCAGTGTTATGTGCACAAGACAGCTTGTTGCATTCAAGTCTGGCAGCTGCATCATATGGAGCCTTCTCAGATGCACACCCAAGAAGAGTACATTGCAGCCGCTTAATCACAAAGAAGAGGATCACATATTTGACCAGCTGGATATCAAAAGATCAAATATTTGACCAGCTACATAGATACTAGGACACATAGAATCAGAAACATGACACTCTCGGAGTCTTCTATTCCCAGTCCATTGGTTCAGGGAACACCACAGATTACAGGAGAACTACCTGTCTGCAGACCAGAGGATTGGTCCTTTAAGAGACTCTAGATCTCTCAAGCCTTTTGGAGCAAGCGACTCACTGGCAGCTGTCCAAGGTACTGCAGCTACCTAGCTGCCTTTTTTCTGTGGGCTTCTCTGCATGGCCAGAACAAGACAAGATTTGAGCACACACACAGTCTGGACAGTTCTTCCACAAGTTTGGGAAAGTGAAGCCCAGCTGGTCTGGACAGCACCCTTGTAAATTGAGTGTGTGGCTTTGAATGTGCCCCAGGACACTCTTTTTATTGTGCAGGAGTTATTCATATGAAGGGTTGATCTGCTAAATGTAGAAAGTTTGAAGATCATGGTACTAGAAAAAACATGTACATCCGCACTGAATGCAGCATTGCACCCTAATATACAGCTGTATTTAAATCATTTACATCTTTCTTTTTATGGTTATAACAGGGAAATCTGTTCTTTCTCATTTACAATTAGGAACCAGAGCAGATGGCAAAAAGCTCAGTTTAAACTAATACAGGCTTTAAAATAACCACATTTTCTGCATTTTCCAACGTAACAGACATTTAGTTCTCTATAAAAGCAGTTTGTGCTACAGTGAAATGCATTAGCAGATGCATATGGTTTCGTATGACTTTACAAAACCATAAAATTCACTCTCTTTTTCTTCTTGCAGGTTTTCTCAAGCCCATATGCACACACATATCAAGTAAATGGATTCAATGACTGGTGGGTTATGAATATCTGGGATGTTTTGAAAATCTGTTAATACATAAAAGACGTGTAGACTAAAGAAAAGGAAACAGGATTTCAGAATTTTTCCATGGGTGTTATGGACAACGGAACATTGTTGTTGTTTAGTCATTTAGTTGTGTACGACTCTTCAGGACCCCATGGACCAGAGCACATCTGTCTTCCACTGCCTCCAACAGCTTGGTCAAACTCATGTTTGTAGCTTCGAGAACACTGTCCAACCATCTCGTCCTCTATCGTCCCCTTCTCCTTGTGCCCTCAATCTTTCCCAGCATCAGGGTCTTTTCCAGGGGGGGTCTTCTCTTCTCATGAGGTAGGCAAAATATTGGAGTCTCAGCTTCAGGATCTGTCCTTCCAGTGAGCACTCAGGGCTGATTTCCGTAAGAATGGAGAAGTTTGATCTTCTTGCAGTCCATGGGACTATCAAGTGTCTCCTCCAGCACCATAATTCAAAAGCATCAATTCTTCAGCAATCAGCCTTCTTTATGGTCCAGCTCTCACTTCCATACATAACTACTGGGAACATTAATTTACTCTAATTCTTGGTAATGTAACAAAATATTGAAAGAAAGTTTAGCTGCTGTAGATATAGAACTATTTGGTGAAAATGAAGTATAAAAATAAAGCTTGGAACTTGAGAGCAGAGTGGTCAGGGTAAACTTTACATGGATAGTTTACAGGAAAGGAAATTATGATTCAAATTGCATTATGGAGACATATTGACAGAGCACCCATCCACCAACATCACTACATGTGTTACAACATAGGGAACTTTATTGTTCCATGTCAGACCAATGGTCCATCTATTTCAGTAATGTCAACAATACAGGCAGAGGCTCTGTATAGTCTCAGACAAGGTGCCACCATTTGCAGATTAAACCTCCATCATTTCCAGATTAATAGTGTTAAATTTAATGTGAAGACCTATTTTAGAAAAAGCGTCTTGGAATAGTATGACATCAAACACAGATATAAGGATGGATGAATTAGTCTATTTCTGATCCTTGCCAAATTCATTTGTGTTTATTAAGAAGCCCATCTTGTCCCATTTCTTCAAATAATATGTGACTTTAAAAAATCATTTTGAAATACTTAAAGGTAAAGGTAAAGGTACCCCTGCCCGTACGGGCCAGTTGTGTCCGACTCTAGGGTTGTGCGCCCATTTCACTTAAGAGGCCGGGGGCCAGCGCTGTCCGGAGACACTTCCAGGTCACGAGGCCAGTGTGACGAAGCTGCTCTGGCGAGCCAGCACCAGCGCAGCACACAGAAACGCCGTTTACCTTCCCGCTATAAAGCGGTACCTATTTATCTACTTGCACTTAAGAGTGCTTTCGAACTGCTAGGTGGGCAGGAGCTGGGACCGAAAGATGGGAGCTCGCCCCGCCGCGGGGATTCGAACCGCCAACCATGCGATCGGCAAGCCCTAGGCACTGAAGTTTTACCCACAGCGCCACCCGCTTAGGTTATCACAAAAAGCCTATTTAAATTTTGATATGTTGTTTGAGCTGAGAACTGTATTGCAAAATTCAAAGAAGTGCAAAATCAAAATGACAGCTGCATTCCAATCCATGCATTAGTCTAAGAGGTGTGATTTACATCAGTTCACTTAAAAATGCAGACCAGATGAAATTCTCCTACATCCCTATACAAGTAGAACACCTTTGACACTTTAAAACTGATTAGTCTAGGCTATCTTTGCTTCTCTCCCCCAGTTTCATATTTCAGCATAAATCTTATACACCCCAAATTCCCTCCCCTTCCCACCTCCACAATTATTTCTCAATTCACTGGTGAGTACAGGGCAATAATTAAATCTGTTTCTTTGGTAAATGGAAATAGGGCAGGGAGATGAAGCCATTCCCCTATTGGTTAGAATTAATTAAGTGCCTAAGTTTACAGATACATGCACATTTATCCAGGGAGACTAAATTGATTTCCTTGTTGCATGAAAAGACAAAGGATGGCATGGAGGATGAATCCACTGATTGCCCAGATTAGCTCGTGTCGAAACGTTTATTGTTATATATTAAAGAGAATTCTTAGATCACAGCTGTTAAGAGAAGGGTCTGACTGCACTAAATCCTGGGGATTTGCATATTTGAGCACAATATACTCCATATGACAAAAACAAACTTTCTAAGGGAAGTGGCACAGTCATGTTCTTTTAAATGCTAAACTAATAGTTTTGTGAATTCTAAATTCCCAGCCTGAGCACACAGCCCAAGAGTAAATGTGTTCCTCTGTGCTACTCAATATATGCATATTTGTAACAAAAGGGAATCTTTGAGCTAGAGGAAAGTCACTCAGTTCAACAGGGTTAAACCTCAAATGTAATCAAAACAAAACCCTACTAAGAAAAGTTAAGTTAAGAAATACAAATGTCAATTATTATCAATATGATGTTTAAATGTTGTATTTAAGATTTGGATTTAAGGGTAGTAATAATAATAACAAAATGCAATATCAGAGCACAATTAGGAAAACCATTAGTTGAGGAGGAAGTAAGTCTCAGGCCAAGATGGCCAAGTGGTCTTTATATATTATAGGTAAGATGGATGTTTTGACAAAAAAAATATTTATAAAATTCAATAAAAAAAGAAATGCAGATGCTACACAGATAGACAGCAAATATGTCTGATTACTATAGTATATAGCTGAAGAAGAAGAAGAAGAAGAAGAAGAAGAAGAAGAAGAAGAAGAAGAAGAAGAAGAAGAGGCAGGAATGTGCACCCAAGTCCCACACCCAATAGAAGGAGGCATATGGGCTGGTCTTCAGTTCAGTTCATTGGATGATGAAGAGGTGAAGGTTTTTTTTAAAAAAACGTCAATTCAACTGAATGTGCTTAGAAACTCTAAGAACATGTCTAGAAACTCTCCCTGTGATCAAAAACACTGGTAAAAAAGGGATCCCACTTGCACTGAAGGTTTCTAATTGTGCTGCATGTGCCTTTCAAATCTTCATGCTAATCTCACCAAAAACGAACATCAGGGCCAGTTTAACTGGTCACATGTCCAGTCCAGTTTGTACCAAATCATTTGAAAAGCTCTCTTTGTCCTTCCAGCTCCTAGTCATTCTAGTCATGCATCCAATATTTCTCTCCCTCTATTTTTGCACGGAAAAACAATTTCGATAAATATCAGCAGACACAGGGAGCCGAATAAAACATCTTACACTGATTCTGTAACACCTATTCTCTAGAGAAATGGGAAAGAGGAGCAAAATATTGCTCAGAGTTGTAACAAAATAAAAGAAGAAAATGAGTTCTGGCTAAGTAGTTAAAGAAAGTTCTAATAAAATTACAGAGCAGTCCTAACCCTTGTTTGGCAGCATCAGAGTGCAATGGAGTGGCATAACCATTGGGAAATCTGCAGCCCCACCACTTGTCTGTCATACCGTCCAGAGGGAAGCTGGGAGAAGGCAACCGCCTGTTGTCTACTTCACCAGGGGCTGATGAAGCAAAGGCAGATTTAAGAGACCACAGTTGGTTTGATGTCACTGAGCCCTGAGCCTCAGGGGCACTTCAACTATGATTTAGAATGGAGCACAAGAGTGGGGGCAGACCAAATTTTGGCATTGCTCAAGGCGGCACTGAAATTTGAGACCCCAGCACACAAAGCACCACTGAAATTTAGACTCTCGATACCATTAAGTGACAATAGTGGGGCAAGATTGGGCTGGATCCTCTTCCTCCTACCCCAAAAAAAGCTTGTTCTGGGGCTTTCCATGGGCTACCACCAGGGAGCATCCCATTGGTGGTACTTCTGCCCAGGAACAAATTCAGTGGGTAGAATGGAGAGCTTTGCTCCAGAATAGGGATACTGATATCACTCTATAGGCAGAGGCCAGTGGAGCTGAGCTGTTTTGGGCTGGGCAGATACCTCAATTCCATTCAAAACCACCCCCTCTGGTGCAGCAGATTGGGGGTCTGTCTTGCATCCTTAAATGAAGAAGCACTGGTATTGCTGTTGCAAATATTCGTTGCAGGGCTTAGACATGTTGGCCAGATCAAATGCCTTTAAAATGAGGAAGCTGCACAGTACCTCAGAAGAAAAGAGTAATAGCACTAGTTGACTGCACAATTCACACTTTATTTAAATGTACAAATTAATGCTTGCATTTGCTTTTCTCACTTTTTCAGCAATTTTATCTAGGTCACAGCATCACCAAAGCCTGTCTCAGAGTTTGAAATACTTTGGTGGCTTGAGTAGCCAAACAATGTTAACCACAACATCCTTTGGTTAAAAAACCATCATCCTAACCATCAATAATCCAATCTAAACTGGAGGCAAGACAGACAGCAAGTTAGCATTTTTGAAAGCTTCCTACATCACCTTGCTCATTGTCAGAGGTTCACACCACTGAAAACCATCACTAAGCACAAGTTCCACGCAGCAGATCTGTACTGGAGGCTCTTGGTAAAACAGAATACCAGCCCACGCCCTCCTGAGGTGTCCCTGAAGTGGCTTTGCATCTGTGGATCAACAGTCTCTCCTAGCAGAACCTAATCCAATGAAGTCAGCTGCTCCTGTGTTGCAGGGTCTGGACTTGACAACCCTTTGAGTACCTTCCTACTGAACAATTATATGATTCTAAGTCTGGAACAATTCATTTTAGGACAATGTAGGGTGAGTATGACATTAGTCACATTCAGAATAGACACATCAGAATCAATGGATTTAAGTCAATTAATGGGTCTGTGCTGAGTACAACTTCCATATACCTTGTGGCTTTAACAACAGACCACCTTTTTTTCTTCCCTGTCCCAACTTTTTTGCTTAACATCTAGCTGGAAGAGTTCAGCTGGAACATTCAGAACTGGAAGAGTTCTGAAGAGCCCATGAATCTTCTTCATTGTTTTGTGACATTTGATTGGTCCTAATAATGTTACTGCATAAATGTAGATTTTGAAACCATCTCTGCTTGCAGGTTCCATTAAAAGATTCACAAGGAAACATTTAATATCAGTGTATTTTTCTGTCCTGGAGCAAATGCATCCCAGTATAGAGTCACTTCTCAGGAGTGAAGGAAAGGTTTGGTTAACTATAAAATGTGCATGTGATACCTTTGAACAAAGGCTGCACTATATATTTTCTGTTTTTAAAAAAACCATTTGATGTGCAGATTGTTTGACAAGCAATTTTGAAAACATATGGCTGCAGGAGTAAATTAATGCAAGCAAGGTCAATCTTGGCATAATTCTGGTCTGAGAACGTGTATTTTCATATATCTGCAAGAAAATCCTGAAATGAATGAAGTTCAGTTTGCTTGATGATTATGTTTGTAGTACACCACAATCACCCAATATGCAAAAGGCTTCAGCACACCTTGGTTGTCAACAAAATAAAATACAAGCAGCACCGTACGGACTTGCCTTCCTTAATCTGCATAAGAGCTTGGCTGCCTGAATACCTTTATTGTCTCATCTAATGTGTTGGCGGAGGTGTCATGCCTGTGGGAGACAAAGCTACAGATCCTTGTTTATAACTGGCACAGGAAACAGGACCATTTTCATTGATTTGTAATGCTTTGTGTCTCCGGCCCAAACAGCATCCATGCAACCTAGTAGTTTTAGAATGCAATCGGCTGGCAGTTTAAGATTACAGTTCATGGTTCCCTTTACATATCTAGCAACTCTTTTCTCAGCAGTCCAATCCTTCTCAGTGGGAGAGCTAACTTTCCTGTTTAGGATTACCACTACATCTGCTATGTCAAGGCTGGTCGTTATGGTAAAGCACAGGAGTTTTCCAATGGCTGACCTGTAGTGGTTGTTGTCTCGCAAGAGTTCAGACTCATATTTACTCTTTAGAAAGTCAGTCACCATTGATGCAAATACTTCCTTGGCTTCTTTCAGCCCTAGGCTTTGTCTTCCACAGAGTTGGAGCACATAGCTGCATGCAGTTAACTGGTCTGGATTGACCAAACAACTATGGACTGTGGGTTGTGTGGGCAGAAAGCTATATGATTGATAAAGGACAATCAAAGCTGTTTTAAATTACCTCAAAGTTCCATAAAAGAATCAAACACATTGGAGTGAAATAACACAATTTGAGTGAGAAGATCTGGTGTATTGTGAAAACAAAGAAATGACAGCTGATACTCTCAACAAGCCACTACCAAGAGAACCTTCGAGTCAAGATGGGACTTTGGATGGTTCAATAATTGTGCATGCAATATTTATAATTGCCTGCAAAGGAGTCTGTGGAATACCCAGCCTCTTATAACCAACATGCTTAAGTCTAATTAATGCATGAAGAGTTTAAGACCATTGAGTAAGCTTTCCTAGAAGGCTTAGCTCCCTATGGGGCAGACTAGGTAATCAAGGCTTTGTTCCCATCAGTTTAGCGGAGAAGCTCAGCGTGTGAAGAGATCTGAGGAGGTTGCTGCAGCTCAGACTGCATGGCTCTAACAAGCCTCCCTTGAGTTGGAACTAAGCTATGTTTTACTGTCTCTGCATCTTTTCTGACTGATGTATGGAAAAGTTCATGAACCTGACCTTTGAAGAGTTTGTAAGTAAACAAAATTTAACTTACCAAACCTGTGGTTTTCTTATGCTGGGGATGGAGGGAAGTTTTTGAACTCACAAGGTGAGCTAAGCCTTGCAGGACAGCTTACTCTATGGTCATAACCCCTTAATTAATAAATTAATTAATTAATTAGACTTAAGCATGTTGGTTATATGATGCTGGTTTCCCCAGAATTTTAAATGTCACAGTTATGTAAAACAACCTCATTGGTTAGTTGTAGTTAAACTAGGTAAGATAAAATAATAGAACAAGCAAAATGTTACCAATTCAAACATTTTGCCTAAGTGTGTGTTAAGGAGCAGGAGAGACATGGTTTGAATTTTTCCACGCACTTTGAAAATAAGACAAAAACAAAAAGCTTCTGGTGGTTAAAAACAACAACAACCCACTAAGGAAGATGTATCTGCTTTCTACTTGCTGTGAGATTTTTTAAAAATGATCTTTCACATACAGCCTTAATGATACAGCCTATTTACTAGTTCAGGACTCTTAACACCTCATTAGTCTTCCAGGTGTAAGCTGCCTCTTACATTTACCCTCAGTAAAATTCAGTACAAAGAATAATAATATCATATTTCCATATCTACCAATCGCAATAATTGAACAGATTTGCTGTGAACAGTCATTTTTAATGTCTCTCTGATGTACATTTTCATTCCAGGTCATTCTGAGGGGATTAGGATTTAAGCCTGTAGAGCAATTTCATACCATTAGTATGAAATTATTAGGACTAAAACACTTTGGTCGCAATTAGGTGTTCTTTCCTTCCAAGCAGATATTATTAACTAGAGATCTGAAATGTAGCACCCCTCAATGTGATTATATAATTTAATATTCACTTTGTGAATCTGTAATGATTTTTCATCAGTTAATGCATAGGAAGCAATAATCAGCTCCTCCTTCTAATAGAAACTAAGCAGTGAAAGAATCAAGTTATTTAATTTGTACAATTACAACTGTTCCCTCTATCATCTATTGTAGAAAATTCTGAGTATTAGGCTTAGATGTAGCATTGCCGTTTTCTTCTAAACTGACACAAAGCACTGAATTGGGTGCGGGGACACTTAAGTCTGCTGAAAAGTAATGGGGGATGGGGGAGAAATTTGATTCTCATTTAAAGTCAAAATTATAAAATTCACACTTTCAAAACCAATATGAGAACCAAAACACAGATGTCCTTAAAATTCTGCTCTAATTCAAATTTTGTGATGCAGTTTTCTGTGTTTTCAAAAATGCACATTTTAGGGGGAAATGTGAATAAACAAAGAAATATAGTAATGAAAATCACATACAAAATACATCAAATTAGGAGAAATTGCTTGCAAAAATGTGTGCTTGTGAAAGGTGCAGACAAAAAAAGTGTTTATTAGAAGAAATTCATACTAAAGTGCTCTAGAATTTTCACAAGGATTAAAAAATAATAATCCAATTGCTGCAGAAACCTGGAGAACTGAATTTAATATTGGGAAAATGAGAAACAGAGAGAAATAATACTGACAGATATTTCAATCTCTAACCCCCTTCCATACACACACTTCAACCTCTTACACACATAGGCTTAGTCTGTCACTCATTTTGTTCTGTGTTTTAATGAGTAGCATTTTCCATTCCACAGAGAAGATGGAAAAAGACACTGTGCGGAATCTGTCTTTGGAATCTGCAGAGAACTGAGAAAATAAAAACAACACAGGTGGGATAGTATTTTTTTTATCCCTGTCTGTGTCCTACAGTTTACAAAGGAATAGTTCCAACTATAGTTTTCAGAAAGACAGCTCCATAGGGAGGGTAAGATTCTTTCAGCAGAAGGTTTGGTTCCCATGGAGAAAATGTTTCACAGATCTATCAAACAGGGATATTCGTAATCTTAAACTAACATCACCCTTATTCTTATGTGCAATTCAGGCATGGGAGCGCAACCTCGTGGAAGCAGCTCCATGTGCTCTTCTTGAAATTCCAACTTTGCTGACATTATAACCCGTATTCTCTCACTGCATTTATTGACATGACTAAGACTTCTGCAACTAGGTGGGAAGTCTCTCCCTCAAGTGACACTCCCAAATTCAAGTGCCCAACACCCCAAGCTCCCAAGACACACATTATACAACAGCCCTCACCCCCTTGCAATGCATCCCACTCCCACATCTGCGTTTTTGGTGGGGGAATGGTAGATTGGTTGGTGTCTTTTAGATTATTGTATGTGTGCATGTGCATGTCTGTGTTTCCTGGGCTATATTTATCATGCATGCAAATAGGCATGTGTGTTAATTTGCCTTGGGCTAAAATGGCCATCCTTTGATGCAAAATGTGAAGGAAAATGTTGCAAAGTTATCATAGGGTGAAGCATTTGGAGGGGTGTGCTCATTCTGCCTTTTTAAAAAAATACACTCACAGTCCCCTGTCAGGAGGAAGATAGCAGCGCGCATCATGTAGGAGCATTCATTCTCTACAAGAGAGAAGGGAACAGAGAACGTATGCATGGACAGATCTAGATCTAGAAGCAAAGAAAAGCTGATTCTATTTTAGGCTGCATCAACGGAAGTATAGCGTCCAGGTCAAGGGAAGTAATAGTACCACTATATTCTGCCTTGGTCAGACCACACTTGGAATACTGTGTTCAGTTCTGGGTGCCACAATTTAAGAAGGATATTAACAAGCTGGAATGTGGGCAGAGGAGGGCAACCAAGATGATCAAGGGTCTGGAAAGCAAGCCTTATGAGGAACAGTTGAGGGTATGTTTAGCTTGGAAAAGAGGAGACTGATACAAGATATAATAGCCACCTTCAAATATTCAAAGGGCTGTCACATGAAGGATAGAGTAAGCTTGTTTTCTTCTGCTCCAGAGGGCAGGATACAAACCAATGGCTTCAAGATACAAGAAAGGAGACAATGACTTAACATCAAGAAGAACTTTCTGACCATAAGAGCTGTTCAATAGTGGAACATGCTCCCTCAGAAGGTGGTGGACTCTCCTTCCTTGGAGGTTTTAAGCAGGGGTTGGATGTCCATATGTCATGAATGCTTTAGCTGAGATTCCAATATTGCAGGGAGTTAGACTAAATGACCCCAGGGTCCCTTTCAGCTCTATGCTTTTTTTGATTCTATGCTTCTTATAAAATTTGCAAGAAGTAAAGACTATATTAATAATACAGACACTTCGAATATATTCACAACCTGATATTTACAAGAAAATACTCATTTTTATTTCAACTTTTATTAAATCCCAAAGGCAAACTGCAAAAGAATCAGCAATTTACTCTGAAACTGCAATAGTTCTGTACTGTGCTTTAATCAGTCAGCAGAGAAAGAAAACAGTTAATTAACAAGTGTTATTCCAGGACCTGTGGTAGTATCATTAATAATGTTGATACACAAAGTACTAAATGATACAGAAAGCTATTGATTAGTGATACATAAGTCAATGAAGGAAATCTCTAGATTCACTGGGGCTATTTGCTTTCCCAATACAAAGTGTTCCTAAGTCCATTAAGTGTTGCATGGCAAAATTGCTCTTCTGTAGAAATAAAGGTGACATGAATAGTTTACTTTAATGTGAACAGAGGTGAAGAAGAGTGCAATGAAATCAAAACAGCTCACATCTGATAAGATGCAAATATTGTTTTTTTCAAGAAGCAACCGATAGGAATTTAGACTAAAGAGAATACTTTTTTTACATAAAAAAGTTTGGATCTCCTTCATTCCGTGCTGCATTAAGAAGCAGAGCTCTAAAAAATGTTATATAATGTATGTAATCCAGCTATAAGAACTTGGAAACTGGACATTATTTAATTCTTAAAACTGACGTTAAATTAACTACATACTTCCCAGAAGAAAAAGTAGCAGCAATAGCTAGAAGTCAGCTCTTCCCTTCACAGCAACAGAATGAATCATTTAGTAGGGCCAGAGCAACAGCAACCATAAAACATTGCAAAACCAGGCACCATTTTTTTTATATTAGTACACTCCACATTTAAAGAGACAAGAAAACTCTCCCACATTGATCACTTGGCTGGTTGTATTCAGTGATACACAAGGATGTGTGAAGCAGCTCTAAATGAAGCCTGGCCACTGACCCAAGGCATGCTCAGGTGTTTGCCTGAACATGCTAGTGCTCCATCCTTGAACAGGAGGCAGGGGCATACATGCAAGCCAACACGTTTGTGCTTGTTGCCCATCTGCTTTACCTCCAACTTTCTCTGTATTGAATGAGAAAGGTCTGCAATGGGGTTTTCACTTGTTTCTGCTCGAACACAAATAGAATCCTATGATGGACTGCGGACCCAGATAAAACAGGGGACCGTGCAAGACATTCTACTTATGTTCATTCTACTTTAAAAAGTAAATTTCCTCCTCTCTGTCCACAAACTATTACCACTTTCTCATTCATTAATGCATGTACTTAAGGAATTCAGCGTTTGAGTCTGACTCACTGCAAAATTATATCCCTGAAGATCTTGCTGCATGTAATACAGTGTAAGGATACTTAACTATATATTGCAAAGATACTTCTTGTGATATGCCTGGTACTTACATTGGCTTTCTAGATATAGCTTACCAGCACCCCAAAGACAAAGACAAAACTCAAAGGCTCAAAGTATTTTGATAGCAAAGAGGTTTAAAGAGACATCTACACACAAAACTTCAGGTCATAGCGGGGTGGGAAAACATAAAAGTCCTGGAGTAGGTAATGAGGTAGATTCAAACACCCCGCTGCTTTGAAACTGCCGTCAGATCGCACGAACACCTTAGCAAAAAAACAACTGTTTGAGATATGAAGCCCAAGGGTGTCATCACTATTGACAGCTCCCAAAATTTCTAGAACAAAGTAAAAAATAATTTGAGAAGAAAATAACATGTCAGTTTCTATGAAGGGCAAGCCAGTGCTTAGCAATGAAATATGAGGCGGTGGAGAGAAACTTTGCAAAGCACAACTGGTCTTGGTGTTCAGCCAGAAAGAAACTGATAAAGGGGCTGGGGGGAGGGGTTACCACTTCCTGCAATCTTTAAGTCAGATTTCAAATTTATCTGTATGTTTTTAAGAGAGTATATATACTTTTCACTCTATCAATGTTTACTTGTTTTTAAATGATTGATTTCCCCTCTATGTTTTTAGCTGTATCTGTAAGCTACCTTAAGTCCCTGTCTGGGAAAAAGTGGGTGTAAATAAATATATAATGATAATAGTAATAAAAATAAAGATAAAATTACTAAAGCACAATGATATATGCTATCATCTATCCAGTTTGATGCATAAACATCAGTCTGATGTGACAAGTAATAAATGGGTTTATACTAGTGGTCCAACATGTTTTGACCTACTTCTTCAGAGCTCAAGGAGTTTGTCACACACATAGGCACCAGCTTCTTTAGGTCCAGACAATTCTCCCCCCCCCCCCATGTTTTTTTAAGGGGCCGAGCCTCTTCAATGTTCAGAGAACTCCTTGCGATATTGCAAGGAGGACTGTCAGGACATTGTATCAGACCCCCATAATCATATTAAGAAGTTGACACCTCTGAAAACATATGATCTGACACTTGACATTAGCCACTTGGCTGATCTACATAGATAAGAGGGTAAGCTGACCTGCAATGGCTACAATACAGAGTAGTGCATAGCTGCTAGAAATTTCTTCAAAACTGAGAACTTTATGCATTTTTGGTGGTATTTAAGATGGATTTTATATTTATACACATTTTAGGAGTACTTTATATATATTCTTTGCTCTTACCCAGGTCTGCAAAAGAGGTCTAAGTTGAAGTATGGAAGTTGGGATTTACATACATATGGTGCTTTTTTTCTAAAAAAAATATGTTTAGGAGTACTCTCATTTTCCTACTCATATTGAAATATTGCCCCTCAATGGGGCCAAACTTAGATTCACAAAATGTTTAAGCATATGTGTACCCCTGTGTACCCCCAGAAAAAAGCATTGCAGATGATAGATAGATAGATGATTGATAGATAGATAGATGATAGATAGATAGATGATTGATAGATAGATAGATGATATAGATAGATAGATAGATAGATAGATAGATGATAGATAGATAGATAGATGATAGATAGATAGATGATAGATAGATAGATAGATGATAGATAGATAGATAGATAGATAGATAGATAGATAGATAGATAGATGATAGATAGATAGATAGATAGATGGATGATAGATAGATAGATGATAGATAGATGATAGATAGATAGATGATAGATAGATAGATGATAGATAGATGATAGATGATAGATAGATAGATAGATAGATAGATAGAGATAGATAGAGATAGATAGATGATATAGATATAGACTTATTAGTAGAACTGTGCACCAAAATGCTGTGGAATTATGGAAGTATGGTCACCATGCATATCAGCTTCTAATGCATGTGTGGTGTGTGCGAACCCTCTTACGGCTGTGTAAACACATTGTACATTTAAAGCACATTCAAAGCAATCCATAACAAACTACAGTGCCCAGAATTATTTGATGGAGGGGAATGTGCTTCAAATACGCTTTATAGGTATGGAGAGTATGCAACCTATCATGGGTTGGAATTTTAAAATCATTAGTACCCTTATCTCTCACCTCCTGCTATAAAAATAGATGAGTATTCCTTATGAAAATGAAACAAGAGTAAGCTGCAGAATAAATTAGGTAAAACCTCAAGACAAGCTATGTTTAATTTTTACATGAATCTGATGAATGTCAATTCAATGGTAAACATGACTTACACAGAAATCACGAAGATGAAGTCAGCGGTGATATAACAGGATTAATGTTTGATATACTGTATTAAAGTCTTTTCTCAGAGTATACTGCTATGAAATAAACATATCAATCTTCCAATTCCAAACTGTTTTTTTCCCTTCTTCTCTCACATAAATGAGATTTTTTTTCTGACCAGATGCTAAGTGCAACAGAATGAATGCTTCCAACATAGCGAGCTAGACTCTCAGAAACTCTCCCACCTTTGAGATCTCTACAAATATCTTTTAAAGTCACAACCATCCACAATATTAATTAGTAAATTATTTGAAAGTCTACCACATAATTGATCTGCTAGCAAATAGTACTCAACTTTCCACATAACAGTAAGTGTAATTCAAATTGATTCCTACACACATTTGACAAAAATTCTGCTTGCATTTTTGCCCTAGAGGTAGAAATCTCACAAGCATGTCTCACTGGGAGCAAATATCCGTACGCTGCTGCTCCACTCATGTATCAGATTTCTATGTGCACAGTGGAACTGCCTCTTCCTCTCTTCTTCCCTCCAATCCCTCCCCCCTCCCCAGCTCTGGGGGCTTGGGATCCTCCAGAGCAGATTATGGGGTGTGCACAGGGGTAGGAGAGGTGCCAGAAGTCCCATTGCATGGGAAGAATTGTTGGATACAACCCCTTGTTATTTGTTATAGGCAAGTTTCCATCCTTCCACATTTATGTTGCGTAGGCTCAGATTCTAGGTGGATTGAGAGATGAACTGTGCTAATGGTCATTTTTTAAATTACTATTTTGTGGTTTCTCAGCAAGCTGGAAAGGCTGAGAAAGACTGGGAATTTAATGGAATGTCTCAACCCTTTAAGGGATGCGGGTGGCGCTGTGGGTTAAACCACAGAGCCTAGGATTTGCCGATCAGAAGATTGGCGGTTCGAATCCCCATGACGGGGTGAGCTGCTCCTGCCAACCTAGCAGTTCGAAAGCATGTCAAAGTGCAAGTAGATAAATAGGTACCGCTCCAGCGGGAAGGTAAATGGCGTTTCTGTGTGCTGCTCTGGTTTGCCAGAAGCGGCTTAGTCATGCTGGCCACATGACCCGGAAGCTGTACGCCGGCTCCCTCGGCCAATAAAGCAAGATGAGCGCCGCAACCCCAGAATCGGTCACGACTGGACCTAATGGTCAGGGGTCCCTTTACCTTTACCTCAACCCTTTGCATCAGCCTTTGCCAACCTGTTCCCCCGCCCCCTGATATTTTGCATAGCACTCCTAGTAGTCCCATCCAACATGGTTGTATTGTCTGATGTGAGCTGCCATTCATAACCTCTGGATGGCAACAGGTATATATATATATCTAGGAATCTTCACTAATTCATATTTCTCATTTGGCATAATAGTTTGACTATGGCCTCAATCTGGAGGGGAAAACTTTAGTCCCATCTAATACTGCGTGGGCAGTGTTTTTATGAAACAGCGATAGAACTAACTGTTCTGAAACACTTGAAGCAATTAATTACTACCATTCAGAACTGTAAATGCATACTTCCTTGTAATTGCTTTTAAATTATTTAATTTGGCCCATACATTATTTATGAGGCATTGCCAATACAAAATCCTTCGGGGGGGGGATGTTTAAAGAGTCTATGAAATCAGTTTTATAAAAGCACATTATGCATGTAGATGTAGGCAACATGAACATAGTTCATATACAGCAGTTTTATTTTTTAATTTTTTAAAGAAACCCTAAATTAAATTTCTAAAAAGCAGGCATTCATTTGTAAATTTATTAAAATTAACCTGTGCATTTTTGCATAATAAGTTCATTCAATTTGCACCTAATAGTGGAAATTTGGGGAAGAAACCCTCAATAAGTCATCAAGAAGAGAGTGGTGAAGTGGAAAGCTAACTGTGTTAAAAGATCTTACACAAGCTGTCAGGTTTTTTGAGTTGGGAAGCTTCTAAGTTAGACAAGCACATGGGACTGTCTCTCCCACGGCAGTGTACAGGCCTGCATACCAATCCCTGGAAGATTTAAAAAAACACACCCCCTTTGCTCGGTTCTGTTTGAGATGACATTTGTGTCCAGGACATAAGGGTGGGGGGGGGGGGAAGAGAAATTGACTGAAGCTAATTTAATCCATGAATCTGCAAAACTTGTTATAGATTTTCAACTATCAAATAACTTTTCACAATACATGCATGCATTGCATGATTGGCAGATCTGTATTTTGAGCTAGAAAATTGGTAACTTTTTAGCATCTCTAGAAACAACTGGCAGTAGATCAAATCATTCTCTCTCCAAAACTTTGAAACAACATATCTCATCCTGTGTCCCTGAAACAATAAGCACTCTCCAGCTGGACCAAGGGTCCCACAAACAGCCAGGTCATCACCAGATACTTAAAGGAACGCAATGTACAAGTAGATCAACCTCCTCAGTAGGACCAAGGAGTGGTGTTGAGGCAATAGCATCAGCATTGCTGTTGAGTTTTCTCCCGAAATGAACCTTCTCTACCATAAGCATCAGATCTCAGCTATACCATCTGCCTGCAATAGAGGGGGAAGGTCCCAGTGCTGTTGTGTACAAAAGCACTCGGCATTTTAAGCACCAAAGTATCACACAAGCCACGCTTTGTCAAACCCTATTGTTAACAATCCATTTTTGTGTCATGGTACGAGTACCATGTGGTGCCATATAAGCAGACTCAGACCCTGAGCGAGATTGGTCTTGCAGTCTCCCAGGTTTGTCTGTCCAAGTTTTGAGAAGCTTAATGTTGATTCTCAAAATGCTCTGTTTGCCTGACTGCAGATCACCTGGTTCTCAACTAGCGACGCCAATTGTCTTATGTGAATTAAACTTCAGCTTTCTCACCTACACCCATGCCATAGCTGACTTCAGATGTTAGTTCAGGACCTTAACTGTTGCCCTGGGCTCTGATAAATGGACAGATAAAGTTGAGTATTGCCCGCATACTGGGGACACCCTATCATAAATCCCCTAGCTGTCTCACCCAAGAATTTAATGTAACCAGATCAAACAGAGCCAACTAAGTTGAAAGTCCTTCATAAAGAGTCTTGCCAAGCCCCTTAGTGAGGCATCAAATACCACCAGCACCAAGTGAGCACAATGTGCTTCTCAAATTGGTCACAGTGCCCAGTGGTTTTTCCTCTGACTTAGCTGTAGGCTAAGATATAAACAGTCCCTCACCAAAGAGAATACAGTGGATGACACTGTACACATACATGGCAGTGGAAAACTAAGAATATGAGCTAATAATAAATAACGTGAACTTTGCCTATGGTACATTCTTAGTGGAGAGAATGCCATTCAATGCTTCCAAGGTAACAGAGCTCACAATCCCTTCATTCTGTTTGGCATCAGACAATTCTGATGTGTATAGTTTTTGAAAGACACAACACTGCAGTTTATCAGATGGTTATGGAGTTAGGGGCTTGGCCACTGTGATACGAAGCATGAATCTGTGCTATCAAAAGGATGGATTGCCATATATGACAACCTTGGCATGAATTTAATGGTGGGAATCATAAGCAGGCGCTCCTCATCATAAACAGATAATCCTGCTGAATTTTTCACACTGACAGCTGAATCCATTGTGTGTTTTCTAGAAACACACAGCAGCATGTGTGCATTTCCAGTGCTATCAGTTCAATAATCCTGCATTTGTTTTCCTAATCCAAATAAATTATGTTGCAATGCTTGATGGTAAATTAACTTCTATGCACTAAAGGGTATTTTCTCTCTTCTGTATCAATTTGAATATTGCCACAAAGAAAGAATACATAGTTTTCCCTTTATACAAAACATCATAAATCATATATGGGTGATTATTAAAATCTACCATTGTAAGAGTGCAAAGTAAAATTGAACTAAATGGAAGGTAAGTTATCAGCAGCCAGGTTGGAACTGTGGACAGTATCTAAGCAGGTAGGTAGCCGGGTTGGTCTGACGCAGTCAAAATAATAAAAAAATAAATATATTCAGTAGCAGCTTAGAGACCAGCTACGTTTGTTCTGGAAGTGTGCATGTACACGAGAGCTTATGCCCAAAACAAACTTTGTTGGTCTCTATGGTGCTACTGGACAATTTTATATTATTTTATTTTTATTTTGAGTATCTAAGCAGTTCTGCTAGGACAAGGAATTTTAGCTGTGCAATGGAACTTCCCCACCCTTTTCTCTCCTTGTGCATACCTTCCAACATTCCTCAGGTGAAAATGGGGACATTTCTCCCTCCCCCACCCCCAACTGACTTTCCTTGACCCCCCATGTTTGTCCCTTACCACCTGCAGAGCATTTTCTAGGAGAAGAAGGGAAAGTTCTGTCACCACTACATCAACGGGACACAGCACGCACACCTTCCACTTTCCTGACAATCCTGACTTTATTTTACTTTATTATTTGGTAGATTTACAAAAAGGAAAAAAACCCACACATATAAATAAATGTTAGAAAGGCACAAGGTCAGACACAAACAGCCAAAACATTAATAATAATAATAATAATAATAATAATAATAATAATAATAATAATCAGGGCTCCTTGTGCTCTGCTCTATTCCCCCTTTCTTCCCACTGAGGGAAGGCTCACAAGGCTGAGCCTTGGTGGCTTCTGTCTCTCCTCCTTGCATGCTCTCCAGCAGTCACTATAAGCTGCCCAAGGGAAGAAGCTGGCAGAAACAGCCACGGAAAGGCCATGGTCCTCTCTTGCAGGCATAGTTACCACCACCACCATCGCATGTCACAAGTGCTGGCTCATTCTCCTCCCCAACTTCAACAACAGAGGCACTTTCAGGGAAAATAGGGACATTTTGGGGAAAGTAGCTCATCAGGAGTGAACTTTGGTCTTTCCAATTTCAGCAGCACCTTGTGTGAGGACAAAATTCGCTGTTCCCCCACCTCACCACTTCCATTCTGCTCTATTCATTATGCCATAGCTGTGATGCACCATGGCACCACCTAGGCTTGGCGCCCAATGTGGAGGAACTGGTCACACTACACTAAATTCACCTCTGGATTCATAAATCTACCTTTGGGCATTCTCAGTGTCTGACTATAGACTGCTGCATGGCATGCACACATTTTGGGCCCTTAAGCTGATCATGCTGGCACAGCACATTCTCACTGCACCAGAATGGTACCCCTCACAAGGTACCACCTCACAGAAGTTCTTTGAATATGCAGCTTCTCTTGGGGTTTGTCCTTGGGATGTTGGGGCCCATTTACTTAGTGTCAAGGCAGCTGCAAGCAACTCCCATGGCTGGTAGTCCAGGAATGTACAAAGACAAGGAAAAGTTCCTTACCATCCACTTTTTATTCGGTATATACAGAAACAGACTTTGGAACACAGCCTCTTGGACAGTGGCATTGTCCCGAGTGACTCTCCACCCCTCTTCTCTCCCACCTCCTCATTTGTCATCAGCATCATCTCCTCTACAGGTGCTGCTACATGCCCTCTGTCTTCGAGTTCTTTGCTCTCCGGCTTCTGGAAGGGGGCGGGGTCTAGAGTCTTTTGAAAGACACTGTATCCATCAGCTGTTGTCCCCCTGGTGCTTCCTCTTTCTCCTCCTCCTCCTCTCCCACTATTTCCCAACGTTTCACCTAATCTGCCTCTGAGCTATGACCCCCCACAAACCTCTGTTGTAATTCTGAACTGTCTTCCTCTTCTCTGGAAGGGTCAGTCTGCAGAGGCGTTCCTCCTCTGCCCAGTTCCTCTTCTGCCCAGTTCCTCCTCTGCCCAGTCCCTGACACTTAGGAAATAGGTGGTGACATTCATGGCAGAATGAGCTCTGCCAACCTTTCAGATCCAGGCCACTAGCAGAAGGGAGTCCTCAGCTTGTCAAGGATACATCTACCCTCATCTGGTTAATCACTGCTTGATCTACTTTAAAACTTTCAGTTCTCTTAAATGCTTGTGCTTGTAGCTGATAATAAACTTGACAGAATACCCACATGCCTATGTGACTAAATATAGATAGGGCCATGGTATGTGGTTTAATCCATAAAATAGTCAGTATTTTGGCCCTTCAGCAGTCCCTTTTCATTGGGAACTAATTTGCAGAAACAACATGTATATATGAGCTGTGTATATAATTTTTTTCAGATCCAATTGTTTGTTAAACAGCTCGCTGACGGATGTTTAGTTAGTTGAATTAGCAATTTAATAAGTAAAGTCGTAATGGTTTTTGAGCAAATGGGCCGCACAGCTTTTGATCCGTTTTCTTAAAACAGGATGAATGACAGAAAGCATCTATTTTACAAAACAGGCACTCTTGGCTAGTGATCCCAACCACATTTATTTGTGTGAGAAGTCTGTGAAAGGATAGATGAATGAACCACTTGACTTCCAGTCTGTATCACTTTTGTATAACAAGCAAAAATCCAAGTTCTGCGAAACATTTTCATTGGTTATACAGATAGGAATAATTACCCTTGTGGTTTTCTCCCCTTTCTGTTTCTTTTTTCCTGCTTTTATATCCAGATCATAGAATCTTAGAACCATAGAATTGCAGGGTCGGAAGGGACTACAAGAGTTATTTGGGTCAACCCCCTGCAATGCAAGAATCTTTTGCCCAAAATGGGACTCGAACCCACAGCCCTGAGATTAAGAGTCTTGTGCTCTACCAACGGAGCTATCACAAATCTTCCTTTTTTAAAAAATAAATTTGTTTCTCCTTGTGATACACTTTGACATTGATCCATAACTATCATATTTCTGTCAGGTAATATGTATATTGTACAATATGCAATGTTGTGCATTCCAAGTTATGTCATGATTGGAGACAGATAAATTAGAATGTTTCTGGACCACCTGAGTTTCACACACACAGTCATAAATCTGTTGCATCCTGTTTCTGTGGTAAGCTGCAGATTTATTTTTAAAAAAGAAATTCAGATTAAAATTTCTGATTTAAGTATTCTTTAAATACATATTTATCACACTTCTTATCAAAGTTCATGACAGCACTGGAGCTGGCTTGGCACCTTTCTGCCCACTGAATGACCTGTTTAGGGGCTTTTTGCAGGATGACACAGACTGAGTTTGGCAGGACTGAGGAGAGGAACACCTTTTCCTAATCCAATGCCCCCTGCAGTCCAGTGCAAATCACACTTATCTCAGAGTCAGACTCATGGAATAGGATTTACTTCTAAGTAGACATGGTTAGATTTGTACTGTTGTTCTGGGAGGTGTGGATTAGGTCAGTTCATATTGGAATTTCTCAAGTGTCCCTGGGCCAATACAGCCAACATCACTTAGGGCAGGTTCATATGATATGATAGGAACCAACTCCAGGGAGCTTGGCACCCTCAAAGTCAATGAGAAAAGCCAGCAGGCAGCAGCACTGCTCCGAGAGAGAAATAGTTCAGCTCCACCCTCCACAGCCAGCCAGCAAGGCATACTTTTCTGCGAGGAGGAGCTTGGACACAGAGGCAGTGATGGTGCCCCTCCCCACAGAAAAGGATGCCTCACTGGCTGGCTACAGAGAAGAGTAGGAAGAAGAGGTCTGACCTAAGCAACATGGGTGTGCAGCATCACACACACCTGCATGTCACACGTGCTACATACAGGTGTGGGCATGTGATGTTGCACATCCCTGTTGCGGTGGCAGGCACCCACAATCCTGAGGGCGAGCTGGCACTCCTGTATGATTCACTCCCCATGTCAAGACAACCGAAAGTGCTTACATATGATGGCATATGTGTAAGGGCACATCATTTGAAGTCCCTTAGTACTTTATCAAAGAATCATAGAATTGTAGCGTTGGAAGGGACCAAAAGGGTTATATAGTCTAACCCATACAATGCAGGAATCATAGCTAAATGATCACTGGCAGATGCCCACCCAACCTCTGTTAAAAAACCTCCATCACCAGCTCCTCATCCTTCCCTGCCTGCCTGCCCCCAGGGGTCACCCAGCCCCAGAGCCCAGCCTGGCCTTGCTGCAGCCCCAGCAGAGGCCGGCAACCGCAGAGGCTCTGCACACACCAGGTAGAGGGCTCCGTCTGCCTTCTTTACACTCCTGAGGGTGCATTCCTGAGGTTGGGCTGCCCATCAGCCAGGCTACACTTCGGCCAGCCAGCACTTACTTACTCATCTCTCAGTATGCCAAACATCCCAAATGGCAGTGGGAGCCACCCAGACCCACAGTAAGCAGGTGTGGATGGAGGGAGGTAGAGAAGGGACAACCCCAATGCAGTCTGGCCTGGTGCTCCTTTCTGTGGGCATCTGGGGGGATTCACCCAACAGAGGCTGTGTTGGCTGGCCAGGCTCCCCCATGCACAGGTGGGCAGGTGGTGCAGCTTGGCTCTGGTAGTGGGGAGTCACTCTGCTGACATTGGTGACTTGCCTGCCCTGGGCAGTGGCAATCCATGCTATGCCACTGACCCATGGTATCAATATATGAGGACTAGTACCTCATTTTTTATTTTTTTATTATTAATAAGCAGCTATCCTATCTTTAAAAGACATCTGAAGGCAGAAATTCATGGAAGTTTTTAATATTTTTTATCCTGGTCTGTAACCGTAATTTTTTTAAAAATAATAATAATTAACGCTGTATTATTTTTAACACTTGATTATGAGCTGCCCATAGTGGCTGGGGAAACTCAGCCAGATGGGCGGGGTATAAATAATAAACTATTATAATATTATTATTATTATTTTCCATCCCCCCAAAAACAGTGCCTAAATGTTTCAGTTTCTGAGTGGTATTGCATTTTCATTGCATTTCTATTTAGGGATGCATGGACTCCAAGAAAAATGTTGTAGTCTTTTCAAACTCTTTTTTATCTCCTTCAGCTTATCAAATGACGTTTCTGAACTGGAACCTCCACAGTTGCTTTAGCATTTTGCTTAAGGCACAATCAAAAAGTAGCAATATGTGCTGCTTGGTTCAGCTTATAAGAAATGCTACAAAGGGAGACTTTCCTGCCATTTTTTCCTATCCTTAGTAGATAACCGTTAGAAAGAGTTTTAAGACCTGGTCTTCAGTGGGCTGCCTTTGTGTCCTTCTGTGTCTTGAGACCAACAAATTGGAAATGATTGCTAGAATCAAGCCATGTAATTAGACAGCATAACATCTAATATACTCCTTTTGTCAGTGCGCCAGAGAGAAATTTTCTGTAAATGACACATTACACCATAAAAACCCCACTTTCAACAGGCCTGTTAATGATGATAAATAAAGAACTTGTGGAAAATCAAGCAATTAATCCATTGGAAGCTTTCCACTGGAGTCACTAATAAGGCATCAGGAAATGCAAACACATACATAAACAAATCCTTTGTGAATAAACTGTTTTAGATTACTACAGAGGTTTTTTTGGGAATAAGCACCCCTAACCTCAGCAGTAATGTATTTTATGCCATTAAAATAAATCAAATTATTCATTTAAGAAAGATGATGTGCAAAGCAAGTTCTTTTTATTAGAAAGTATTAGTTACACAGATGTATAATTTTATTTTGTGGACAAATCAGATAAGGCAGCTACATTATGTTTTTGTTTATTAACCATCAAATAATGCATTACAGGCATAATGCACTGCTGGTAATAAATGCTGAAATTTAGAATGTAGGAGGATATTATTGAGTAATTCAAACTGAGGCTATGTTAAGTAGGACACTCTGTGAAATAAAGAACAGAAGGTCCTGGCATGATAGTAGGCATAATATTGGATCCATTAGCACGGTAAATGTCCTTCGGGGGTTTGGCAGTCTGTCACTTTGGCAGGTGCAATCATTATTTAACAAAATGTCCCAACATTTCTTACCTTGCCCAGATCTGTGTTTTGCACATGTACTCCCTTTCTACAGAGTAGTCCATTAACTGCCATAGTGCATGATTTCAGCATAATGCTAAGTTCCAGACTGTACAGAGCTGAGAGTCTGCATGAAATTGTTGGAAGAAGATGGGCCAAAAGTGAAGATACTAGGGATCTGCAGGGAGAGATGGAGGGAGATGGAGAGATGGAGGGAGAAAATTGCAAGTGTTTAATGAATTGGTGGGGGGGGGGTAATGGTGGGGGTTATATGTATTTATTGTAAAGTGGGTAATGTCCTGATTGAAATGTCATTTCCTTATATAAGGAACATCCACAAGTATAAGAAAGATGATAATTTGCCATTATGTAATCTGTCATTTCCCCAACCAGAAGGTTGAAAGAAAAAAAAGAGAGAAGTAGTCATAAATAAGTTCAAACCCAATACAAATATGTTTGACTGGTTTAGACCTGGTAGGTGTATGGATTCTTTACTTTCTTTACTTTAAGCTGTTTCTTTCTGTTTTAGCCAAGTAATATGGATCTGCCTTAGATGTGATGCTAAGATCTTTGGAGAAGGGCCTTGGGAAGGTTGACTGATGTTTTTGAATTCTGCATACACTACTATGTTTGTATTTTGTATGTTTTTGTGTTTGATCTGAAACTCAATAAACATTAGAGAAAGAGAGAGAGATTGGAAAAGAGTGCCACAAATGGCTATGCTTTAAGACAGACCTATGAGCTTCTATATGTTGCTAGACTCCAACAGTTTTCACCCCAAGACAACATGGCAATGGTCAGGTATGATGAGAGTTTGAATCCAGAAACATTTGGAGGCTCATAGGCCCCTCATCCCAGTTCTAATACATTTACAGCCCAATCTTTTAATGACTATCCTCACATTACTTTTTACTTTCTTGGGCTCCACGATCACTGCAGATGGTGACAGCAGCCACGAAATTAAAAGACGCCTGCTTCTTGGGAGAAAAGCAATGACAAACCTAGACAGCATCTTTAAAAGCAGAGACATCACCTTGCCAACAAAGGTCCGTATAGTTAAAGCTATGGTTTTCCCAGTAGTGATGTATGGAAGTGAGAGCTGGACCATAAAGAAGGCTGATCGCCAAAGAATTGATGCTTTTGAATTATGGTGCTGGAGGAGACTCTTGAGAGTCCCATGGACTGCAAGAAGATCAAACCTATCCATTCTTAAGGAAATCAGCCCTGAGTGCTCACTGGAAGGACAGATCATGAAGCTGAGACTCCAGTACTTTGGCCATCTCATGAGAAGAGAAGACTCTCTGGAAAAGACCCTGATGTTGGGAAAGATGGAGGGCACAAGGAGAAGGTGACAACAGAGAATGAGATGGTTGGACAGTGTTCCCGAAGCTACCAGCATGAGTTTGACCAAACTGCGGGAGGCAGTGGAAGACAGGAGTGCCTGGCGTGCTCTGGTCCATGGGGTCACGACTAAACGACTAAACAACAACAACAGGCTTGTCTCAAGCCATACTGCTAATTAATGAGTCACACCTGGCACTCTCAAATGCTCCAGAGATGCCAATAAACATATTGCTATTGTTATCTGAATTTCACATCAGCCCCTGAGTGTTTTGGACACCCTGGACATCGGAAACTGCCTTATACCAGGTCAGAAATATAAAATAGAAGTCAGCCTTAATTACTGAGTCCCAACTAGCATTCTCAAAATCTCTGGAGATGCAAATAAACTCTGTCATAAATACGGCATATGTCGTTTAACGTTTCCTTCATTATACTTCTGTAAAGTCCTTCCCACTCTCTATTGCCTTTCTTGCAACCTGATCCAATGAGTCTCACCTTATTTAAACTGGATCTTTTTTAAACATATACCGTATGCAAGACACCCCCCGAGCCTTTTAATAAGCAAAAAATTGGGTTGTTCCAGCATTGTTAGATATAAGATCTGTAAGTGGGGAAAGACTTTCCTTACACTGCTGCACCTAAAGTTCATTGGACTCCCAAACCACAATCCTAATCTAGTTGGATTTTACAAGTGACACTGAAATTCAGTGGAATTTACTGCCATGGAAATGTAGAAGGCGTTACCATTTTTCAAACAGCCTTTTCTATTTTCCCCCATCCCCAATTTTCCATCAATATAATACCTAAAAATTCAAACCTTGTTTCACAGAGACACCCTCATCAAGGGCATATATTGTATTCTCAGAAGTTTGAAGTTCTTTTTTTCCTGAGCATTTAAGTAGGCAGAAAGAAATATTTCTCTGAGATGAATAAGTGAACAGGGAGCCAACTCAGAAAATAATGAATTATCAACCATATAGATTTGTCACTGCAGTAAGGAATAATGGATGCTGCATGCACAATTACAAGTATGTATGAGAGACTGAAAAACCAGCCTGCTTCTTGTTAATTTCATATTTGCAGATTTATTAGGGAGGTAAAGATTTACTCAAGTAAATCCTTATAATGACAGCAGACACTAGACATAAAAAAAAATACAGTCGGGAGATAGTAACCATGACAGACACAAAGAGAAACTAGAACAAAGCTTTGTGCAAGAGGAACAGAAGTAGGGAGGGGAAGAATAGACACACACACACACACACACACACACACACACAATGCATTGTGCTATACATCATACAAAAAATGAACAAATGCCTTTCCTTTAGGAAAGCTCAATTTACATGTTGAAAAACAAATTCTCCCTGCATCATTAAACCTTAGCAAAGTGGATGCATAGTTTGGGATAAATTCTGTTTACTCCATTTCACACACAATTCTACCTCTCTCTCTCTCTCTTTCAGTGGGAAAGATTCAAGCACTTGCTGCAGTCTCTTGGGACTTAATGACTGCCTCACTTTGACTGAATTATGCCCAACATTACAATACAGCATTACAATACAGGAGTGCTACTGAGTACCTGAAGTCCTGAAGAAAGATGGGTTGCAGAACATGGCAAGCAGCCAATAACGAGAAGCGGGGAGTGTTAATCCTATATCAAAATGTGAAATACTTAATGTTTGGAGTTAAAGGAAAGATAAAGGTCACATCTATACCAGTTTACCTCTCAAAGAGTCACAATTCTCTAAACTTTTAACACAATACAGTTTTCAGGATTTCTTGGGAGAAGCCATGTGCTTTAAATGTATCATGTGGGTGGTGTTTAAACCAGAGTTCCTGTAACCTAGAGTGTTGTCCCAACACTGATACTGAAGGGTACTATACCACCACAGGGCAATGCACATTTAAGGTTAATTGCCCTATTTCTGAGGGGTCCACTCTGATGAAGTTGGTAGGTTTCCTGTTACTTCTGAGGATGGAGCAGTAAAATGAAGGCAGAAAGCTGAAAGGCTGAGTACCTAGGGAAGAATCGTGGGAGTGAGGTGGAAGGTGGAAATGAACTCTACTTCTGGCACAGGTCTAGAGATACTTTGAATTTTCCTAAAGCTCACCTCGATTTCACTCAGGAAATAACTGGAGTTTTTCAGGAGGGTGGAATGGGAGATATTAGAGGGGCACTTGTAGCCCCTCAAATGCATTCATAGCCTATGATGCAACACTTATTAAAAGGGGATGGGAATGGAAGTGTGTTTTGGGGCTGCGAGTTACTCTTCTGTGAATGGAAAATGGCAATTTTGATCAAATTTTAATCTGAGCTGGATAAGTGTGTGAGGGCTTCAAATACTCACCTTTGAGGCTACAAAGTTAATTTCCAAGCTGGGATTGGATGAACGTCAATGGGATGTCTACATGGAAATAACCCCCTGAGTTCACCCCTAATTGCCTGCCCACCTGCCAAGTTTTGTAACTGCAAGTGCTCAAGAGCTTTACCCTGGCACTGGGTAAGAAATATTTGCCTTAGTGGCTGTTTCCCAAGTTGGTCGAAGGAGAGGGTTTTTGTTTGATGTCTCAGGGCTCCTCTTCTGAAGTAAAAGTGCCTGGGTCTAGGTCTTGTGTTCCATGGCATAGTCACCTGAACACAGCAAAAAAATAAATAAATAAAAAATTAGGCATGCCCAATGGAAGTCAAGGACCAGACCAGACTTGAACTCTGATGACAGAGGATGGCGAAGACTGTGGGGTAGCAGCCATGTGTGGAGATAGCCCCAGAAATGCCTGCCTTGTTGGAGACTCCCACAGGAAGGAGACCCCAAGAGCTTACATCCTCATCATTTGCTTTGCTCAAGATGGCAACGCTGACCCTGCACCTTGGAAACCTCCTTGCTGTAGAAAGGCACTATGCTGTTACAATCCAACAGGCAAAAAGAGTAGAAGGCTTCCAAGCCCCCAAAGGGCCAACAGCTTCTGTCAGAGGGGTTGGAGCTAGAATAACCCTTTAGCTACAGAACAATTAAAAGCCAGTTGTTGCTATTGCAATTTCTAGCTTGCTGTTCTGAGCACGCTGGCTTGTATCCAAATCTTACCCCCTGTGGCAGAGCTTCATGCTGTGGCACCAGGGAGTGGAGAGAAGGGCTGGAGCGTGTCCGGGGGCGTGGCATGCCACCTGCGGGGGTGGGGCACCCAGTGCAGGCAGGGGGGCAGCCGCTATGGCACCCCACCAGAATTGCACTGCAGGGGGCAGGGCGCTCCCCCCGCACTCCTCTTCCCCCGCCAGTGCTTACCCCTTCCTTGACTTTCATATGTGTCATCTAACTACACAGAGGGATAATCATTTGTTGACTACAACCACACAATGAGTTGAAAAGGGATATGGAGAAAATGCATATGAAACAAACTCCCTGGTTCTCTTTGTATCAGATTTTTTTTTTTTTGCCTTTAAAGAGCATTTTGCACCATGTCCAAAGCTTGCAAAGTGCTTCAGGTGTGACCTGTCCTTTCATAAGTCCATATCACGTCCAAAGTAGCTAGCATCCATATTTGTGAAAGAGACTTTTGAATAATGAGATTTTCTTGTGTTGGAGGATATCAATCATTTGTTGTGAGTCAACTCCGAGTATAAGAAAAATATTCCTATTTGTCTAAAGAAAAAAAGAAGCATTGTACCTCTCTCACCCCAAAATGTGCATGACTCACTTGAGAGCGCTAGATTTCCTACTGATATTGACCTTGAAATGCATCAACTCTCATTTTACCATGCTCTAGCCATTTCAGCTCTCAAATAAAAGACATCTTAGTATTAAAGGCCTCAAGAAACAAAATGTATTAACTAGATCACTTTAATGCTGCCTTAGTAAAGTTGTAACCTCTGTGATCCCCATTATAGAAGAGAATGTATTCTACTTGCTCTTGAATGTACATGGTCAAAACACTTATATCCCAACTATTTCTATGCTATTGAATTGCTACATTGCTTGCTGTGTGTTAGGAAAACAGCTTACTTTGTTAAGTCTGACATGCTTTGAGTATGAATGCAAACATTCTACAGGGCAATACTCTTTACGTCATTCTTGCATAAGGCATCTTGTGCTTTCTTAGGCTAAGCAAAGAAAAATTGTATCAGGAAAGTTGTCCCCCAAGAATGGCTTTCATTTCATATCTGCTATCAAATGTGTTTACAATGTTACAACAATTCACTTTCTTGGTATTATTCTTCCTTTTAAATCAAGGCTGGGAGACCTGTAGACCTCCAGATGTTGCAGTCCTCCACAACTTCAACTAGCATGGCAAATGGCTAGGGATATTGGGAGTTGTAGACCAACAATATCTGGAGAAGTACAGGTTTCTCATTCCTATTCTGGTAGTTCCAAATTACTAAGGCTACAATCCTGTACCCATAAACTGGAAGTAACCCCAACCAAACTCAATGGGACTTACCTCTGAGCAGAAATGTATGGGATAGTGCTTTATAAGGTAAAGGGACCCCTGACCATTAGGTCCAGTCGCAGATGACTCTGGGGTTGTGGCGCTCATCTCGCTTTATTGGCCGAGGAAGCCAGCATACAGCTTCCAGGGCACGTTGCCAGCTTGACTAAGTTGCTTCTGGCGAACCAGAGTAGCACACGGAAATGCCGTTTACCTTCCCACCACAGCTGTACCTATTTATCTATTTGCACTTTGAGGTGCTTTTGAACTGCTAGGTTGGCAGGAGCTGGGACCGAGCAAGGGGAGTTCACCCCGTTGCAGGGATTCGAACCGCTGACCTTCTGATCAGCAAGCCCTAGGCTCTGTGGTTTAACCCACAGTGCCACCCGTGCTTTATAGTAGTTCTAAATTACTGTGTTTCTTGTTTTTGATCAACACTTAACTTCCCTTCCTGTGAAGTTAACCCATGAATCCAGACTATAGAGTCTGTAGTGTTCTTTCAATAGTTATATAAGCAAGATAGGACTGTCTCACACAAAAGTTATGGTGAATTTGTTATTGTATCTCACATCTGTATAAATGTATTTATTTATTACATTTATATTCCCTCTTTCTTCCAAAGAGCTTAGGGTGGCTTCTTCCCCTCTTTATTTTCTTCTCACAACAACCCTGTGAGGCAGTGTAGGCTGACAGATATTTATTGGTGCAAGGTTCAGCACTCCAACCATTCCAACACACTGGCTCCTTAATTAAATTGCCCACTTATATAACAAATGGCACAAGAAGGATTTAGATAAGTACATAATTTAAAGTTAGGAAACTGACCTGTGCAAAAAAAAACAGTTTCAATTCTGAGTTTCTAAAATAATTTGATGCAATCCAGCCAAAAGAAAAATATTTTTGAGTCCCGTTAATTTCAGTTAGGGTCTCCTGTTAAAATATATCAAAGTTCTAAGTCCTTAATTATAACAAGGTTGAATTTTACACCAGAGCTCTGGAACACTAGAATTCACGGATATGAGATGAAGCTGATTGATGAAAGATTCAGGACAGACTAAATAAAGTTATTCTTTGCATAGCGTATAGTTAAACCATGGATTCTGCTCCCGCAAGAGGTACCCCAAACTTGGATTGCATATCAGCTTTTTGCGCAGATAGTGGGTAATAGGTTGCTAAAATATCTGTGTGATAAAACTTATATTTTAGAACATTCTTTTGGGTCTCATTTGTCAACTTTCCCTGCCTCCATAGACCAACATGTTTTTAAAAAGGCTTAATATTTCCATTGGCTCCTATGCTCCAGTGAAGATGACAGACCTTGTGGGAGGAAAATCTTAACGCTTTAAGAAAGCAGACTGAATTCTGCAGAGAGATGAATTCTACATCACTCCAAGTTGGTGCATAAGTAGTAACCCTGTTTATTTTTTGTCAATGGCATTAAAAAAAAAAGTTTGTGGTGACATAGTTGTTAAATAAACACATGCCTTTCTCCTCCAGTAGGAATTGGTTGTGTTACCATTTAAAATCCAATGCACAGAACCTTTAATCCTTCATGTATCACTTTGTGTAAGAGTCCGCATGTCAACAAGATTTATCTCTTAATACACACTTAGACAATAGGTGTTATTTTGATTAATCTTGTGGCTAATTGTGTACTGAAACTACAGCAGCAAATTCCATCCAATTATTTTCTCAAGGATAATGACTAAATATACAGTACTTACAGATAACTGCACCTTTTAAATAATGCCTCAGCTTAAGCTCATAAATAATAGTTTACTCTGGTAATGGCACTGAAATCTATGGTGCTGATATACTGATCCTCTTAGTCAACAGAGAATTCTGTGCCGGCTGCTACACACAGTGTTCTCTTTCACTGAACACACAATTGTTTCATTGCTTGACAGTACTTGTCATCTGTTGGGACACAGGGAGTGGAATGCTCAGCTTTCATCCATTCAAACAGGTGATGAACAAAGCTACAACATCAGTCATCTGCTTGGGCAGTGTACACATGATGCAAGAGTACAACCTTAGTGGCACGTGATGTGAGCTTTTTCTGCACGCACAAGGGTAAATCAAGAAGAAGAAGACATGTGCAGAAATGTGACCCATTGTAACTTACTGTTCAGAAACTACCAAAGATCTGAGGTAAGAAGTTAGGCTTTAAAACCTCATATGAAGGATAATAACTTAAGAACAGTTCAAATGGTCCATCAAGCATCCTACTTCCCACCGTCAAAATCAACAAGCGGGACAGGAAGGCAATAGCTATCTCCTGATTATATACTCTCCAGCAATGGGTACTTTTCCCATTTTACATCTGATGAAATTGTTTTGTAGTATTTAGAATCTGTATGGATTATTTTATCATTTTAGAGTTTGTTAAATTGATTTTAATCAGCCTTAGAGCTTGCGCTTCTATGTTTTATTCTGTTTAATATGTAAACCACTTCAATGGCTTTAAGTTATGAAAAGGTTTAAACATTTGTTTATTATTCTTATGATTATGAAGAAGATCCTGAAGAAATATCCTATCCCCAATAACAAAAATAATTTTTTGAGAAATCTTAATCATATTCCCTTTTTTGGCATCAGGAGATACGATTGCAGTTGTATCCATTCTTTGAATCCAAGGGTGATTTGGATTTTTCTTTGAAAGAAAACCACAGATACAAATAAAAGGAAAAACTTTGGGTCCGTGTGCATCTCTAGTATTTACTATAATATGAAAGGGCAAAAGAAATAATCAAGAGTTCTTATTTGCTTCCCAATTATACCACTAATTTTACCATTTCTTAATTCTTCTCTTTCCCTACTATTGGTAATATTATTGCCTTTCTTCAAACATATATACCAACAAGAAATCATTTTTTTTTTGTATTTATGAATAACTGCCTGCAAGAAAATGTCTTTGTATATATTCTGATATATTCCTGAGCTGCCTTGTGGGACATCTTTGGGAGAAGAAAAGGTTAACGAGTAAACCCTACACAAATCCAGAGTAGAATCCACAGTGGATGGTCCCTTGCACCTTCTTCTGGCAACTCCTGCAGCCAACATGGTAGCAAATGTATTGCTCTGCTTTCCTTTGGATCACATCAGTGAGGCCAAGAGGGGGTTCTTTCCATCTGGGCAGCTCAGGACCTCCATATACATTGCCCAGACTTGCCCCCCAGAGAGGACTCTACATGACTTGACTTCATCCCCAGAGATGCACTTCATTTTCTCTTGAGACAGATGGATGCCAACAGCAGCAATCTGAGCTCAAGTTATAACCTTAAGCAAAGCAATGAGAAACTCTTGAGAGGAAAGAATGAAGAACCCAGTGGATTATGTACCTATCAGACCTTTGTTACAAATATACATTCCCAGGAAATGAGTTTGCCATACAGCAGCATTCAAGCTATCAAAACATCAACAGAAGAGAGAGTGAATGAAATATTCAATGGCTTTCCTCAATAAGAAAGGTAATAAAGAAAGCTATTGCTGGCAGCCACCCATTTGAAAAGGTAATATGGCTGTTTGCAAGCTGAGCAGTGCTTTTTTCTCCCTTCATTGAGCAAAGTTCCCTGCCGTTGAGTAACTGAACTTAATTTCTCAACGTCAACATCTCTGCTAATCCCACACCTGCTTTCAAAGCCAGCTCTGTTTAGCTTTACGTGGAACGAGCTGAATGTTTTACTTTCAAAGCGATAGGTGAAACAGGAAGATTTCTCTCATGCTTCTCTACCTCAAAAGGGAAAATTACAAAATGACTACTCTGCTACTTATTTAAGTGGGAAATTGGCCTTTTATGTTCATTAATCCAACTTGCATACATAAAGCAGGAGTGAATGGTATGTTTTCAAACTGCTTTACTTTTACCTTTGCTCTATACACAAGTTCCAAGACTTTTTAAAAAATATACTCACTGATCCCCTTGACTCCTGCAATCTTCTTTTTTATCTCTGCCTACTAGTAATTTTGCCTCAGCAAAGCTGTTCAACTTGGTCATTTTAAGTGATCCTCAATGAGACACTGACTATTCCCCCCATTTATTTTATTTATGTCCTTATTACGGTTGTATCCAGTGCTGGCTTTGCCTTTTCAGAAATTGCTTTCACTCATAAAACTTTGGCCTCAAATTGTTGCTGCCATACCTCCTCACTTAAACCCTTTGTCTTCTCAGCCATTCCTGAGAATCACTGGCTAAAATGTGGTGCCCCAATTTATGCCAACAGAACCCTCTTGCATGAAGCAAATTCACCACTAGAAATACCAGCATCTCCATGAGAAGGCACCCTTAACAAACAACAGTTCCTAGAATTATTTGGGAGAAGCCATGACTATTTCAAGTAGTATAGTGCTTTAAATGTATGGTGTGAATATGGCCTTAGAGAGTTCATGAGAGAGGCAATATATGAACCAGGAACTTCCTGATTCATAGCTCTGTTCTATGATATACGCTCTCATAACAACAATGCACCAATTTAGGCAAAACTATGTAGTGCAATGGTCTCTAGACACAAAGATTATTCTTCAAACATCTTTATCCATCACAGAGTAGGCAGTCAATATGCCCCAAGAACCATCTCTCCCCACATAAATTAAGCCCATTCATCACCTCAGGCCCTTCTCTGAAAGCCCCCATGGAAGGGGTGATGACATTGAGGCCTTTTCAATGGTGGCTCCCCACTTATGGAATTATCTCCTCAAGGAGGCACATCTTCGTTTAGGTGTCAGGCAAAAACATTTCGCTGTTGCTCTGGTCCAACACTATCTGCTCTTCTGATTGAGTGGTTGATTTAGAACTGCTGCTATCTTGCACCTCTCTCCCATATTGGAAGATCCAACTCATGATCCACTTAGAAGAGATGGATTAGATTAGGAATGAGGAACCTGTGGGCCTGCAGATGTTCTTGGACTTCAGTTCCCTTCGGGAACATTGGGAGGGTCTCAGATTCTATATCTCTGGATTAATTGATCCAGAATATGCAATATGATGATGCATCAAGATCCCACCATGAACATGGTAACAATATGAAAGGCACATTACAAAACCTCTAACTATAGTGCTAGCAGAACCATAAGTTTAGGATTAGTGGAATGTTCAGTGTAAAATGTTCATCTTAAGGAAATGGATTCTAAATCCAAATTAATTTTAGTTTATCGTAACAAATTCTTTCCAGCTTCACACCTGAAGCAGATGGAAGGCGACTGCATCAGTAAATCAGTCCCTTCAAATTACTGTGGTTTATGAAGCTCATCTGCATTTTAATCAGACATAAAGGGTTTATTCTTGGAAAACCTCAAGAATGCCAGTTTTTGCCACCTGGAAATACATGGGAGAATTCATAGTAAATCAAATAAAATATGTTGCACATTTTAATTTTGCATATATTTCTCTCTTGAGACTACAGTGTTACATAGTTACAGGTATCAATATTTTTTACTTGCAATGATATATTAGAATTCAGATAAGAAGCTGATTTTTTGTCATAAGCCCATTTAATTGGAGATTCAGGACTTTTTCAACAGTGCTACAAAAGTGCAATAATTTTAAAAATCCAAATGTAGTTGTGACACCTTCAAACAACTTCTATAATCTGAGTGTGGGTCAACCAGTTCCCATTTAGAGAGAGAACTGATGTTTTCCAACTAGGATTCCCTTTATTATTATGTTATGATTTATTATTATTGGGTCATAAATGCAGCAAAGAAATGCAAGAAAGTTGCATTTATAATAGTTTGGTTTCAATCAGCTCAGTCAAATTAAATGAGTGAATTCATGGGTATCCATTATGTGCTATGAAAATCCCCTTGTAAGTGCACAGAATTCCTTGTGCTTTTGGAGGGAAGAAGAATTTCGTCAATCAACCAATTTAAACTCAGAAAAGAAAATAGTAGGAGTAGCTAACATCAAATGCCACACTGTGGTTCCCATTAGCTCCAGTCAGCATGACTAATGGCAAGGGCTGATGAGAGTTTTCACCAACACCTGAAGGACAGCACATTGGCTAGCTTGCATTACAGACTCTGATCCAGATGCTCAAGTGTCCAGCTCCCAAAACTAACTATTCCATGTATCATTTTCTTCCGTTTTATTTGTTGCTTCAAACAGTTCCTTACAACCATTAGGCATTACACACTCTTCACAAACATATTTCAGATCTCTTTCCATCATATGACTGCATCATCATCAACTTTTCCACTTTGCTGCTCAGGTCACAAGGAATCAGTTGGATAACTTCATTCTCTTTCCACCCATCTGACAAATAATTTCCCAAAGATGAAAAAATGTGTGTACTTGCCTATAATATTTTTTTCCAAAGCTACCATACTCCTTGACCACATGCATTTAGTTTTCAGAATATGTCACTTTTTTAATACTTTAGTTTACTGTTATTTCATTTAATTATCATAACATACCCTAATTGTTCGTGTTGGCTGGTGTTTTTATTTAATATCTTACTTTTTTGCTCTTGCTGTTCTCAACCATGGTGATAGAGCTGAAACTCCATACCAGTATTGCATTTAGGATTCCAAGCCTCCACGGTTTTCTTGAAGTCTGGAGAGAAAGAAAAAATCATAATATATATCTCTTCAACTTATTACCACTATTACTATTTCATTTATTATGAGTTGATCCAACACTGCCCGTCTATGATCAATATGAGTTCACTGCAGACTTTCATGAATGAAAGTAGGGTGGGGACCAGTTTTAGCCAAGCAAAGTCCCATGTTGCTTCACAACATCCTCCAACCCTCTAGAGCAGCTGGGCCAGCCCTATCATTAAGCAGAGATGGATGCAGCAGAATGATGAGAGGCACCAGCTAAGGAACCCCCAAGGGAACCCCCAGGGGAAGAAGGCTCAGAGCTGGTGGATTGGTTGTGGGACTACAATGAGTGGTCAGAGGCAGAAGATTGGGAGGAGGATGTGTCAGAAGCTGAAGAGGCAACAGGGTTTAGTGAGCAGGAAGAGACTGTGGAAGAGCACAGTTCTGACTCAGAGGCAGAATAGGGGGATCAAGGGGATGAGTCGAAGCAGGCTGCTGAAGACACCAGGGAATCCCCCTCTCCTGCTGTGACCAGCTCCCATCCCCCCCTGGTCTCCCAGAACATAGAGACAAGTAAAAAGGACAGAACAAAGAGAGGCAAGACAAAGGAACCTTAGGCTGCTGGTAAATAATAATAGTACAGTGGTACCTCGGGATGCGAACGGGATCCGTTCCGGAGCCCCGTTCGAATCCCGAACAGAACGCAAGACACAATGGCACATTTGCGTGTGCGCAGGTCACGTTTCGCCGCTACCGTGCATGCGCGCAATGTAATTTTGAGAGTCTGCGCATGCGCGAGTGGCGAAACCCAGAAGTAACACGCTCCATTACTTCCGGGTTGCCATGGAGCGCAACTTGAACGAGCTCAACCCGAAACACATTCAACTTGACGTATGACTGTAATAAACATCATAAATAAACCTTTATTGTCGCTACACCACCTGTGTGCAGTGAAATTAAATGCCCCCCACATACACTCAGTCTTGTTCACACTCTGTGTGCTTGTCAGAAGTCAATTACACCACTATTATTATTATTTTTCCATTCAGCAGCCCAGCAGCCCACGGATAAAAATGGTTCTTTAACCTGTTGGTGTGGCTGACTATACTTCTGTATCTCCTGCCCGAAGGTAGGAGATTAAAGAAGTGCTGGCCAGGGTGTGAGTCGTCCCTAAGAATTTTCCTCGCTCTCCTGAGGCAGCTGTCTCCCGCAATGTCATCTAGCGAACTCTGAGGACAGCCCATGATGTCATGTGCTGTATTTGCCACCCTCTGTAGGGACTTCTTGTCCATGGCTGTCAAACCAGCATACCACACTGTTATACAGTATGAAAGGACACTTTCTATTGTGGCCCTGTAGAAGGAGATCATCAATTTTTGTTTGACATTATTCTTTTGCAAGGCCCTGAGGAAATGGAGTCTCTGTTGGGCCTTCCTAACCACCTGGGTTGTATTGATTTTCCAAGTGAGGTCTTCACTAAGGTAAACTCCCAGAAATTTAAAGAAAGAGACTCTCTCCACACACACACCCCTGATATACAACGGGGCTAGTTCCTCTTTCTACCTCTGAAAGTCCAACACCATCTCCTTTGTCTTGCTGATATTTAGGTTCAAGTTGTTCTCTAGGTGCCTTCTCCCTATACGCTAATTCATCTCCACCTGTAATTAGACCGATTATGGTGATATCATCTGCAAATGTAATAATTGTGGTGGATGGATCAGGTGAAATGCAGTCATATGTATACAACGAGTACAGGAAGGGACTCAGCACACATCCCTGAAGGAACTGGGGGAGGAGCCTTAGAAAGCAGTAGGAAGAGGGGAGGGAACTTCAGTCCTTGCAACTGAACTGCCTCATTGGGGCAAGACCTACTGGGAAGAGTTGCTGTGATCACTAGGGCCTGCACTGTTTGGGTTTCTTTGAATAAAGAGTTAACTTCACTGACACTGTATGTTTTATTGATGACTTACTCCTGACTCCGGCTCCTGATAGTCCTGCGCTGTCAATCCGGCACTTTCTTGAAATATTCAGTAACATCACTATGAATTTTAGTGAAGGAAGTGAAATGGGTTAATAGAATAAAGATAGCACTGACAGTGTGACACAACGGGCATCTTGTCCATCAGTATAGGAAAATGACCACACCTCCAGGTACATGTTAAAGCATGGGGAACTAGGTAGCATTGAGCAGCAAAATGGTCTGACTCAATAATTGTTGTTTGCCCTCCTGCTTCATTATGGAACCTTTTATAGCTGCTTAATTCAGGTACTTAGTTGTGAATGCTGCTAATCGAAGTAATCATGGAAAATTAGAGCTTTTTTCACAAGGCAAGAACAACGTCTGTATTTATAGTCACATAAAATAGCAATAATTTCATTATGTGCTTTGTCACTTTCACCCTCATACAGTTCTTTCTACCCTTCTATATGCTGTATGCATAGGGGTGGGGGAGAGACTTTGTGGATGCCATAAGCATTTGCTGAAGGTTTGCTTGACACACAATCCAACCATCTGCCATGCTGCAAGTGTTGACATGTCCCCAGCTGTCACTGGAAACCTGACTCCAATCTTGAGGATTGTTAAAGCATGTGAAGAAGAAAAGCATTCTTATTGCTTGACAGTGACCTCTTGGTAAGAAACTCAGCAAAGTTCAAGCCTAGAAAGATAGACAGACAGATGGATATTATGGCCATTAGATGATTGCAAGGATGATTGCAAGGGCAACTAGCGGAGGCTGCTGAGCAGAAATGACTCACCACACCACTTTATCACAAAAGATTCCATACCGCAAAATTAACTACACTTTTCTCCACAATCAGGGAGATTGTTTTGTGTGGTGAGATGTTTGCATGCAGTAGCTTGCAACTAAAGGTAAAGGGACCCCTGACCATTAGGTGCAGTCGCGGACGACTCTGGGGTTATGGCGCTCATCTCGCTTTATTGGCCGAGGGAGCTGGCGTACTGCTTCCGGGTCATGTGGCCAGCATGACTAAGCCGCTTCTGGCGAACCAGAGCAGTGCACGGAAATCCCATTTACCTTCCCACCTATTTATCTACTTGCACTTTGACATGCTTTCGAACTGCTAGGTTGGCAGGAGTAGGGACCGAGCAACAGGAGCTCACCCCACCACAGGGATTCGAACTGCCAACCTTCTGATCTGCAAGTCCTAGGTTCTGTGGTTTAACCCACAGCGCCACCCACGTCCCATAGCTTGCAACCAGGCTTGGGCAAAATATGGCAATTTTGGTTTCTCGGTTTCTCTTCCCGCCCCCCATTTCCACATTTACACTTCATTCTGCACAAATAGTATATAATGCAACTGTTAATGAAATGAGTGACCATTTGGAGGCCGATTGCCAACCACCTGTTTAAAAAATGTATGGACATATTGACTAATTATTAACATTGCCCAGTCAACATTTCCTCAACTTAGAAAACAACAACCACTGAATAAATATTCATGCCATCAATGTAAAAGAGAGAGAAAAAGTCACTAATTATGCGTATGCATCTGTGCTGAAGAAATACTCAACACTGCCAAGAGACTTCAAATTGTGGATACGTTTGGGATCTGAATAGCCTTGCATTGCAAATAATAATTTCAGAGAGAGTTGTAGTTCTTTCATTGCTTTTAATATCATGTATGTCCAGGAAAACAAATGTTACACTTTTATTTTTAAGCAAACAGAAATGCATCATGAGGAAAACAAATTATATTTGTGCCAGATATTTAGATTCCTTCCTTCTGGCATAAATGGTTCAAATTGTACATTTTCTTAATGTTCATGATGCAATTTCCCAGGAATGTGAAAGACTCCTTGGTAGTCAGTTACTGTTCTTTCTGTCCTTTCACAAGATAGGTAATAGCAAAGAAATTTGGTAGTTTGGGATGTAAATACAAGGATGGACAAAGCAGGAAAATACTGCTGGGTTAGAAGCACCCTGAGGGGCAGTAAGAAACTACTCTTTTGCTTTTGGGGTTTTGAGGCAAGATCAGTCCTTTGCTGCATATTAATAAGAAGAATTAAGAATAATGCCAGCAGCCACCACCACCACCTCCTGTTTAGGCTCTCTACACATGATCGGGAACACTGCTTTTTATTAGTGAAGCAACCCAAACTTGTAACTGGTCAGTCTCAAGGACAAATCTGATGTCCAGATGAATACAAAGCTTTGGTGTCTCTCTAGTGAACTGAAACATTCTTGTAATTCTAACCAAGTTTGATTATTAGTTAATTTATTGTTTGTACACATGAATGTTGAGCATGCATCTTTGTTCATATTCAGATATTGATTGCTGCCGCCTCTTGACTGAGGTATTAATTGGCATGATTTCTTCACCACAAGACGCCAGGGAGGATTACAACAATATAATACACAGTTATAAAAACCGATAAAACCATTACAATTATGAAACAAGAAAAGTCATTTCACTTGGAGCAGGAAAGTATTCAGCAAAAGAGGTGAGTGCCACAAAATGAAATACAGTAGCTGTCAGAGGTCAATGTAAAGACATGTGCCTTCATAATATGGTGAAAGGTGAACAATAAACATAGGCGCCGACTCCATGGGGCTTGAGGGGGCCCGAGCCCCCTCAAAAATTCGTTTGGGGGGCTCCGCCCCCCCAATAATCTCCAGCGCCCCTCCAGCAGAGCGCCATCGCCGCCCCTCCCCCAGCCCAAAATGCACAGGGAGGGGCGGGCTGCATGCCTCCTGCCCTCCCTCCCGAGCAAAAGCTCCACCCAATTTCCTTTGGAGCTGATTAATAGGCGCAGCACGCTCTCCCCTATTCGCTCACGAGGAGGCGGCGCCACTTTATTTGCATATTCATGAGCTTATTTATTATTCATGAGCTTTCCCGGCCCCCCCCCAATATTTTTTATAAGTCCGCGTCCCTGACAATAAAGCACATAGGAAAAGCTAGACACATCTCTGTGGGGAGGGTGCTCCACAATTTAGGGGGTGCCACAGATAAAGCTCTCTCCTGGGCTGCCATGCTGCACACGTCTGAGGGTCATGGAACCATCAATAGAGCCCCCTCAGTAGATCATAACATCTGAGAAGGTTAGCAGGAATGAAAGCAGTCTTTTAAACATTTTGGACGTAAGTCATTTAGGCCTTCAAAATACTAAACCAGACCCTGCAGGTGTCCCTATTTTCCAGGGCATCCCTGATTTAGAGAAGCTGTCCCAGTTTCTGATTTAATCCCAGAATGCCCTGCTTTTCCTTAGGAAAATGGGGGGGGGGAATTAAGGATGACATGTTTTTGGATAATATGTTTTGTTTAAATCTTCAACAAAAATTATACAAAAAAGAAAAAGGTAGCCCCACACAGAGCACATTGCAGTAGTCCAATCAGAAACTCACCACAGCATGGAGTACAGTGGCCAAGTCATCACTGTCCAGGGACCACAGCTGGTGACCCAGCCATAGCTGGGAATGGGCACTCAGCCTCTGAGACTACCTGAGCCTCCATAGGCCATGCTTGATTCAGGAACACCTCTGAGCTACAAATCTGTTTCTTCCAGAACAGTGTCAAGCTAAATACCATTCCTGTTCTCAAAAGCTGCTCTAACTGTTTTTACAAGCCTCCTCACAACTTGCACAAGTGGAAGAATAAAATAAACAAACTGGTGGTGTAATGAATTTTGGCAGGGAGAAATCTCTCTGGTTTACTGTGAAATCCTCACCTGTGTACCTGTGTACCCTTATACTATAAACTGAAAATGTATCCGACAGGGGAAGATTCAGCTGGTAAGTTTATAGATATATTGGAAAGAGCAGGTAGGAGGTGCTTTGTCTAAAAGGAAATATGTTTTCACTCATTCCTCTTGCAAAAAATCAATGCAGCTCACACCTGACATTTCCTACTCTTCTATTCAGCCATAAGTAACTCTTTATTTATTCAACTGTTAGAATGCTTTTGCACTTATTGTTGGCATCCATCTGTCTCAAGAGACAATGGGATGTGCCTCGTGGGGTGAAGTCAAACTGCTGGAAAATCAGAGCACTTGCTGTAGCTGCAGAGACTGGTAACTTGTAACTGCTGGCTCCCACATTCTTTTTACTGTGTTAGCTACACCAAAGTGACCTTCCCAGGGTACAAGCCTGGTACAGTGGTAGATCGGGTTACAGACGCTTCAGGTTACAGACTCCACTACCCAGAAATAGTACCTCGGGTTAATAACTTTGCTTCACGATGAGAACAGAAATTGTGTGGTGGCAGCGCGGCGGCAGTGGGAGGCCCCATTAGTTAATGTGGTCCTCAGGTTAAGAACAGTTTCAGGTTAAGAACAGACCTCCAGAACGAACAGACCTCCAGAACGAATTAAGTTCTTAACCTGAGGTACTACTGTATAGAGGTCCTGGGCTGTCCAGATAATATGACCTCCTTCTCAGGCTCACTGATGTGGTCCAAAGGAAAGCACATTTGGCACCAGCTTTGTTGCAGAGTTGCCAGAAGTTGCCATTCAACCATCTTAGGGACTTTATTCCAGATTTGTGTAGTATTTACTCCTTTGTCAGGGAGAAACAATAACCTTATCGAGATGGTTTCCATGTATCATCACTTCCATAAATAAAAGCACTCTTTCCATCATTAATCTTCGCAAATCTGTTGCCTTCTTTTGTCCTCTGAGGAGATTCACCCGCTGTATGAAAACAAATGCATTCCTCCTTCCAGACATAAGTCTTTTGACAGAACTTGCCAAAATGGTGACGCTGTTTTTTACTGCATCATCCCAAAGCTCTTGTACTTTCCACGCTCTCCTTAAAACATGCTTTTGGTTAAAAATTATCTCCACACAGTCTTAAATCATCCATCTTAGGTCATTTAAGCGGCATTTCTGACTTGGGGGGGGGGATTATTGGTTAATCACATAAAAGAAAGAAAGGAAAGTCCCCCCCCCATCCAGTCCCGTTGCCGACATACCGAGCCTTGGTGTGTCTTCTCATGATATATTCCTGTTTATCCGACCCGCCTTCTTTATCAGAGATCTCTTCAATTAGCAGCCTTTACTCCCCATTCTTCCTTGAAATATGTGCATTTGCTTCTTTCTAATTGTTTCTTTTGAAGTTGCTGCAGCTAGTGGCACGAATCAGAGACAGCGTCCAGGAGAGCCGAAGTCCACACAAGGGTTTTCTGCCTAGTGCCCCCACCCCCTCGAGTTCGGGGGCGGTATATGTGAGCACAGTAGGCAAGGGCAGTCCCCCCCCATCTCCTTGGTGGCGCAGGGAGGCTGCATACTCCCATCACAGCCTGTTAATTACCTCATGTGGGTCGGAGAGATGTTATTGTCGGCTATCTTCCAATGCACCCCTAGTGGCCCCCCTATTATTATGCATTCTCTGCTAGACTTATCGGTCAGACTGGTTCATCTCATCATTCTATGGTCAAAGTGTCCCATTCATGAGCCTGGTGCTGATCCTTTCAAAGCAGATATGTTATGTTATCCCAGACAGCCATCTTCTTTTTTTCATTCAAGTGACCAAAGTGTTAAACTTATACATCTTAAGTGTGCACTTAATTAAATGTCATTTTGCTTTCCACATGAAGCCTACTTCCTTGAAGTTTGAAAACATCTTAGTCCAATTAAAAGGTATAATTTCACTAGTTCTGTGCCTGCATTCTGTGGAACCAACATGACTACAAAGACTGTGACCTAAATTTATCCTGCAGCAATATGTAAATTTTATAATTCATATGGATGAGCTTGGGGGAAATAAAGCCAACATTAATAACTTGAGAGGGAGTCACACAGATGGGCCCGTGGATGTGTTTATGCTTTGAATATGTGATTTCCACTTTGGACTGTTTCTGTCTTTCGTTGTCTCCAGCTGGGTTAGCCACAACACTTTAAAAAAGAATACACACATATGGATTGAGTTCTCTCCCCTTCCCTCCCTGCTCTCTCACACTTGCTCACCTCAAAAAGCACACCCCATGAAATTATAATCTGAGCCATCCTCAGCTAAATCAATCTTCAAAAACATCTGATATGACACAAACCTCACCAAAGTAAGCAGATGCAACTGTTTACCAATTAGCATTAGGATTGACTCTGTCTTTATTTTTAGGAAAGAAAGAAAAAGGTTATCTACTGGGCAAGTCACTTGAGATTTTGAACAAATGAAGGAAAATATTCTGATGCACTGTAGTAAGAGTGATGCTTTAATAAGATCTACAAGCAGAAAACAAATTCCTGCTTTGTATGTTGCCATGCTTCCTTAGTATTAATGTCCTGGGGAGTAATGCAGCACTGTAAATATTATACATAAGCGTGATGTATCATTTATTTATTTATGCACAGCACTGTAAATTTTATTCATTTCTTAGTTCAGATGGCCATTAAACTATGGCAATAGCCATATTTTTAAGCAAATGTTGTGTCTGTTGCTTATAGCTCTGCTCTATGTGTGTTTGTGTGACGTTTTCCTCCAATGTTATTTAAAACATTACTTCTTTTTTAATCATTGGGCATCCATGGGATTCCTCCTCAAGATTAGACCTGAAGGGAAGCTCTTCTAAGGAAAGTGGAATGTCTCTACCCTTTTCGTCTTGCATCCACATTGCCAGGTTCAACATTGCCTGGGCCAACAAGACTAGTACAATCAAACTGAAAAGCTGCCGATAAAGTTAGATAAAAACAAATGAATGCACATGGGAGAAGAGCTGTGTTAGTCTATTGCAGACAAAAGCAAATGGTCTTAAAGGACTCTATAGGTACTCTCTCTCTCTCTCTCTCTCTCACACACACACACACACACACACAAACGCCAATTTATTAGAATCATTATGACTTCCACCCTCTGCATTGTTTCCTGGGGGTAAGCTCGATTGAACTTGTTTCTGGTTGCATGGATTCAACTTGTAAAACATATTGAGCGTTTACAAAAGATCATGAGCCACACAAAATACAATATTGCCAAAAAAAGGTACCGTTTAAACTGCAAGCGATCTTGTAAAAACATTGTGCCAATTTAAACTGCTAGCATGAAGTACTAGCCCCATCAAGGAAAAGAGAAGTATCAAGCTTCTGTTTGATTGTTTCCCCGATCTCTGATTTACTCTGTATCAACAAACTTGAGAGCCTTATTATCACTTCATTCACTTGACAGAACAAGGAAGATCATGCTAATACTCCAGCTCTGGGTGAGCTACACTCCCCAGTGTTTTCTGCTCATTACATCAACGTATTTGATTAATAATATTAGTCCCTGCCATTTGTTTCTCTCATTTTAGCTCAGGCTGTAGGGAAGTCCCCAAAAGACCTAATTTCCAGAAAAGTTCAAATGCCAGCAAAAACTTCAGACTTTAATGATACTTAGAGAAAAGACACTGATTTAATACCACTGTACTTTCTAGTGTGCGCAAGGGAGCTCTCAGAAGTCTTTCATGTGGAGTGCTACCATGCTTCCAGAGGATTTAGAGATAGTATTAAGTCCTCTGAGGTTTGTGCGATGAGTGACTTCTCTTTACTATTCATTAGCGTACTCTGAAAGACAAGCCCTCTCATTCTAGGGGTTCTGCACTAAGTCAAAAATAAAGGGGACAAGAAAAAGAAGACAGATCGAAGGCAAGCATTCTTGTCGTTGTTGTGGACGGGTGGTGAGACATTTGGAGACATGTGGCAATTTCAATACGTATTCAGTGCACAACTGTGTCTCTTGAATTGCAATCTGTTGGTTGCTCTCCAATAACTTTTCACCACTTTGTGCAGGATATTTGGGGTGGGGAAGAAACAGCATAGGGCTGTAGGACTGTGTTAGGGTATCTGATTTGCATGCAGAAGGTCCCAGATACAATCCCCAGAGTCTCCAGTGTAGAGTTGGAAATGCCTTCTTCCTGAAACTCAAGAGAGCTGCAGCCAGTCAGTGCACATAGGACTAAGCAAGATGGAGTGAAAGGTTTGACTTAGAATCAAATAAATGGACAGTTGAAAGGGACCCCAGGGTCATCTAGTCAAGGCCTTTGCAATGGAGGAATCACAGCTAAAGAATCCCAGATGGAAGACCATGTTTAAAAATCTCTAGTGAAGGAGGCAACTTCCTAAACTCCTTTGTAATATATGTGTCTACCCTCTTCTCTTCTTCCTCTTCCACCATTATAATTACTTCACTCATATACCTGTGCATTTCCAAGGACAATTCAAACTGTTGGTGTTGACTTTTAAAGCCCTAAACGGCCTTGGCCCAGTATACCTGAAGGAACATCTCCACCTCCAGTGTTCTGCCTAGACACTGAGGCAGATGGGTGGGGTATAAATAATATGTTGTTGTTGTTGTTGTTGTTGTTGTTATATTACTGAAATAGGCCACCATTTCTTAGGAATTCAAAAATGTAGAATTCATTGTAATTTATATATTACAGCAATAAATGCATATGCATATACATATGAGAGAGAGAGAAAAAAATAGAGCAAGCGAACACTATTGAGTCTTGAGGGCCAAGAGGAACAAATAAGCTTTCAACAAATGTCCAAAGCACATCACCATTTGTGCTCAACTTATTTCAGAAGAGGGACGATTCTGTGAGTGCCACAAAAGAGAGTGTCCTTACCCTAATTAATACAATATAAGGACAAAGGAAGTAATCTAGGTGTGGGGGGGAGGGGCAGGAAGTTCCAACCCAGTGAAAGGAATCAGTGTATCTCATTAAAGGCCTCCAGGGGGAAATGATTCTGTCAGGAAGCCCAGACAAGGACTGATGGGCCAGAGAACCCCAAAATGGTGCTTTGAGGGTGGCAGTCACCCTGGTTTGATGTATGTCATGGGGAAATCCATAACCTTGGTTAACCCTGCCTAATAAGCAGCCAGCAAATGGGTTGGTTGATTCAGGACACACACCCAATACGTGTGCCAAAACCTGCTAACATATGTAATCAATAAAGTTGTGGCTTGTTTAAATCCCAAGCAGCTGGCCTGTATTTATAACAACCTTGCCCTGCCTTGGCTCCACCACTGCGCTTGGACACACAATGATTCGAGGCACTTTGAAGGCACATGGACAGATTAGCATTTATATTATAATAACTATGCAAGAGCGAAGGGATGCTGAATTAAACAAGGCTTCACTAATTAATTTTGGGGAGAATACTTTAGATTTTAAAGGTCCTAATGAGCTTCTTAAATCAAGCACTTTAATTATACAGGTTAATTAATATTGCTCCAGTGCTCTAAAAATACAGAGCACTTCATAAGGTCTACGAAACCATCCTAATTAGTCACAGAAAAACATTTGATTCTGGGACACAGAGCAAAAAGATATTGTTGTTGACATTTTAGGATCCCTTTATCTCATTCTGCTACTTATTTGTACTAGCTGAGCATAATTGATACAGGCCCACAAAATGAGGCCATCTCTGAGGAATATTACAAGAGTGCCAGCTGCCCTGGAACTTTGAGAAAAGCACCTTTTGCACATGCACCTGTCAAATAACTTGCCTTGTGCAACCTGCACATTATGCTTGAGAAGTACAATAAGGAATACAGATAAGATTGGCATCATCATTATTATTATTCACATGAATTAGAACAGAACACAGAGAGAAGTTTGTTCATGACCTGTTTTACAAGAATGTGAAGCTTGCAGGGAAAGCATCCAGTCAAAGCAAAGCCATGTTCACACCATACATTCAAAGCATTAAGATACCACTTTAAACAGTCATGGCTTCCCCCAAATAACCCTGGGAACAGTTGTTCATTAAGAGTGCTGGGAGTTTTTAATAGCCCCCAATTCCCCTCACAGAGCTACGATGGTCAGAGGATGAATGGATTATTAAACCACTCAGAAATTGTAATTCTGGGAGGGGAACATGAGCCATACACTTTTCAGCTTTTAAGTGGAAGTAACCAGAAAGTACTTCAGTGCCAGGCTAATAGTACTTTCACTACCATCAGATAAATTTCCACAGATTTTAAGCACTTCCCAAGGAAGAGAGCAAAATGGCTGCTGCTGATAGATAGTTAATTGAGTTAAGAAGGGTGCACCTCTCGGCCTGTTTACTTCACAAAAGAAAAGACTGACTACTCCTTTACTACATTAGGAAATATGAACATTAGGAATCTATCGCCATGCACTGCAGCCTCCACAATCCCTCTCCAACCCCCCTCCCAGAATCCAGCCATTTTGAAAGCAGGGGTGTTCATTTAATTCTAAAAGTTCAGAATCCAACAACCTTTTAGGTTATTGGGGTCTGCCCTCCCAGAAAATACGATGACTTTTCCTGTAATTTCAACACACATGAACCAGATTCCTGTTTCACAGAGGATACCAGTTTTTTTAAAAAATAAAAATGCAGTACTCCCAGTGAAAACAGCTGTCATTATTGAGCTGTGACAGAAAACAAGATGGCAGCTACTGCTGTACACTAAAATCCCTAATGGGTGCACCATTCTTTCTATGCCCAGACTGTCAAGTCTATTCACATCAATGGCTCTTTCAAAAAGTTTTTTCAGCAGGATAACAATAAATAACCTTGATGACTTATAGAACTGAGTTTACAGAGCTTTTTGTTCTGTTCTGTTTTCCACATATATCTTTTCAAATATAAATAGACCAAAGCAAAAATCTGCAGACATTTTTAATTCATTGAGAGAAAATGAGTTGGCTTACTGAAATCTATAACTAGTCTTAATGAAAGAATGAGAAACAATAGGTCTATAGAAGCAAAAGGGGGAGACACTAGGAGGGAATCAATCAAAAGCAGGCCTGCTTGGAATAGCAGTAATGCTTCAAGGACACAAATGGCACACTGGAAAATGCTTCTACTTATACCGACTCCCTGAACAGTAACAGCAACACAATAAATATTTCATATACCAAAAGACATTATCCTCAACGAATAAACTAAGGTTAAGTTTCTTCATCCTGTTCCGTAAGGCGAAACGGTTCTCTGAGGACAATAAATTCAACTCTAACACTGAATCAACAACCACTGCAATGTTCTCCCTACCAAACAGGATCTTGTTATTATGATCACAGAATTCTAAAGCACAAAAAAAATAATCAAAAGCCCATCTGCAAGAATACAAGGTCATCTGCCCATTATGAATCTGTGTGTTCCGGGTTCTGAATTCCCATGAAGCAGAAACAACATGCAGAACCAATCAAGAAGAGAGAAAGAGTGCAGAACAACTAATGTATATACCAATTAACAGCAGAGAGATTACTCTGTCTAAGAATGGGCATACCAACCAGAGTCGGTAGTGAGCACTCCATGCAACACAAGTCACTTCAGCCTCTAAAAACTAATATGGATTTAGGAGTGCAACCCAATTATTGGACCCAAGATTGGACCCAGACAAGAGACCCACCCACTCATAGGGTCTCTTGCCTGGTCAGAATTCAGTGTCCATTATTAGGTCTCATCAAGCCCATTTCTGCTTCCAGGGACTGGTTCAGGGCATGCAATGCTGTTACTGACTCAGATGTTACAGAGAAACACAGCCAAGTATCATCCACTTATTGGTGATGCTTCATTGCAAATCTCCTAAATGACGTCTCCCAGCAACTGCAGACAGATCTAAATAGTGTTGAGGCAAATATAGTGACTGCCAGGTAGCCAAGGCGCAATTACTCAATGCTATTCTCTGGAATAAACCCTGCATGCAAGAATCAAGCCACTGAATACAGTGTCATCAACCCTCAAACCAAGGAAATCATACATGAGAATACTGTGGTCAGTGGTATTAAAAGCTGCTGAGAGAGCCAACAGGATTAAGAGGGTTGCACTGCCCCTGGCTCTCTTCCAGAGAAGATCATTCATCAGGGCATCCAAGGTCTATTCTTTCCCCAGACCATACCTGTATGTGTATATACAAATAATTCCTGAAGCGCAAATCAAATTCTAGAAGCCTTTGGTTGAAGGTGACAGCTAGGCTATGCTAGACTCAAGGCTCTTGTGATTAAAATTACGCAGGACACAGATGTTGTTGTTTTTTGCCACTATTGGATAAGAGATTTGGCTGAAGTGTCTACAAAGGATGTATTATGAAGGCCAAATGTCCTTAGAGAGAAAGTTTATCAAATTACCATTCTGGCCACTTTCAGAATAAAGGCCAATTCCCAGAAGTAATATTGTGTTCTGAACCTTGCTTGTCCACAACTGGCTGTTCTAAATGATGCCCAAGTCCCAGCTTCTCTCTTTGATGAAGAAAAGGCTAGCCATTAGTACCTGGTTTCTACTGGATTAGAAAGATATTTTGCATTGGATTAGCCACTCCATCGATGCCATTGTATTCCACAAAGGAAAGTTTAATGATTTCACGCTCTTGTGTTCTAAGCATTGAGCCACTGGATTTCTGCCAAACAAATGTTAAGTCTGTGCTGTGTAATAATTATTTTTAATCTAAGCTTTAGTTTGTGCAGCTGTCATTAATCAGCACCGTCTTCTTGCCTATTTGCTTTGGCATTTGAGGCCCAGTAACCATATTCGTTCAACTAGCTTAAATGCTGCACAAACCCTAGGGTGTATTGTTTATCTGTTAACTGTGCTCAATATAGATTTAAGTCTTGAGCTTCAAAGAAATGACATGCATTTTCTCCATTAAAAAAAAACTTATTCCATGCTCTTGGTACCCGCCTGCCATTTCCATTGTGATTAGAATGAAAAAGCTCAGAGAAAAGGTTGGTCTTTCAAAGCTCCGTCTGGGTATACATAAGGGACTTGTCAAGAAAGCAAGCTCATTATTCCATCCAAAAATGAACATAACCAGTTTAGAGTGAAACTGAGAAAAGGCAATTCGACTAACACGCTAATCAATAAAAAGCACTAGTTTCACAACATCAGATTTTAATTTGCTTCCAACAAACACTAGCAAAATATTCCAAATCTTGTTTTGCTTTAAAAAAAGGAAGAAAGAAAGGTCTTTGCAACTCATCTATTTAAGACTGAGCTGTATATCCATAACAAGAGCTTCTAGACATATCGATTGCCATCTGAGAAGAGAAAAATTAAAACTAAAGTTACTCAGACATAGGGCAATTTACTGGTCAAGTATGGCAGTGAATGTGACAAATATATTTCTCCATAAGGAGGGGGATTGTCAAAACTGCAGTGTTCAGTTAGTTACAATATGTTTTTAAAATCCTATTTATGCCTTTACTTTATGCAAGAAAGACAATTAGACTGACCTTTGTGAAAGAGAAAGAACTATTGGGTCTTCATGTGACATAAGTGTAAGACTTTTGCTTTGATCCGTAAACACATTCCAAAAACACAGCTCTGCACATGCCATCAAAGTCACACATCAAGTGTGCTGAGCAGCTCGCAGCTGCTTTAATGTAGGTTTGTAGCAATGGACATAGCCCATGCTATATTGCTAAACTATACACTATCCAAGGATAGATATATTCACTTAAAAGGTTTGTTGGAAAAAGAAGGTATTCAATATATGCTGAAAATATAATATCATGCCCATCTGATATGGGAGTTCCAAGAGATAGGTGCTACCACACTAAAGACCCAGTTCTGATCAAAAAAGTACCTTGCCGAGAGAATACAGTGGCACCTTGGGTTAAGTACTTAATTCGTTCCAGAGGTCCGTTCTTAACCTGAAACTGTTCTTAACCTGAAGCACCACTTTAGCCAATGGGGCCTCCCGCTGCTGCCGCCGCGCCGCTGGAGCATGATTTTTGTTCTCATCCTGAAGCAAAGTTCTTAACCCGAGGTACTATTTCTGGGTTAGCAGAGTCTGTAACCTGAAGCGTCTGTAACCTGAAGCGTATGTAACCCGAGGTACCACTGTACAATAAAATTCCTACATAAAAAAGACCCTAAAGACCCAATTATGACATTATGTGGAACAGACTTCCTGGTAAGATTGTATCTTCAATAGGCTTTCTTATGCAGAAGTCAGATGGGTGAATAAGGGGTGATCTTTTAGGGAACCTAATCCCAAGTCATATTTGTATACTAGAACCAACAACTTTGAACTTTGTTCATCAGCTAATTGACATCCAGAGCAATTATTTCATCAACAGCATAAGAGGGGGCAGAAGTCTTTCCCAGCTAACAGTCAAACCACTGTATTTTTCATGAACTGCAGTTTCTGGGTGAACATCAAAGGCTATATACCCGATAATTGTGTCTGTTCCTCATGCAATCCCCACAATCCACTCTGTTCTTCCGTTGATATGATATTCTAAGTAATATAGTATCATCCAAATTCATTGTGTTTTAACAATATGGTGGTTGTGTTCAAACTATGCTCTGTATGCTGAGTCCAATGCTTTGGTGTTTCAGAAATAAAGGACATGCACACTCACTATTTAAAAGGGTGGGAAATAATTTTGTGAAACTAGGGACATTTAAGTACAGAATCTTCTGAAACTGAACACACCTGCAACATCTGTTTCAGTATGAGGGATGGTTTAAGATACGGAGTTTCTTCACGAGAATTACTGATGATTGATTTCTCAGGTGTCCAGGTCTTGTCCAAAAGCTTCAGTTACTGCTGAATGCTGAGGCTAGCCTGGTGATGGGAACAGACTACCACTCAAACATGACACCAGTGTTAAAGACCCACAGAGTCTTTCCCATCCATAAGTCCATAAGTGGAAACAACTTAGTCCCATAACCAGAAGGACCACCTAACCCTGTATGACCCAAGTAAATCACCAATATCATCTGAGGGAGCACTAGTCACGTCAATGAGGATTGTGCCTTCAGTGTAGGAGCCCAACTCTGCCGAACTCCCTCCTGCTAGAAATCAGGGAGGCTAAAGTAGTTTTATTTCAGGAGCTTGTTGCACCATGAATGCTAAGCTTTACTCTACAATATGACATTGCCAGTGTGGTATAGTGGTTATAGTGCAGGTAGGTCCAAGTCCTACTCAAATCCCTACTCAGAAATGAAGCTGACTGGATGACCTTGGACCAGTCTTTAAACTATCATTCAGCTGTCAATCTATCATCATGTTGTTGTGAGAATAAAACAAAAACAAGAAGAAAATGAGGAAGAAGGAACCACTCCAAGCTCTTTGGTGGGATAAAAATATTTTTTAAATGGCTCATCCCATTTACCTGAATCAACATTGAAGCTCTGAGCATATTTCCCATACACATAACTGCTGCACAGGGACTTGCTAGTCTCATAATTGTGTTCCTTAAAATATCATATATTGAATGAGCTTTCTTAAAATGATAATGTTATCTTTCTTAACTTGCTTTTCCTTCTTTAATTTAAGGTATATCTGCAGGAAAATTGGATGATTCATTCTGAAGAATTTGGATTTGACTATCATTAAAATCACTATTTTCTCTGACACCTACACAGTTTTTCTGCAACCGTAAGACTATTAATGCAAAGAATTATGGTTTAATGAACAGGATTAGAAGCCCATTAGAAAAAAATCATTACCAAGATGTCTGTTTAATTTTTTTTATTCAAAATACATTACTTATTGCATCCTTTCCTACATTCAGACTGAGCTGTGAGTTCCTAAGCAGCAGAAATGCTATTGAAATGACTTTTAAATGCCTTCAATGGGTCCAGTATGATATATCGGAAAGTAAAAATAGCAAAAGTATTTTAGATCCTGTTGAAGCCTTTAATTATCATTTGGAATAAGGAGAAAGCAACATCTCTAGACATTTAGACGAAGTATTGTGGCTTATTGGGTTAATGAAGAAATTTTTGCAAACACTTTGATGAAGAACTACTTACTCCATTCTTCTGCTGTTCTTGATGACTATTGTTAATGAAATAATTATTATTTATAGGTTTTTTTATATCTTTCCAATCTTCAAATCAAGAGCTCAGGGTAGCTAATATCTGCATATATTTCTGAAAGGTTTTTCTTTTTTGATTCACTATGCATTTGGATGATGTTTTATAAACAATTTTTTTCACGATGGTTCCTAAGATCAGGGAAAATTTTTTCATCTACTTTGGAATATAGTTGGGCACCATTTTGAAACAAGATGCTGAAATGAATCTTTCACAATTGCACAAAGCTTAACAAAATTTTGTGTGATGGTTCCTGAGATCAAGGAGCAGGATTTTTGTAGGTGTTTGGATTTAGCTGGGGGCGTTGTGAATTAAGATGCTGGAATGACCCTTTCAAAACTGCACTATTTTAACCACTGTTTTCCAAACCACTGGCTTTGGGTTCTTCTTAGAATTCCCCAGCAATGCCAGGTATGAGGATCCAAGTAAATAATAGAAAGCCATATTGTAAATTAACCATAATTATATAAAACTATAATTAAAATCACAGAACCACAGTCTAATTTTAATAGAGCTCAGCAGTATCAATATCCATAATAGCAGCTCACTAAAATCCAATTTCCTTCACAATCCTGGAAAATAAAACTGTGTTTAACTGCCACTTAAATATTTCTATCGTGGGGTCAGCCAGGTGTCTTAAGGGAGGGACCTCTCTATTTCAAGGACTCAAATTCTGTTACCTTACTTCCTGTAAAATCATGATAGCTTTCCAGAAGATGTAGCTGCCTTTTCTGAGATCCATAAATTGATACTCAGGAGTGCTGCTGATTCAATGAGTCACGATAAATCTATCATAGCCCATTGACATACCTAGACTGACTTGGCAGTTTGGCAGCAGGTGACATAACCAACAAGTTGGGTTTCATCCTAACTCTAGATTGTGTCTCAAGTCTCTGCACCTTCTGCTGCCCCCATTACCAAGGAATAACCAGACATAACACAATATCTTGGGTCAAAAAAGACTCAACTTTATTCATTACAGATGTTTGGCATAGGCACTGGGTAGAATCATTGGCTTCTAGCCCATATGTCAGAAGTATTCCCTGAGCCAACCCAACAGCTGGGGAATCCTGTGACTTACATCAAATAGAAATGCTCCTGATGGGATGCTGTCTTGAGTTAAACTGTAGACCCTGCCTAGGTATCTGGACAGAAGCAACTCCTCCCAGATCCCTTTAACGGGATATCCTTTCTCTCAGAGGGGCAGGCAGAGGCTACAACCTCTCCAACCAAACTAAGACTTACCCAATGCTTAAACCACCAGACTAGATCCAATTGGCCCAGTGGGAACATTCCTACCCAGCCCTGATTACAGTGGCCAACGATGTCCATACCAAGGTCAAGAGCAACCAATAGCAGCCATTATTCAAAAGCAATGAACTGGGCACTGAGGATAAGGCAAAGCACTTTATATCTACCAGGAGCAGACCCAAAGGACGCCTGCATGCTCTGTTGGATCTGCCCCTTGGGAATGGCCAGCTTCCAAGCCTGCCCATGATTGGCCAGTTTTGCAGGCAGGCTTGGATCCTAAACTCTGGCCAGCAATGCAAGCAGTTATACCTCCCACTGACCATGCAACAAGATCAATGTTGGACTGATTGGAGGAAAGCAGCGCTGCCATGAAAAGCCGCCGCACCACTGATGGTAAGTGGACTTTGCCTGGCTCTTCTGACTAAGCATCACATCCCAAGAGTACTTCACCTGTAGCTCAGATGACTAGTCTACTTGGTTATAACCCACTCTCTGCTTCAAAGATCATGCCTTGGTTGCACCTTCAGACCAACAGCCCTGCTAGTTATGTGTGCTCTTTACATTCTTCAGATATTTTCTGCTCCATATTCAAAGCACAGCACTGGAACATACACTACTGAAATAAACAGGGCTTGCACAAGCAGAGCAGTTGAGGATCAGGAAGCACATGATTAAAAGATTTTCGGTTACATCCGGCATTGCTGTAAACCCAGGCAATCCCCAGCAGTATCCAGCTCAGCAAAAAATATGTAATATTTTATGACACTCTAAAAGCATCAACTTCGTATCAGTCTACAGACTACATGAACATCTCCCTGGTAAAAAAAAAATCAAGCTATTAAATCAATGAGTAAGCACTGCCTCTATATTTTATAAATAATCCAATATAGAGTTTCCTGACATTTATGGACATTTACAAATTAAGCGTGTACTTTACTTGGAAGATTGAAGATCTAATCCTCAGAGTGCTTAGCCAAGATTGAACTGCTTATTTTATACGCATGAAAGGATTCCTTTTTCTACAAACCTTGGATGCTCCACATCTTTATACATGATGTGGAAGCACAAAAATATTGGTGGCTTGGGTACCCTCAGTCCATACTGCTGAGGTTTCAAGAAAGGGAAAAGTGAATGCATTTACTTGAATTGGTAAAATGTACACATATCCTGTGAGAGAGATGTGTGAGCTCCCTAATTCCATGAGCCTCATAAGTGTGGGAAGATGACACATAAATCACCACTTTTGCATTGCATGCAAATCAGTTCAGTTTTAGGGGGAAGCTAAAATGTGATAAAATGTTCACTACAGAGCATACAAAGGGTGACAATTTCAGGACAACTGAAGTCCCCTGTTGAGACCATAGATGATTGAGAATTTAAATGTGAAAGGCTTTAGCACAGTTTACATGGATATTTTAATCTGGAATGCACAGATTCAACCCATAACCCAGAGTGCTATCTTGGCACATTAAGACGTTAGTGAGGAGTTGAGTGAATCCAAAGACAACTCCTTGTGTTGGGGAAGGAGTAGGTTTTATCATGTTTTACCTTCCTTCTTGTTAATTTTAAGTTCTACCCAGACAGGAGTGACCCATTTCAATGAAGTTCTTGTTTTCTTACATTGCCTATCAGTGGAGTCATTAGAGACAGACAACTCAAGTTCAGTTGCTGTTTTTCCTATCCTGGCTGTTGACTGTGATCCAGGAAATCCTTATTTCACAGGCTTAATAGTTCTCTTTCCAGCTGCTGGAATACATAACAAGTCTGCCTTGCCAATGTCTGTAGGAGAAAGGAAGACCAACAGAGGCTGAAGACTGGTGACAAAGGTTAAATGAGAGATTAGAGAGTGTTCAATGTGCTTTGATCTTGCCTGCAAACCTGGAGAGCCAGCTACATCGGTGAATCAGAGATGCTCATTTAATCTCTTTGGTCTTGTGTTGCCACACTGGCTCCATTACTTGCTACTGATGCTTCTTCCTTCACTGGGGAAAACTAACAGACAGCCCTGCCACCAGGTGGTTTGCTTTCCCTAGCCAAAGGTGAGGCAGTTGGCAGCAGAAGAAAAGAAGAAATGATAGAGTGAACAATGTAGCCCACTAAGAAGTGAAGATTGAAGAGCTAGTGTTCATTTCACTGCTGGTATGTCTGAAGGAACTTGGAGGCGGAAAAGTCTTGTTCGTACTGGGTTTGCAGAACTCTGACTTCTTCTAAATGGGGTATTCATTGTACGTGGCAGTGTATATGAGGGAAGAGAAGTCTGCTGATTTATTTATGAGTGGCACATAAGTTCATTTCAATCACATTTAGTTTATTCACTGAGTTCCATTCTGAAGGAATGAATTCATTCTGATCATTTCGTCTGTGGCTGAGAAAATTGAACTCTAACAGATTGCAGTCCCAGAAGAAATTGCTTGGCGTTAAAGAGTTTCAAGTAATTGTTAAACTCCCACATGCTTCAGGGGAGAAAGCATGTCCCTGATTAGAAAAGCAAGCTGGAAAAAGTAGACAGCAGACTTGTAGTTAATAGGTATGATGCATCCCAGTGTAGAATACACTGACCCAATAAGACATTTCCATTCTGAATAACTAGCATATTAATTGATATTGACTCTATTCATAATCACCATTAGGCATCTGGATGCAGAGCTTTCAGTTCTTTGCTCTTAAAATGATAAAGATGTTCTTTTTTTAAAAAAGCACACACACAAATGAATATTAACAAATGCCTGAGAAACTTACTTCCATTGACTCATCATTGCTCACTGAATTATGCACTTTAGTCAAGTCAACAGCAAATTAAATAGGGTGGTTTACTGACAAATCCTACAGCTAGGAAATTAATATGTGACAATTACAAGGACATGTTAATGGCTTTGGTTCATCAGGGAAATTTATGACAGAATCCAGGGAGAACAAATAAACTTCTCATTTATGAATTTATTTTGCCTCTGCACCATACACACACAACTCCCAAGGTGGATTAAACTGAAACAATAGGTGCTACATTTACAAGACATGATTCCCAGTGTTATACAAACAAGTAGTCAATGGATGATTTGGAAACAGTGTTAACATGTCCTCTTGTATGGGTTTTTGTACATCCTATCTATGGTTGCAAAGGCCAGACACTTGGCTGAATTCATCTTTGAACAATATTTCATTTTATTTATCAAAATATTTCTAGACCTCCCATTCAAAATATCAGACTAGTATACAACTAAATTTTAAGAAGAGATAAAATACAATTAAGAACTATTTCCATTTCCCTTTCCTTGTCCCTCCCAAATGAAACTTTATATCAAAATTTAGGTTGTAAGCTTCGTTGGAAGAGACCAGTTATTTTTCTTTCTATTATACTATATTAAACAAAATGTGTACACTGCTTACTCAAGCAAAAGACCTATAGGTGGTTTATAAAAGGCAATCTAAGATATCCATTGCAATACCAATAAAAGCAAACATTAAAAACAAGTTAAAATATAAAATTAAACCAGTAATTTTAAATTAACCATACTTACCAAAGAACATGGGCTAAAACTGCTTGCTGAAATTACATGCCTGGGCAGATTTGTTGAAACAAAAAGTATCTAGCAGCAGCTGAAAACAATATAGTAACAATACCTGCCTACTATTCATCAGTAGGTACAGTTCTGCAGATCTAAATAGTGAGTGGGCACATATTAGGTCAGTTGTTAGAAGACCTTTATTTTCCCTCAGAGAGCTACAATTTCCAGAGTTCCATATTAAGAGGGACTGATTGTTAAACCACTCAGAACTGCAGCTCAGTGAGAGCAATAGGAGTCTCTTAAGAACTTTTAACACCCTTAAAAGACTACAGTTCCCAGAATTCTTTGGAGGAAGCCAGCAATCTGAATATGCTGGGAATTGCAAGGGGCAGAGTGCTATTGCTCTCATGCCCTGCTTCAGTGCTGCTCACAGGGCGATTGTTAGCCACTGTGAGAGAGAACAGGATTCTGGACTAAATGGGCGATTGGCCTGACCAAGAACTATTTTCTGATGTTCTTACCTTCTTATGTTGCTGCCCAAAGAAGGGATTATTGCTATTGTTGATCAGCAATCTTCCATCTGGATTGAGTTCAAGCCAGGTTGCAAAGAAAGGAAGGCAGGAATAGGGAGCACGATTAGAGTTTGCTTCCGATTCTTTCCTTTGAATTGGGGTCACTTGATGTCACAGTGTGGCCTGCCTGCCAAAATGGCCTACCGGTGAGCTCAGGATGGAGTCCACAGACCTAGTCCTGTTCTTCATTCCTGGTCTACAGTATTTTCCCCATGGTGCAACTACTATTAATGGAAAACTTTACTTTCCAGTCATGATTAAGGCTGCTAACAACACTTACTTGGGAGTAAGCTCCATTGAACATAACAGGACTTTCAAGTAATCATACACATGACTGCAATAGACGATGACATATGAAGCCAGTTTGAGAAATCTAACAGGAATTGATTTATATTCCCTGCTTAACCTTTGCTTTGTAAAGTTCCAGGAACACTTTCATTGTAATCCCAACAAAACCCCTCATTACAGAAGGCTATGAACAATGCCAAATGCCTTCACACCTGTCAGTCACCCCTTTCATACACAATCTGAGATCAGCATTGGAAAGGTTACGATCTGATCTTGAAAATGGTTTCTCTTTGCCATTTAAGCTGCTACAGGTATATTGACTTCAGCACAGATTTTGAGACTTCAATTAAAATAGCCTTATAGCATTTTGACAATCCACTTCTGGCACCTTCTGTGCTGGGTGTTGTATTTAACCAGCCTTAAAGGGCTAGGCAAGTTATTTAAATGGATGAGGCATATTGATATTTTAATCTGAATGGGGGGGGAAAATAAAATTCTTTATGAAAATAATGGTAGTTGTCAAAGCCCCGTTTGTCAATGCTAGCAGTACTATCTAGATATCTATTTCTATATCTATGTACACACACACACACACACACACACACACACATATTCAGTTCAAACTGGTTTTATAACTAGAAATCTTAAGACGGGAAGTTTTTAATGTTTTGTTTTATTTTATTATATGTGCTGGAAGCCCCCTAGGGTGGCTAAAGAAACCCTGCCAGATGGGTGGGATATTATTACTATTATTACTATTATTACTATTATTACTATTATTACTACTATTGGGCTGCTGCAGTTCTAAACCAATTTAACAGAGCAGGGTGGGGAACCTTTTTAGAAGTGAAGGTCATGTTCTCTTCTGGGCAACCTTTTCAGAACTACATGGCAGTGCCCTGATCCAACAGACTCCTATTATGTTATTTTGTTCTTAATAGGACTAATGGGCTTTGGGCCAGCAAGTAACCCCTGAAAGATGCTAGTACACCATTTCCTTGGAGCATTTGGGACCTATCATCACATTGAGAAGGTCCCTCCTCCACTTTCCTCTTCTCATTTTGTATGGTCAAACATCTCTCCACTTCCCTCCCCCTGCTTGCAGAGGCTTGCTTTTGTCACCTGAGCATTGCGGCCATGCTAGCCTAGCAAGTGGGATGAGAGGGAAAGAGGTTCAGAGAATGGGGTAAGAGGGCAGTGTAGTGAGCTGATCCCTATTTGGATCAGCTTGAAATTGGCCAAGCAGTTTCCCAATTTTAAGCAGTTAGGCTAATTTCCAAGGTGGAACTTGTCAATCACTCACCCTAATCATGTTTATTCAGCATTTTTGTGCAGCATTTCTCTTGGTATGTATGTTTTTGTATGCAAATCTGGTAATATATGCATTTTGGCAAGCCATTTCCCTTAATGTAATGCAGTTTGCATGTTATTTTCACAAATATGTGCAACTTTATTCACCTTTCTCTGAATTTGTGTGATTTTGCACAAAAATTTCATCGCAAAATTCAGAGAAGTGTGGATTTCAATGCATAGCTGTGTTTCAGTTTTGTGAATTGTTTCTGTAAGTGCAAATTACAAAATGAAATGTGAATATAAACAAATTTCCCCTCCCATTCCTAGCATAGCACACCTGTGAATTAGCACATCGCGTGGTGATAGAGGATGCATTCATAGTATAATACACCTGCTTATGCTAATTTTTGAGTATATTTTTGAGTATAGGCTATGTTCATGTAGCCACTTCCTAACACAGTAATGTATCAGATTAACACACAGATTTGCTCTAACAGCCACCGTGCAGGCAAACCAGGCAGTCCAGAGCAATCCAAAACTTTTCCCTTCCAAACAGACCACAGCAAGCAATATAGGCCTAATTTATTCATTGCACTGAAACCAAAAAGCAGATTATTTATTCACAAGATACCACACAAAATTTATTAGCACAGCTGTTGCTGCTTGCACAAAGAATTACAAATGAACATGATGGGCAATAAATTTAAATTAAAAATGATTGGTAATGCAAATTTTAATGACTGCAGATATAGGGCTATGTAAAGTCATGACATTGTTTTGTGTCTCTACTCTAGAGTGAGCTTGGTGTGTCACCAAATGCCCTTATGTACAAAAATAGGATTAAGCCATGACTTGCATATTTATCACTGATATACTTGGTCTAGGAACATTTGTATTCTTGATGACACTTCTGAACCTAGCTTTCAGAGTGCTAAGATAAGTGTTGGCCCTCATCCATTCCAAAAACAGGTGACAAAATTTCCTTAATTTTACTTGCATGTGTGTACACATATGGTGATAGCATATGTATTTCTGACAGATTAAATGAAGGGTTACTAAACATCTTTCAGGCTAGGGGGAACATTCATGTTTAGCCAGCACACCAAGAGTCACATGCTGCTTGCACTGTGTGAAAAATCACATATACAGCACACACAAACCTACACATGCGCACTATACGTACCTACACACAATGTACACGTGCACACACAACACTCATTTGCATATGCAGGCACACGGCAATCTCTCCTTCTGACAAACACACATATACACAGAGAACAAATTCTCTCACACACATAAAAAGCACACTCTCTTTGTCTCTCTCTGACACCACACACAATCTCTCTCTCATTCATGCATACTCATGCAGTCACACAACTCTTTCCTCTTCCCCTTTCTTGCTCACATATATAAATACATATTCAAATACACAGCATATATAAATGCATTCACACATGTACAGAGGAATACACTAAAGGTAAAGGTAAAGGGACCCCTGACCATTAGGTCCAGTCGTGACCGACTCTGGGGTTGCGGCGCTCATCTCGCTTTATTGGCTGAGGGAGCAGGTGTACAGCTTCCAGGTCATGTGGCCAGCATGACTAAGCCGCTTCTGGCGAACCAGAGCAGCACATGGAAACACCATTTACCTTCCTACCGGAGTGGTACCTATTTATCTACTCACACTTTGACGTGCTTTCGAACTGCTAGGTTGGCAGGTGCAGGGACCGAGCACCGGGAGCTCACTCTGTCGTGGGGATTCAAACCGCCGACCTTCTGATCGGCAAGCCCTAGGGTCTGTGGTTTAACCCACAGCGCCAGCTGCGTCCCTTGAGGAACACACTACCCCTGATCTAATGCAATAGATTAAAAACAGCCCATCACAGGAAAAACAAACCCAGCCCATCACAGGACTGATCTACATTGCCAGGTTTCAACATCTCATCTTGTTGGGAACATCATCTCATCACAGCGCTGCCCTGAGTGGAGAGGCTGAAACTCCTCCACTCAGTGCTGCAGTGGAAAAATCTCAATGCTGACAAGGTGTCTGATTTTCCTTAGGCTGGCCAACCACTTGTAGTGGCTTGGTGGGTCAGATCTGGCCCACAAGCTACAGGTCCACCCTCCCATCACTGCTTTCCCAAAGAATCCTGGGAACTGTAGTTTGATGTTTGGTGCCAGGAGTTGTTAGGAACCTCCTATTTCCTCACAGAACTACAATTCTCAGAGTGGTTTAACAATCCCTCTTCTTGATAACTCTGAAAATTGTAACTCTGTGAGGGAAAAGGGGTTTTCCAACAACTCTCAACCCCCTTATCAAACTTCCGTTTCCAAATTCTTTGGGGGAAGCCATGACAGTTTAAAGTGGTATGATGATGCTTTAAATCATTAGTGCAGATGAGGCTTGTGTCTGGTTTTTATTGGGCTTCCTGGATTCTGATTCATTTGAAGAAAGGTTATGTGACAATGAGTGTTCATCCTGATTTGTTTGTGCAGAAGGCCCATATGCCTTCTTGTTAATTTTCATTCACCTCATACATTCCATTGCATTTCCCAGCCACTTTCCTGATAACAAAAGTCAGTTGCTTTCTTATCTTGGATTTTTTGCACTAGAATAACACAGCATTTTAATCCACTTTAATTGTGCAAACCTGAACTTCCCAATAAGTGCTTCAATAACTTCCACAAAGTACTGACCGTGTGAAGGCAACCTTAGATACAGCTTTAAAATGCTTTTATTTATACAGGTCTATCCTGCCACATGGGCCAGTTTTATGTTCTTCTGATCTTTGCCTTTCTATGTTTTCACCTTTGATTTTATGCTGATTTTATGTAAAAACTGCTGTGAGGTTTTGTTGTTGTTGTTGTTGTTGCTGTTGTTGTTGTTATTTCTCAGTAAGTATGGAAATATATAAATAAATAAGCACTTGGAAATTCCAATAAGTGTTTTCAAAGTAAGTTCATAATTATTATCATAGATCGGCAAGCATATGTATGACTGAAAGATGTAAAGTTATGATGTAAAGATATACTTGTGAGTAATAAAGGATAACCTATTAAAAAAGAAAGAAAGAAAATTCCAATAAGTGGAAGCAGAGCAAATAGTATTAGAAGAATATAAAGACATACAACCATAATGGCACTAAAAATTTGACTCATATGTTCCTTCTCATAGATTAGGTAAAGGTAAAGGTACCCCTGCCCGTACGGGCCAGTCGTGACCGACTCTGGGGTTGCGCGCCCATCACGCTTAAGAGGCCGGGGGCCAGCGCTGTCCGGAGACATTTTCAGGTCACGTGGCCAGCGTGACGAAGCTGCTCTGGCGAGCCTGCACCTGCGCAGCACACGGAAATGCTGTTTACCTTCCCGCTATAAAGCGGTACCTATTTATCTACTTGCACTTAAGAGTGCTTTCGAACTGCTAGGTGGGCAGGAGCTGGGACCGAATGACAGGAGCTCACCCCGCCGCGGGGATTCAAACCGCCGACCATACGATCGGCGCTGAGGTTTTACCCACAGCACCACCCGCGTCCCCTCTCATAGATTGGTACTATTAAGATTTGAGTAGCCCACAAAAGGGAAGGAAATTTCTCTCTCTCTCTCTCTCTCTCTCTCTCTGTGTGTGTGTGTGTGTAAAAGCAAAGTGAAAACTTGGTTACACACATATGCACTGCACACACATTTCTCCAGTGGCGCTTCATGGATTAGTATTTCCATATTTCCTATACCTAAAAATACATAATTTGTTTATTTTCATTTCCCAGAAAGTTGACTGTCTATTTATTCTAAGAAGGGGGAAGAACTTTGATATAACCAGTTTCATCTTATTTGCAATAAGTTGTTAAACACTGGGCTTTTCGCTAGATTACCTTTTACATGTAACCAGAGCATGAGAGGAATATTCAAGTCCCTGTATTAAATGAAAGCCCTTTGATCAACTGCCACCTAATTTTTGTTTTTCACCTGACAATATGTTCCACCAGCTGTCTGACATTTCTACTTAAAAGAGCTCAGCCAAATTCATTAGCATCGAGAAGCCTTTAAGAATTTATACCCCTTCCTGCAAGCACCTCCCTCTGAATGCCAATTGGTTACTGATAATTTCTCAAAGAGTCTCCCCCCCCATTTCCTGAGGCATTTATTCTTATTGCTATTTCACTGCCAATGATCTTCATATATATATATATATATATGTGTGTGTGTGTGTGTGTGTGTGTGTGTGTATGTATATATCTATATGTGTGTGTGTGTGTGTGTGTGTGTGTGTGTGTATTCTTCATATATATATATGGGGTAGCAGATACAGCAGCACAGAGACTATGATTATGAATGAAGGGAAAGCACTCCTAAGGTCTTGCTTTCAGGCTTCCCATAGGCATCTGGTTGGCCCCAGAGTGTTGGACTAGATGGGCCTTTGGCCTGATCCAGGCAGGGCTCTTAAGGAAGATGGGAAGTGACTTGCACAACTACCCGTCCCCCTTGCAACCTCCTCTTCCTCAGGGCCATAAAGCATCATAGCTCAGTGGTAGAACATATTCTTCTTATGAAGAACATCTCAGATTCCATCACTGACATTGTCAGGTCAGGCTGGAAATGTCCCCTGCCTAAGACCTTGCTGAACCACTACTAGTCAATGCAGATAATGCAGAGCTGTATGGACCAGTGGCCTGGCTCAATGAAAACAGCTTTTTGTGTTCCTAACAACATCTGGAAGGTTCCACATTGGCTAATCTAAATTGCATCACCATTATTTCTTATTTGTATCCACTGCTGAGGACAGAGTCAAAGGAGCCCAGAGTTGCAACCACATCCTTGATGCAGGAGGTCACCTTAACTGTTTCTCTTTTCACTAAAATAATTTGAGAGATGCACAGCTGTCATGCAGGGCCAATGCCAAGATGCCCAAGCATAATTTAGATGTCATTTTCTCTATGCATAGCCGTGATAGGATTAAGACAAAGCAGATTATTCAACTCTGATATGAGTTTGGAAATTCGAGTGATTTATGGTGTGTGAGCTCTCCTTGGATGAATAGCATTAATTACCTAACTTAATAAAAACCGCAGTACTCTTTGGGTCAGTTCCTGTGGCAAGAATCACTGTGGTGTTGAAACGAGTATTACAAGGAAACAAAGGCAAAGTCGTTGACAAGTATGTATGTCAGCTGCAATTTACAATGATAGATGTGAGCATTAAGAAACCAAATTTTGTGATTAAGGAAGCACAAGCCCTTACTCAGCAGAAGACAGTTGAAACCATTTGGGTCCGCAGAATATAGCAACTTATTGAAAAAGTAATGCCGCATGATTAATTTTTAAGCAGATTTTCCTAGGACTGCATTTTATGACATTCAACTGCATAAGGAGCTGTGCTGAAAATCTGGGGTCACTGCATTACAAATTTAAGGTCAGGTTTCTAGTTCTCTTGAGACCCAAGTTTGTTATTAAAACTCCAGCTTTGTTACACTACTTGGCCTCAGAGCTGGAGCATGCCACACAATTACTATGTGTATTCATTTCATAGCCAAAGATGGGCTACAGTGCATTTGTAAACATTGAGGAATAGGGTGGTAAGAGGGGAAAGCTGATAGGGCTCCTGTATCTCTATTAGTTCAGGATAAGAGGACATTTCAGCAGGTGTAGCTTGCATGGCAACTTCTACACAACTATTAAAGATGTAGGAGGGCTCCTCTTTTATGTATCTGGCCACTCTACAGGATTAAGAATTTTAACCTTACAAACACCGGTGGCATGCCCTAATCAGAAATCTTGTGGGTTGTGAAGGGGATACAGAAAATTCATGCACCCCTGTGCTTTGTTCCACCCCAGATGTCTGATGCTATTCTTATACTTCTTATACTCATGATGCATTTGGATGAGCTGTAATTCTTACACAGCTGCAACCTCACCCAGTCTAGCACTGTGGAACAGAGCTACCATTGGTGATGAATAAGAGCCTCTAGTCCCACTGCGTCAGAGACCAGCTTGCCATGTCCTTACCTTGCAGAGATACTGTCAGTAGTTCCACAGGCACACCATTTCCCAACAAAGCATCTCTATGGCCGGGGGGGGGGACTATCCCTGTTGACCTTCTGGCTTCCATGCAGGTGTTAAACTAGGCACAGTTGCCCTGGATGATACAGCAATACAGAAGAGGATTCAATGGGTATTTCTTCTGAAATATTAGCTGTTGCCCTTTATCATCAAACTTCTTGGTGTGGAAAAGTGGCTAGGTGCCAGAGAACAAGTTCTAGAAACCATCCCCAAGTTGAAGTTATAAGTTTAATGTAGATAAAATGCTGTGTTTGAATGCGTTATATTTAAAGTGCTATAATGGGAGGTTTCCCTTTAGGCAAAAAGGTTCCACTCTGGCAAAACTGTCAGAGAAGGCTGGTGTTTTCCCCCCCAGTAGAGTGAGAGAAGCTACCTGATGACTCACCTCAGGAAACACAAGCTGCAGAGCAGGAAGCTGAAACTTGAGAACCCTGTATTTGTTTGTTGGAGATGGCTAGTAGCAGCAGCAGCAGCAGTGAAGTTCTGCAATGCTAAACAAGCTTAGGATCTCCCTCTGGGAACAGAGGAAAGTTTCCTGGATTGCATAAAGGACTGAATCTCACCGCTTGTTTGCAATGTGTTAAAGGTAAAGGGACCCCTAACCATTAGGTCCAGTCGTGACCGACTCTGGGGTTGCGGCGCTCATCTCGCTTTATTGGCTGAGGGAGCCGGCGTACAGCTTCCGGGTCATGTGCCAGCATGACTAAGCCGCTTCTGGCGAACCAGAGCAGTGCACGGAAACACCATTTACCTTCCCGCCGGAGCGGTACCTAATTATCTACTTGCACTTTGACGTGCTTTCGAACTGCTAGGTTGGCAGGGCGAACTGCTAGGTTGGCAGGATATTGCAATGTGTTACAATAAGATAAATGTTACAAAATAACAATGTATTTAAGAGTGTTCTGCAGTAAAGCTGTGGAGCGCATACTTGTGGTGGAGAGCATCCATTTCTACACAGGATTCAGATCAGAGATTCGAATGGGCAACTCTAAAAGCCCATTGCCCTCAACATGTCAGGCAAGGGGCTCAGTTTCTGGATCAAGCTCTGAACCAGTTCTCACACCTTCAGTTCAGTACTTCCATTCAGTCAGGTTGAGAAGGAATAGGTTACTGGTGGCCCTCCAGAAGTTGCTGAACTACAGCTCTCATCATCCCCAACTATTGGCCATGATGATTGGGGCTGGAGGGACCTGGAGTCCAAGAACATCTGGAGGATCACAGGTTCCCCATCCCTGAGTTAGAGCCAGAGCAGTGAGAATTTGCTCATTACTGTTTTCATCCTTCAAAAAATATACAAACGGGTATTTAATGCTGTAGTGAACAGTAGAATACCTATATTTGGATGCATTCCCATAACTGTGAAATACGTCCAGGTTGGACTCGCAATTAATCATTTTTCATAAAGTGTTCCTACGTGACATTTTAGTGGGATTATAGAAAACCTGTGACACATTAATACGTTTCCCTCCCCCAAAATCGTTAGCACAAAAGGTAAAATGGCAACACACCATTGATTTTTCATTTTCTAAGGTTAGCACAACCTCAGATTCTTCTCGAAGCCAAGAGCAAGATGCAGCTATTCAAGCATCCAATGTAAAACAAAAGACTTATTTACAGGCACAGCAATTTAACAAGCTGGGGGACCTGTTTGCTGTGCAGATTTCAGATGAAATTAATTCTTTGTGTGACAGCATAGATTGAAAAAAGCAACAATAATTAGCAGCATTTTGTTCATGACTGACACTTAAAAAACAGAGACAGGTACCTTACAAAGTGATTGTTTCTGGAGAGATATAAGAAGAAAAACCTGGAGTGGGGGAAACATGGAATTTTTAGCTTTAGAGAGAATGCTTTTAAGATGAAAAATAAACTCAGAGGGTGGAATCCATTTGGTTCTCTCGTACTCATGGAATACTTTTTGATTCCTCTGCTAATGGAAGGAATCAAACGGCATGGAATTTGCCTTTTTCACGGCTGACAAACACTGGGTCTATGTTTATATCAAGATATCCACTACTACAACACTAAGGTCTGAGTAAGAAACTGAGAGAAACCAACATTTGCAGATTTATTTTACTCTCCTGCTTCTGCCTTACTCTCTCTCATAGTGCCCAAAGTTAACCAGGTCCTTAAAGGCTCAGTTTTTAAAAGAGCAACATAATCTCAGCACACATGTAATTCTTGTCTGAATTGGGCTAAAGTTTCAGAAGGCATTGCTTCCTCAACTTAAAATTTTAAGAGATAGCAGAGTTAAGTTGTGTGGGTTTTTTTAAAAAAAAAATATGTTAAGGGATTATCAGTGACAGTGAACTCCAATCTAGAAAACACCTTTCTGAGCTGAGAATAGCATCATATGGGGTTGACTCATATTTGCTTCAAGGGAGTTGATTAACTTTTCAATAAAAATCTCAGTTGTGCAAGAAAGTAGGAATTACAATTTGAGCTATCTATTTTTTTCTCCTAATAAATACAGTATTGGTAATATGCACCTCCTTACTCATGAAGGATGGAGAGAAGCAGATAATACAAAGTAATAAATTAGCATAACAAAGACTGAAGCTGAAGTGGGGGAATCAACTTATGAGAAATCTGACTGGGGGCAAAATAATATGGGAATCAAAATTGTAATATCAAATTCAAAATGCAACATTTCATCAGACATTTTTTATGCACTCGTTTCCTTTTCATATGCCAAAATACCATCCAAAGCAGAAAGTATATGCAAGTCATGCAATGATATCTTCCATACTTTCATTGCGTACCTGTACTGGCATCAAATGGGAAAAACCAAAAGGGTATCGTTCTGTTCCCTTCATGCAGAGGATAGTGTAAAGAAACTTCTAAATTGTAGCTATAGAATCATGTGGAGACCCACACTATCAGAACCCAAGGCTCTATGCCCATTCATTACACATGCAGCATTCCTGACCCACCCACCTGTCTAGAACCAGGAGTAAGCAACACAGCTGGTGGGATTTTGGCCACTCACTGCTTTACAGGGGGGATCGATGCAATGACACTGGGAGCCAAACAAACTGGTTGCCGGCGAGACAAGGGAGTATGCTGGACTACCCAATCATTCCCTTACCTTAAAGAGAAGAAACCTGTGGCCTACCAGATGCTATACAACTCCTCTCATTTTTGACCATTGGACATGCTGGCTAGGGCTCATGGGAATTGTAGTAGGGCCACTGTTTCTCCTTTCTCCTTTGAGAGCCAGTGTGGTGTAGTGGTTAAGAGCGGTAGTTTCGTAATCTGGGGAACCGGGTTCGTGTCTCTGCTCCTCCACATGCAGCTGCTGGGTAGTGTTAGACTCGTAATCTGGTGAACCGAGTTCGCGCCCCCCTCCTCCACATGCAGCTGCTGGGTGACCTTGGGCTAGTCACACTTCTCTGAAGTCTCTCAGCCCCACTCACCTCACAGAGGAAGGGAAAGGAGATTGTTAGCCGCTTTGAGACTCCTTAAAGGGAGTGAAAGGGAAAGGAGATTGTTAGCCGCTTTGAGACTCCTTAAAGGGAGTGAAAGGATATCAAATCCAAACTCTTCTTCTTCTTTCATGCTGAACTTCATTCATCACACATCAATACCTGAAGGAGCGTCTCCACCCCCATCATTCTGCCCGGACGCTGAGGTCCAGTGCCGAGGGCCTTCTGGCGGTTCCCTCATTGCGAGAAGCAAAGCTACAGGGAACCAGGCAGAGGGCCTTTTCGGTAGTGGCGCCCGTCCTGTGGAACGCCCTCCCATCAGATGTCAAAACGATAAACAACTACTTGACATTCAGAAGACATCTTAAGGCAGCCCTGTTCAGGGAAGTTTTTAATGTATGATATTTTAGTGTTTCCTGGTTTCTATGGAAG